>NC_133520.1:951590-1595681 GCF_049354715.1 Callithrix jacchus
GTCTTTTGTTCTATAATTCTTCAGTGCATTATTTGCTAATTTGTGCCAGTTACTCTGTTTAACACAACTGAGATATAGACATAAGCAAAGTTCCTGCCCTTTAGGAACTCACTTTTTCAGGGCCTGGTTTTGATAATCCAGACAAAGCTACTTAAATGTAGTTTTATCCTTGAAAGCAAAATCTGCTGCACTTATGTAAGTTACAATAATAATTAGAATCTAGAAGAAATTCATTCTTAAAACAAGAATGCAAAGAGAATAAAAAATAAACGTCGAAGTCACCCTCTGACTGTGTGTCGGTTTTAAAACAACAAGACTATTATTTTAAGTGAACACAAGGGAAATTTTGCTACCAAGCGAGTACAATTTCTAACAGGTGATACATTGACTCCTCTGATTCCAGACATTTCCGAAAGTGCCCTTACTACCTACATTACTTCCTTCTGTAAAGCTCTACTAATTAAGACTTTATCTTTTGTGGTTGGATTTTTGCTTTTGGAATTACAACCTGCTTTTCAAGTCACATTTTGTAAATTAGTTGAGGTATCTTGCTGAGTAATAAGGTCTGAGTCAAAACTTCCTGAAAAGTGCCTTGTGAACTGGTGAGTCATCATGGCAAAGATTCCAATTGTTGGACTGAGGCAGAGAAGTAGAAAGAAGAACACAGACATTAAGGTCTGACAGACGTAAGTATAGGTCCCACCTCCACCACGTATTAGATGTGTGATGTTAAATGAGATACTATACCTCTTTGAGCCTCAGTTTTTCTCTCCGTAAAAAGAAGATGTTAAGCCTTTCCTTGCACTATTGTTGTAAGGATTAGAGATGATGTAAATAAAAACGTTTCCAGCATGCTCGGTATTCAATGTACCTTGGATAGACTTATTTGGCCAGTTCACTGCAAAGGGTAATATACAAGAGTAAGATTTTTCTTTTTTTCAAAATAGACTTTTTGGGATTAAACTCTGAAACAGTGTTAAATAAATGAATCAAGATATTTTTCACTTCTGTTGTTGAAGTATGTGCCTTCTTATGTTTGGTAATGTTAGAATTTTCCACATAAGAAGTTGACACTTCCCTTCTTAATTATACTTGAAATACTATGTTTCAACACTAGTTACTATTTTCTTTTCTAAAAGTGTCATTTGTCTAGCTTCCCTTGAAAGATCAGCTAAATGTCACATTATCCCTGCTTCTGCTAATCTGTCAAAATGCTCACCACCATAGTGATAACATTTTCTTCACACTCAAGTTTATTTAAAAAATGTTCCAAAGACAGTGTTGCTGAATTTTTATTTGTTTAATAAAAATTCGGGTTTTAAATATAAAAATATAGATTCATTATAAAACCTCTAGAAAGCAAAGAAAAATAGATCTAAAAAATATCTTGTTTAATCACATAAAGCTAGGCACAGTTAAATTACTGTTTCCATTTTGGTATATTTTATTTTAATCTTTTTACTATTTTTACTGTCCTTCTTTATATCCATAATGGTGATAACATGATGTATATATAAACATGTATATATTATATAAATATATAAAATACATAAATATATATTTTAAAAATGGTATCTGTTTATTATATATAAATATATATCTAATGATTATATATCTACATATCTACTTATATATATATACATATCTCCATGATAGAAGTTGGAAAATACTGAAAACTGTAGAGGTGTTCTGAGAAACAACCTACAATCTCATTATACAGAAATAATTTTCTTCCCTATTGCTTCTCCACATTTTGGCTTAGATAAAATTTAGAAATAATTTTCTTAACTTTTTTGGTATTGTGTTTTTAGAGTATCAAGATGTTGCTGCATATTCTGATTTTTATGTATAGTTGTCACAGAAACACCCACAAAATAATAGTTCTGGAAAGGAATTTGTGAACAAATATTTTCTCCCAGGAAGTGGTGTATTAGCCTTTTCCAGTGAAGAGATCACCACGGATGACACTGGTTATTCAATATGGGTTTTAAAAGAAACATTCCTGGACGTGAAAGTAGACATTGGGTTTATATCAACAGCTCAATCGTTTTTAAATACGCTTTATTTTTAGAGCAGTTTAAAGTTAATAGTGAGGCATAGTGGAAAGTACAGAGAGTTCCTACATTCCCACCTTTTTAAATGCACAGCCTCCTCCACTATCAGCCTTCCTCACTAGAGAGGTACATTTGTTACAATGGATAAACCAACATTGACTTATAACTGTCACCCATAGTTTATAATTGACATTAGGGTCCATTCTTGCTGTCGTATATTCAGTGAGTTTTGACAAGGGTGTAATGGCATGTGTCTACCATTACAGTAACACACAGAGTAGTTTCATTGCCCTAAACATCCTCTATGCTCTGCCCATTCATCCTTTCCCACTTTCCAACCCCCAGCAATCACTGAACGTTTTGATGTCTCTATAGTTTTGCCTTTTTTAGAATGTCATATAGTTGGATTCATATAGTAAGTGGTCATTTGAGATTGGTTTCTTTCACTTAGTAGTATGTATTTGAGGTTCCTCTATGTCTTTTAATGGCTTCATAGCTTACTTGCTTTTTTTTCTGCAACAAAAGCCACATTCAAAGCTTATTGCTTTTATTGCTGAATAATATTCCACTGTGTAGATGTACAGGTTTGTTTGTCCAGGCACTTACGAACCTATAGTGATCAGTGTGGAGCCTGGGGAAGCCATAAATGGCCTGGTTGTGGTGAAGACCTAGAGCCTATGTTGATAGGAACCATGGAGGTTGGAGCCATTGGATCTTAGAGCCATAGGGGCCAGCCTGGAGCTTGGGTTCTCAGGGTCTGTCCCATAGCCTGTGGCTATAGGAACCTGCCTGATGTTGAGTTCACTGAATTGTGCCTGGCAATGGAGTTTATGTTGAAGTCAGGTGTTACGTTTACTCTCCTCTCTGCACATACATGGTATCTCTTTCCATGCTGCACTACCCAGGTTTAGGGGCGGGGTAATGCAGATAATATAAAACTGTCTTTTATACCCTATTTTATGCAGTTTTTCTTACTTTTCTACTCCACAAACGTGCTATAACCTCTCACCTGGATTCCTTGTCTCTTTTGAAGACATTTTGATGCACGGATGGTTGTTCAAATTAATGTTTCTGTGAAAAAATAAATGCTGAAAAGTTCTGTTTTGCCATTTTGTCCATGTCATTCTCCTCTGTTCACTGAAAAAATATTTTTACTAAATAACGTATTGTTAAAAATTGTCAGACCCTTGGCTTAGCTCTGGAAGTTCCTCCTTTAGAGCAAGTTCCTCCCCTAGTTCTCTATAGAAAGACTATAGTTGTAAAATGTTAGGAGGGATGATATTTTGAGTGTAGAATTAAGGACAGATTACACATAAATGTTTGGTGGACAGTAAACATTTGTGTGTAATCTGTTCTTACACACACAAAAAAGGTCTATAGCTTTAGAAAAGGGAAAATTATCAAGGTTATTGAGACAAAATAAAATGAGTTGAGAAAATTGAAGGGAATGTTTATACTTGAATGAGACCTCGTGGAGAAAGACAAAATAAGGAAGACATGGGAGAATATTTGCATTCTCGGAACCACAAAAGTGAGGAAAGCCAAGAACACAGCTGGAGTCGCACCAGATCAAGTAGACATTCCATCAGAGCCTGAACTGAGAATGCACCATTCCTAGTCACCTTGATAACAGCCCCATTTTCTGTTAATAATACTCTATGAGAAAAATCTTGCAAAAATAGTCAGAAAAGGCAGAGTCACATGCGGTTCAGTGTGTTCCACCTTGGCAGACGGTCTTAGGAGGAGTTTTGGAAGGATCGTGCTGCAGGCAATGGATGAGATAATGATGAGAAATTTTCCAGCTCTGTATAAAAGGGCAAGCAAAATATATGCTTGTGAATTTCTGGTGCTTTTCCATGCTGTATTTTCTGATCAATTTTATCCCAGTTAATGTGAATATAAACTCTGATTGTTATGGTTCTCTCTCATGGGATGTCTATTATTTTGTCAAAAATTGTATCAGAAACTTTATATAAATCACTTAATTACACATTTCCAAGCTGCATATGAATTAGTTATTACTATGATCATTTTACAGATGAAGAAGATGAGACTCAGAGCAATTCATAAGGTGCCCAAGGTCAGAGAGCAAGTAAGTACCAGAAATAAAAGCTAGATAAATCTAATTCCCATATCCTTGCTCTTTCAATGATGTTTCAGAGTTGATTACAAAAAGAACCATTCTGTGTGCTCAGGATAATTTACTACCTACTAAATTTAACCACAGGGAAGTTTTATAAACAGGGTAGAGTATGCAGTTAAGATAAAATTTGAGAAAAAAAGATTAAATTAAAATAGTACATAACCAACGATCAGGATATTCTGTCAGTATTTTAGAAATTTATGTAAGAATAAACTAGATACTGACAAAAAATTCACATTCTTTATGCACAAATATTGTAAGTAGCTACTGTTAAAGAAAGAATATTATTTACCTAGAAAAAAGTGGGATTGTCAACCACTATATAACCATTCCTGGGGTGAATGTCTTTTTAATTTTAGGCCTCTGGTTAATGGATCCAAGAGGTAGATACGTGACGTCAGAATATTCTCTTTTATAGGTAATTACAATTTACAATGGAAGATACAGAGACCACAAAGTAGTAGAGTTGAGTTATATTCTTGTTCTTGGGAGAGAAAGGAACTACCTCTCACTATCATGTTCAATGGCAAAGATTAATAGAAGGTACAGCAAAATGGACACACATGCGAGTATACCCACATTGATATTAGAAGTAATTTTTATCTTATATACTAAAAATCACATCCCAGAATATACTCATAATGTGTACATTAATTGGAATATTACAATCAACATACAAAATATGTACCATATGTACATTGACTGTGATGTACATATGTGTACACAATACAGATGTACAAAAAATGTACATAATCTGTACAATATGTACATTTATATGTACGTAATGTGTACACAACAGGTATGTACATGTGTACAATATGTAAATATATTGTAATATTACAATGATATAATTACAACAACATATATAATCACAGTACACATATGGTACATAATATCAATATAAATGTACATATTCCACACATGTACATTTAAATTTATTGTGATATTATGATATGTACACATGTACATCATGCACACGTGCAGATGTGCAGTATATACATGTGTACATGTGTGCAGAGTATGTACATATGTACACTACACATGTTTATATAATGTAGATATGTACCTTCTGTACACGAGTACACAATATGCACAATATGTAAATGTATATACTAGGTACACATATGGGTGTATGCCCACTTTGGTAACCGGAGAAATTTCTAATATACTAAATATAATATTCCAAAATGAAGTCATAGTGTGTACATTTATTGTCATATTGTGATAAATGTATTAAATAGGCACAATCTGTACATGTACTCTGCTGTACATATGTGTACACAATGCACATGTACAAAAAATGTACATAATCTGTAAAATATGTACCTATATATTTCTATAATATGTACAAAATGTATAGGTACATAATGTGTGCACTATGCACATTCCTGAAAATATCAGTGATAAAATATATATAATTACAGTAAGATATATAATGACACTAATACATATATATCATGTAATATCACCAAAAGGTACATGTTGTACACATTAGGTATGTATTAGGTACATATGTATAGTGCACATATTATGAACATATATATTTATTATGATAACATTGTATGTACACGTATACAAATATGTGCCCACTATTTATGTACACATGCAGAAATAGGTGCAAACTACATACCAATACACAGCACGCTATTACCACAGCCCCCCTTGTAGCAGCTGCCAGGCCCACCCTGGCTGCTTACGGACCCCCTGGCTAGAAAGCTGTGCCCACAGCCCTGCCAGAGGTCTCATAGCAGCCCCACACCCAGCCTGGCATCTTAGGGACCCCCTGGCTAGAGGTCTTTGTCCAAGGCCCTGCCAGAGGGCACATAACATCCCCCAGGCCCACCCTGCTGCTTAGGGACATGCTGACAAGGTGACAGTGCCCAGAGCCCCCACAGAGGGTCCATAGTAGACCCCAGGTTCACTGGGTTGCTTACTGACACCCTGGTTATGTGGCTGTATACACAGCCCCCGCCAAAGTGCCCATAGCAGCCCGATGGCACACCATGGCTGCTTAGTGACAACCTGGCTAGGGCGCTGTGACCACAGCCCCCACCAACGGGCCTATAGCAAACCCCAGGCACACAGTGGTTGCTTTGGGACCCCTCGCTTGGCGGCTATACCCACAGCTACTGGGGCCCAGCTATTTTGAAAATGTGGTTTAATAGGATACTGGCGATGATATCATATGGAAATGGTAATGTTATTCTGTTTTTTTATATATCAGGCAGTAGCTCTAGTTACACCTCTGCCATATCGACAAAAATGTCATCCTAAACCCCCTTGACATTAGAATTAAATGCATAGGGGTGTTTCACCCCTTGCAATGTTGAATTCCATATAATTGTTTGCTTGTTTACATTAGTGACCATATCAGAGCATGGTGTACACCTCTTGCAGTATTCAGAGTATTTCCCTGTGGGCAGCAACATTTTCCTCTTCTTCTCTGGATATTAGAAACAATATCCCAGGACCAGTGTACAACCCCGGTCACATCATGAGTAATGTCATCTGTAATCCCCTAGTTATTAGGAACAATGTCACGGGGATCTTGTGCACTCACTGAGAAATTTGGAGTAATATCCTCTGAGTTTTTGAATATTAGAAACAATACTACAGTGGTGGTGTACACTGCCTGCGATATTCAGTGTATGGTCATTTTTTGAACCCTGGATATGATGAACAACATCACAGAAGCGTTTAACTTTGCCTGTGATATTGGAACAATCAGAGTGTACATTTGTCTTCACAATGAAAATAATACCTACTTAGGATACGATGCATAATATTATGAAATGGACACACATATGTGTATACCCACTTTGATATTGGAAGTAATTTTTATTTAATATTCTAAAAATCATATCCCAGAATATATTCATGATGTGTACACTTATTGGGATACTACAAACAATGCACAGAATATGTACCATATGTACATTGACTGTAATATACATATGTGTACACAATACAGATGTACAAAAAATGTACATAATGTGTACAATATGAACAGTTATATGTGCACAATGTGTACACAATAGGTATGTACATAATGTGTACAATATGTAAATTTATTGTAACACAACAATGATATATAACAACAGCTTATAAAATCACAATACACAGGTGATACATAACATAAATGTACATACTGCACACATCATGTACATTTAAATTTATTGTGTTATGATATGTACACATGTACATCATGTACCCATTAGGTACGAATGTACAATATATGCACATGAAGATATGTATGCACTATATGTACATATGTATACTATGTACACATATATATAATGTATATACCTTCTGTACATGAGTACATAATATGCACAGTATGTACATGTAAAAACTTTGTACACACATACGTGTACACCTACTTTGATAACCAAAGTAATTTCTATCTAATGTGCTATAAGTAATATGCCACAATGTACTAATAATGTGTACATTTATTGGCACAACAGAATAAATGTATAAAATAGGTACAGTCTGTACGTTTACTGTGCTGTACATACGTGTACCCAATACAAAAGTAGAAAGAAAGTACATAATCTGTAAAATATGTTTCTTTATATTTCTATTCTGTGTACACAATGCATAGGTACATAATGTGTACAATATGTACATTTACTGTAATGTCACAATGATATATCACAACAGAATATATAATCACAATAAACATGTAATGCATAATATCAATATAAATGTCTGTATTGCAAGCATTATGTACATTTACATTTATTGTTAAAAGATGTGTATGCATGTATATCATGTACCCAATATGTACAGATGTATAATATATACACGTGTAAATATGTGTGCACAGTATGTACATATGTATACATATGTACATATATGTAGACATGTACATTGTGTGCACGAGTACATAAAATGCACATTATTTACACACCTGGGTGTACACCCAATTTGGTCACTGAAGTAATTTCTATCTAATATGCAAAAAATTATATCCCAGAATATACTCACAATGTGTACATGTATTGGCATATTGCAAGAAATGTATATAATAGGTACAGTCTGTACATTTACTCTGGTGTACATGTGTACACAATACAGATGTAAAATAAATGTACATAATCTGTACAATATGTACATTTATATGTACACAATGTGTACAAAATAGGTATGTACATAAAGTGCACAATAAGCCCATTTATTGTAATATAATCACAACAGCATATGAAATCACAATACACATGTAATACATAATATTAATATAAATGTACAGATTGCAAACATGTACATTTACATTTATAGTAATATGATATGTACACATGAACATCATGTACACAATATGTTCACATGTACATCATGTACCCATTATGTACACATGTATATTATGTACCCATTCTGTAAACATGTACAATATATGCATGTGTATATATGTGTGCACTATATGTACATATGTACACTATTCATATGTGCATGTAAAATAGACATGCACCTTCTGTACACGAGTACATAATATGCACTGTATGTACATGTATAAACTATGTACACACGTGTGTACACCCACTTTGGTAATTAAAGTAATTTCTATCTAACATGATAAGAGCAATATCCCAAAATGTACTCATAATGTGTAAATTTAATGGCATATTACAATAAATGTATAACCCTAACCCCAACCAAAACCCTAACCCTAAGATGTATAAAATGTACATCTATTGTTATATTAAAATAATTTTATATCACAACAGCATATGTAATCACAATAAACATATGCTACTTTATATCAATATAATCGTACGTATTGCCAACATGTATATTTACATTTATTGTTAAATGATGGTGTGTATTCATGTACATGATGTACCCATTACGTACAGATGTGCATTGTATAAACGAGTACGTAATATGCACAATATATACACGTATGAAACCTATACACACCGAGGTGTTCTCCCACATTTGTCACCAAAGTAATTTCTATTTAATATGGAAAAAATTATATCCCAGAATGTACTCATCATATGTAAAATTATTGGCATATGGCAAAAAATTTATAATGTAGGTACAGTTTGTAAAATTACTCTGGTGTACATAGATTAACACAATACAGATGTACAATAAATGTACATTATCTGTACAATATGTATGTTATATGTACATAATTTGTACACAATAGGTATGTACATAATGTGTACAATATATTCATTTATTGTAATAACACAATGATATCAGAAGAACATAAAATTACAATGCACATGTAATACATATGAATATAAATGTACAGATTGCAAACATGTTCATTTTCATTTATTGTAATATTACGATATGTACACATGAACATCATGTACACATTATGTTCACATGTACATCATGTACCCAGTACGTACACATGTACATCATTTACCCATATTGTAAACACATATATCATGTACCCATTATGCACGATGTACAATATATGCACGTGTATATATGTGTGCACTGTATGTACATATGTACACTACACATATGTACATATAAGATAGACATGTACTTTCTGTACATGAGTACATAATATGCACAGTATATACAGGTATAAACAATGTACAAGCATGCCTGTACACCCACTTTTGTAATTGAAGTATTTTCTAACATGCTAAAAGTAATATCCCAAAATGTACTCATAATAGGTACATTTATTGTCATATTACAATAAATGTATAACCCTAACCCTAACTCCAACCCTAACACTAACCCAAAGATGTATAGAATAAATATTTATCGTAATATCAAAATTTCATATCACAACAGCATATATAATCACAAATATGTAATTTATAATATCAATATAATCATACGTATTGCAAACATTATGTACATTTACATTTATTGTTAAGTGATGATATGTATCCCTGTACATCATGTACCCATTTGGTACAGATAAGTAATATATGCACATGTAAATATGTGTGCACACTATGTACATACGTATGCCAATGTACATATAATATAGACATGTACATTGTGTACATGATTAAGTAACATGCACAATGTGTACACATATAAACCATGTACACACCTGGGTGTACTCCCACTTTTGTAACCAATTTTTATTTTATATGTAAAAATTTATATCCCAGAATGTACTCACCATATGTACAATTATTGACATATATCAAGAAATGTATAAAGTAAGTACAGTCTGTACAATTACCCTGGTGTACATAGGTTAATACAATACAGATGTCCAATAAATGTACATTATCTTTACAATATGTATATTACATGTACATAATTTGTACACAATAGTTATGTACATAATGTGTAAAATATGTCCATTTATTGTAATATCACAATGATATCACAACATATATAATCACATTGCACGTGTAATACATAATATCAATATAAATGTAAAAATTGCAAATATGTACATTTACATTTATTGCAATATTACAATATGTACACAGAAACATCATGTATGCATTATGTTCACATGCACATCATGCATCCAGAACGTACACATGTACATCATTTACCCATTGTTTAAACATGCACATCATTTACTTATGCACAATGTACAATATATGCACGTGTATATATGTGTGCACAGTATGTACATATATACACTATGTACACATATGTACATATAAGGTAGACATGTATCTTCTGTACATGAGTACATAATATGCACAATATGTACATGTATAAACTATGTACAAGCATGCCTGTACACCCACTTTTGTAATTGAAATATCTTCTAACATGCTAAAATGTATATCCCAAAATGTACTCATAATGGGTACGTTTATTGGCATATTACAATAAATGAATAACCCTAACCCTAACCCCAACCCTAACCCTAACCCTAAGATGCATGAAATGTACATCTATTATAATAACAAAATGATTTCATATTGCAACAGAATATATAATCACAATAAACACGTAAAACACAATATTAATATAATTGTACGTATTGCCAACATTATGTACATTTACATTTATTGTTAAATGATGATGTGTATGCATGTACATCATGTACCCATTACGTACAGATGTGCAATATATGCACGTGTACATATGTATGCACACGTACATATAATATAAACTTACATTGTGCACAATTGTATGTAATATGCAAAATATGTACACGTATAAACCATGTACACACCTAGGTGTACTTCCACTTTTGTTACCAAAGTAATTTCTATTTAATATGCAAAAAATTATTGTGTATTCATTATGTACATATAATATACATACTGCCCAGATTATGTACATTTATTTTACATCTGTATTGTGTAAACATATGTACACCAGAGTAATTATCCAGACAGTACATCTTTTATATATTTGTTGGGTTATGCCAATAAATGTACATTTGATAAGTACATTCTGGGATATAATTTTTGCATATAAAATGAAAATTACTTTGGTGACATATGTACATACTGTGCACACATATATACACATGCATATATTGTACATCCGTGACTAATGGGTACATAATGAACATGTTTTCATAATGAATATATGATTTACATGTGGATGTACTGAGTACATGGTGTACATGTGAAGATAATGTGTACAAGATGTTCATGTGTACATATCATAGTATTACAATAAATGTACATAATGTTTGCAATCTGCACATTTATGTTGATAGGTATTACATGCGCATTGCGATTTTATAAGCTGTTTTGATTATATGATATCATTGTTATATTACAGTCAATGGATATATTGTACACATTACATACATAATTATTGTGTACACATTATGTAAATATAATTTACATATTGTACAGATTATGTACATTTATCATACATCTGTATAGTGTAAACCTATGTACACCAGAGTAATTCTACAGACTGTACCTCTTTTATGTTTTTTTGCAATATTGTACTTGTGATATTACAATCAATGGAAATATTGTACACATTATGTCCATAACCATTGTGGACATATGTACATACATTGCACACATATATACATGTGCTTATAGTGTAGATTTGTGCCTAATTGGTACATAATGTACATGATTACATTATGGGTACATGACGTACATGTGGACGTACTGGGTACATGGTGGACATGAGAACATAATGTGTACAAGATGTTCATGTGTACATATCGTAATATTTCAATAAATTAAATGTACATAATGTTTGCGATTTGTACATTTATATTGATGTTATGTATTACATGTGCATTGTGATTTTATATGCTGTTGTGATTATATGATATTGTGATATTACAATCAAGGGACATATAGTTCACATGTACATAAGTATTGTGTACACATTTCGTACATATATAAATACTACAAAGATGTACATTTATTGTATACCTGAATTGTGTAAACATGTACACCAGAGTAATTGTACAGATTGAACCTCTTTCATATATTTATTGCAATATGCCAATAAATGTACATATGATGAGAACATTCTGGGATATAATTTTGCATATTAAATAGAAATTACTTTGGTGACAAAAGAGGGAGTACACCCGGGTGTGTACATCGTTTATACGTGTACATATTGTGCATATTTTGTACTCATGTACACAATGTAAATTTTTATATTATATGTACATGTGCGTACCTATGTACATAATGTGCACACATAGGTACATGCATGCATATTGCACACCTGTATGTAATGGGTTTATGATGTACATGCATACACATCATCATTTAACAATAAATGTAAATGAACATGATGTCAATATATATGATTACATTGATATTATGTATTACATGTTTATTGTGATTACGTATGCTGTTGTCTATTAATATCATTTTGATATTATGATAGATGTGCATTTTATATATCTTAGGGATAGGGTTAGAATTAGAGTTAGAGATAGGGTTATACATTTATTGTAATATGCCAATAACTGTACACATTATGAGTACATTCTGGGATACTGAAATTAGCATGTTAGATAGAATTTACTTCAATTACCAAAGTGGGTGTACACGCATGTATGTACATAGTTTATACATGTACATACTGTGCATATTATGTACTCATGTACAGAAGGTACATGTCTACCTTATATGTACGTATATATTCATAGTGTACATATGTACATACTGTGCACACATATTTACAGGTGCATATATTGTACATCTGTGCCTAATGGGTACATGATGTACATGTGGACATACTGGGTACATGGTGTACATGTGAACATAATGTGTACATGTTATTTATGTGTACATATATTGCAATAAATATAAATGTACATAATGTTTGTAATCTGTAAATTTATATTGACATGTATTACATGTGCATTTTAATTTTATGTGATGTGACTATATAATATCATTGTTATATTACAATCGATGTACATATTTTACACATGTACATAATTATTTTGTACACAGTATATCTATATTATATATATATTTCACAGATTATGTAAATTTATTGTACATCTGTATTGTGTAAACAGATGTACATCAGAGTAATTTTACAGACTGTACCTCATTCAAACATTTCTTGTGATATGCAAATAAATGCACATTTGATGAGTACATTCTGGGATGTAATTTTTGCATATGAAATAAAAATTTGGTGACAAAAGTGGGAGCACACCCAGGTTTGTACATGGTTTATACGTGTACATATTGTGCATTTTATGTACTTGGTACACAGTGTACATGTCTATATTATATGTAAATGTGCGTACATATGTACATACAGTGCACACGAATGTACACACGCATATATTGCAAATCTGTCCGTAATGGGTACATGATGTACATGCACACACATCGTCATGTAAAAGTACATGTAAATGTACATAATGTTGCAATACGTACAACTATATTGATATTATATATTGTTTGTTTTGATTATATATTCTGTTGTGTTATAATATCATTTGTATATTATGATAGATGTAGATTTTATATATCTCATGGTTAGGGTTACGGTTGGGTTTAGGTTTAGCGTTATACATTTATTGTAATATGCCATTAAATGTACACATTATAAGTACATTCTGGGATATTGCTCTTAGCATGTTAGATAGAAATTACTTCAATTACAAAAGTGAGTGTATGCGCATGTGTGTACATAGTTTATACATGTATATATTGTGCATATTATGTACTCGTGTACAGAAGGTACATGATTCTTTTATATGTACATATGCATACATAGTGTACATATGTACATACTGTGCACACATATATACAAGTGCATATATTGTAAATTCGTGCCTAATGAGTACATGATGTACATGTTTACATAATAAGTACATAATGTACAGGTGGACGTCCTGGGTACATTGTGTACATCTGAACATAATGTGTACATGATGTTCATGTGTACATATCGTAATATTACAATAAATGAAAATGTATATGTTTGCAATCTGTACATTTATATTGATATGTATTACATGTGCATTGTAATCTTATATGCTGTTGTGAATATATGATATTGTGACATTACAATACATAAACATATTGTACACATGTACATAACTATTGTGCACACATTATGTACATATTATATACATATTGTAGATATTATGTACGTTTATTGTACATCTGTATTGTGTAAACATATGTACACAAGGGTAATTTTCAAGAATGTAACTTTTTATACATTTCTTGTGATATGCCAATAAGTGGACATATGATCAGTACATTCTGGGATATGATTTTTTGCATATTAAATAAAAATTTCTTTGGTGACACAAGTGGGAGTACACCCGGGTGTGTACATGGTTCATACGTGTACATATTTTGCATATTTTGTACTCGCATACACAATGTACATGACTATATGTACATGTGCATACGTATGTACATAATGTGCAAACATGTACACAGCAATATATTGCACATCTGTACGTAATGGGTACATAATGTACATGCATACATATCATCATTTACCAACTAATGTAAATGTAAATAATGTTGGCAACATGTACGATTATATTGATATGTGTTACATTATTATTATTATACATGCTGTTGTGATTTGATATCATTTTAATATTACTATAGATGTACATTTTATACATCTTAAGTTTAGGGTTAGGGTTGAAGTTAGGGTTAAACATTTATTGAAATATGCCAATAAATGTACACTTTATGAGTACATTCTGGGATATTACTCTTTCCATGTAAGATAAAAATTACTTCAATTACCAAAGTGGGTGTGCACACATACATGTACATAATTTATACATGTACATACTGTGCATATTAGGTACTCATGTACAGAAGGTACATGTCTACCTTATATGTACATATGCATAAATAATGTACATATGTACATACTGTGCACCCATATATACATGTGCATATATTGTACATCCATGCCTAATGGGTACATGATGTACATGTTTGCATAGTGGGTACATGTACATGTGGATGTACTGGGTACATGGTGTACATGCGAACATAATGTGTACATGATGTTTATGTGTACATACTTTAATATAATAAATGTAAATGTACATATTTGCAACCTGTACATTTATACTGATATTATGTATTATATGTAAATTGTGATTTTATATGCTATTGTGATTTTATAATATCATTGTGATATTGCAATCAATGAACATATGGTGCATATTATGTACATAAATATAGTGTACACATTATGTACATATAATATACATATTGCACAGATTATGTACAATTATTGTACATCTGTATTGTGAAAAAACATGTACACCAGACTAATTGTGCAGACTGTACTTCTTTCATACATTTCTTGCCATATGCCAATATATGTACATATGATCAGTACATTCTGCGATATAATTTTTGCATATTAAATAGAAATTACTTTGGTGACAAAAGTCGAACGACACCCGGGTGATTACATGGTTTATACATGTACATATTGTGCATCTTACGTAATCGCATACACAATGTTCATGTCTACATAATATGTACATATGCCTTCATATGTACATACTGTGCACACAAATGTAAACGCGCATATATTGTGCATCTGTTCATAATGAGTACATGATGTACATGCATACACATCGTCATTTAACAATAAATGTAAATGTACATAATGTTGGCAATATGTACGAAATATGCAGGATGTAACGGGATTAACGCAGGACGTAACAGTATTAATGCAGGACATAACTATATTAATGCAGAACGTTTCAGTATTAACACAGGACGTGTTCGTATTAACACAGAACGTGTCGGGATTAACGCAGGACGTAATGGGATTAACGAAGAAAGTAACGGGATTAACACAGGATGTATCAGTATTAATGCAGGACGTATCAGTATTAATGGAGGACCTATTGAGATTAACGCAGAAAGTGTCAAAATTAATGCAGGACATGTTCGTATTAACATGTCAGTATTAACGCAGGATGTGTTGAAATTAACGCAGGACGTGTCAAGATTAATGTGGGACATGTTGGTATTAACGCAGGATGTGTAGGTATTAACGCAGTACGTGTCGGTATTTACGCAGTACGTGTCGGTATTAACAGAACGTGTTGTTATTAACACAGGACATGTCAGTATTAACGTGTTACATAAGAATATTAGCGCAGGACATTTCGGGATTAATGCAGGACGAAATGGGATTAACGCAAAACGTAATGGTATTAACGCAGGACGTAACGGGATAAGCACAGGACGTAACGGGATTTATGCAAAACGTGTCGATATTAACACAGATGTGTCGGTATTAACGCAGGACGTGTCAGTATTAATGCAGGACATGTCGGGATTAAAGCATAACATGTCAGTACCAATGCAGAATGTGTTAGTATTAACACAGGACGTGTCGTGATAAACACAGGACGTGTAGTTATTAACGCAGGATGTGTCTGTATTAATGCAGGAAGTGTCGGGATTAACATAGGACGTAACTGTCTTAACGCAGAACGTAACTGTATTAACGCAGGACATTACAAAGTTAACGCAAAACGTAACAGCATTACCGCAGGACGTAACAGTATTAATGCAGGATGTATCAGTATTAACACAGGATGTATCGGTGTTAATGCAGGACCTAATACGATTAACACAGGATGAATCAGGATTAACGCAAAATGTATTGTTATTAACGCAGGAGGTGTCAGTATTAATGCAGGACGTGTCGGTATAAATGCAGGACGTGTCAATATTAACACAAAACGTGTCAGAATTATCGCAAAACATGTTGAGATTAATGAAGAACTTGTCAGGATAAACGCAAAACATGTCAGTATTAACACAGGACAATTGGTATTAATGCAGCATCTGTCGGTATTAATGCAGGACATGTCAGTATTTACGCAGGTCATGTCGGGATTAACGCAAGACGTAAAGGTATTAATGCAGGACATATCAGTATTTACACAGGATGTAACGGCGTTAAGGCAGAACATAACATGATTAACGCAGAATGTAACAAGATTAATGCAGGACGTAATGCTATTAAAGCAGGCGTATCGGTATTAACGCAGGACGTATCGGTATTAACACAGGACATAACAATATTAATGCAGGACGAACCTGTATTAATGCAGGATGTATCAGTATTAACGCAGGACGTAACAGGATTAACACAGGACGTGTCAGTATCAATGCAGAACATGTTGGTATTAACGCAGGACATGTCGGGATTAACGCAAAACGTGACGGTATTCACAGAAAACGTAACGGTCTTAATGCAGGACATAATGGTATTAATGCATGATGTAACAATATTAACGCAGGACGAGTCCTTATTAATGCAGGACGTTTCGGTATTAACGCAGGAGATATCAGTATTGATGCAGGATTTATCAAAATAGACACAGGACCTTTCAGAATAAACACAAAACGTGTCTGTATTAACGTGTCGCTATTAATGCAGGACGTGTTCGTATTAACAGAGAATGTGTCGGTATTAACACAGGATGTGTCAAAATTAACACAAGACTTGTCAGTATTAACGCAGGACGTGTTCATATTAATGCAGGATGTGACAGGATTAATGAAGGACGTGCCGGTATTAATGCAGAAAGTGTCGATATTAACGCAGGACGTGTCTGTATTAACGCAGGACGTATCAGTATTAACACAGGATGTGACAGAAATAGCGCAGGACAAAACAGAATTAATGCAAAACGTAACGATATTACTGCAGGACATGATGGTATTACTGAAACACATTACGGTATTAATGCAAGATGTATCGGTATTAATGCAGGATGTAACGGTGGTAGCAAAGGACGTATAGGTATAAATGCAGGACGCAACGGTATTAACACAGGACATTACGGTATTAATGCAGGACATAACAGTATTGAAGCAGGACGTAATGGTATTAACACAGGATGTATCGGTATTAACGCAGAACGTAATGGTATTAACGCAGTACGTAAAGAAATTAGCACAGGAAGTATCAGTATTAACACAGGATGTAATGGGATTAATGCAGGACATGTCAGTATTAACACAGGATGTGTCTGAATTAACGCAGGACATGGTATTAACGTAGTTTGAGACTGGATTAACGAGGCCATGTCAGCAGTAATGCAGGACATGTTGGTATTAACGCAAGTTGTGTCAGTATTAATGCAGAACACATCAGTATTAACGCAAGACGTGTCGGTATTAACGCAGGAGGTGTCAATATAAACGCAGGATGTGACGGGATTAATGCAGGATGTATCGGTATTAATGCAGGACATGTCAATATTAATGCAGGATGTAACAGAATTAACTCAGGACGTAAAGAGATTAATGCAGGACATGTCGGTATTAACACAGGACATATCTGTATTAATGCAAAACGTATCAAGATTAACGCAAAATATCACAGGATGAACGCAGGACATAACAGGATTAACGCAGGAAGTGTCAGTATTTATGCAGGATGTAAAAATAACGCAGGATGTAACAATATTAACGCAGGGCATAATGGTATTAACGTAGGACGTGTCTGTATTAACGCAATACATAACAGGATTAACATAGACTGTAACAGAATTAACGCAGGATGTGTTGGTATTAACGCAAGACGTGTCGATATTAATGCAGCATGTAAGGGTATTAACGAAAAACGTGTCAGCATTAACACAAAACGTCACTGTATTAAAAAGGACGTGTCAGAATTAATGCAGGATGTGTCGGTAATAACGCAGGATGTGTCGGTATTATTGCAGGATTTGTCAGTATTAATGCAGGATGTAACAGTATTACCGCAGGATGTGACGGTATTACCACAGGACATTACGGTATTAATGCAGGACGTATCGGTATTAACACAGAATGTAATGATATTAACGAAGGATGTATCAGTATTAACGAAGGATGTAACGGTATTAATGCAGGACGTATCGGTATTAACACAGGACATAAAGGTATTAACGCAGGACATAACGGCATTAATGGAAAAGGTAACGTTATTAATGCAGGACGTAAGAGTATTAATGCAGGACATAAAGGGATTAACCCGGGATGTAACAATATTAACGAGTGACATAACGAGATTAACCCAGGACGTGTCGGTATTAACACCTGACGTTTGGGTGTTAACGCAAAATGTGTCGGTATAAATGCAGGACGTGTAGGTATTAATGCAGGACATGTCAGCATTAACGCAGGATGTGTCGGAATTAATGCAGGACGTGTCAGTATTAACACAAGACGTGTTGGTATAAATGCACCACGTGTCGGTATTAACGCAGCATGTGTAAGTGTTAACACAGAACGTGTCGGTATTAACAAAGGACATGTCGATATTAATGCTAAACATGTATGTATTAACGCATGATGTGTCGGTATTAACGCAGGACGTGTCAGTATTAGCATAGCATGTGACGGTATTAATGCAGGATGTGTCGGTATTAAAGCAAGACGTGTAAGTATTAATGCAGGACGTGTCAGTATTAACGCAGGACATGTTGGTATTAAAGCAGGACATATCTGTATTAATGCAGAACGTAATGGGATAAATGCAGGAGGTAATGGTATTAATGCAGGACATAATAGTATTAACACAGGATGTAACGGGATTAATGCAGGATGAAACGTTATTAACGCTGGACATAATGGTATTAACACAGGATGCATCAGTATTAACACAGGATGTTTCGGTATTAATGCAAAATGTGTCAGAATTTAGGCACAACATAACGGGATTAACGCACGACGTAACAAGATTAACGCAGGACGTATTGGTATTAACGCAGGATGTATCAGTATTAATGCAGAACCTATAGGGATTAATGCAGGATGTGTTGGAATAAACGCAAAACGTGTCCGTATTGACATGTTGGTATTAATGTTGAACATGTCAGTATTAACGCAGGATGTGTCGGTATTAACACAAAGTGTGTGGGTATTAACACAGGACATGTTGGTATTAATGCAGGACATGTCAGTATTAATGCAGGACGTGTCAGTATTAATGCATGACCTGTCGGTATTACCACAGGATGTGTCAGTATTATTGCAGGATGTATAAGTATTACCGCAAAACGTGTCAGTATTAACACAGGACGTGTCTGTATTAATGCAGGATATAACAAAATTAACGCAGGACGTGTCAGTATTAATGCAGGACGTAATAGAAATAAAGCAGAGCATAACAGGATAAACGCAGGAAATAACAGTATTACCACAGGACATGACAGTATTACTGGAGGATGTTACAGTATTAACGCAGGATGTAATGGTATTAACAAAGAATGTATCAGTATTACCGCAGGATGTAATGGTATTAATGCAGGATTTATTGGTTTTAACACAGAACATAACGGTATTAATGCAGGATGTAACGTTATTAAAGATGGACGTAACGATATTAACACAGGACGTATTGGTATTAATGCAGGACGTAACGGTATTAACAGAGTATGTAACGGGATTAACGCAAGAAGTATCGGCATTAACGCAGGACGTAATGGGATTAACGCAGAACATGTCAGTATTAATGCATGATGTGTCAGTATTAATGCAGGATGTATCAGAATTAACGCAGGACATGTCAGTATTAATGCACGACATGTTGGTATTAACGTTAGGATGTGACAGGATAAATGAGGACGTGTCGGTATCAATGCAGGACGTGTCGGAATTAACACAGAACGTGCCAGTATTAATGAAAAATGTGTCAATATTAATGCAGGACGTGTCAATATTAATGCAGGACGTGTCGGTATAAATGCAGAAAGTGATGGGATTAACGCAGGACGTATCGATATTAATGCAGGACATGTCAATATTAGCACAGAATGTGTCGGTATTAACACAGGATGTGTCACTATTATCGCAGGATGTGTCGGTATTACCACAGGACATAACAAGATTGATGCAGGACGTAATGGAATTAAAGCAGGACGTGTTGGTATTAACGCAGGACGTATCGGTATTAATGCAGGATGTATCGGGATTGAGGCAGGATGCCACAGGGTTAACCCAGAATGTAACAGGATTAACACAGGGCGTGTCAGTATTAACGCAGGACTTGTCAGTGTTAACGCAGAACGTGGAGGTATAAACGCAGGAAGATTGTTATTAACGCAGGACCTGTCCGTATTAACACAAAACGTGTTGGTATTAATGCAGGACGTGTTGGTATTAATGCAGGACACGTCAGTATTAATGCAGGATGTGTGGGTATTAATGCAGGACGTGTCGGTATTAACGCAGGATGTGTCAGTATTAACGCAGGACGTTTCGGTATTAATAGAGAATGTGTTGGTATTAACGCAGGACATGCCAATATTTACACAGAACGTGTGGGTATTAATGCAGGACATAATAGTATTAAGGCAGGATGTATCAGTATTAACAGAGGACATAAAAGGATTAACACAGGGCGTAACAATATTACCGCAGGAGGTAACGGTATAACTGCAGGACGTAACGGTATTAACAGAGGACGTAACATTATTAACGCAGGATGTAAGGGTATTAACGCAGGACGTAACAGTATTAAAGTAGAACATAACGGTATTAACGCAAAAGGTAATGGTATTAACACAGTACATAACGGGATTAGCGCAAGGAGTATCAGTATTAATGCAGGATGTAACAAAATTAACGTAGGATATGTTGGTATTAAAGCAGGATGTGTCAGAAATAATGCAGGACATGTAGGTATAAACACACGACATGTCAGTATTAATGTAGGACGTGTTGGTATTAACGCAGGATGTGTCGGAATTAATGCTGGACGTTTCAGTATAAATGCAGGACATGACAGTATTAAAGTAGAACGAATCGGTATTAATGCAGGACGTGTCAATATTAATGCAAGACGTGTCGGTATTAATGCAGGATGTGTCGCTATTAATGCCGGACATGTCGGTATTACCGCAGGATGTGTTGGTATTAATGCAGGATGTAATGGGATTAATGCAGGACATAACGGGATTAACAGAGGATGTGTCGGTATTAGTGCAGAACATATCAGTATTAACACAGGACCTATCGGGATTAATGCAGGACGTCACAGGATTAATGCAGGACGTAACAGTATTAACGCTGGATGTGTCACTATTAACACAAGATGTGTCAGTATTAATGGAGGACGTGTCGGTATTAACACAGGACAATCGTTATTAACGCAGGACCTTTCAGTATTAACACAGGACATGTCGGTATTAACGCAGGACATGTCAGTATTAATGCAGGACATGTCGGGTTTAACGCAGGACGTGTCGGTATTTACACAGGACATAATGGTAATAACGCAGGATGTAACAATATTAACGCAGGACGTAACGGTATTAACGTAGAACCTGTCGGTATTAACGCAGTATGTAACAGGACTAACGCAGAACGTAACAGAATAAATGCAGGACGTGTCGGTATTAACGCAAGATGTGTCAGTATTAACACAGTACGTAAGGGTATTAATGCAGGACGTAACTGTATTAACAAGGACGTGTCAATATTAACACAGGACGTCTCGGTAATAACACAGGACGTGTTGGTATTAATGCAGGATGTGATGGTATTACCGCGGGAAGTAACAGTATTAATGCAGGACGTATCTGTATTAATGCAGGACATAATGGTATTAATGAAGAACGTATTGGTATTAACGCAGAATGTAACGGTATTAATGCAGGACATATTGATATTAACGCAGGACATAACAGTATTAACACAGGATGTAACGGTATTAACGCAAAATTAACACAATGCCAAATGTGTCGGTATTAATGCAGGACATGACAGGATTAATGCAGGATGTGTCAATATTAACAAAGGAAATGTCGGTATTAGTGCAGGACATGTCGGTATTAACACAAGACGTGTGGGTAT
The DNA here is from genome assembly GCF_049354715.1 of Callithrix jacchus. Taxonomy (NCBI): domain Eukaryota; kingdom Metazoa; phylum Chordata; class Mammalia; order Primates; family Cebidae; genus Callithrix; species Callithrix jacchus. Next base: position 975,005 of record NC_133520.1, read on the forward strand.
TAATGCCGGATGTGTCAATATTTATGCAGGACATGTGGGTATTAACGCAGGACATAAGGGTATTAACGGAGGACATATCAGTATTAACGCAGGATGTAACTGTATTAACGCAGGACATAACAGAATTAATGCAGTAAGTAACAAAATTACCACAGGACGTAATAATATAAATGCAGGACATAACGGCATTAATGCAGGACATAATGTTATTAACACAGCACGTGAGAATATAAATGCAGGATGTAACAAGATTAATGTGGAACGTAACGGGATTAATGCATGACATAATGAGATTAACGCAGGACGTGTCGGCATTAACGCCAGACGTTTGGGTGTTAACGCAAGACATGTCAGTATTAACGCAGGACGTGTTGGTATTAACGCAGGATGTGTCAGTATTAAGGCAAAACGTGTCGGGATTAACACAGAACGTATCGGTATTAACGCAGGATGTAACGGGATTAACACAGGATGTAACTGTATTAACACAGAACGTATCAGTGTTAATGTAGGACGTGTGGCTATTAGCGCAGTATGTGTCGGGATTAATGCAGGACGTGACAATATTTGCACAGGACTTGTTGGGATTAACGCAAAACATGTTGGTAATAACGCAGGACGTATCGGTATTAACGCAGTATGTAACAGGATTAATGCAGGACCTAACAGGATTAATGCAGGACGTAATAGGATTAACGCACGATGTGTTGGCATTAATGCAAAACCTGTTGGTATTAACGCAGTACCTGTCAATATTCATGCAGGACGTGTCGGTATTTACACAGGACGTGTCAATATTAACTCAGAACGTGACGGTATTAACAAAGGATGTGATGGTATTAACGTAGGACGTATCGGTATTAACTCAGGATGTCAAGGTATTAACGTAGGACATAACGGAATTAACGGACATAAAGGTATTAACACAGGATGTGTCGGTGTTGATGCAGGATGTGTCGGTATTTACGCAGAATGTGTCAAGTTTAATGCAAGACATGTCGCTATTAACACAGGACGTTTTGGTATTAACACAGGATGTGTCAGTGCTAACACAGTACATATCAGGATGAACACAGGACGTAACAAGATTAACACAGGATGTGTCAGTATTAATGCAGGACATGTCGGTATTAACACAAAACGTGTTGATATTAATGCAGGACGTGTCGGTATTAATGCAGAACATCACAGGATTAACGCAAGATGTGTGGGTATTAACGCAGGACGTGTCAGTATTGACGCAGGACCTGTCGGTATTAACACAGGACGTGTCATTATTAATGCAAAATGTGTCGATATTACCGCAGGACCTGTCGGTATTAATGCAGGATGTAATGAAATTAATGCAGGACGTAACGGGATTAACACAGGACGTTTCGGTATTAATGCAGGACATATCAGTATTAACACAGGACATATCGGGATTAACACAGGGCGTCACAGGATAGACGCAGGACATAACCGGATTAACGCAGTATGTGTTGGTATTAATGCAAGACGTGTCGGCATTAACGCAGGACGTGTCGGTATTAACACAGGATGATCAGTATTAATGCAGGATATGTCAGTATTAACGCAGGATGTGTCCAGATTAACGCAGGACATGTCGGGATTCATGAAGGACATGCCAGTATTTACACAGGATGTAACGGTAAAAACGCAGGACATAATATTAATGCAGAATGTAATGGTATTAACGTAGGACGTGTCAGTATTAACGCAGTACATAACAGGATTAACGCAGGACGTAACAGGATAAACACAGGACATGTTGGTATTAACGCAAGACGTGTCGGTATTAACGCAGTATGTAAGGGTGTTAACGCAGGATGTGTCGGTATTAATGCAGGATGTCACTGTATTAACAAGGACGTGTCAGTATTAACACAGGACGTGTCAGTAATAACACAGGACGTGTCGATATTAATGCAGGGTGTGACGGTATTACCGCTGGACGTTGCGGTATTAATGCAGAACGTATCTGTATTAACACAGTACATAACGGTATTAACGAAGGATGTATCGGTATTAACGCATGACATATCGGAATTAATGCAGGACATAACAGTATTAATGCAGGATGTAATGGTATTAACGGAGTACATAACAGGATTAACGCAGGACGTATCAGTATTAATGCAAAACGTAACACAATTAATGCAAAACGTGTCAGTATTAATGCAGGACATGTCGGAATTAACACAGGATGTGTTGGTATTAATGCAGGATGTGTCGGTATTAACACAAAACATGTCGGTATAAACGCAGGACGTGAAGGTATTAATGCAGGACGTGTTGGTATTAACACAGGACGTTTCGGTATTAATGCCGGACGTAACAGAATTACCACAGAATGTAACAGGATTACCACAGGACGCAACAGTATTACTGCAGGATGTAACGGTATTAACACAGGATGTAACGGGATTAACGCAGGATGTAACGGGATTAACGAAGGACATAACGGGCTTAACACAGGATGTATCAGTATTAATGCAGGACATATCACTATTAACGCAGGACATAAAGGAATTAATGCAGGGCATATCGGTATTAATGCAGGACATGTCAGTGTTAATGCCGAATGTCACGGGATTAACACAGGACGTGTCGGTATTAACATAGGATATGTCAGTATTAACACAGGAAGTGTCACTATTAATGCAGGATGTGTCGGTATTAACACAGGATGTGACGAGGTTAATGCAGAACGTATCGGGATTAATGCAGGATGTATCGGTATTAACAAAGGACATAATGATATTAATGCAGGACTTGTCGGTATTAAGGCAGGATGTCGGTATTAATGCAAAACGTGTTGATATTAACGCAGGACGTGTCAGTATTAATGCAAAATGTGTCGGTATATACGCAGGATGTCACGAGATTAATGCAGGACATAACGGGATTAATGCAGGACAAGACGGTATAAGGCAGGGCATGTCGGTTTTAATGCAGGACGTAATGGGATTAACGCAGGACGTCACAGGATTAATGCAGGACGTATCAGTATTAACACAGGATGTAACGGGATTAATGCAGGATGTAACAGGATTAATGCAGGATGTGTTGGTAATAACGCAGGACATGTCAGTATTACCACAGGATGTAACTGTATTACGGAAGGACATAACAGGATTACCGCAGGGCATAACAGGATTACCGCAAAACGTAATGGTATTACTGCAAGCTGTGTCGGTATTACCACAGAATGTGTCAGTATTAACGCAGGACGTGTCAATATTAATGCAGCACATGTGGGTATTAAGGCAGGATGTGTCGGTATTAGAAGACGTGACAGGATTGACACAAAACGTAACAAGATTAATGCAATACGTAACGGAATTAATGCAAGACGTATTGGTATTAACACAGGATGTATCGTTATTAACAAAAAACGTGTCAATGTAGGACGTGTTGGTATTAATGCAGGACGTGTCTGAATTAACGCAGGACGTGTTGGTATTAACGCAGGATGTGTTGGTATTAATGCAGGACGTGCCAGTAATAATGCAGGACGTGACGGTATTAATGCAAAACGTATCGGAATTAACACAGGACATAACGGTAATTACGCAGGATGTATTGCTTTTAACGCAGGACATAACGGTATTAACCCAGGACGTAATGGTATTAATGCAGGACGTGTCGGCATTAACACAGGACTTAACAAAGTTAGCACAGGACATTTCGGTATTAACGCAGAACGTGTTGGTATTAATGCAGGACGTGTCGGTATTAATGCAGGACATGTCAGTATTAACACAGAATGATTGGTATTAACGCAGGACGTGTTGGTATTAATGTGGGACGTGTCAGTATTAACACAGGATGTGTCGGTATTAACTCAGGACGTTTCGATATTAACAGAGGACGTACCACAATAAACGCAGGATGTATCGGTATTAACAAAGGACGTAATGATATTAATGCAGGACATAACGGTATTAACCCAGGACATGTCGATATTAATGAAGTACATAACAGGTTTAATGCAGGACATGTCGGTATTAACGCAGAACATGTCAGTATTAATGCAACACGTGTCACTATTAACGCATGACGTGTCAGTAATAACACAGGAGATGTCGGTATTAATGCAGGATGTGTCGGTATTAACAAAGGATGTGTTGGTATTAACGCAGGACATGTCGGTATTAAGGCAGGACGTAATGGTATTAATGCAAGACGTGTCACTATTAATGCATGACGTGTCAGTAATAACACAGAAGGTGTCAGTATTAATGCAGGATGTGTCAGTATTAACACAGGATGTGTCAATATTAACATAGAAAGTGTCGGTATTAACGCAGAACGATAGGTATTAACAGATGACCTGTCAATATTAACACAGGACATGTCGGCATTAACGCAGAACAATCAGTATTAACACAGGACAATCAGTATTAATGCAGGATGTGTTGGCATTAAGGCAGGACCTGTCAATATTAACGCAGAACGTGTCGGTATTAATGCAGGACGTGTCGGTATTAATGCAAAACGTGTCGGCCTTAGCGCAGGATGTGTTGGTATTAGCGCAGGATGTAACGGTATTAATGCATGACATGTCATATTAATGCTGGATGTAATGGTATTAACGCAGGACGTAACGGGGTTAATGAAAGACATAACAAGATTATCGCAGGGTGTAACGGAATTAACGCAGGATGTATTAGTATTAACACAGGACATAATGGTATTAACGCAGGATGTATTGGTATTAACGAAGGACATAATGGTATTAACGTAGGACGTATCGGTATTAATGAAGGATGTAACGGTATTAAGGCAGGACGTAATGTTGTTAATGACAGACGTGTCAATAGTAACGCAGAATATCACGGGATTAATGTAGGACCTTTCGGTATTAATGCAGGCCATGTCAATATTAATGCAGAACGTGTCAATATTAACGCAAAACCTGTCGGTATTAACACAGGACGTGTCAGTATTAACGAAGGATGTGTTGGCATTAATGCAGGACGTGTCGTATTAATACAGGACGTAACAATATTAACGCAGGACGTATCGGTATTAAAGCAGGATGTAACAGGATTAACGCAGGATGTAACGAGTTTAACGCAGGATGTATGGGTATTAATGCTGGACATACGGTATTAACTTAGGACGTATCTGTATTAACGCAGGACATATCTGTATTAATGCAGGACGTGACGGTATTAACGCAGGATGTAACGATGTTAACATCAGACGTGTCGGTATTAACGCAGGATGTAACAGGATTAACGCAGGACATGTCGGTATCAATGCAGGACATGTCGGTATTAACACAGGATGTGCCGTATTAATGCAAGACATATTGGTATTAATGCAGGACATAACAGGGATAACGCAGGATGTAACAGGATTAATGCAGGACGTAATTGTATTACCACAGGACGTGTCAATATTAACAAAGGATGTAAAGGTATTAACGCAGGACATAACGGTATTAACGCAAGACATATCGGTATTAACACAGGACATATTCGTATTAATGCAGGACATATCCGTATTTAAGCAATATGTGACAATATTAATGCAGGACGTAACGGTATTAACACAGGACGTGTTAGTATTAACGCAGGATGTGTCAGTATTAACAAAGGACATGTTGGTATTAATGCAAAACATGTCGGTAATAATGCAGGACGTGTCAATATTAATGCATGACGTAATGGTATTAATGCAGGATGTGTTGTATTAATGCAGGATGTAACGGTATTAATGCAGGACGTATCTGTATTAACGCAGGATGTAACGGGATTAATTCAGGATGTATTGGTATTAACGCATGATGTAACGGTGTTAACGCTGGACGTATCAGTATTAACGCAGGACATAATGGTATTAACGCAGAACGTATTGGTATTAATGCAGTACGTAATGGTATTAATACAGGACATAAAGGTTTTAACGCCAGACATGTCGGTATTAATGCAGGACCTCATGGGATTAACGCAGGATGTGTTGGTATTAACAGAGGACTTGTCGGTATTAATGCAGGAGGTGCCAGTATCAATGCAGGACGTATCAGTAATAATGCAGGACATAACAGGAATTATGCAAAACGTAACAGGATTAATGCAGGAGGTAACGGTATTACCGCAGGATGTGAGAGTATTACTGCAGGACATAACAATATTAACACAGGATGTATCAGTATTAACGCAGGTTGTAACGGTATTATTTCAGGACATATCAGTATTAATGCAGGACGTAATGGTATTAACACAGGACATAACGGTATTAACGCAGGATGTAACAATATTAACAGGACGTATTGGTATTAACACAGGACATAACAGGATTAATGCAGGACGTGTCAGTATTAACGCAGGATGTAACAAGAATAACGGAGGATGTAACAGGGTTAACACAGGACGCAATGGTATTACCGGAGGACTTGACGGTATTACTTCAGGATGTAATGGTATTAACACAAGACGTATCAGGATTAACGCAGAACATAACGGTATTAATGCATGACATAATGGTACTAACGCAGGACGTAACGGTATTAATGCAGTATGTATCGGTATTAATGCAATATGTAACATGATTAACGCAGGGCGTAACTGCATTAACGCAGGAGGTAACAGGATAAATGCAGAACGTATCAGTATTAATGCAGTACGTAACAGAATTAACTCAGGATGTAATGGGATTAATGCAAGACGTAACGGGATTAACACAGGACGTGTTGGTATTAACGGAAAACGTGTCAGTATTAAAGCAGGACGTGTCAGTATTAACGCAGGAAGTGTCGGTATTAACGCAGGAAGTGTCGGTATTAACGCACGACGTGTTGGTATTAATGAACGACGTGTCGATATTAACGCCAGATGTGACAGGATTAACACAGGATGTGTCGGTATTAAAGCAGGATGTGTCGGTAGTAATGCAGGACCCGACAATATTAACAAAGGACGTCTCGGTATTAACGGAAAATGTATCGGGATTAACGCAGGACGTCACAGGATTAATGCAGGACGTAACAGAATTAATGCAGGATGTGTCAGAATTAACGCAGGACGTGTCGGTATTAACACAGGACATGTTGGTATTAACACAGGATGTGTCAGTATTAATGCAGGATGACCAGAATTAATGCAGGACCTGTCGGTATTAACGCATGATGTGTCGGTATTAACGAAAGATGTGTCGGTATTAACGCAGGACGTGTTGGGATTAATGCAGGACATGTTGGAATTAATGCAATACATGTCAGTATTAACACAGGATGTGTCGGTATTAACGCAGGACGTGTCAGTATTAACGCAGAACCTAACGGTATTAATGCAGGACCTAACGGTATTAACGCAAAATGTCATGGGATTAACACAAAACGTAACGGGATTAACAAAGGACATGTCAGTATTAACGCAGGACATATTGGTATTAACACTGGACATAACAGGATTAATGCAGGACGTGTTGGGATTAACCCAGGATGTGTCGGTATTAACGCAGGATGTCACTGTATTAACACTGGACGTGTCTGGATTAACCCAGGATGTGTCAGTATTAACGCAGGATGGGTCAGTATTAATGCAAAATGTGTCGGTATTAACGCAGGACATGTCAGTATTAATGCAGGACGTGTCAGTATTAATGCAGGATGTAATGGTATGAACACAGGATGTGTTGGTATTAATGCAGGACGTGTCGGTATTAATGAAGGATGTAACGGTATTAATGCAGGATGTCACGGTATTAACACAAAAGGTAATGGAATTAATGCAGGATGTGTCGGTATTAATGCAGGATGTATCGCTATTAACATTAGATGTAACAGGATTAACGCAGGACGTAATAAGGTTAATGAAGGATGTGTCAGTATTAAAGCAAAACGTGTCAGTATTAACACAGGAAGTGTCGGTATTAACATAGGATGTGTCTGAATTAATGCAGCACGATAGGTATTAATGCAGGACGTGTCAGTATTAACGCAGTATGTGTCGGTATTAACGCAGGACGTGTTGGTATTAACGCAGGACGTGTCGGTATAATGCAGGACGTAATGGGATTAATGCAGGACGCATCAGTATTAACACAAAACGTAACAAGATTAATGCAGGATGTAACAGGGTTAACGCATTATTCCTGTTATGTCCTGCATTATTCCGACACGTCCTGCATTAATACCCTTACGTACTGCATTAATACCGACACATTCTGGGTTAATCCCGACACGTTCTTCTTTAATACCGACACGTTTTGTGTTAATGCCGACATGTCCTTTGTTAATACCAACACTTCCTACGTTAATACTATTACGTCCTGCGTTAATACTGTCACGTTCAGCTTTGAGCCCGACAAGTTCTGCATTAATACCAACATGTCCTGCCTTAATACCGACGCGTTAATACAGACATATTCTGCATTAATTCTGACACGTCCTGTGTTAATCCCGAGAGGTCCTGTGTTAATACTGATAGGTCCTGCATTAATACTGATGCATTTTGCGTTAATCTTGTTACGTCCTGCGTTAATGCCGTTATGTTCTACATTAATACCGATACGTCCTGCATTAATAAAGTTACGGCCTGCATTAATTCTGTTACGTTTTGCATTAATACTACATGTCCTGCGTTAATACTGATACTTCCTGCGTTAATACCATTATGTTTTTGGTTAATACCGTTTTGTACTGCATTAATACCGTTATTTCTTGTGTTAATACCGTTACGTCCTGTGTTAATACGAATACATCCTGCGTTAATACTGGTATGTTTTGCGTTAATCCCTTTATGTACCACGTTAATACCGACACATCCTGTGTTAATACCGACACGTCCTGCATTAATATCGACAAGTTCTGTGTTAATACCGCCATATCCTGTCTTAATATGGATATGTCTTGCCTTAATACCGTCACGTCCTGTGTTAATACTGACACGTCCTGCATTAATACTGACATGTCCTGCATTAATACCGACACGTCCTGCATTAATACCAACACGTCCTGTGTTAATACCGTTATGTCCTGCTTTAATATTGTTAAATCCTGCGTTAATCCCGTTAATGTCCTGTGTTAATCCCGTTATGATTCTGCGTTAATATCAACCCGTCCTGTGTTAATACCATCACGTCCTGCGTTAATACTGTTACATCCTGCATTAATACTGGCACATCCTGCGTTCATACAGATTCATCCTGCGTTAATACGGATACGTCCTTCGTTAATACCGATACGTCCTGCATTAATACCGATACGTCTTGCGTTAATACCTTTATGTCCTGGGTTAATTCCGACACGTCCTGGGTTAATACCATTCGATTTGCGGTAATACCATTACATCCTGCGGTAATCCTGTTATGTCCTGCTTTCATCCTGTTACATCCTGCATTAATACAGTTACATCCTGTGTTAATACCGATATGTTCTGTGTTAATACCATTATGTCCTGTGTTAATACCGATATGTCCTGCGTTAATACTGACATGTCTTGGGTTAATCCCGTTACATCCTGTGTTAACACTGATACATTCTACGTTAATCCCATTACATCCTGCGTTAATATCGATACATCCTGAATTAATACTGTTACATCCTGTGTTAATACCCTTACATTCTGCATTAATACCATTATGTGATGCATTAATACCGACACATCCTGCATTAATACCCTCACGTCATGCATTAATATTGTTACGTCCTGCGTTAATACTGTGATATCTAGCATTAACACCAACACGTCATGCGTTAATACCGTCACATTCTGCGTGAATATCATGACATCTGGCGTTAATACCCACATGTCCTGCGTTAATATTGATACGTTCTGCGTTAATACCATTACGTCCTGCATTAATACCGTGACATCCAGCGTTAATACCAACATGTCCTGCATTAATAACGTTATATCCTGCGTTAATACCGTCACATCCTGCATTAATACGGATACGTCCTGTGTTAATACGATACCTAATGCATTAATACCGACACGTCCTGCGTTAATACTGACACATTTTGTGCAAATCCCGACACGTCCTGCATTAATCCTGACACGTCCTGCATTAATTCTGACACGTCTTGCATTAATACTGACACTTCTTGTGTTAATACCAACATGTCCTGCCTTAATACTGTTACGTCCTGCGTTAATTCCGTTATGTCCTGTGTTAATACTGTTACGTCCTGCTTTAATACAAATATGTCCTGCATTAATACTGTCACATCCTGTGTTAATAACATCTCATCCTGCATTAATACTGACACGTCCTGCATTAATACCAACAATCCTGTGTGAGTATCGACAGGTACTGTGTTAATGTTGACAGGTCCAGTGTTAATACCGACACGTCCTGCATTAATACTGACATGTCCTGTGTAAATACCGATAAATCCTGCGTAAATCTTGTTACGTTCTGCATTAATCTTGGTATGTACTGCTTTAATACCGACACATCCTGCGTTAATAACGACATGTCCTGCGTTAATGCCGACATGTCCTGCATTAATACCGACATGTCCTGCGTTAATACCGACATGTCCTGTGTTAATACCGACATGTCCTGTGTTAATCCCGACATGTCCTGTGTTAATACCGACACGTCCTGTGTTAATACCGACATGTCCTGTGTTAATCCCGACATGTCCTGTGTTAATACCGACACGTCCTGTGTTAATACCGACATGTCCTGTGTTAATCCGACATGTCCTGCATGAATACCGACATGTCTTGCATTAATCCTGTCACATCCTGCATTAATATTGACAGGCCCTGCGTTAATATAGTGACGTGCTGCGTTAATACCGACAGGTTCTGCATTAATACTGACAGGTCCAGTGTTAATACCGACACGTCCTGCATTAATACAGACATGCTGCGTGAATACCAACACATCCTGCATGAATACAGACAGGTCCTGGTTTAATACCAGCAGGTCCTGCATTAATACCGCCATGTCCTGTGTTAATACCGATACGTCCTGTTTTAATACTGACACGTTTTGCGTTAATCCTTTTATGTCCTTCATTAATCCTGTTACGTACTGCGTTAATACCGTTACTTCCTGCGTTATTCTCGTTACATCCTGCCATAATCCCGTTATGTCCTACGTTAATACCATTACATCCTGCGGTAATTCTGTCATGTCCTGTGGTAATACCGTTACGTCCTGTGTTAATCTTGTTACATCCTGCATTATTCCTGTTATGTTCTGCATTAATACCGATACATCCTGCTTTAATACCGGCATGTCCTGCGTTAATACCAACACATCCTGCATTAATACCAACATGTCCTGCATTAATTCCGTTACGTCCTGGGTTAATACTGACACGTCCGATGTTAACACCGTTATGTCCTGTGTTAATACTGTTACATCCTGCATTAATACAGATACATCTTGCATTAATACTGATAATTCATGAGTTAATACCATTACGTCCAGCGTTAATACCCATGCATCCTGCGTTAATCTTGTTACATCCTGCGTTAATCCCGTTACGTCCTGCATTAATACCTATACGTCCTGTGTTAATACCATTATGTCCTGCATTAACACGACACATCCTGCATCAATACCATTATGTCCTGCGGTAATACCAACATGTCCTGTGTTAATACCGACACGTCCTGCGTTAATACTGACATGCCCTGTATTATTACCAACACATCCAGTGTTAATTCCGACACGTCCTGTGTTAATACCGACACATCCTGCATTAATACTGACACATTCTGCATTAATACCGAAACGTCCTGTGTTAATACCAACATGTCATGCGTTAATTCCATGACGTCCTGCGTTACTACCGACACATTTGGTGTTAACACCATTATGTACTGCGTTAATACCATTATGTCCTGCATTAATACCAATACGTCCTGCGTTAAAACCATTACATCCTTCATTAATATCGATATGTTCTGTGTTAATACCATTACATCCTGTGTTAATACCAATACATTTTGCATTAATTCCATTACGTCCTGCGATAATCTTGTTACATCCTGCGTTAATCCCGTTACGTCCTGCGTTAATACTGATACGTCCGGTGTTAATACCATTACATTCTGCATTAATACTCACGTCCTGCGCTAATACTGACACGTACTGCATTAATGCCGACACATTTTGTGTTAATACCGACACATCCTGCCTTAATACCGACACGTCATGTATTAATGCCGACAGGTCCTGCGTTAATACCCACACATCCTGCGTTAACACCGACACGTCCTGCATTAATGTTGGACGACATTAACACCGTTATATCGTTAATGCCAACACATTTTGCGTTAATACCCACATGTCCTGCATTAACACCAACACGTCCTGCATTAATATTGACAAGTCCTGCATTAATGTTGACATGTCCTGTGTTAATGTTAACACGTCCTACATTAACACACATCCTGCGTTAATATCGACACATCCTGCGTTAATACCGATACATCCTGCATTAATATTGACACGTCCTGCGTTCATACCGATTGTCCTGCGTTAATATTGATCATTCTGTGTTAATACTGACACATCCTGTGTTAATATCCACACGTCATTTGTTAATACCTATCATTCTGCATTAATACCAACACGTCCTGCGTTAATACCGACACTTGCTGCATTAATACCGACACATCCTGCATTAATACTGACACGTCCTGCATTAATACCGATACATCCTGCGTTAATACCGACACATCCTGCGTTAATACTGACACGTCCTGCATTAATACCGATACGTCCTGCATTAATACCGACACATCCTGCGTTAATACCAACACGTCCTGCTTTAATCCCATGACGTCCTGCGTTACTACAGACACGTCCGGTGTAAACACCGTTACCTCCTGCATTAATAACATTGCATACTGCATTAATATCGATACGTCCTGTGTTAATGCCATTACGTTTTGCGTTAATAGCAATACATCCTGCTTTAATTCTGTTACGTCCTGCAATAATCTTGTTACATCCTGCATTAATCCCATTACATCCTGCGTTAATTTCGCCACATCCTGCATTAGTGTTGACACATCTTGCATTAATTCCGTCACATCCTGCGTTAATACTCACACATCCTGCATTAATACCGACACGTCCTGCATTAATACCGACATGTGCTGTGTGAATACCGACACTTCCTGCGTGAATATTAACAGGTCCTGCGTTAATACCGACTGGTCCTGCATTAATACTGACATGTCCTGCGTTAATACTGACATGTCCTCTTGTAATACCAACACATCATGCATTAATTTTGTTACGTCCTCCATCAATCCTGTTATGTACTGCGTTAATACTGACACGTCCTGTGTAAATACTGACATGTCCTGCGTTAAGCCTGTTACATGCTTTGTTAATACCGACATGTCCTGTGTTAATCCCGACATGTCCTTCATTAATCCCGACATGTCCTGCGTTAATCCCGACATATTTTGCGTTAATACCAACCCATCTTGCATTAATACTGACACGTCCTGTGTTAATACTGACACGTCCTGTGTTAATACCATTACGTCCTGCGTTAATTCCATTACGTCCTGCATTAATACGAATATGTCCTGTGTTAATACTGTCACGACCTGCGTTAAGACCGTCACGTCCTTTGTTAACATCAATACATCCTGCGTTAATATGATACATTCTGCGTTAATCCCTTTACGTCCTGCGTTAATACTGACATGTCCTGCGTTAATACCGTTGTGTCCTGCGTTAATACTGTCACGTTCAGTGTTGATCCCCACACGTCGTGCATTGATACCGATACCTCCTGTGTTCATACCAACATGTCCTGTGTTAATACCCAAATGTTCTGCATTAATACTGACACGTCCTGCCTTAATATCAACACGTTAATATGGACACGTTCTGCGTTAATTCCGACACGTCCTGCGTTAATGCCGATAGCTTCTGTGTTAATATCGATATGTCCTGCATTAATACCAATATGTTTTGCGTTAATCTTATTGCGTCCTGCTTTAACTCCGTTATGTCCTGCGTTAATACCGATACATCCTGCATTCATAAAGTTACGGCCTGCATTAATAAAGTTACATCCTGCATTAATACTATTACGTTTTTGGTTAATACCGTTTTGTTCTGCGTTAATATTTTTAGGTGATGCGTTAATACCATTACGTCCTCTGTTAATCCTGTTATGTCCCACGTTAATACGGATACATCCTGTGTTAATACTGATATGTCCTGTGTTAATTTCTTTAAGTCCCATATTAATACGGACACGTCCTGTGTTAATACCGACATGTCCTGCATTAATATTAACACGTCCTGCATTAATACCGACACCTCCTGCCTTAATACCAACACGTCCTGCATTAATACCGACAAGTCCTGCATTAACACCAATACGTCCTGCTTTAATACTGTTATGTCATGCATTAATATTGATAAGTCCTGCATTAATACTGATACATTCTCCGTTAATACTGTTACGTCCTTCATTAATACCAATACATCTTCCGTTAATACCATTACATCCTGCGTTAATACCGTTACATCCTGTGGAAATATCGTTACGTCCTGCGGTAATATTGACACGTCCTGTGTTAATACCGACAAGTGTTGCGTTAATACCATAACATCCTGCATTTAATACCGACATGTCCTGCGTTAATACCAACACATCCTGTGTTAATACTGACATGTCCTGCATTAATACCGTTACGTCCTGTGTTAATTCCTTTATGTCCTGCGTTAATACCGTTACGTCCTGCTTTAATACAGTACATCCTGTGTTAATACTGACACATCCTGCATTAATTTTGTTACATCCTGTGTAAATCCTGGTATGTACTGCATGAATACCGACCCATTCTGCATTAATACCGACATGTCCTGCGTTAACACTGACATGTCCTGCGTTAATACCAACATGTCTTGAGTTAATACCGACACGTCCTGCATTAATATTGACACATTCTGTGTTAATACTGACATGTCCTGCGTTAATACTGACATGCCCTGCGTTAATACCGACACATCCTGTGTTAATACCGACATGTCCTGCATTAATACCGTTACGTCCTGCATTAATTCCATTATGTCCTGCGTTAATACCGTTACGTTCTGCTTTAATACGGATACGTCCTGCGTTAATACCGACATGTCCTGCATTAATACCGACACTCCTGCATGAATACCGACAGGTACTGCATTAATATTGACAGGTCCTGCATTAATACCGAAACGTCTTGTGTTAATACTGACACGTCCTGCATAAATACCGACACCTTCTGCGTTGATTTTGTTATGTCCTGCGTTAATTCTGGTATGTACTGCATTAATACCAACACATCCTGCATTAATAGTGACACGTCCTGCATTAATACCGACATGTCCTGTGTTAATACTGACATGTCCTGCATTAATACCAACACATCCTGCGTTAATATCGACATGTCCTGCATTAGTACCGACACGTCCTGTGTTAATACCGACACGTCCTGCATTAATACCAACATGTCCTGCATTAATATCAACACGTCCTGCATTAATACAGTGATGTTCTGCATTAATACCAACAAATCCTGCGTTAACACTGACATGTCCTGCATTAATACTGACATGTCCTGCATGTATACCTACAGGTCCTGCGTTAATACCAACAGGTCCAGCGTTAATACTGACACGTCCTGCATTAATACCGACATGTGCTGCATGAATACCGACACGTCCTGCATGAATACTGACAGGTCCTTCGTTAATACCAACAGGTCCTGCGTTAATACCACCACGTTCTATGTTAATATTGTTACATCCTGCGTTAATCCTGTTATGTCCTGAGTTAATCCCGTTATGTCCTGCGTTTATCCTGTTATGTATTGCGTTAATACTGTTACATTGTGCATTAATCCCGTTATGTTCTGCATTAATACCGTCATGTCTTATGTTAATACCTATACCACCTGCGTTAATACCGACACGTCCTGCATTAATACCCACCACTCCTGCATTAATACTGACACGTCCTGCATTAATACCGTTATGTCCTGCGTTAATACCGTCACATCTTGCTTCAATACTAATATGTCCTGTGTTAATACGGATACATCCTGCATTAATACCAATACGTCCTGCGTTTATACCAATACGTCTTGCATTAAAACCAATGCGTATTGAGTTAATACCGTTTTGTTTCAGGTTAATTCCAACAAGTCCTGTGTTAATATCGTTCATCTTGCGGTAATACTGTTACGTCCTGCAGTAATCCTGTTACGTCCTGCTTTAATCCTGTTATGTTCTGCGTTAATACAGTTACGTTCTGCATTAATTTTAAGTCCTGAGTTAATACCCACATATTCTGCGTTAATACCATTACGTGCTGCGTTAATACCAATATGTCCTGCATTAATACCGACACATCTTGCGTTAATCCCGTTACATCCTGCATTAACACCGATACGTCCTTTGTTAATCCTGTTACATCCTGCGTTAATACCGATTCATCCTGTGTTAATACTATTACATCCTGCGTTAATACTGTTAGGTCCTGTGTTAATACCGTTATGTGCTGCATTAATATTGACAGGTCCTGCGTTAATACCATCACGTCCTTTGTTAATATCATTACATCCTGCGTTAATACCATGACATCTGGCGTTAATACCAACACATACTGTGTTTATACTGACACGTCCTGCCTTAATACCATGACGTCCTGCGTTAATGCCAACACATTTTGCGTTAATACCAATATGTCCTGCGTTAATATCATTATGTTTTGCATTAATTCCATTACGTTTTGCATTAATTCCGTTACGTCCTGCGTTAATCCCGTTATGTTTTGTGTTAATCTCTTTATGTTTTGTGTTAATAACAACACATCCTGCATTAATACCGTCAAATCCTGTGTTATGACCTACACGTCCTGCGTTAATACCGACATGTCTCGCGTTAATACCGTTATGTCCTGCATTAATACTGCCACGTCCTGCATTAATACGGATACGTCCTGCATTAATACCGATATGTTTTGCGTTAATACCGATACGTATTGCATTAATATTGATATGTCCTGCGTTTATATTGTTACATACTGGGTTAATTTAGACACGTCCTGCATTAATACTGTTACATCTTGCAGTAATACCGTTACATCCTGTGGTAATTCTGTTACATCCTGCAGTAATACTGTTACGTACTGCAGTAATCCTGCTATGTCCTGTGTTAATACAGATACATCCGATGTTAATACCGTGACATCCTGGGTCAAAACCGATATTTCCTGCATTAATGCCGACACGTCCTGCATTAATACCAGCACATCTTGTTTTAATATCGATACATCCTGTGTTAATACCAATACATCCTGCGTTAATTTTGTTACATCCTGCGTTAATACCAGTATGTTTTGTGTTAAAACCGTTACATTCTGTGTTAATATCGTTACGTTTTGCGGTAATCCTGTTACGTCCTGCAGTAATTCTGTTATGTCCTTCATTAATACAGTTACGTCCTGCGTTAATACAGTTACATCCTGCGTTAATACCATTACGTCCTGTGTTAATTTCATTACGTCCTTCATTAATATCGATACGTCCTTCATTAACACTGATATGTCCTGTGTTAATCCTGTTACATGCTGCGTTAATACTGATACATCCTGCGTTAATATCGTTACATCCTGCGTTAATACCGACACGTCCTGTGTTAATACCGTCACATTCTGCATTAATACCAACACTTCCTGCATTAATACCGACACAACCTGCATTAATACAGTGACGTTCTGCATTAATACCAACACGTCCTGCATTAATACCGACATGTCCTGCGTTAATACCGACACTTCCTGTGTTAATACCGACACGTCCTGCATTACTTTTGTAACGTCCTGCATTAATGTTGTGACGTCCTGAGTTTATCCCAATATATCCTGCATTAATACCGACATGTCCTGCGTTAATACCGAAACGTCCTGTGTTAATACCGATATGTCGTGCATTAATACCAACACATCAGGCCTTAATACCAACATGTCCTGCATTAATACTGACACGTCCTGTGTTAATCTTGTGACGTCCTGTGTTAATACCGTTATGTGCTGCATTAATACCGGCATGTCCTGCGTTAATACCGATACATCTTGCATTAACACCGATACGTTCTGCATTAATACCGAAATGTCTTGTGTTAATACTGACATGTCCTGCATTAATACCAACATGTCCTGCCTTAATACCGACACGTCCTGCATTAATCCCGACACGTCCTGCATTAATACCGACACGTGATGCGTTAATACCCATACGTCCTGTGTTAATACCCACACATCCGGCATTAATCCCATGACGTTCTATGTTAATCTCGTTATGTCCTGCGTTAATCCCGTTAGGTCCTGCATTAATCCCGTTACGTCCTGTTTAAATACCATTACGTCCTGCGTTAATACCGATCCATCCTGCATTAATACTGATAAGTCCTGCATTAATACCGTTACATCCTGCATTAATACCGATATGTCCTGCGTTAATAACATTACGTCATGTGTTAATACCGTCACGTCCTGTGAAAATATTTTTACGTTCAGTGGTAATACCGTTACGTTCTGTGCTATTTCTGTTATGTCCTGAATTTATTTTGTTATGTTTTGCATTAATAGCATTAGGTCCTGCATTAATACTGATACATCCTGCGTTAATATCATTACGTTCTGCATTAATAACGACACATCTTGCGTTAATCCTGTTACGTCCTGCATTAATACAAGTACATCCTGTGTTAATCTCGTTACATACTGCGTTAATACTGTTACGTCCTGTGGTAGTTTTCTTACGTTTTTCGGTAATCCTGTTATGTCCTGCGTAAATATCGATATGTTCTCTGTTAGTATCATTATGTCCTGTGTTAATACCGATACACCCTGCGTTAATCTCGTTACATCCTGCATAAATCCCATTACATCTTGCATTAATACCAACATGTTCTATGTTAATCCCGTGATGTCCTGCATTTATACTGACACGTCCTGCATTAATTCCGACACGTTTTGCATTAACACCAACACATCCTGCGTTAATACTGACATGTCCTACATTAATCCTGTCATGTCCTGCATTAATACTGACATGTCCTGCATTAATACCGACACGCCCTGCATTAATTTTTTTACATGCTGCATTAATCATGTCATGTCCTGCATTAATACCAAAACATCCTTCGTTAATACAGTGACGTCCTGTGTTAATACCGACACGGCCTGCGTTAATCCTGTTATGTCCTGTGTTAATCCCGTTACATCCCACATTAATCCTGTTACATCCTGCGTTAATACCATTACATCCTGCATTAATACCGATACCTCCTGTATTAATATCGTTATGTACTGCGTTAATACTGATATGTCTTGTGTATGTACCATTATGTTCTGCATTAATACGTTATGTCCTGCAGTAATACCGACACGTCCTGTGGTAATACCAAAACGTCCTGCATTAATACCGACACGTCCTGCGTTAATACTGACATGTCCTGCGTAAATCCTGTTATGTCCTGCATTAATTCTGATACATACTGCATTAATACTGACACGTCCTGCATTAATACCGTCATGTTTTGCGTTAATACCATTATGTCCTGTGTTAATACCGACACGTCATGCATTAATCCCGACACCTCCTGTGTTAATACCAACACATCCTGCATTAATACTGACATGTGCTGCATTAATATCGATATATCCTGCATTAATACCAACACGTCCTGCCTTAATACCAACACATCCTGCGTTAATACTGACACGTCTTTTGTTTATCCCATTACATGCTGCATTAATCCCGTTATGTCCTGCGTAAATACCGACATGTCCTGCATTAATACTGACATGTTTTGCATTAATACCGACACGTCCTGCATTAATCTTTTTACATCCTGCGTTAATACCGTTACATCCCGCATTAATACTGACACATCCTGCATTAATCCCGATACATCCTGCGTTAATCCCGTCATGTGTTGCGTTAATACTGACATGTCCTGCATTAATACCGACACGTCTTGCGTTAATACCGACATGTCTTGTGTTAATACCGACACGTCCTGCATTAATACCGACACGTCCTGCATTAATACCAACACGTCCTGCATTGACACATTTTTCGTTAATACCGATACATCCTCTGTTAATACTGATACATCTTGCATTAATCTTCTTACGTCCTGCGTTAATCCTGTTATGTCCTGCATTAATCCTGTCACGTCTTCTAATATAGAAACATCCTGCATTAATACCGACATGTCCCGCATTAACACTGACATGTGTTGCATTAATATTGACATGTCCTGCGTTAATACCGACACGTCCTGTGGTAGTATCGACACATCCTGCGGTAATAACGTTACGTCCTGTGGTAATTTTGTTATGTTCTGCAGTAGTCTTGTTACGTCCTGCGGTAATAGTTACATTCTGCGGTAATACCAACACATCCTGCATTAACCCTGACACGTCCGGTGTTAATACCGACACGTTTTGCATTTATTCTGTTACCATTTTTATTACCCATTAATACATGCCATAATTTTTCACATTACCCATTGTCATTACATATTAATATATACCGTAGTTTTACATAGGGCACATCAATACATGCCATAGTTTTACACAATACATATTGTTATTACACATTAATACATGCTGTAGTTCCTCACAGTAAAGATTGTTATTACAGATTAATAAAGACCATAATTTTCCACACTATATTCTGTTATTACACATTAATACATGCCGTACTTTCACTAAGTTCACATTGTTATTAAACACTAAGACATGCCATAGTTTTACACAGTAGATATTGTTATTGCACATTAATACATGCCGTAGTTTCACACAGTACATATTTTCATTCCAGATTATTACGAGCCATACTTTCACACCATACATATTCTTATTACACATTAATAAATGAAATAGTTTTTTACAGTACATGTTGTTATTACACATTAATACATGCCATAGTTTTACACAGCACAGATTGTTTTTCATATTAATACATGCTGAACTTTCATACAGTACACGTTGTTATTACACATTAATACATGATGTAGTTTTCCACAGTACACATTGTTGTGACACATTAATACATGTCATAGTTTTCCACAGTACACGTTGTTATTTTATATTAAAACATGCTGTTGTTTTACACAGTACACATTGTTATTACACGTTAATGCATGCTGTAGTTTTACACAATATACATTGTTATTACACATTAATACATGCCGTAGTTTTTCCCAGTAGGCATTTTTATTACCCATTAATGCATGCCATTGTTTTGCACAGTACATGTTGTTATTATACAGTAATATATGCTATAGTTTTACACAGTACAGGTTGTCATTACGCATTAATACATGCCATAGTTTTCACAATACAAATTGTTACTAAACCTTAATACATGCCATAGATTTACACAGCACACATTGTTATTACACATTAATACATGCCACAGTTTTCACAGTACATATTTTTATTTGACATTAATACATGCTGTAATTTTTCACAGTATACCTTGTTATTACACATTAATACATGCCGTAGTTTTGCACAGTAGGCATTGTTATTACACATTAATACGTGAAGTAGTTTTACACAGTACACATTTTATATTAATACATGATGTAGTTTTACATAGTACACATTGTTATTACATATTAATACATGTGTAGTTTTGCACAGTAGGCATTGTTATTATTAATACAAGCCATAGTTTTACACGGTGCGCATTGTTATTACACATTAATACATGGCGTAGTTTTCCACAGTAGGCATTGTTATTACACATTACTATATGCCATAGTTTTCCACAGTACACGTTATTACACATTGATACATGCCATGGTTTTACACAGTACAAATTGTTACTGCACATTAATGTGTGCAGTAGTTTTACACAGTTAACGTTGTTACTACACATTAATACATGCCTTACTTTCACACAATATACGTTATTATTACACATTAATACATGCTGCAGTATTACACAGTACAAATTATTACACATTAATGCATGCCATAGATTTACACAGTACAAATTGTTATTACACATTAATTTATGCTGTAGTTTTCCACATTACACATTATTTTTACATATTAATATATTCCATAATTTTACCTACTGCACATTGACAAACTGTTATTTTGCACAGTACATATTGTTATTACGCATTAATACAGGTCAGAATTTTGCACAGTACACATTGTTGTTACACATTAATACATGCCACAGTTTTACGCAGTATGCATTGTTATTACACATTAATATTTGCCATAGTTTTTCACAGGTTTTGTTACTACACATTAACACATTCTATAGTTTTACACAGTACGCATTGTTATTACACCTTAATACATGCTGTACTTTTACACAATACACGTTGTTATTTATTACACATTAATTGATAAAGTAGTTTTACACGGTACACATTTTTATTAGACATTAATACATGCCATCGTTTTCTACAGTACACATTTTTATTACACATTAATACATGCTGTAGCTTTCTGCTGTACAAATTGTTATTACAACATGCCGTAGTTTTAAAGAGTGCACATTGTTATATGCCAAAGTTTTACACAATACAGATTGTTATTACTCATTAATACATGCCATAGTTTTACACAGAACACATTATTACACATTAATTCATGCTGTAGTTTACCACAGTACTCCTTGTTATTACACATTAATCCATGCCATAGTTTTCCACAGTACACATTGTTACTACACATTAATATATGAAGAAGTTTTACACAGTACACATTGTTATTACACATTAGTACATGCCCTAGTTTTGCACAGTTTGCATTGTTATTACATGTTAATACACGCCGTAGTTTTACAAAGTACACATTGTTATTACGCATTAGTACATATTGCAGTATTACAGTATACATTATTGCACATTAATAGATGCCATAGTTTTCCACAGTACAGTTTTCTATTACACATTAATACATGCCTTTGTTTTACACAGTACACATCATTATTACACAATAATATATGCTGTAGTATTCCACAGTATACATTGTTATTACACATTTATATTTGCCTTAGTTTTACACAGCAAACATTTTTATTACACATTAATACATGTCATAGTTTTCCACATTACACATTGTTATTTCATATTAATATATATCATAGTTTTATACAGGGCACATTAAGACATATCATAGTTTTACAAAATACATATTGTGTAAATATGTATTAATGTGTAATAACACATTAATACATGAAGTAGTTTTACACAGTACACTTTGTTATTACACATTAATACATGCCGTAGTTTTCCACAGGACACTTTGTTGTTACACATTACTACCTGCTGTAGTTTTACACAATACGTATTGTCAATGAACATTAATAAAGGCCATAGTTTTACAGAACACACATTATTACACATTAATTCATGTCATAGTTTTACACAGTTGGCATTGTTATTACACATTAATACATGTTGTACTTTTACACAGTACACCTTGTTATTACACATAAATAGATGAAGTAGTTTCATACAGTACACATTGTTATTACACATTAATATATGCCATAGTTTTACACAGTACACATTATTACACATAAATACATGCCATAGTGTTACCCAGTATGCATTGTTATTATACATTTATAAATGCTGTAGTTTTTCACAGTGGGCATTGTTATTACACATTAATATATTTCCTAGTTTTAAATGGTATGCATTGTTATTACACATTAATACATAATCATTCTTTTACACAGAACACATTGTTATTACATGTAAATGGATGAAGTAGTTATACACAGTACACGTTATTACACATTAACACATGCGGTACTTTCACACACTACACGTTGTTATTAAACATTATTATGTGAAGTAGGTTTTCACAGTACACTTTGGTATTACACATTAATACATGCTGTAGTTTTACACAGTACACATTGTTACTACACATTAATACATGTCATAGCTTTACAGAGTACATGGTTATTAAACATTTATACATGCCATACTTTTACACAGTACATATTATTACACATTAATACGTGGTGTTGTTTTAAACATTAAATGTTGATATTACACATTAATAAATGCTGTAGTTTTACACAGTACACATTGTTATCACATATTGTTACTTGCCATAGTTTTACAGAGTACACATTGTTATTACACATTAATACATGCTGTAGCTTTACACAGTTTATATTGTTATTACACATTAATACATGCTGTTGTTTTAAACATTAAATGTTGTTACTACACATTAATACATGCCGTAGTTTTACACAGTACACATTGTTATTACACATTAATACATGGTGTAGTTTTCCACAGTACACGTTGCTCTCACACATTAATATGTGTCATAGTTATACACAGTACACATTATTACACATTAATACATGCCGTAGTTTCACACAGTATAGGTTGTGATTACACATTAATACATGCCATAGTTTTACACAGTAGGAATTGTTATTGCAAATTAAACATGCCATAGTTTTACACAGTATGTATTGTTATTACACATTATCGTGTGCTGTAGTTTCACATGGTACACATTGTTATTACACATTAATACCTGCCGTAGTCTTACACAGTACACATTGTTATACATTGATACATGCCATAGTTGTGCACAGCACATATTACACATTAATACATTCCATAGTTTTCCACTGTACATGTTGTTATTACACATTAATGCATGCCATAGATTTTCACATTACACATTGTTATTACATATTAATATATGCTGCAGTTTTACATAGTGCACATTAAGACATACTGTAGTTTTACACAGTACATATGGTTATTACACATTAATACATGCCCTAGTTTTACACAGTACACCTTGTTATTATATGTTAAGGCATGGCGTAGTTTTACACAATACACATTTTTAGTACACATAAATACATGCCATGGTTTTACACATTACACATGATTACATATTGATACATGCCATAGTTTTACACAGTATGCATTATTACTCACTTATACATGCAAAAGTATTTCACAGGAGGCATTGCTATTACACATTAATACATTTCCTAGTTTTACATAGTACCCATTACTACATATTAATACATGCTATACTTTTACACAGTATGCATTGTTATTACACATTAATACATGATTTAGTTTTTCACAGTAGGCATTGTAATTAGATTAAAACATTTCCTAGTTTTGCACACAAAGCACTGTTATTACACATTAATAGCTGAAGTAGTTTTCCACAGTACACGTTATTACACATTAATACATGCCATAGTTTTACACAGTGCATGTTGTTATTACACGTTAATACATGCCATACTTTCACACAGTACACATTGTTATGACACATTAATACATGCCATAGTTTTCCACAGTACATATTGTTATTGCACATTAATACATGCCATACTTTCATAGAGTACACATTGTTATTAAACATTAAAACATGCCATAGTTTGTTACACTACATATTGTTATTGCACATTAATGCATGCCATAGTCTTACACAGTACACATTTTCAAAGAAGATTAATACAAGCCATACTTTCGCACCATACATGTTATTACACATCGAGATGAAGTACTTTTATACAGTACCCGTTATTACACATAAATACATATAGTTTTACACAGCCCACATTTTTATTACACATGAATACCTGCTGTACTTTCACACAGTACACGTTATTACACATTAATACATGAAGTAGTTTCACACAGTACACATTGTTGTTACACATTAATACAAGCCATAGTTTTACACAGTACACATTGTTACACATTAATGCATGCTGTAGTTTTACACAATATACATTGTTATTACACATTAATAAATGTCATAGTTTTCCACAGTATACATTGCTATTACACATTAATACATGCCATAGTTCTACACAGTACACATTATTACACTTTAATATATGCCACAGTTTTCCACATAACACATTATTACATATTAATATATTCTGTAGTTTTACATAGTGCACATTAAGACATACCATAGTTTTATACAGTACATATTGTTATTACACATGAATACATGCCCTAGTTTTACACAGGACACATTGTTATTACACATTAATACATGCCATACTTTCACACAGCATAGTGTCATTAATACACGTTTTCATTAAACATTAATACATGCCATACATTCACAGAGTACACTTTGTTTTTAACATTAATACATGAAGTATTTCTACACAGTACACATTAACACATGCCATAGTTTTCCACAATACACATTGTTATTACACATTAATAAATGCCATAATTTAACACAGTACAGTGTTATTACACATTTATACATGCCATAGTTTTCCACAGTACAAATTATTACACCTTAATACATGCCGTAGTTTTACAGAGTACATACTGTTATTGCACATTAATACAGGCTGTAGTTTTACACAGTACACACTTCTATTACACATTAATACATTCCATACTTTTACACAGTAGACCTTATTACATATAAATGAAGTAGTTTTACACAGTACACGTTATTACACAATAATATGTGCCATCCTTTGACACAGCACACGTTGTTATAACACATTAATACATGAAGTAGTTTTACACAGTACACATTCTTATTACACAATAGTACATGCTGTAGTTTTACTGAATACACACTGTATTACATATTAATACATACCATAGTTTTACACAGTACACATTCTTATTACACATTAATACATGCCGTTGTTTTACAGAGTATACATTGTTATTGCACATTAACACATGCCATACTTTTCAACACAACAAATTGTTATTACACATTAATACATGCAATAGTTTTACACAGTACACATTGTTATTACACAATAATATATGCTGTAGTGTTTCAAAGTGTATATTCATATTACACATTAATAAATGCCATAGTTTTACACAGTAAACATTGTTATTACCCATTAATACATGTCATAGTATTCCACATTACACATTGTTATTAAATATTAATATATACCATAGTTTTACCTACTGCACATTAAGACAAACTGTGATTTTGCACAGCACATTTTGTTATTACGCATTAATACAGGCCAGATTTTTGCACAGTACACATTTTTGTTACACATTAATACATGCCACAGTTTTACACAGTATGCATTGTTACTACACATTAATATTTGCCATAGTTTTTCACAGTAGTCATTGTTATTACACATTAATACATTCCCTAGTTTTACACAGTACACACTGTTATTACACCTTAATACATGCTGTACTTTTACACAATACACGTTATTTATCACACATTAATTAATGAAATAGTTTCACACAGTATGCATTTTTATTACACATTAATACATGCTGTAGCTTTCTGCTGTACAAATTGATATTACAACATACCGTAGTTTTAAAGAGTACACATTGTTATTATACATTAGTATATGCCAAAGTTTTACACATTACAGATTATTACTCATTAATAAATGCCATAGTTTTACACAGGACACATTATTACACATTAATACATGCTGTAAAATTCCACAGTACACCTTGTTATTACACATTAATACATGCTGTAGTTTTCCACAGTACACATTGTTATTACACGTTAATACATGAAGTCGTTTTACACAGTACACATTGTTATTACACATTAGTACATGCCCTAGTTTTGCACAGTTCTCATTGTTATGACATGTTAATACACGCCATAGTTTTACACAGTACACATTATTATTACACATTAGTACATATTGCAGTTTTACAGTATACATTATTACACATTAATAGATGCGTAGTTTTCCACAGTACAGTTTTCTATTACACATTAATACATGCCTTTGTTTTACACAGTACACATTTTTATTACACAATATATGCTGTAGTTTTCCACAGTATACATTGTTATTACAAATTTATATTTGCCTTAGTTTTACGCAGCAAACATTTTTATAACACACTAAAATATCCCAATTTTAGTGTAGGTGCTGTGGAATCGAGCACATGCATTGCCTGTCTCAGCTTTTTTATTGTTATTTCCTTATATGTTTTTTATAGGGAGAGGGTTTCACTGTGTCGATCGAGGCGTGTCTCGAAATTGTGACCTAACAATCCGCCCACCTCAGCATTCCAAAGTTCTCGGATTAAAGGCCTGAGTCGCCGAGCCCAGCCCAAGTTTTGCTTTTGTCTTAAAGACGGTGTTCTGCCATGTTGGTCGTGCTGGTCTCGAACCCGCAACTTCGTGAGATCCACAATCCTTGGTCTTTGAAGCGCCTGGATTACAAACTTTCATGGTGCCCCGTCCTTGGCCGCCAAATTTTATTGTTAAAAAAGAAATGAGGGAGAATTTGTCGAGCGCATTGACTCACGGCAGCAATCCCAGCCCTTTAATAGGCCGAGGTGGGCGGGTCACCTGTGGACACGAGTTCCGGGTTAACCTGGGCATTCAGGTGAAAGCCCATTCCACATAAAAAAAAAAGAAGAAATAGTAAACAAGAGAAATCAGACGGTTTAGTGTGCACAGTTGGAACAAAACAAGGTGCCAGTGACTCCACCTCCCACCCCACCTTTCTATATAATGTACTGCTTTCCTGTTGTCATCCAGGCTGGAGTGCAAAACTGCAATCTTGGCTTATTGCAACAACTGTCTAGTGGGTTCCAGTGATCGTCCTGCTGATGCGTCCCAAGTAACTGGGGTTGAATGTGTCATAACCATCAGGTCCAGCTAACTTTCTGTTTATTTTTGTGAACCTAAAATCTATCTGTTTTTGATTTGTACAAAACAGCCACAATGGCAAAACTAAATGAATAAATAAAATACAGAACGCTGCACAGCTTAGCATGTCATCCTTGTGCTGAGGCCAGGCCGGCCTTCTATGTAGCGTTCCAATTTTAGTGTACGTGCTGCTGAAGTGAGCACATGCCATGCCCGGCTCAGCTTTTTTATTTCTTTCGGTTTTTATGTTGTTTATAGCAAGCAGGTAGTGCTGTGTCCTTAGAGGCCAGTCTCGAATTTGTGATCTCACTGTCTGCCTGGCTCGACATTCCACTGTGGTGGCATTACAGGTGTGAGCCGCCGAGCCCAACCCAAGTTTTGTTTTCATTCTAAAGATGGAATTTCACCATGTTGGTCAGGCAGGTCTGGAACCCACATCCTCAAAATTTCTTGTAGCGTTGGTCTTCGAAGCGGCTAAATGACAGGTTCCTGTGAGCCACCGTGCCTGGCAGGCTGACTTTATTATTACAAAAAAAGAACAGAGATACTGTTCCTGGCACTGTGATTATCGCCAGCAATCCTAGCCATTTGAGAGGTCGAGATGTGCAGTTCACCTGAGGTCACGAGTTCCAGGTCAGCCTGGGCATCCAGGTGAAAACCCACCCCACTTAATAAAGGAGAAGAAGAAATAGTAAACAAGAGAAATCAGACAGATTAGTGTGCACAATTGGAACAAAACGAGGTGCCGGGTGATTCCACCGCTCGCCCCACCTTTTGTTATGACATAGTGATTTCCTCTTGTCACCCAGGCTGGAGTGCAACACTGCAATCTCGGCTTATTGCAACAACTGCCTAGTGGGTTCCAGTGATCGTCCTTCCGATGTCTCCAATGTAACTACGGTTGAATGTGTCAACACCACCAGGTCCAGCTAACTTACTGTTTATTTTTGTAAACCTAAAATCTAACTGTATTTGATTTGTACAAAACAGCCAAAAGGGCAAAACTAAATGAATAAATAAAAAATGGAACGCTGCACAGCTTAGCATGTCATCCTTGCACTGAGGCCAGGCCAGCCTTCTATGTAGCATCCCAATTTTAATGTACGTGCTGCCGAAGCAAGCACATGCCATGCTCGGCTCAGCTTTTTTATTTCTTTCAGTTTTTATGTTGTTTATAGCAAGCAGGTAGCACTGTGTCATTAGAGGTCAGTCTCAAATTTGTGATCTTACTTTCCACTCGGCTCGCCATTCCACTGTGGTGGGATGACAGGTATTAGCAGCCGAGCCCAACCCAAGTTTTGTTTTGTTCTAAAGAAAGAATTTCACCATGTTGGTCGGGCGGGTCTGGAACCCGCATTTTCAGAATTTCTTTTGGCGTTGGTCTTCGAAGTGCCTAAATGACAGGCTGCTGTGAGCCACCGTGCCTGGCAGGCCTTTAGTGTTACAAAAAAAGAACAGAGAGACTGTGCCCGGCACTGTGATTAATGCCAGCAATTCTAGCCATTTAAGAGGTCGAGGTGGGCGGTTCACTTGAGGTCAGCCTGGGCATCTTGGCAAAAACCCGTTTCACTTAAAAAAAAAGTAGCAAAAGAAAAGAACAGAAATTAGACAGATTATTGTGCACAATTGGAACAAAACGAGGTGTTGGGTGACTCCACCCCACGCCCTGCCTTTCTTTATGACGTATTGTTTTTCTCTTGTCACCCAGGCTGGAGTGCAAGAGTGCGATCTTGACTTACTGCAACAACAGCCTCCTGTGTTCCAGCAATCATCCAGCCGATGCCTCCGAAGTAACTGGGGTTGCAGGTGTCCACATCACCACATCCAGCTAACTTTCAATTTTTTTTTTTTTTGGTACCTCAAATCTATCTGTATTTGATTTCTACAAAAGAGCTGCATGGGCCAAAAAAAAAAAAAAATACAAAACGACACAAACATTTGCGTGTCAGTCTTGCACTGTGTCCATGCCGGCTTTTTGTGTAGCATCCCAATTTTAGTGTAGGTGCTGCCAAATCGAGCACATGCAATGCCTGTCTTAGCATTTTTATGGTTATTTGGTTATATGTTTTTCATAGGGAGAGGGTTGCGCTGTGTCGTTCGACGCAATTCTCAAAATTGTGACCTAACAATCCGCCCACCTCGGCATTCCAAAGTTCTCAGATTACAGGCGTGAGTGGCCGAGCCAAGCCCCAGTTGTGTTTTCGTTTTAAAGACAGGGATTTGTTATGTTGGTCATGCCAGTATCCAACCCGCAACCTCACGAGATCCACATCCCTCAGTTTTGAAGCACCTAGATGACAGGTTCTCATGATGCATTGTTCTTGGCCACCGAATTTTATTGTTAGTAAAGAAATAAGGGAGACTGTGCCAGGCGCTTTGACTCACGCCAGCAATCCCAGCCCTTTAATAGACTGAGGTGGGCAGGTCACCTGCAGTCTAGAGTTCCGGGTCAGCCTGGGCATCCAGGTGAAAGCCCATTCCACTTAAAAAAAGAAGAAGAAATAGTAAACAAGAGAAATCAGACAGATTAGTGTGCACAATTGGAACAAAACGAGGTGCTGGGTGACTCCACCCCCCACCCCGCCTTTCTTTTTGACGTACTGCTTTGCTCTTGTTACCCAGGCTGGAGTGCAACACTGGGATCTTAGCTTATTGCAAAAACTGCCTAGTGGGTTCCAGTGATCGTCCTGCCGATGCCTCACAAGTAACTGGGGTTGAATGTGTCAACACCACCAGGTCCAGCTAACTTACTGTTTATTTTTGTGAACCTAAAATCTATCTGTATTTGATTTGTACAAAACAGCCACAACAGCAAAACTAAATGAATAAATAAAAAACGGAACGCTGGACAGCTTAGCGTGTCATTCTTGCGCTGAGGCCAGGCCGGCCTTTTATGTAGCATCCCAATTTTAGTGTACGTGCTGCCGAAGCGAGCACATGCCATGCCCAGCTCAACTTTTCTATTTCTTTCAGGTTTTATGTTTTTTATAGCAAGCGGGTAGCGCTGTCTCATTAGAGGCCAGTCTCGAAATGGTGATCTCACTGTCCTCCTGGCTTGACATTCCACTGTGGGGATTACTGGTGTGAGCCAGTGAGCCCAACCCAAGTTTTGTTTTTGTTCTAAAGACGGAATTGGACCATGTTGGTGGGGCAGGTTGGAACTTGCCTCCTCAAAATTTTTTTAGCATTGGTATTCAAAGCACCTAAATGACAAGCTCCTGTGAGCCACCATGCCTTGCAGGCCAACTTTATTGTTAAAAAACAGAACAGAGAGACTGTGCCCGGCACTGTGACTAACGCCAGCAAACCTAGCCATTTGGGAGGTTGAGGTGGGCGGTTCACATGAGGTCACGAGTTTTGGGTCAGCCTGGGCATCTCAGTGAAAATCCATTTCACTTAATAAAAAAGAAGTAGAAAAAGGAATAAACAGAAATCAGAAAGATTCATGTACACAATTGGAACAAAACGAGGTGCCGGGTGACTCCACCCCACACCCTGTCTTCTTTATGACATACTCTTTCCCTCTTGTCACCCAAGCTGGAGTGCAACAGTGTGATCTTGGCTTATTGTGACAACTGCCTCCTGGGTTCCAGAGATAGTCCTGCTGTTGCCTCCCAAGTAACTGGGGTTGCAGGTGTCCACATCACCACATCCAGCTAACTTTCAGTTATTTTTTGGTACCTCAAATCTATGTGAACTTGATTTCTACAAAACAGCCACATGGGCAAAAAAAAAATACAAAACGTTGCACACATT
Source organism: Callithrix jacchus (assembly GCF_049354715.1). Classification (NCBI taxonomy): domain Eukaryota; kingdom Metazoa; phylum Chordata; class Mammalia; order Primates; family Cebidae; genus Callithrix; species Callithrix jacchus. The sequence continues at coordinate 1,007,397 of NC_133520.1, forward strand.
TGCATGTGAGCCTTGCGCTCTGGCCACACCTGCCTTTTGTGTAATAACATATTAATAAATGAAGTAATTTTACAATGTACACGTTGTTATTGCACATTAATACATGCCGTAGATTTCCACAGGACACTTTGTTGTTACACATTACTACCTGCTGTAGTTTTACACAATACGTATTGTTATTACACATTAATAAAGGCCATAGTTTTACACAACACTCATTATTACACATTAATTCATGCTGTAGTTTTACACAGTACATATTGTTATTACACATTAATACATGCCCTAGTTTTACACAGTACACCTTGTTATTACACATTAATAGATGAAGTAGTTTCATACAGTACACATTGTTATTACACAATCTATGCTGTAGTTTTACACAGTACACATTATTACACATTGATTCTTGCCATAGTTTTACACAGTATGCATTATTACTCACTTATACATGCCAAAGTTTTTCACTTTATGTGGCATATTTATTACACATTAATAAATATATAATTAATATATTTATATATTTATTTATATATTATATAATAATTAATATATTTATTTTTATATAATAATTAATATATTTATATATAATTATAAAATTATTATATAATTATAAAATTAATTTATTAATTATATAAATAATAAATTATTTATATAATTAATTTTATATATATGTAATAATTAATGTGGCATATTTATTACACATTAATACATTCCCTAGTTTTACACAGTACCCATTATTACACATTAATACATGCCATACTTTTACACAGTACACATTGTTATTACACATTAATACATGATGTAGTTTTTTACAGTAGGCATTGTAATTACAGATTAAAACATTCCCTAGTTTTGCACACAAAGCACTGTTATTACACATTAATAGCTGAAGTAGTTTTCCACAGTACACGTTATTACACATTAATACATGCCATAGTTTTACACAGTGCATGTTGTTATTACATGTTAATACATGCCGTACTTTCACACAGTACACATTGTTATTACACATTAATACATGCTGTAGTTTTCCACAGTACATATTATTATTGCACATTAATGCATGCTGTACTTTCATAGAGTACACATTGTTATTAAACATTAAAACATGAAATAGTTTTTTACACTACATATTGTCATTGCACATTAATACATGCATAGTTTTACACAGTACACATTTTCATACCAAATAAATACAAGTCATACTTTCGCACCATACACGTTATTACACATCAATAGACAAAGTAGTTTTATACAGTACCCGTTATTACACATAAATACATGCCATAGTTTTACACAGCACACATTTTTATTACACATGAATACATGCTGTGCTTTCACACAGTACACGTTATTACCCATTAATACATGAAGTAGTTTCACACAGTACACACTGTTGTTACACATTAATACAAGCCATGGATTTCCACAGTACACATTGTTATTACACATCAATGCGTTCTGTAGTTTTACACAATATACATTGTTATTACACATTAATAAATGCTGTCGTGTTCCACAGTATACTTTGTTATTACACATTAATACATGCCATAGTTTTACAGAGTACACATTTTTATTACACATGAATACATGCTGTGCTTTCACACAGTACACGTTATTACCCATTAATGCATGAAGTAGTTTCACACAGTACACACTGTTGTTACACATTAATACAAGCCATAGATTTCCACAGTACACATTGTTATTACACATTAATAAATGCTGTCGTGTTCCACAGTATACTTTGTTATTACACATTAATACATGCCATAGTTTTACAGAGTACACATTATTACACATTAACATATGCCACAGTTTTCCAAATTACACATTGTTATTACATATTAATATATTCTGTAGTTTTACATAGTGCACATTAAGACATACCATAGTTTTATACAGTCCATTCTGTTTTAACACATTAATACATGCCCTAGTTTTACACAGGACACATTGTTATTACACATTAATACATGCATACTTTCACACAGCACATTGTCATTAATACACACATTAATACATGCCATACTTTCACAGAGTACACCTTGTTATTACAATTAATACAGGAAGTAGTTCTACAGAGTACACATTGTTATTACACATTAACAAATGCCATAGTTTTCCACAATACACATTGTTATTACACATTAATCAATGCCGTAATTTAACACAGTACAGAGTGTTATTACACAATAATACATGCTGTAGTTTTCCAAAGTACATGTTATTGCACATTAATTCATGCTGTAGTTTTACACAGTACACACTTCTATTAAACATTAATACATGCCATACTTTTACACAGTAGATGTTATTATACATTAATAGATGAAGTAGTTTTACACAGTACACGTTGTTATTACACAATAATATGTGTACTTTGACACAGTACATGCTGTTATAACACATTAATACATGAAGTTGTTTTACACAGTACTCATTTTTATTACACAATAGTACGTGCCATAGTTTTCCCCAATACACACTGTATTACATGTTAATACATACCGTAGTTTTACACAGCACACATTGTTTTTACACATTAATACATGCCATTGTTTTACAGAGTATACATTGTTATTACACATTAACACATGCCATGGTTTTCAACAGTAAAAATTGTTATCACACATTAATACATGCCATAGTTTTACTCACTACACATTGTTATTACCCAATAATATATTCCATAGTGTTTCACAGTATATGTTTATATTACACATTAATAAATGCCATAGATTTACACTGTAAACATTGTTATTACCCATTAATACATGCCATAGTTTTCCACATTACACATTATTACATATTAATATAAACTGTAGTTTTACATAGGGCACATCAAGACATGCTGTAGTTTTACACAATACATATTGTTATTACACATTAAGACATGCCATAGTTTTACATAGTACATATTATTACACATTAATTCATGCCGTAGTTTTATGCAGTATGCATTGTTATTACACATTATTACATGAAGTACTTTTACAAAGTACAGGTTGTTATTACACATTAATAGATGAAGTAGTTTTACACAGTACATGTTGTTATTACACATTAATACATGAAGTCATTCTACAAGGTACATTTTCATTACACATTAATACATGCCATCGTTTTCCACAGTACACATTGTTATTACACATTAATACATGCTGTAGTTTTTCACAGTATAGATTGTTATTACAGATTAATAAAGACCATAGTTTTCTACAGTATATTCTGTTATTACACATTAATATATACTGTACTTTCACTAAGTACACATTGTTATTCAACAATAAAACATGCCATAGTTTTACACAGTAGATATTGTTATTGCACATTAATACATGCCATAGTTTCACACAGTACACATTTTCATTCCAGATTTATACAAGCCATACTTTCACACCATAAATGTTATTATTACACATTAATAGATGAGTTTTTTACAGTACATGTTGTTATTACACATTAATACATGCCGTAGTTTTACACAGCAGACATTGTTTTTACACATTAATACATGCTGTACTTTCACACAGTACATGTTGTTATTACACATTAATACATGATGTAGTTTTCCACAGTACACATTGTTGTGACACATTAATACGTGTCATAGTTTTCCACAATACATGTTGTTATTACATATTAAAACATGCCATTGTTTTGCACAGTACACATTGTTATTACATGTTAATGCATGCTGTAGTTTTACACAATATACATTGTTATTACACATTAATACATGCCGTACTTTTCCCTAGTTGGCATTTTTATTACACATTAATGCATGCCATACTTTTGCTCAGTACATGTTGTTATTACACAGTAATATATGCCATAGTTTTACTCAGTACAGGTTATTACACATTAATATATGCCCTAGATTTCACAATACATATTGTTATTTCACATTAATACATGCCGTAATTTTTCACAGTACAGCTTGTTATTACACATTAATACATGCCATAGTTTTGCACAGTAGGCATTGTTATTACACATTAATACATGCTGTAGTTTTACAGATTACACATTGTTATTACACAGAAATACATGCCATAGTTTTACACAGTACACATTGTTATTACACATTAATATGTGAAGTAGTTTTACACAGTACACATTACATATTTATACCTGAAATAGTTTTCCAGAAAACACATTGTCATTACACATTAATACGTGATGTAGTTTTACATAGTACACATTGTTATTACACATTAATACATGTGTAGTTTTGCACAGTAGGCATTGTTATTACATGTTAATACAAGCTGTAGTTTTACACAGTATGCATTGTTATTACACATTAATACATGGCGTAGTTTTCCACAGTAGGCATTATTACACATTAATGCATGCCATAGTTTTACACAGTTCATATTGTTATTACACATTAATACATGCGGTCGTTTTTCACAGTACACGTTATTACACATTGATACATGACATAGTTTTTTATCGTACATGTTGTTATTACACAATTATACATGCCGTAGTTCTACACAGCACAAATTTTTATTACACGTTAGTGCATGCCATAGTTTCCCAAAGCACAGGTCATTATTACACATTAATACATGCCTTAGTTTTCCACAGTTTACATTGTTATTACACAATAATACATGGCATAGTTTTCCACAGTACACTTTGTTCTTACATATTAATACATACCATAATTTTACATGGTGCACATTAAGACATACTGTAGTTTTACACAGTACATGTTGTTATTCCTCATTAATACATGCCATAATTTTACAGAGTACACATTAATACATGCCATAGTTTTACACGGTATGCATTGTTATTACACATTTATAAATGCCCTAGTTTTATACAGTATGCATTATTATTTCACATGAATACATTCCCTAGTCTTACACAGTACAGGCTGTTATTACATATGAATACATTCCATAGTTTTTCACTTTACACATTATAACATATTAATATATACTGTAGTTTTACATAGGGCACATTGAGACATATTTTACTTTTATACAATACATAATGTTATTAAACATTAATACCTGTGGTAGTTTCACACAATACACAATATTACATATTAATTCATTTTATAGTTTAACACAGTACGCATTGTTATAGCACATTAATACATGCTGTAGTTTTACACAGTACACGTTGTTATTACACATTAATAGATGAAGTAGTTTTACACAGTATACGTTATTAAACATGAATACATGCCATATAGTTTTACCCAGTACACATTGTTATTTCACATTTATACATGCCATACTTTCACACAGAACATGTTGTTACTGCACATTAATACATGAAGCAGTTTTACACAGTCCACATTATTATACAGTAATACATGCCATAGTTTTGCAGAACACACATTGTTATTACACATTCATACATGACATAGATTTACAAAGTATAAATTGTTATTACCATAAATACATGCTGCAGTTTTACACAGTACACATTATTATTACACATTAATACATGCCGTAGTTTTTCACAGTAGGCATTGGTATTACAGATTAATATATGCCATAGTTTTGCACACTACGCATTGTTATTACACATTAATACATGCTGTAGTTTTACACAGGACGCATTGTTATTACAAAATAATACATTCTGTACTTTTCCACACTACACGTTGTTATTACACATTTATACATGCCATAGTTTTCCAAAGTATGCATTGTTATGAACCATTAATACATGCCATACTTTCACACAGTACACCTTCTTATTACACATTAATACATGAAGTAATTTTACACAGTATACATTGTTATTACAGATTAGTACATGCCGTAGTTTTATGCAGTACACATTGTTGTTACACATTAATACATGGCGTAGTTTTCCACAGTAGGCATTGTTATTACACATTACTATATGCCATAGTTTTACACAGTACACGTTATTACACATTGACACATGTCCTAGTTTTATACAGTACACGTCGTTTTTATACATTGCTACATCCCATAGTTTTCCACAGTACAGTTTGTTATTGCACATTAATTCATGCCATAGTTTTCCACAGTACACATTATTACACATTGATACATGCCATGGTTTTACACAGTACAAATTGTTATTGCACATTAATGCAGGCAGTAGTTTTACACAGTTAACGTTGTTACTACACATTAATACATGCCCTACTTTCACACAGTACACGTTATTATTATGCATTAATGCATGCTGCAGTTTTACACAGTACAAATTATTACACATTAGTGCATGCCATAGATTTACACAGTACAAATTGTTATTACACATAATTACATACTGCAATTTTACACAGTACACATTGTCATTACAAATTAATACATGCTGTAGTTGTACACAGTATACATTGTTATTACACATTAATTTATGCTGTATTTTTCTGCATTACACATTGTTTTTACATATTAATATATTCCATAATTTTACCTACTGCACATTAAGACAAACTGTTATTTATCACAGTACATATTATTATTACGCATTAATACAGGCCAGATTTTTGCACAGTACACATTGTTGTTAATCATTAATACATGCCACAGTTTTACGCAGTATGCATTGTTATTACACATTAATATTTGCCATAGTTTTTCACAGTAGGCATTGTTATTACACATTAATACATTCCCTAGTTTTACACAGTACACATTGTTATTACACCTTAATACATGCTGTACTTTTACACAATACACGTTGTTATTTATTACACATTAATTGATGAAATAGTTTTACACAGTACGCATTTTTATTACACATTAATACATGCTGTAGCTTTCTGCTGTACAAATTGTTATTACAACATGCCGTAGTTTTAAAGAGTACACATTGTTATTACACATTAGTATATGCCAAAGTTTTACACATTACAGATTGTTATTACTCATTAACACATGCCATAGTTTTACACAGGACATATTATTACACATTAATATATGCTGTAGGATTCCACCTACACCTAGTTATTACACATTAATTCATGCTGTAGTTCACCACAGTACACATTGGTATTAAACATTAATACACCCCATAGTTTTTCACAGTACACATTTTTATTACACACTAATCCATGAAGTAATTTTGCACAGTACACATTGTTATTACACATTGGTATATGGCCTAGTTTTGCACAGTTCACATTGTTGTTACATGTTAATACATGCCATAGTTTTACACAGTAAACATTGTTATTACACATTAGTACATATTGCAGTTTTACAGTATACATGATTACACATTAATAGATGCTGTAGTTTTCCACTGTACAATTTTCAATTACACATTAATACATGCCTTTTTTTACACAGTACACGTTGTTATTACACATTAATATTTGCCATACTTTGACACAGTACACGTTGTTATAACACATTAATACATGAAGCAGTTTTACACAGTACACATTCTTATTACACAATAGTATGTGCCGTAGTTTTCCCCAATGCACCCTGTATTACATGTTCATACATACCGTAGTTTTACACAATACACATTGTTATTACACATTAGTACATGCCCTAGTTTTGCACAGTTCGCATTATTACATGTTAATACACGCAGAAGTTTTACACAGTTCACATTGTTATTACACATTAGTACATGAAGCAGTTTTACACAGTACACATTCTTATTACACAATAGTACGTGCCGTAGTTTTCCCCAATGCACCCTGTATTACATGTTCATACATACCGTAGTTTTACACAATACACATTGTTATTACACATTAGTACATGCCCTAGTTTTGCACAGTTTGCATTATTACATGTTAATACACGCAGAAGTTTTACACAGTTCACATTGTTATAACACATTAATACATGAAGCAGTTTTACACAGTACACATTCTTATTACACAATAGTACGTGCCGTAGTTTTCCCCAATGCACCCTGTATTACATGTTCATACATACCGTAGTTTTACACAATACACATTGTTATTACACATTAGTACATGCCCTAGTTTTGCAGTTCGCATTGTTATTACATGTTAATACACGCAGAAGTTTTACACAGTTCACATTGTTATTACACATTAGTACATATTGCAGTTTTACAGTATACATTATTGCACATTAGATGCCATAGTTTTCCACAGTACAATTTTCGATTACACATTAATACATGCCTTGTTTTACACAGTACACATTGTTGTTACACAATAATATATGCTATAGTTTTCCACAGTATACATTATTACACATTTATATTTGCCTTAGTTTTACAGAGCAAACATTTTTATTACACACTAAAATATCCCAATTGTAGTGTAGGTGCTGCCGAATCGAGCACATGCAATGCCTGTCTCAGCTTTTTTATTGTTATTTCGTTATATGCTTTTTATAGGGAGAGGGTTGCACTGTGTCATTCAAGGAGAGTCTCGAAATTGTGACCTAATGATCCACCCGCCTCGGCATTTGAAAGTTTTCGGATTACAGGCGTGAGTCGCCGAGCCCAGCCCAAGTATTTTTTCGTCTTAAAGACAGTGTTTCGCCATGTTCTACTGGCTGGTCTCGAACCCGCAACCTCGTGAGATCCACACCTTTTGCTCTTTGAAGCGCCTGGATGACAGGCTCCCATGATGCACCATTCTTGGCCGTCAAATTTTATAGTTAAAAAGAAATGAGGAAAAATGTGCTGGGTGCTTTGACTCACGGCAGCAATCCCAGCCCTTTAATAGGCCGAGGTGGGCGGGTCACCTGCGGTCACGAGTTCCAGGTCAGCCTGGGCATCAAGGTGAAAACCCACCCCACTTAAAGAAAAAGAAGAAGAAATAGTAAACAAGAGAAATCAGAAAAATGAGTGTGCACAATTGAAAAAAAAAGAGGTTCCGGGTGACTCCATCTTCACCCCTTCACCTTTCTTTATGATGTACTGCTTTCCTCTAGTCACCCAGGCTGGAGTGCAACTCTGCAATCTCGGCTTATTGCAACAACTGCCTAGTGGGTTCCAGCAATCGTCCTGCTGATGCGTCCCAAGTAACTGGGGTTGAATGTGTCAACACCACCAGGTCCAGCTAACTTTGTGTTTATTGCTGTGAACCTACAATCTATCTGTATTTGATTTGTACAAAACAGCCACAATGGCAAAACTAAATGAATAAATAAAAAACGGAACGCTGCACAGCTTAGCGTGTCATTCTTGCACTGAGGCCAGGCCGGCCTTCTATGTAGCGTTCCAATTTTAGTGTACGTGCTTCCTAAGCGAGCACATGCCATGCCCGGCTCAGCTTTTTTATTTCTTTCGGTTTTTATGTTGTTTATAGCAAGCGAGTAGTGCTGTGTCATTAAGAGGCCAGTATCGAATTTGTGATCTCACTGTCCGCATGGCTCGACATTCCACTGTGGTGGGATGGCCGCTGTGAGCCGACAAGCCCAACCCAAGTTTTGTTTTCATTCTAAAGACGTAATTTCACCATTTTGGTCTGGCGGGTTTCGAACTTGCATCTTCAAAATTCCTTTTAGCATTGGTCTTTGAAGCACTTAAATGACAGGCTCCTGTGAGCCAGCATGCCCGGCAGGCCGAATTTATTGTTAAAAAAAAAAACAGAGAGACTGTGCCCAGTACTTTGACTAATGCCAGCAATCCTAGCCATTTGGGAGGTCGAGGTGGACGGTTCACCTGAGGTCACGAGTTCCTGGTCAGCCTGGGCATCTCGGTAAAATCCTCTTTCAGTTTAAAAAAAAGTAGAAAAAGAAAAGAACAGAAATCAGACAGATTAGTTTGCACAATTGGAACAAAATGAGGTGCTGGGTGACTCCACCACACGCCCTGCCTTTCTTTATTAGGTATTGTTTTCCTCTTGTCTCTCCAGCTGGAGTGCAACAGTGCGATCTTGGCTTATTGCAAAAACTGTCTTGTAGGTTCCAGCAATCATCCTGCTGATGCCTTTAAAGTAACTGGGGTTTCAGGTGTCAACATCACCACATCCAGCTATCATTCAATTTTTTTTTATTTTGGTACCTCAAATCTATCTGTATTTGATTTCTACAAAACAGCCACATGGGCAAAACAAAAATACGAAACGCTGCACACATTTGCGTGTCATTCTTGCACTGCGGCCACACCGGCTTTTTGTGTTGCATCCAAATTTTAGTGTAGGTGCTGCCAAATCGAGGAAATGCAATGCCTGTCTCAGCTTTCTTATTGTTATTTCGTTATAGGTTTTTTTTATAGGGAGAGGGTTGCACTGTGTAATTCGAGGCGAGTCTGGAAATTGTGATCTAACATTCCCCCTGTCTCAGCATTCGAAAACTCTCAGATTACAGGCGTGAGTTGCCAAGCCCAGCCCAAGTTTTGTTTTCGTTTTAAGGACGGGGTTTTGACATATTGGTCGAGCCAGTCTCAAACCCGCATCCTCACGAGATCCACACTCCTTGGTCTTTGAAGTGCCTGGATAAAAGGCTTCCATGATGCACCGTTCTTGGCTCCCGAATTTTATTGTTAGAAAAGAAATGACGGAGACTGTGCCGGGCGCTTTGACTCACGCCAGCAATCCCAGGCCTCTAATAGGCCGAGGTGGGCACGTCACCTGCAGTCATGAGTTCTGGGTCAGCCTGGGCATCAAAATGAAAACACACCCCACTTATAAAAGAGAAGAAGAAATAGTAAACAAGAGAAATCAGACAGATTAGTGTGCACAATTGGAACAAAACGCAGTGCCGGGTGACTCCACTGCCCGCCCCGCCTTTTGTTATGACATAGTGCTTTCCTCTTATCACCCAGGCTGGAGTGCAACACTGTGATCTCGGCTTATTGCCACAACTGCCTAGTGGGTTCCAGTGATCGTCCTTCTGATATCTCCAATGTAACTGCGGTTGAATGTGTCAACGCCACCAGGTCCAGCTAACTTACTGTTTATTTTTGTGAACCTAAAATCTATCTTTATTTGATTTGTACAAAACACCCACAATGGCAAAACTAAATAAATAAATAAATAACGGAACACTGCACAGCTTAGCGTGTCATTCTTGCACTGAGGCCAGGCCGGCCTTCTAAGTAGCGTCCCAATTTTAGTGTACATGCTGCTGAAGTGAGCACATGCCATGCCCATCTCAGCTTTTTTATTTATTTATTTATTTTGTTTATAGGAAGCGGGTAGCGCTGTGTCGTTCGAGGCCAGTCTCGAATTTGTGATCTCACTGTCCGCCCAGCTCGACATTCCACTGTGGTGGGATTACAGGTGTGAACCGCCAAGCCCAACCCAAGTATTGTTTGCATTCTAAAGACGGAATTTCACCATGTTGATCGGGCGGGTCTGGAACCAGCATCCTCGAAATTACTTTTGGTGCTGGTCTTCGAAGAGCCTAAATGACAGGCTCCTGTGAGCCACCATGCCCAGCAGGCCGACTTTATTGTTGAAAAAAAGAACAGAGAGACTGTGCCCAGCACTGTGACTAATGCCAGCAATCCTAGCCATTTGTGAGGTCGAGGTGGGCGGTTCACCTGAGGTCACGAGTACCTGGGCGTTTTGGCGAAAACCCATTTCACTTAAAAAAAAAAGGAGGAGAAGAAGAAAAGAACAGAAATCAGACAGATTCGTGTGCACAATTGGAAGAATACTAGGTGCTGGGTCACTCCAACCCACGCTCTGCCTTTCTTTATTACGAATCGTTTCCCTCTTGTCACCCAGGCTGGAGTGCAACAGTGCAAGTTTGGCTTATTGCAACAACTGCCTCCTGGGTTCCAGCGATCATCTTGTTGATGCCTCCAAAATAACTGGGGTTGCATGTGTCCACATCACCACATCAAGCTAACTTTCATTTTTTTTTGGTACCTCAAATTAATCTGTATTTGATTTCTACAAAACAGCTGCATGGGCAAAGAAAGAAAAAAAATACAAAACGCTGCAGACATTTGCGTGTCAGTCTTGCGCTGTGTCCACGCCAGCCTTCTGTTTACCATCCCAATTCTAGTGTATGTGCTGCCGAATAGAGCATATGCAATGCCTGTCTCAGCTTTTTTATGATTTTTTGGTTATATGTTTTTTATAGGGAGAGGGTTGAGCTGTGTCGTTCGAGGCAAGTCTCAAAATTGTGACCTAACGATCCCCCCACCTCAGCATTCCGAAGTTCTCAAGTTACAGGTGTGAGTCGCCGAGCCTAACCCAAGTTTTTTTTGTCTTAAAGATGGGGTTTTGCCGTGTTTGTCAGGCCGGTCTCGAACCCATAACCTCGCGAGATGCACACCCCTTGGTCTTTGAAGCACATGTATGACAGGCTCCCATGATGCACCGTTCTTGGCCGACGGAATTTATTGTTAAAAAAGAAAGGAAAGAGGCTGTGCCTGGCCCTTTGACTCAGGCCAGCAATCCCAGATTTTTAATAGGCCGAGGTTGGTGGGTCAACTGCCGTCACGAGTTCCGGTCAGCCTGGGCATCCAGGTGAAAACCCACCCAACTTTAAAAAAGAAGAAAAAGAAATAGTACATATCGTAATATTACAAAGAATGTAAATGTACCTTATTTTTGCACTCTGTACATTTATATTGATATTATGTATTACATGTGTATTGAGATTTTATATGCTGTTGTGATTATATGATATGATATTACAATCAATGGACATACTGTACACATTATGTACATACCTATTGTGAACACATTATGTAAATATAATATACATATGGCACAGATTATTGACACTTATTATACATCTGTATTAGGTAAACATATGTACACCAGAATATTTGTTCACACTGTACTTCTTTAATATATTTCTTGTGATATGCCAATAAATGTACATATGATGAGTACATTCTGGGATATAAGTTTTGCATATTAAATAGAAATTACTTTGGTGACAAAAGTGGGAGTTCACCCGGGTGTGTACATGGTTTATACATGTACATATTGTGCATATTAGGTACTCGAATACACAATGTAAATGTCTATATTTTATGTACCTGTGGGTACGTATGGACATAATATGCACAAATATGCACACGCGTACATATTGCTCATCTGTACGTAATGGGTACATGATGTACATGCATACAAAGGGCCATTTAACAATAAATGTAAATGTACATAATGTTGGCAATCCGTACGATTATATTGATATGATGTATTACATGTTTATTGTGATTATATGCTGTTGTGATAATATCATTTGGTTACTATGATAGCTCTACATATTTTACACCTTAGGGTAAGTGATAGGGTTGGGGTTGGGGTTAGGGTTATACATTTATTGTAATATGCCAATAAATGTACACATTATGAGTACATTCTGAAATATTACTCTTAGCAGATTAGATAGAAATTACTTCAATTACCAACGTGGGTGTACACGCATGTGTGTACATAGTTTGTACCTGTACATACTGTGCATATTATGTACTCGTGTACAGAAGGTACATGTCAACCATATATGTACGTATGTGCACATAGTGTACATATGTACATACTGTGCACACATATATACACGTGCATATATTGTACATCTGTTCATAATGGGTACATAATGTATATATTTACATAATGGTTACATGATGTACATGTGGACGTACTGGGTACATGGCGAACATGTGAGCATAATGTGTACATGATGTTCATGTGTACATATTGTAATATTACAATAAATGTAAATGTCCATAATGTTTGCAATCTCTACATTTATATGGATATTATGTATTACATGTGCATGGTGATTTTATATGCTGTTGTGAATATATGATATCATTGTAATATTAAAATACATGTACATATTGGACATATTTTGTACATAATATATTTGCACACATTCTGTACATATAATATACAAATTGCACAGATTATTTACATTTATTGTACATCTGTATTGTGTAAACTTGTGTACACCAGAGTAGTTATACAGACTGAACCTCTTTTATAAATTTCTTGTGATATGCCAATAAATGTACATATAATGAGTATATTCTGGCATATAATTATTTGCATATTAAATAGAAATTACTTTGGTGACAAAAGTGGGAGGACACCCGGGTGTGTACATGGTTTACAACTGTACATATTACCTATTCACACACACAATATACATGTCTACTGAATATGTACATTTGTGAACCTATGTACATCATGTGCACACGTATGTACACGCGCATATATTGCGCATCTGTACATAATGGGTACATGATGTACATGAACACACATCATCAATAAACAATAAATGTAAATGTACGTAATGTTGGCAATGTGTACAATTATATTGATATCATGTATTACATGTTTATTGTGATTATATATGCGGTTGTGATATAATATCATTTTGATATTACGATGAATGTACATTTTATACATTTTAGGGATAGGGTTAGGGTTATACATTTATTGTAATATGCCAATAAATGTACCCATTATGAGTACATCTTAAGATATTACTCTAAGCATGTAAGATATAATTTACTTCAATTGCCAAAGTTTGTGTACACACATGTGTGTACACAGTTTATACATATACATACTGTGCATCTTATGTACTCGTGTACAGAAAGTACATGTCTACCTTATATATATGTATGTGTACATAGTGTACATATGTCAATACGTTGCACACATATGTCAATGTGCATATATTGTACATCCGTGCCTAATGGGTACATGATGAACATGTTTACATAATGGTACACAACATACATGTAAACGTACTGGGTTCATGGTGTACATGGTAACATAATGTGTACATGATATTCATGTGTACATATCGTAATCTTGCAATAAATGCAAATGTACATGTTTGCAATCTGTTCATTTATATTGATATAATGTATTACATAAGCATTGTGATTTTATATGCTGTTGTGATTATATAATATCATTGTGATATTACAGTACATGGACATATTTTACACATTACATACATAACTATGGTGCACACATTATGTACATATACATATTGCACAGATTATTTACATTTATTGTACATCTGTATTGTTTAAACATATGTACACCAAAGTAATTGTACAGACTGTACTTCTTTTATACATTTGTTGCGATATGTTAATAAATGCACATATGATGTGTACATCCTGGGATATAAATTTTTGCATATTAAATAGAAATTATTTTGGTGACAAGAGTGGGAGTACACCCGAATATGTACATGATTTATACGTGCACATATTGTGCATAATATGTACTCATGTACATAATGTACATGTCTATGTATTATGTATATGTGTGTATGTATATACATACTGTGCACACATATGTACACACACATATATTGCGCATTTTTATGTAATGGGTACATGATGTACATGCATTCACTTCATCATTTAACAATACATGTAAATGTACATAATGTTGGCCATATATACAGTTATATTGATATTATGTGTTTATTGTGATTATATATGCTGTTGTGATATGATATCCTTTTGATATAATGATAGATGTACATTTTATGCATCTTAGGGTTAGGGTTAAAGTTGGGGTTAGGGTTAGGGTTATACATTTATTGTAATATGCCAATAAATGTACACATTATGAGTTCTTTCTGAAATATTATTCTTAGCATGTTAGATAGAAATTACTTCAATTACCAAAGTGGGTGTACATGTATGTGTACATAGTTTACACATGTACATAGAGGTCATCTTATGTACTAGTGCACAGAAAGTAGATGTCTACCTTATATGTACGTATGCATACAGAGTGTACATATGTACATACTGTGCACACATATATACATGTGCATATATTGTACATCTGTGCCTAATGAGTACATGATATACATGTTCAAATAATGGGTACATGATGTATATGTGGACGTATTGGGTACGTGGTGTACATGTGAAAGTAATGTGTACATAATGTTCATGTGTATATATTGTAATATTACAATAAATATAAATGTACATATTTGGGCAATCTGTACATTTATATTGATACTATGTATTATATGTACATTGTGATTTTATATGCTGTTTTGATTATATAATATTGTGATATTAAATTCAATGGGCATATTGTGCACATTATGTACATAACCAATTTGCACGCATTATGTGCATATAATATACATATTGTGCAGGTTGTTTACATTTATTGTACATCTGTATTGTGTAAACATATGTAAACCAGAGTACTTGTACAGACTGTACCTCTTTTATACACTTTATGCGATTTGCCAAAGAATTTACATATGATGAGTACATTCTGGGATATAATATTTTGCATATAAAATAGAAATTACTTTGGTGACAAAAGTGAAAGTACACCCGAATGTGTACATGGTTTATACGTGTACATATTGTGCATATTACGTGTTCATGCACAAAATGTACATGTCTATATAATATGTACATGTGCATACGTATGTACATATTTTGCACAAAAATATACACGCGCATATATTGCGCATCTGTACGTAATGGGTTCATGATGTACATGCATACACATCATCAAACAATAAACATAAATGTACATAATGTTGGCAATCAGTACGATTATATTGATATTATGTATTACATGTTTATTGTGATTATATATGCTGTTGTGTTATAATGTCATTTTGATATGACAATAGATGTACATTTTATATATCTTAAGGTTATGGTAAGGGTTAGGGATAAAGTTATACATTTATTGTAATATGCCAATAAATGTACACATTATAAGTACTTTCTGGGATATTACTCTTAGCATGTTAGATAGAAATTACTTCAATTACCAAAGCGGGTGTACACGCATGTGTGTACATATTTTATACATGTACATATGTTGCATATTATGTACTCGTGTACAGAAAATACATGTCTACATTATATGTATATATGCATACATAGTGTACATATGTACATACTCTTCACACATATATACACGTGCATATATTGTATGTCCACGCCTAATGGGTAAATAATGTATATGTTTATATAATGGGTATATGATGTACATGTGCAAGTACTGTGTACATGGTGTACATGTGAACATAATGTGCACATGGTGTTCATGTGTACATATTGTAATATTATAATAAATGTAAATGTACTTAATGCTTGCAATCTGTACATTTATATTAAAGATATGTATTATATGTGCATTGTGATTTTATATGATGTGATTATATCATTGTGCTATTACAATACATGGACATATTGTACACATTATGTACATAACTATTGTGCACACATTATGTACATATAATATACATATTGCACAGATTAGTTACATTTATTGTACATTTGTATTGTGGAACCATATCTACACCAGAGTAAGTGTACAGACTGTACCTCTTTTATACATTTTATGCTATTTGCCAAAGAATTTACATTTGATGAGTACATTCTGGGATATAATTTTCTGCATATTAAATAAAAATTACATTGGTGACAAGAGTGGGAGTTTACCCGCTTTTGCACATGGTTTATACTTGTACGTATTTTGCATAATAACTACTCAAGTACAAAAGTAAACTTCTATGTAATATATACATGTGCATACGTATGTATATATTATAAACAAAAAATTATACACGAGCATATATTGTGCGTCTGTACATAATAGGTTCATGATGTACATGCATACTCATCATTTAACAATAAATGTAAATGTTCATAATGTTGGCAATACATACGATATTGATATTATGTATTTCATGTTTATTGTGATTATATATGATATTGTGTTATGATATCATTTTGATACTATGATAGATGTACATTTTATACATCTTAGGATTAGGGTTATTGTTGGGGTTAGGGTTAGGATTATTTATCAATTGTAATATGCCAATAAATGTGCATATTATGAGTACATTCTGAGATATTACTCAGCATTTTAGAGAGAAATTACTTCAATTAAAGTGGGTGTACACCACTGTGTGTACATAGTTTATACATGTACATACTGTGCATATTATGTACTCGTGTACAGAAGGTACATTTCTACCTTATATGTACATATGCATACATATGAAAATACTGTGCACACATATATTCACCTGCATATATTGTACATTTGTGCCTAATACATGATGTACATGTGGACGTACCAAGTACATGGTGCACATGTGAGCATCATGTGTAAGTGATGTTCATGTGTACATATCATAATATTAAAATAAACGTAAAATTACATAATGTTTGCAATCTGTACATGTATACTGATAGTATGCATTACATGTGCATTGTAATTTTATATGCTGTTGTGATTATATAATATCATTGTAATATTACAATTAATGGACATATTGTACACATTACGTACATAACAAATTTGCACAGATTATCTACATAAAATATGCATATTGCACAGATTACGTTTATTGTACATCTGAATTTTGTAAAAATATGTACACCAGAGTAATTTTATGGACTGTACTTATTTTATACTTTTCTTTTGATATACCAATAAATGAATATATGATGACTATATTCTGGGATATTATTTTTTGCATATTAAATAGAAATGACTTTGGTGACAAAATTGGGAGTCCATCAGGTTGTGTACATGTTTTATAGGTGTACATATTGTGCATATTTTGTACCCGCGTACACAATGTTAATAATTATATTATGTACATATTCTTACGTATGTACATAATGTACACACATAGGTTCATGCGAATATATTGTGCATTTGTACGTAATGCATACATGATGTGCATGCATACACATCGTCATTAAACAATAAATGTAAATGTACAAAATGGCAATACATACGATTATATTGATATTATGTATTACATGTTTATTATAATTATATATGCCGTTTTGATATAACATCATTTTGATATTACAATAGATGTACATTTTATACATTTTAAATTTAGATATAGGGTGGGGGTTAAGGTTAGGGTTATACATTTATTGTAATATTCCAATTAATATACACATTATAAGTTCATACTGGGATATTACTCTTAGCATGTAAGACAGAGATTACTTCAATTACCAATGTGAGTGTACACGCATGTGTGTACATAGTGTATTCATGTACCTACTGTGCATATTATGTACTCGTGTAAATAAGATATATGTCTACCTTATGTGTACATATGCATACATAGTGTATAGATGTACATTTTTTTCCCACATATATACACGTGCATATATTGTACATCAGTGTCAAATGTGTACAAGATGTACACGTTTATATAATAAGTTCATGGTATACATGTGAATATAATGGGAAAATTATATTCATGTTTACATAGAGTAATATTACAAGAAATGTAAATGTACATGTTTGCAATCTGTACATTTATATTGATATAATGTATTTCATGTGCATAGTAATTTTATCTGCTGTTTTGAATATATATTATTGTGATATTACAATACATAAATATATTGTACACATTATGTACATAACAATTGTGCACACATTATGTACATATAATATACATATTGCACAGATTATTTACATTTATTGAATATCTGTATTTTGTAAACACATGTACACCTGAGAAATTGTACAGTCTGTACCTTTTTTATACATTTCTTCCGATATGTACATATGATGTACAATAAATGTACATATGATGAGTACATTCTGGGATATAATTTTTTGCAAATAAATAGAAATTACTTTGGTGAAAAAAGTGAAAGTACACTCGGGTGTGTACATGGATTATACGTGTACATATTGTGCATATTACGTACTATGTACATAATGTACATGTCTATATGATATGTACATGTGCGTACATATGTACATAATGTGCACACATATGTACACGCGCATATATTGTGCATCTGTACGTAATGGGTACATGATGTACATGAATACATATTATCATATAACAATAAATGTAAATGAACGTAATGTTGACAATACATAAATTTATATTGATATTATGCATTACAGGTTTATTGTAATTACATAAGCTGTTGTGATATAATATCCTTTTGATATTATGATAGATGTACATTTTATACATCTTAGAGTTAGTCTTACAGTTGGGGTAATGGTTAGGTTTACGGTTAGGCTTTCGGTTAGGTTTAGGGTTATGTGTAGGTTTAGGGTTTAGAACTAGGGTTAGGGATAGGGTTAGTGTTTAAGTTTAGGGTTAGGGTAGGATTAGGGTTAGGTTTGGGGTTAAAGTTATACCTTTATTGAAATATGCCAATAAATGAACAAATTATGAGTACATTCTGGAATATTACTCTTAGCATGTTAGAAATCACTTCAATTATTAACGTGGGTGTACAGGCATGTGTGTACATAGTTTATACATGCACATACAATGAATATTATGCACTTGCATATGTACATAAAATGCATGTCAACCATATATGTACATATGCATACATAATATAGCGACGTACATACTGTGCACACATATATACTTGTGCATATACTGTACATCCGTGCATAATGGGTACAAGGTGCAACTGTTTACATAATAAATACATGATGTACATGTGGACGTACTCAGTACATGGTGTACATGTGAACATAATGTGTAAATGTTGTTCATGTGTACATATGGTAATATTACAACAAATGTAAATGTACGGAATGTTTTCAATGTCTACACTTATATTGACATTATGTATTACATGTGCAATGTGATTTCATAAGCTCTTCTGTTTAAAGGATATCATTGTGATACTACAATCAATGGACATGTTTTACACATGATGTATATAACTGTTGTGCACACTCTATAGAAATATAATATACATATTAAACAAATTATGCACATTTATTGTACATCTGTATTGTGTAAACATACGCACACCAGACTAATTGTACAGACTGTACCTCTATTATATATTTCTTGCGATTCCAATTAATGTACATATGATGAATAAATTCTTGGATATAACTTTTTGCATATTAAATAGAAATTGGTGACAAAAGTGGGAGTTTCCCCGGGTCTGTACATGGTTTATACGTATACGTTTTGTGCCTATTACATACTCACGTACACAACGTACATGCCTATATTACATGGACATGTGCATATGTTTGTACATAATGTGCACACATAGGTACACACGCATTTATTGTGCATCTGTACATAACGAATACATGATGTTCTTGAATACACATCATCATTTAGCAATAAATGTAAATGTGCATAATGTTGGCAACACGCATGATTATATTGACATTATGTATAACATGTTTATAGTGACTATATATGCTGTTGTGATATGATACCATTTTGATATTACCATAGATGTAACTTTTATATGTCTTAGGGTTAGGGTTAGTGTTATACATTTATTGCAATATGCAAATAAATTTACACATTATGAATACATTCTGGGATATTAGTCTCACCATGTTATATAGAAATTACTTCAATGACCAAAGTGGGTGTACACGCATGTGTCTACGTTGTTTAGACGTGTACATACAGTGCATAATATGTACTCATGTACAGCCGTTACATGTCTAGCTTATATGAACCTATGCATACATAGTGTACATAAGAACATAATGTGCACACATATAGACTCGTGCATATATTGTACATCCGTGCCCAATGCGTACATGATGTACATGTTTATATAATGGGTACATGATGTACATGTAGACGTACTGGTTACATGGTGTACATGTGACATAATGTGTACATGATGTTCATGTGTACATTTCGTAATATTACAATAAATGTAAATGTACATAATGTTTGCAATCTGTTCATCTATATTGATATAATGTGTTACGTATGCATTGTCATTTTTTCTACTGTTGTGAATATATGATATCATTTTGACATTACAATACATAATCATATTGTACATATTATGTACATAACTATTGTGCACACATCATGTACATATAATATACATATTGCACAGATTATTTACATTTATTGTACATCTGTATTTGGTAATCACATGTACACCAGAGAAATTGTACAGTCTGTACCTCTTTTATACGTTTCTTGTGATATGCCAATAAATGTACATATGATGAGCACATTGTGGGATATAATTTTTTGCATATTAAATACAAATTACTTTTTGACAAAAGTGGGAGTTCACCCGGGTGTGTACATGGATTATACGTGTTCATATTGTGCATATTAAGTACTCGTGTACATAATGTACATGTCGATATGATATGTACATGTGCTTACATATGTACATAATGTGCACACATATGTACACGCACATATATTGCGCATCTGTATGTAATGGGTACATGAGGAACATGAATACATATTATCATTTAACAATAAATGTAAATGAACATAATGTAGGCAATACATAATATTATATTGATATTATGCATTACAGGTTTATTGTAGTAACATAAGCTGTTGTGATATGATATCCTTTTGATATTATAATAGATGTACGTTTTATACATCTTAGGGTTAGTGTTAGGGTTGGGATTGTGGTTAGGTTTAGGATTAGGCTGTTTGTTTATGGTTATGTGTAGATTTAGGGTTTAGGATTATGATGCGGGTTAGGGTTAGTGTTTAAGTTTAGGGTTAGTGTAGAGTTAGGGTTAGGTTTCGGGTTAAGGTTATACCTTTATTGAAATATGTCAATAAATGTACAAATTATGAGTACATTCTGGAATATTACTCTTAACATGTTAGATAGAAATCACTTCAATTACCAACGTGGGTGTACACGCATGTGTGTACATAGTTTATACCTGTACATACAGTGAATATTACACACTTGCATACGTACAGAAGGTACATGTCAACCATATATGTACATATGCATACATAGTGTAGTGACGTACATACTCTGCACACATATATACATGTGCATATATTGTACATCCATGCATAATGGGTACAAGGTTTACCTGTTTACATAATGAATATATGATGTACATGTGGACGTACGGGGTACATGGTGTACATGTGAACATAAGGTATACATGTTGTTCATGTGTACATATCGTAATATTTCAACAAATGTAAATGTATGTAATGTTTTCAATGTCTACACTTATGTTGATATTATGTATTACATGTGCAATGTGATTTGAAAAGCTGTTGTGACTAAGTGATATCATTGTGATATTACAATCAATGGACATATTGTACACATGATGTACATAATTGTGCACACCTTATATAAATATAATACACATATTAAACAGATTATGCACATTTATTGTATATCTGTTTTGTGTAAACATATTTACAGCAGACTAATTGTACAGATTGTACCTCTATTATATATTTCTTGCAATTTCAATTAATATACATATGATAAATAAATTTTTGGATATAATTTTTTGCATATTAAATAGAATAACTTTGGTGACAAAAGTGGGAGTTCACCCGGGTCTGTACATGGTCTATACGTATACGTTTTGTGCCTATTACGTACTTGCATACACAACGTACATGCCTATATTACATGGAAATGTGCTTACATATGTACATAATGTGCACACATAAGTACACGCGCATATATTGCACATCTGTACGTAACGGATACATGATGTACTCGAATACACATCGTCATTTAACAATAAATGTAAATGTGCATAATGTTGGCAATACGTACGATTATATTGACATTATGTATAACATGTTTATAGTGACTATATATGCTGTTGTGATATGATATCATTTTGATATTATGATAAATGTAACTTTTATATTATTTAGGGTTAGGGTTAGTGTTATACATTTATTGCAATATGCACATAAATTTACACATTATGTGTAAATTCTGGGATATTAGTCTTAACATGTTAGAAATTACTTCAATTACCCAAGTGGGTGTACACGCATGTGTCTACATACTTTATACGTGAACATACAGTGCATTTTATGTACTTGTGTAGAGCCATTACAGGTCTAGCTTATATGTACCTATGCATACATAGTGTACATAAGTACATACTGTGCACACATACATACACATGCATATATTATACATCTGTGCCCAATGGGTACATGATGTACATGTTTACATAATGGGTACATGATTTAAATGTGGACGTACTGGTTACATGGTGTACATGTTAAAATAATGTGTACATGATGTTCATGTGTACATATCGTAGTATTACAACAAATGTAAATGTACATAATGTTTGCAATCTGTTCATCTATATTGATATAATGTGTTACGTATGCATTGTAATTTTATCTACTGTTGTGTATATATGATATCATTGTGACATTACAATACATAATCATATTGTACACATTATGTACATAACTATTGTTCACACATTATGTACATATAATAAACATATTGCACAGATTATTTACATTTATTGTACATCTGTATTTGGTAAACACATGTCCAGCAGAGAAATTCTACAGTCTGTATCTCTATTATTCATTTCTTGCAATATGCCAATAAATGTACATATGATGAGTACATTCTGGAATATAATTTTTTGCATATTCGATAGAAATTACTTTGGTGAAAAAAGTGGAAGTTCATCTGGGTGTGTACATGGATTATATGTGTACATAATGTAAATGTCTATATGATATGTACACGTGCGTATGTATGTACCTAATGTGCACACATATGTACACGCACATATATTGCGCATTTGTACATAATGGGTACATGAGGTACATGAATACATATTATCATTTAACAATAAATGTAAATGAACATAATGTTGGCAATACATAATATTATATTAATATTATGCATTACAGGTTTATTGTAATTACATAAGCGGTTGTGATATGATATTCTTTTGATATTATAATAGATGTAGGTTTTATAAATCTTACGGTTAGTGTTAGGGTTGGGGTTGGGGTTAGGTTTAGGGTTAGGTTATTGGTTACATTTAGGGTTATGTGTAGGTCTAGGGTTTAGAATTATGGTAAGGGTTAGGGTCAGTGTTTAAGTTTAGAGTTAGTGTAGGGTTAGGGTTAGGTTTCAGGTTAAGGTTATACCTTTATTGAAATATGCCAAAAATGTACAAATTATGAATACATTACTCTTAGCATGTTAGATAGAAATCACTTCAATTACCAACGTGGGTTTACACGCCTGTGTGTACATAGTTTATACATGCACATACAGTGATTATTCTGCACTTGCGTATGTACACAAGGTACATGTAAACCATATATGTACATATGCATACATTGTTTAGCGACGTACATACTGTGTACACATATATACACGTGCATATATTGTACATCCGTGCATAATGGGTACAAGGTGTACCTGTTTACCTAATGAGTATATGATGTACATGTGGACGTACTGGGTACATGGTGTACATGTGAACATAATGAGGACATGTTGTTCATGTGTACATATTGTAATATTACAACAAATGTAAATGTACGTAATGTTTTCAATGTCTACACTTATATTGATATTATGTATTACATTTGCAATGTGATTTCATAAGCTGTAGTGATTAAGTGATATCATTGTGATATTAACATCAATGGACATGTTGTACACATGATGTACATAACTGTTGTGCACACTTTATATAAATATAATATACATATTAAACATATTATGCACATTTATTGTACATCTGTATTGTGTAAACATATGCACACCAGCCTAATTGTACAGACTGGACCTCTATTATATATTTCTTGCGATTCCAATTAATGTACATATGATGAATAAATTCCTGGATATAATTTTTTGCTTATTAAATAGAAATTACTTTGGTGACAAAAGTGGGAATTTCCCCGGGTCTGTATATGATTTATATGTATACGTTTTGTGCCTATACGTACTCACGTACACAACGTACATGCCTATATTACATGGACATGTGCATACATATGTACATAATGGGCACGCATAGGTACACGCGCATATATTGTGCATTTGTACATAAAGGGTACATAATGTACTTGAATACACATCATCATTTTACAACAAATGTAAATGTGCATAATGTTGGCAATAAGTACGATTATGTTGACATTATGTATTACATGTGTATAGTGACTGTATGTGCTGTTGTGATATGATATCATTTTGATATTACGATAGATGTAACTTTTATATTCCTTAGGGTTATGGCTAATGTTATACATTTATTGCAATATGCACATAAATTTACACATTATGAGTATATTCTGGGATATTAGTCTTAACATGTTAGATAGATATTACTTCAATGACCAAAGTGGGTGTACACGCATGTGTCTACATAGTTTATACGTGTACATACAGTGCATACTATGTACTCTTGTACAGCCGTTACATGTCTAGCTTATATGTACCTATGCATACATAGTGTACATGAGTACATACTGTGCACACATATATACACATGCATATATTGTACACCCATGCCCCATGGGTACATGATGTACATGTGGACGTACAGGTTACATGGTGTACATGTGAACATAATGTGTACATGATATTCATGTGTACATATAATATTACAATAAATGTAAATGTACATAATGTTTGCAATCTGTTAATTAATATTCATATAATGTATTGCGTATGCATTGTGATTTTATCTACTGTCGTGAATATATATCTTTGTGACATTACAATACATAATCACATTGTACACATTATGTACATAACTATTGTGCACACATTATGTACATATAATATACATATTTCACAGATTATTTACATTTATTGTACATCTGTATTTGGTAAACACATGTCGACTAAAGAAATTGTACAGTCTGTACCTCTTTTATACAGTTCTTGCGATATGCCAATAAATGTACATATGATGAGTACATTCTGGAATATAATTTTTTGAATAATAAATAGAAATTACTTTGGTGACAAAAGTAAGAGTTCACCCGGGTGTGTACATAAATTATACGTGTACATATTGTGCATATTATGTACTCGTGTACATAATGTACGTGTCTGTATATGTACATGTGCATACATATGTACATAATGTGCACACAAATGTACATGTGCATATATTGCGCATCTTTACATAATGGGTACATGAGGTACATGAATACGTATTATCATTTAACAATAAATGTAAATGAACATAATGTTGGGAATACATAATATTATATTGATATTATGTATTACAGGTTTATTGTAATTACATAAGCTGTTGTGATATGATTTTTTTTGATATTATAATAGATGTACCTTTTATACATCTTAGGGTTAGTGTTAGGGTTGGGGTTGGGGTGAGGTTTAGGGTTAGGCTTTCGGTTAGGTTTAGGATTATGTGTAGGTTCAGGGTATAGAATTATGGTAAGGTTTAGAATTAGTGTTTAAATTTAGGGTTAGTGTAGGTTTAAGGTTAGGTTTTGGGTTAAGGTTATACTTTTATTGAAATATGCCAATAAATGGACAAATTATGAGTACATTCTGGAATATTATTCTTAGCATGTTAGATAGAAATTCCATCAATTACCAACATGGGTGTACACGCATGTGTGTACATAGTTTATACATGCACATACAGTGAATATTATGCACTTGCATACATATAGAAGGTACATGTCAACCATATATGTACATATGCATACATAGTGTAGCGACGTACATACTGTGCACACATATATACACGTGCATATACTGTATATCCATGGATAATAAGCACAAGATGTACCTGTTTACCTAATGAATATATGATGTACATGTGGACATACTGGGTACATGGTGTACATGTGAACATAATGTGTACATGTTGTTCATGTGCACATATCGTAATATTACAACAAATGTAAATGTACGTAATGTTTTCAATGTCTACACTTATATTGACATTATGTATTACATGTGCAATGTGATTTCATAAGCTGTAGTGATTAAGTAATATCATTGTGATATTACAATCTATGGACATGTACACATGATGTACATAACTGTTGTGCACACTTTATATAAATATAATATACATATTAAACAGATTATGCACATGTATTGTACATCTGTATTGTGCAAACATATGCACACCAAAATAATTGTACAGATTGTATCTCTATTATATATTTCTTGCAATTCCAATTAATGTACATATGATTAATAAATTTTTGGATATAATTTTTTGCGTATTAAATAGAAATTACTTTGGTGACAAAAGTGGGAGTTCACTCGGGTCTGTATATGGTCTATATGTATACGTTTTGTGCCTATTATGTACTCGCGTACACAACGTACTTGCCAATATTACATGGACATGTGTGACCATATGTACATAATGTGCACACATAGGTACACGCGAATATATTGTGCATCTGTATGTAATGGGTACATGATGTACTTGAATACACATTGTCATTTAAAAATAAATGTAAATGTCCATAATGTTGGCAATACGTACAATTATATTGACATTACATATAACATGTTTATAGTGACTATATATGCTGTTGTGATATGATATCATTTTGATATCACGATAGATATAACTTTTATATTCCTTAGGGTTAGGGTTAATGTTATACATTTTTGCAATTTGTACATAAATTTACCCATTATGAGTACATTCTGGGATATTAGTCTTAACACGTTAGATAGAAATAACTTCAATTACCAAAGTGGGTGTACACACATGGGTCTACACAGTTTATACATGTACATACAGTGCATATTATATACTCGTGTATAGCCGTTACATGTCTAGCTTATATGTACGTATGCATACATAGTGTACATAAGTACATACTGTGCACACCTATATAAACGTGCATATATTGTATATCCGTGCCCAATGGGTACATGATGTACATAAATACGTAATGGGTACATAATGTACATGTGGAAGTACTGGTTACATGGTGTTCATGTGAACATAATGTGTACATGATGTTCATGTGTATATCTTGTAATATTACAATGAATGTAAATAAATGTACGATTATATTGACATTATGTATAACATGTTTATAGTGACTATATATGCTGCTGTGATATGACATAATTTTGATATTACAATAGATGTAACTTTTATATTCCTTAGGATGATAGTGTTATACATTTATTGCAATTTGCACATAAATTTACACGCACATAAATTTACAACAAAATGCTGCATAGCGTTTCATTTTTGCACTGAGGCCTTTTTGGGCTCCTATGTTGAGTTTCAATTTAAGTGTACCTGCTGCCGAAGTGAGCACATGCTGTGCCCGGCTCAGCTTTTTTTTTCTTTCAATTTTTATGTTGTTTATGGCAAGTGTTGCACTGTGTTGGTCGAGGCCAGTCTCGAATTTGTGATCTCACTGTCCGTTGGGCTCAACATTCCACTGTCATGGGATTACAGGTGTGATGCGCTGAACTTAACCCAAGTTTTGTTTCCGTTCTGAAGGCGGAAATTTCCCATGTTAATCAAGCAGGTCTCGAACACACATCCTTGAAATATTTTTACGTTTGTCTTCGAAGCACCTAAATGGCAGGTTCCTGTGAGCCACCGTACCTGGCAGGCCGAGTTTCATGTTGACAAAAGAGAACAGAGAAACTTTTCCCAGCACTGTGACTAACACCAGCTATCCTAGCCATTTGGGAGGTCGAGGTGGGTGGTTCACCTGAGGTCATGAGTTCTGGGTCAGCCTGGGCATCTTGGTGAAAATGCACTACACTTAAAAACGAAGAAGTAGAAAAAGAAAATAACAGAAATCAGACAAATTAGTGTGCACAATCTGAACAAAACGAGGTGCCAGGTGGCCCCACTTTACACCACAAATTTCTGTATGACGTACTGGTTTCCTCCTGTCACCCAGGCTGGAGTGAAACACTGCGATCTCGGCTTATTGCCACAACTGCATAGTGGGTTCCAGCGGTCGTTCTGCCGATGCCTCCCATGTAAATGTGATTGAATATGTCAACACCACCTGGAACAGACAACTTTCTGTTTATTTTTGTGAACCTAAAATCTATCTGTATTTGATTTGTACAAAACAGTTACAATGGCAATACTAAATGAATAAATAGAAAATGGCATGCTGCGTAGCGTTTCATCCTTGCACTGAGGCCTTTTTGGGCTTCTATGTAGAGTCCCAATTTTAGTGTACATGCTGCCAAAGCGAGCACATGTCGTGCCCGGCTCAGCTTTTTTATTTCTTTGGTTTTTATGTTGTTTATAGCGAGCGGATAGCACTGTGTTTGTCGACGCCAGTCTCGAATTTGTGATCTCACTGTCCGCCCGGCTCGACATTCCACTGTCATGGAATTAAAGGTGTGATGCGCCGAGCCAAACCCAAGTTTTGTTTCCATTCTGAAGACGGAAATTTCCCATGCTGGTCAGGCGGGACTCGAACACGCATCCTCGAAATTTTTTTGGCATTGGTCTTCAAAGTGCCTAAATGACAGGTTCCTGTGAGCCACCGTAACTGGCAGGCCGAGATTTATGTTATCAAATTGAAACAGGGAGGCTTTGCACAGCACTGTGACTAACACCAGCTATCCTAGCCATTTGAGAGGTCGAGGTGTGCTTTTCACCTTAGGTCACGAGTTCCGGGTCATACCGGGCATCTCGACGAAAACAAACTTCACT
Source organism: Callithrix jacchus (assembly GCF_049354715.1). Classification (NCBI taxonomy): domain Eukaryota; kingdom Metazoa; phylum Chordata; class Mammalia; order Primates; family Cebidae; genus Callithrix; species Callithrix jacchus. The sequence goes on from NC_133520.1 coordinate 1,037,704, forward strand.
TAAAAAAAAAGAAGGAGAAAAAGAAAATAACAGAAATCAGACAAATTAGTGTGCACAATCTGAACTAAACCAGGTGCCAGGTGGCTCCACCCCCACCCCACCTTTCTGTATGATGTACTGCTTTTCTCCTGTCACCCAGGCTGGAGTGAAACACTGCAATCTCGGCTTACTGACACAACTGCATAGTGAGTTCCAGCGGTCGTTGTGCCGATGCCTCCCAAGTAACTGTGGTTGAATATGTCAACACCACCTAAAACAGACAACTTTCTGTTTATTTTTCTAAACCTCAAATCTATCTGTAATTGATTTGTACAAAACAGTTACAACAGCAAAACTAAATGAATAAATAAAAAAACGGAACGCTGCTTAGCATTTCATTTTCACGCTGAGGCCTTTTCGGGCTTCTATGTGGAGTCCCAATTTTAGTGTTCGTGCTGCCGAAGCGAGCACATGCCATGCCCTCCTCAGCTTTTTGATTTTTTTCCGTTTTTATGTTCTTTTTAGCAAGCGGGTAGCGCTGTGTCGTTCGAGGCTAGTCTCGAATTTGTGATCTCACTGTCCACCCGGCTAGACATTCCACAGTCATGGAATCACAGGTGTGATGCGCTGAGCCTAACCCAAGTTTTGTATTCGTTCTGAAGACGGAAATTTCTTATGTTGGTCGGGCGGGTCTCCGACACGCATCCTCGAAAATTTTTTTGTGATCGTCTCTGAAGCGCCAAAATGACATGTTCCTGTGAGCCACCATATCTGGCAGGCCGAGTTTTATGTTAACAAAGAGAACAGAGAAACTTTGCCCAGCACTGTGAGTAACACCAGATATCCTAGCCATTTGAGAGGTCGAGGTGGGCAGTTCACCTGAGGTCACGAGTTCCGGGTAAGTGTGGGCATCTCGGTGCCAACCCACTTCAGTTAAGAAAAAAGAAGTAGAAAAAGAAAATAACAGAAATCAGACAAATTAGTGTTCACAATCTGAACAAAACGAGGTGCCAGGTGGCTCCAACCCCCACCCCGCCTTTCTGTATTACGTACTGCTTTCCTTTTGTCACCCAGGCTGAAGTGAAACACTGCAATCTCGGCTTACTGCCACAATTGCATGGTGGGTTCCAGCCATCGTTCTGCTGATGACTCCTAAGTAACTGTGGTTGAATATGTCAACACCATCTGGAACAGACAACTTTCTGTTAATATTTCTGAACCTAAAATCTATCTGTATTTGATTTATACAAAACAGTTACAATGGCATAACTAAATGAATCAATCGAAAACGAAATGCTGCGTAGCGTTTCATCCTTGCACTGAGGCATTTTCAGGCTTTAATGTAGAGTCCCAATTTTAATGTACATGCTGCCGAAGCGAGCACATGCCGTGCCCGCCTCAGCTTTTTGATTTTTTTGGTTTTTATATTGTTTATAACAAGAGAGTAGTGTTGTGTCGGTCGAGGCCAGTCTCGAATTTGTGATCTCACTGTCCGCCCGGCTAGACATTCAATGGTCATGGGATTACAGGTGTGATGCGCCGAGCCTGACCCAAGTTTTGTTTCCATTCTGAAGACGGAAATTTCCCATGTTGGTCGGGTGGGTCTCCAACACACATCCTCGAAATTTTTTTACCTTGGTCTCCGAAGCGCCTAAATGACAGGTTTCTGTGAGCCACCATATCTGGCAGGCCGAGTTTTATGTTAACAAAGAGAACAGAGAAACTTTTCCCAGCACTGTGAGTAACACCAGATATCCTAGCCATTTGGGAGGTCGAGGTGGGCAGTTCACCTGAGGTCACGAGCTCCGGGTCAGGCCTGGGCATCTCGGTGCAAACCAACTTCACTTAAAAAAAAAAGAAGTAGAAAAAGAAAATAACAGAAACCAGACAAATTAGTGTGCACAATCTGAACAAAACGAGGTGCCAGGTTGCTTCAGCCCCCACCCCGCCTTTCTGTATGACGTACTGCTTTCCTCCTGTCACCAAGGCTGGAGTGAAACACTGCGATCTCGGCTTACTGCCATAACTGCATAGTGGGTTTCAGCGGTTGTTCTGCCAATGCCTCCCAGGTAACCGTGGTTGAATATGTCAACACCACCTGGAAGAGACAACTTTCTGTTTATTTTTGTGAACCTGAAATCTATCTGTATTTGATTTGTACAAAACAGTTACAATGGCAGAACTAAATGAATCAATGGAGAATGGAATGCTGCGTAACGTTTCATCCTTGCACTGAGGCCTTTTCGGGCTTCTATGTAGAGTCCCAATTTTAGTGTATGTGCTGCCAAAGCAAGCACATGCCGTTCCCAGCTAAGCTCTTATTTCTTTCGGTTTTTATGCTGTTTATAACAAGCGGGTAGCGCTGTATCGTTCGAGGCCAGTCTCAATTTTGTGATCTCACTGTCTGCGCGGCTTGACATTCCACTGTCATCGGATTACAGGTGTGATGCGCCAAGCCTAACCCAAGTTTTGTTTCCGTTCTGAAGACGGAAATTTCCCATGTTGGTCTGGCGGGTCTCAAACAGGCATTTTCAAAATTTTTTTTCGTTGGTCTTCGAAGTGCCTAAATGACAGGTTCCTGTGAGCTGCTGTAACTGGAAGGCTGAGTTTCATGTTAACAAAAGAGAACAGAGAGACTTTGCCTAGCACTGTGACTAACACCAGCTATCTTAACAATTTAGGAGGTCGAGGTGGGCGGTTCACTTGAGGTCACGAGTTCCGGGTCAGCCTGGGCATCTCGGTGAGAACCCACTTCACTTAAAAATACAAAAGTAGAAAAAGAAAATAACAGAAATCAGACAAATTAGTGTGCACAATCTAAACAAAACGAGGTGCCAGGTGGCTCCACTGCTTACCGTGCCTTACTGTATGATGTATGGCTTTCCTCCTGTCACCCAGGCTGGAGTGAAACACTGAGATCTCGGCTTACTACCACAACTGCATAGTTGGTTCCAGCGGTCATTCTGTTGATGCCTACCAAGAAACTGTGGTTGAATAGGGCAACACCACCTGAGACAGACAACATTCTGTTTATTATTTGAATCTGAAACCTATCTGTATTTGATTTGTACAAAACAGTTACAAAAACATAACAAATAAATAAAAAAAAACCGAAGGCTGCCAAGCATTTCATCCTTGTGCCGAAGCCTTTTCAGGCTTCTATGTAGAGTCCAAATTATAGTGTACATGCTGCTGAAGGGAGCACATGTCATGCCCGTCTCAGCTTTTATATTTCTTTCGGTTTATATGTTGTTTATAGCAAGCTGGTAGCGCTGTGTCATTCAAGGCCACTCTCGAATTTGTGATATCACTATCCACCTGGCTCGATATTCCACTGTCATGGAATTACAGGTGTGATGTGCTGAGACTAACCCAAGTTTTGTTTCTGTTCTGAAGACGGAAATTTTCCATGTTGGTCGGGCTGATCTCGAACACGCATCCTCGAAATTGTTTTGCGTTGGTCTTCGAAGCACCTAAATGAGAGGTTGCTGTGAGCCACCGTACCTGGCAGGCAGAGTTTCATGCTAGCACAGAGGCCTTTTCAGGCTTCTATGTAGAGTCCCAATTTCAGTGTACGTGCTGCCGAAGTGAGCACATTTTGTCTGCCCGGCTCGACATTCCACTGTCACAAGATTACAGGTGTGATGGGCCGAGCCTGACCCAAGTTTTGTTTCCGTTCTGAAGATGGAATTTTCCCATGTTGGTCGGGGGGGTCTCGAACACGCACCCTCGAAATTTTTTTTGCGTTGGTCTTCGAAGCGCCTAAATGACAGATTCCTGTGAGCCTCTGTACCTTGCTGGCCGAGTTTCATGCTAGCGCTGAGGCCTTTTCAAGTTTCTATGTAGAGTCCCAATTTCAGTCTACGTGCCGCCGAAGCGAGCACATGCCGTCCGCTTATCTCGAAATTCCACTGTCACGGAATTACAGATGTGATGCACCGAGCCTAACCCAACTTTTGTTTTTGTTCTGAAGACGGAAATTTTTCATGTGTGTCAGGCGGGTCTCGAACACGCACCCTCGAAATTTTGTTTGCGTTGGTCTTCAAAGCGCCTAAATGACAGGTTCTTGTGAGCCATCGTACCTGGCAGGCCGAGTTTCACGCTAGCGCTGAGGCCTTTTCGGGCTTCTATGTAGAGTTCCAATTTCAGTGTATGTGCTGCCGAAGCGAGCACATGTCATGCCCAGAACAGCTTTTGTATTTCTTTTGGTTTTTATGTTTTTCATAGCAAGTGGGTAGCGCTGTGTCGGTCGAGGCCAGTCTCGTATTTGTGATCTCACTGTCTGCCCGGATCAACATTCTACTGTCATGGGATTACAGGTGTGATGTGCTGAGCATAACCCAAGTTTATATTCCGTTCTAATAACGGAAATTTTTCATGTTGTTTGGGCGGGTCTCGAGCATGCATCCTCGAATATTTTTTGCGTTGGCCTTCGAAGCTCCTAAATGACAGGTTGCTGTGAGCCACCGTACCTGGCAGGCCGAGATTCAGGCTAGCACTGAGGCCTTTTCGGGCTTCTATGTAGAGTTTCAATTTCAGTGTACGTGCTGCCAAAGCGAGCACATGTTGTGCCCGGCTCAGCTTATTTATTTATTTTGGTTTTATGTGGTTTATAGCAAGCGGGTAGTGCTGTCAGTCGAGGCCAATCTCGAATTTGTGATCTCACTGTCTGCCTGACTTGGCATTCCACTGTCACGCTATTACAGCTGTGATGTGCCGAGCCTAACCCAAGTTTTGTTTCCGTTCTGAAGACGAAAATTTCCCACGTTCGTCGGGAGGGTCTCAAACACGCAACCTCGAAATTTTTTTGCGTTGGTCTTTGAAGCACCTAAATGACAGGTTCCTGTGAGCCACCATTTCTGGCAGGCCGAGTTTCATGCTAGTGCTGAGGCTTTTCCGGGCTTCTATGTAGAGTCCCAATTTCAGTGTACATGTGGCCAAAGCGAGCACATGACATGCCCGGCTCAGCTTTTTTATTTCTTTCGGTTTTTATGTTTTTTTTTTAAGCAATTTCAGTGTACGTGTTGTTGAAGTGAGCACATGCCGTCTGCCCGGCTCGACATTCCACTGTCACGGGATTACCAGTGTGATGCGCCGAGCCTAACCCAAGTTTGGTTTCCGTTCTGAAGACGAAAATTTCCCACGTTGGTCGAGCGGATTTCGAACATGCACCCTCAAAATTTTTATTGCGCTGGTCTTCAAAGTGCCTAAATGACAGGTTCCTGTGTGCCATTGTACCTGGCAGGCCAAGTTTCATGCTAGCACTGAGGCCTTTTCAAGCTTCTATGTAGAGTCCCAATTTCACTGTACGTGCTGGTGAAGCGAGCACATGCTGTCCACCCAGCGTGACATTCCACTGTCATGGAATTAAAAGTGTGATGCGCCGAGCTTAACCCAAGTTTTGTTTTCGTTCTTAAGATGGAAATTTCCCACGTTTGTCGGGCAGGTCTCGAACATGCACCCTCGGAATTTTTTGCATTGGTCTTCGAAGCGCCTAAATGATAGCTTCCCCTGAGACACTGTACCTGGCAGGCCGAGTTTCATGCTAGCGCTGAGGCCTTTTCAAGCTTCTATGTAGAGTCCCAATTTCAGTGTATGTGCTGCCGAAGCGAACACATGCTGTCCACCCAGCTCGTCATTCCATAGTTATGGAATTACTGGTGTGATGCGCCAAGCCATACCCATGTTTTGTTTCCATTCTGAAGACGGAAATTTCCCATGTTGGTCGGGTAGGTCTCAAACACGCACCCTCGAAATTTTTTTGCGTTGGTTTATGAAGCGCATAAATGACAGTTTCCTTTTTGCCACTGTACGTGGCAGGCCAAGTTTCATGCTAGTTCTGAGGTCTTTTCAAGCTTCTATGTAGAGTCCCAATTTCAGTGTACGTGCTGCTGAAGGGAGCACATGCCGTCTGCCCGGCTCGACATTCCACTGTCACAGAATTACAGGTGTGATGCGCCGAGCCTAACCCAAGTTTTTATTCCGATCTTAAGACGGAAATTTCCCACGTTGGTTGGGCGAGTCTCGAACACGCACCATCGAAATTTTTTCTGCGTTGGTCTTTGAAGCACCTAAATGACAGGTTCCTGTGAGCACCATACCTGGCAGGCCGAGTTTAATGCTAGTGCTGAGGCCTCTTCAAGCTTCTATGTAGAGTCCCAATTTCAGTATACGTGCTGCCGAAGCGAGCAAATGCTGTTCACTTGGCTCGACATTCCACTCTCACGGGATTACAGGTGTGATGTGCCGAGATTTACCCAAGTTTTTTTGTCTGAAGATGGAAATTTTCCATGATTGTCAGGCAGGTCTCGAACACGCACCCTAGAAATATTTTTTGCGTTGGTTTTAAAAGCGCCTAAATGACAGGTTTCTGTGAGCCACCATACCTAGCAGGCCGAGTTTTATGCTAGCGCTGAGTTTTTTTAAAGCTTCTATGTTGAGTTCCAATTTCAGTGAACGTTGTGCCGAAGCGAGCACATGCCATTTGCCCTGCTCGACATTTCACTGTCACAGAATTACAGGTTTGATGCACCGAGCCTAACCCAAGTTTCGTTTCCATTCTGAAGACGGAAATTTCTTATGTCAATTGGGCGGGTCTCGAACACGCACCCTCGAAATTTTTTTCACGTTGGTCTTCGAAGCGCCTAAATGACAGGTTCCTGTGAGCCACCGTACCTGGCAGGCCGAGTTTCATGCTAGCGCTGAGGTCTTTTCAAGCTTCCATGTAGAGTCCCAATTTCAGTGTAAGTGCTGTTGAAGCAAGCATATGCCCTCCGCTTGGCTCGACACTTGAATGTCACGAAATTACAGGTGTGATGTGCCGAGCCTAACCCAAGTTTTGTTTCAGTTCTGAAGACGGAAATTTCCCACGTTGGTCGGGCGGGTCTCGAACATGCACTCTCGAAATTTCCTAAGCGTTGGTCTTCGAAGCACCTAAATGACAGTTCCCTGTGAGGCACCGTACATGGCAGGCCAAGTTTCATGCTAGCGCTGAGGTTTTTCAAGCTTCTATGTAGAGTCCCAATTTCAGTGTACGTGGTGCCAAAGCGAGCACATGCCATTAGCCCCGATTGACATTCCACTGTCACGGGATTACAGGTGGGATGCACCGAGCCTAACCCAAGTTTTGTTTTTGTTCTGAAGACAAAAACTTCCCGTGTTGGTCGGGCGGGTCTCAAACATGAACCCTCGAAATTTTTTTTGCGTTGGTCTTCGAAGCGCCTAAATGACAGTTTCCTGTGGGCCAGTGTACACGGCAGGCCGAGTTTCATGCTAGTGCTGAGGCCTTATCAAGCTTCTATGTAGAGTCCCAATTTCAGTGTATGTCCTGCCGAAGCGAGCACATGCCATTCCCGGCTTAGCTTTTTTATTTCTGTCGGTTTTTATGTTGTTCATAGAAAGCAGGTAGCGCTGTGTTGGTCGAGGCCAGTCTCGAATTTGTGATCTTATTGTCCGCTCAGCTCGACATTCCACAGTCACGGGATTACAGGTGTGATGGGCCGAGGTTAAGCCAAGTTATTTTTCCATTCTGAAGACGGAAATATCCCATGTTGGTCAGGCGGGCCTCGAACACGCACTCTCGGAATTTTTTTGCGTTGGTCTTCAAAGCGCCTAAATGACAGGATCCTGTTAGCCACCGTACCCCGGAGGCCGAGTTTTATGCTAATGCTGAGGTTTTTTGAAGCTGTTATGTAGAGTCCCAATTTCAGTGTACGTGCTGCCGATGCAAACACATGTCGAGCCCGGCTCAGCTTTTTTATTTCTTTCAGTTTTTATGTTGCTTATAGCAAGCGGGTAGCGCTGTGTCGGTTGAGGCCAGTTTCGAATTTTTGATCTCACTGTCCGCCCGGCTCGACATTCCACTGTCACGGGATTGCAGGTGTGATTCCCCGAGCCTAACCCAAGTTTTGTTTTTGTTCTGAAAACAGAAATTTCCCAATTGGTTGGGTGGGTCTCAAACACGCACCCTCAAAATTTTTTGCGTCAGTCTTCGAAGTGCCTAAATCACAGGTTTTTGTGAGCCACCGTACATGGCAGGCCGAGTTACATGCTAGCTTTGAGGCCTTTTCAGGGTTCTATGTAGAGTTCCAATTTCAGTGTACGTGCTGCCGATGCGAGCACATGCCGTTTGCCCGGCTCGACATATCACTGTCATGGGATTACAAATGTGATGCGCTGAGCCTAACCCAAGTTTTGTTTTTGTTCTGAAGGTAGAAATTTCTTATGTTAGTCGGGCGGGTCTCCAACATGCACCCTCGAAATTTCTTTTGTGTTGGTCTTCGAAGCGCCTAAATTACAGGTTCCTGTGAGCCACCGTATTTGGCAGGCTGAGTTCTCTAATAGTGCTGAGGCCTTCTCAAGCTTCCACGTAGAGTCCCAATTTCAGTGTACGTGCTGGCGAAGTGAACACATGCCGTCCGTCCGGCTTGACATTACACTGTCACGAAATTACAGGTGTGATGCGCCGAGCCTAACCCAAGTTCTGTTTCCGTTTTGAAGACGGAAATTTCCCATGTTGGTCGGGAGGGTCTCGAACGCGCACCCTCGAAATTTCTTTTGCAGTGGTCATCGAAGCGCCTAAATGACAGGTTCCCGTGGGTCACCATACCTGGCAGGCCGAGTCTCATGCTAGCGATGAGGCCTTTTCAAGCTTCTATGTAGAGTTTCAATTTCAATTTACATGCTGCCGAAATGAGCACATGCCGTCCACCTGACTCGACATTCCACTGTCACGGGATTAAAGGTGTGATGTGCCGAGCCTAACCCAAGTTTTGTTTCCATTCTGAAGATGGAAATTTGTCATGTTGGTCAGGCGGGTTTCGAACACACACCCTCGAAATTATTTCTGCGTTGGTGTTTGAGGCCCCTAAATGACAGGTTCCTGTGAGCCACCATAACTGGCAGGCTGAGGTTCATGCTAGCGCTGAAGCCTTTTCAAACTTCTATATAGAGTTCCAATTTAAATGTAGGTGCTGCCGAAGAGAGCACATGCCGTCCGCTAGGCTCGACATTCCACTGTAATAAGATTGATTAGAGGTGTGATGCGCCGAGCCCAACCCAAGTTTTGTTTCCGTTCTGAAGACAAAAATTTCCCACGTTGGTCGGGCGGGTCTCGAACACGCACCCTCGAAATCTTTTTTCGGTTGGTCTTTGAAGCGCCAAATGACAGGTTCCTGTGAACCATTGTGCCTGGCAGGCCGAGTTTCATGCTAGTGCTGAGGCCTTTTCAAGCTTCTATGTAGAGTCCCCATTTCAGTGTATGTGCTGCCGAAGCGAGTACATGCCGTCCGCCCGGCTCGACATTCCACTGTCACGGGATTACAGTTGTGATGCGTCGAGCCTATTTCAAGTTTTGTTTTTGTTCTGAAGACGGAAATTTCCCACGTTGGTCGACGGGTCTCAAAGAGGCACCCTCTAAATTTTTTGCGCTGGTCTTCGAAGCGCCTAAATGATAAGTTCCTGTGAGCCACCGTACCTCGCAGGCCGATATTCATGCTATCACTGAGACCTTTTCAAGCTTCTATGTAGAGTCCCAATTTCAGTGTACGTGCTGCCAAAGTGAGTCCCACACGACCAACATGGAAAATTTCCATCTTTAGAATGTAAACAAAACTTGGGTTAGGCTCGGTGCATCACACCTGTAATCCTGTGACAGTGGAATGTCGAGCCGGGCAAACGGCAATTCCTCGCTTCAGCAGCACATACACTGAAATTGGGAATCTACATAGAAGCTTGAAATGGCCTCAGTGCTAGCATGAAACTTGGCCTGCCACATACAGTGGCTCACAGGAATCTGTCATTTAGGCACTTAGAAGACCAATGCCAAAAATAATTTTGAGGGTGGGTGTTCGAGACCCGCGCTACCAACATGGAAAATTTTCGTCCTCAGAACCGAAACAAAACTTGGGTTAGGCTCAGCGCATCACACCTGTTATCCCTTGACAGTGGAATGGCGCGCTGGGCTGATGGCTGGTGCTTTCATCGGCAGCACGTACACTGAAATTGGGACTGTACATAGAAGCTTGAAAAGGCCTTTGCGCTAGCATGAAACTTGGCCTGCCAGGTTTGGTGGCTCACAGGAACCTGTCATTTAGGCACTTCGAAGACCAACGCAAAAAAAATTGCGATGGTGCGTGTTCGAGACACGCCCGACTCACGTGGGAAATTTTTGTCTTCAGAACGGAAACAAAACTTGGGTTAGGCTCGACGCATCACACCTGTAATCCCATGACAGAGGAATGTCGAGCTGGGCAAATGGCATGTGCTCTCATCGGCAGCATGTACACTGAAATTTGGACTCTACATAGAAGCCATCGTGTTGAGCATATGGCATGTGCTTTTTTCCAAAGCATGTACACTGAAATTGGGACTCTTTAAACAAGCTTGAAAACCCCTCAGCGATAGCATGAAACTCGGCCGGCCAGGTACGATGGCTCACAGGAATCCGTCATTCAGGCGCTTTGTAGACCAATGCAAAAAACATGTCGAGGGTGCGTTTTCGAGACCCGCCTGACCAACATGGAAAATTCCCGTCTTCAGAACAAAAACAAAACTTGGGTTAGGCTCGGCGCATCACACCTGTAATCCCGTGACAGTGGAATGTCAAGCCGGGCAAACAAAATGTGCTCGCTTCAGCAGCATGAACACTGAAACTGAAACTCTACATAGAATCTTGTAAAGGCCTCAAGCGCTAGCATGAAACTCGGCCTGCCAGGTATGGTGGCTCACAGGAACCTGTCATTTTGGCGCTTCGTAGACCAACCCCCAAAAAATTTCGAGGGTACGTGTTCGGGACACGTCCGACCAACATAAGAAATTTTCGTTTTCAGAACGGAAATGAAACTTGGGTTAGCCTCGGCCCATCACACCTGCAATCTGGTGATAGTGGAATGTCGAATTGGACAGACGGCATGTGATCACTTCGGCAGCATGTACACTGAAATTGGGAATTTACAAAGAACCTTGAAAAGTTCTCAGAGCTAGCATGAAACTTGGCCTGCTCACAGAAACCAGCCATTTAGGTGCTTCGAAGACAAAGGCATAAATATTTTGAGGGTGCGTGCTCGAGATGCACCCTACCAACATGGAAAATTTTCATCTTCAGAACGGAAACAAAACTTGGGTGAGGCTCGGTGCATCACAACTTTAATTTTGTGACAGTGGAATTTCGAGCTGGGTGGACAGCATGTGCTCGCTTTGGCAGCAGGTACACTGAAATTAAGACTCTACATAGAAGCTTGAAAAGGCCTCAGCGCTAGCATGAAACTCGGCCTGCCAGGTACAGTGGATCACAGAAACCTGTCAATTAGACCATTCGAAGACCAATGGAAAAAAATTTCGAGGGTGCGTGTTCGAGACCAGCCCGACCAACATGGGAAATTTCCGTCTTCAGAACAAAAACCAAACTTGGGTTTGGCTCGGCGCATCACACCTAAAATCCCATGACAGTGGAATGTCGAGCCAGGCAAATGGCAAATCCTCGCTTTGGCAGCACATACACTGAAATTGGGAATTCACATAGAAGCTTGAAATGGCCTCAGCGCTAGCATGGAACTCGGCCTGCCGCATACGGTGGCTCACAGGAATCTGTCATTTAGGCGTTTCGAAGACCAACACAAGAAAAAAATTTTGAGGGTGCGTGTTCAAAACCCGCGCTACCAACATGGAAAATTTTCGTCCTCAGAAGCGAAACAAAACTTGGGTTAGGCTCAGCGCATCACACCTGTTATCCCTTGACAGTGGAATGGCACGCCGGGCTGAGTGCTGGTGCTTTCATCGGCAGCATGTACACTGAAATTGGGACTCTACATAGAAGCATGAAAAGGCCTTCACGCTAGCACGAAACTCGGACTGCCAGGTTCGGTGGCTCACAGGAACCTGTCATTTAGGTGCTTCGAAGACCAATGCAGAAAAAATTACAATGGTGGGTGTTCGAGACACGCCCGACCCATGTGGGAAATTTTCGTCTTCAGAATGGAAACAAAACTTGGGTTAGGCTCGGCGCATCACACCTGTAATCCCGTGACAGAGGAATGTCAAGCCGGGTGGATGGCATGTGCTCGCTTTGGCAGAACGTACACTGAAATTGGGATCCTACCTAGAAGTTGTCGAGTTGAGCATACTGCATTTGCTCGTTTTTGAGGCACGTACATTGAAATTGAAACTCTACTTAGAAGCTTGAAAATGCCTCATCGATAGCATGAAACTCGGCCGGCCAGGTATGGTGGCTTACAGCAACCTGTCATTTAGGTGCTTCGAAGACAAATGCAAACAATTTGCGATGGTGAGGGTTTGAGACACGCCTGACCCACTTGGGAAATTTCTGTCTTCAGAACAAAAACAAAACTTGGATTGGGCTCGGTGCATCACACCTGTAATCCCGTGACAGTGGAATGTCAAGCCAGGTGGATGGCATGTGCTTGCTTTGGCAGCACGTACACTGAAATTGGGACTCTACATGGAAGCTGTCGAGTTGGGCGTACGGCATGTGCTCATTTCTGAAGCATGTACACTGAAATCAAGACTCTACATAAAAGCTTGAAAACACCTCAGCATAAGCATGAAACTCGGCCTGCCAGGTACGGTGGCCCACAGGAACCTGTCATTTAGGCGCTTTTAAGACCAAAGCAAAAAAAAAATTCGAAGGTGCGTGTTCGAGACCCGCCCGACCAACATGGGAAATTTCCGTCTTAAGAACAAAAAGAAAACTTGGCTTAGGCTCAGCGCATCACACCTGTAATCCCGTGACAGGGGAATGTCGAGCCAGGTGGACGGCATGTGCTCGTGTCGGCAGCATGTACACTGAAATTGGGACTCTATATAGAAGCTGTCGTGTTGAGTATACGGCATGTGCTCGTTTCCAAAGCACATACACTGAAATTGGGACTCTTCATAGAAGCTTGAAAATGCCTCAGCGATAGCATGAAACTCGGCCGGCCAGGTACGGTAGCTCACAGGAACCTGTCATTTATGCACTTCGAAGACCAACGCAAAAAAATTACCAGGGTGCGTGGTCGAGACCCACCCGACCAACGTGGGAAATTTTCGTCTTCAGAATGGAAACAAAACTTGGGTTAGGCTCGGTGCATCACACCTCTAATCCCATGACAGTGGAATGTCGAGCCGTGTGGACAACATGTGCTCTCTTCAGCAGGACGTACACTGAAATTAGGACTCTACATAGAAGCTTGAAAAGGCCTCAGCGCTAGCATGAATCTCGGCCTGCCACGTACGGTGTCTCACAGGAACCTGTCATTTATGTGCTTCCAAGACCAACGCAAAGAAAAATTCGAGGGTGCGTGTTCAAGACCCGCTTCACCAACATGGAAAATTTCCGTCTTCAGAACAGAAATAAAATTTGAGTTTGGCTTGGTGCATCACACTTGTCATCCCATGACAGTGGAATATCGAGACGGGCAAACGACATGTGCTCACTTCGGCAGCATGTACACTGAAATTGGGACCACACATAGAAGCTTGAAAAGGCCTGAGTGGTAGCAAGAAACTCAGCCTGCCAGGTACGGTGGCTCACAGGAACCTGTCATTTAGGCGCTTTGAAGACCAATGCAAAAAACATTTCGAGGGTGCATGTTCGAGACCCGCCCAACCAACATGGGAAATTTCCGTCTTCAGAACGGAAATAACATTTGGGTTTGGCTCGGTGCATCACACTTGTAATCCCGTGACAGTGGAATGTCGAGCCGGGCTAATGACATGTGCTTGCTTCGGCAGCACGTACACTGAAATTGGGACTCTACATAGAAGCTTGAAAAGTCCTCAGTGCTAGCATGAAACTCAGCCTACCAGGTACTATCACTCACAGGAACCTGTAATTTAGGCGCTTCGAAAACCAACGCAAAAACATTTCGAGGATGCATGTTTGAGGCCCACCTGACCAACGTGGGAAATTTTCGTCTTCAGAACGGAAACAAAACTTGGGTTAGGCTCAACGCATCCCTCCACTAATCCCGTGACAGTGGAATGTCGAGCTAAGCAGACAGCATGTGCTCGCTTTGGCAGCACGTACACTGAAATTGGGACTCTACATAGAAGCCGTCAAGTTGGGCATACGGCATGTGCTCATTTCCAAAGCACGTACACTGAAATTGGGACTCTACATAGAAGCTTGTAAACGCCTCAGTGATAGCATGAAACTTGGCCTGCCAGGGATGGTGGCTCTCAAGATCCTGTTATTTAGGTGCTTCAAAGACCAACGCAAAAATTTGCGATGGTGCGTGTTCGAGACACGCCCGACCCACGTGGGAAATTTCCGTCTTCAGAATGGAAACAAAACTTGGGTTAGGCTCGGCACATCACACCTGTAATCCGGTGACAGGGGAATGACGAGCTGGGTGGATGGCATGTGCTCGCTTTGGCAGCACGTACCCTGAAATTGGTACTCTACATAAAAATTGTCGAGTTGGGCATATGGCATGTGCTCATTTCCAAAGCACGTACACTGAAATCGGGACTCTACATAGAAGCTTGAAAATGCCTCAGCGATAGCATGAAACTCGGCCTGCCAGGTATGGTGGCTCACAGGATCCTGTCATTAAGGCGCTTTGAAGACCAACACAGAAAAAATTTCGAGGATGTGTGTTCGAGACCCGCCCAACAAACATGGGAAATTTCCGTCTTTAGAACGGAAACAAAACTTGGGTTAGGCTGGCGCATCACACCTGTAATCTTGTGATGGTGGAAAGTCGAGCTGGGAAAATGGCATGTGCTCGCTTTGGCAGCACATACACTGAAATACTCTACATAGAAGCTTGAAAAGGCCTCAGCGCTAGCATGAAACTCGGCCTGCCAGGTACGGTGGCTCACCGAAACCTGTGATTTAGGTGCTTCAAAAAATAAAGCAAAAAACATTTTGAGGGTGCGTGTTCGAGGCCCGCCCAACCAACGTGGAAAATTTCTGTCTTCAGAACGGAAACAAAACTTGGGTTAGGCTCGGCACATCACATGTGTAATCCCGTGACAGTGGAATGTTGAGCTGGGCAAACGGCATGTGCTCGTGTCAGCAGCACATACACTGAAATTGGGACTCTACAAGGAAGATTGAAAAGACCTCAGTGCTAGCATGAATCTCAGCCTGTCAGGTATGGTGGCTGACAGGAACCTGTCATTTAGGTGCTTCGAAGACCAAAGCAAAATCAATTTTGAGGGTGCCTGCTCGAGACTTGCGAAATTTTTGTCTTCAGAACGGAAACAAACTTGGGTGAGGCTTGATGCATCACACCTGTAATCCTGTGACAGTGGAATATCGAGCCGTGCGGATGGCATGTGCTCGCTTCGGCAGCATGTACACTAAAATTGGGACTCTCCATAAAAGCTTGAATAGGCCGCAGTGCTAGCACGAAACTCACCTTGGCAGGTATGGTGATTCACAGGAACCTGTCATTTAGGCACTTCAAAGACCAATGCAACAAAAATTTCTAGGGTACGTGTTCGAGACCCGCCCGACCAACGTGGGAAATTTCCGTCTTCAGAACGGAATAAAAACTTGAGTTAGGCTCGGGGCATCACACCTGTATTCCCCTGACAGTGGAATGTCGAGCCAAGCGGATGGCATGTGCTCACATGGGCAGCACATACACTGAAATTGGGACTCTACAAAGAAGCTTGAAAATACTTCAGGGCTAGCATGAAACTCGGCCTTCCTGGTACGGTGGCTCACAGGAACCTGTCATTTAGGAGCTTCGAAGACCAATGCCAAAAAAATTTTCAGGGTGCGTTTTTGAGGCCCTCCCGACACACATGGGAAATTTCCGTTTTCAGAACGGAAACCAAACTTGGGTTAGGCTCTGTGAGTGACACTTGTAATCTTGTGACAGTGGAATGTCGAGCCAGGCAGATGGCATGTGCTCACTTCAGCAGCACGCACACTGAAATTGGGACACTACATAGAAGCCGTTGTGTTGGGCATACGGCATGTGCTCGTTTCCAAAGCACGTACACTGAAATTGGGACTTTACATAGAAGCTTGTAAATGCCTCAGCGATAGCATGAAACTCCACCTGCCAGGGACGGTGGCTCACAGAAACCTGTCATTTAGGCACTTTGAATACCAACGCAGAAAAATTTTCGATGGTGCATGTTCGAGACCTGCTCGACCAACATGGGAAAATTCGGTCTTCAGAACAAAAAAAAAACTTGGGATAGGCTCGGCGCATCACACCTGTAATCCCGTGACAGTGGAATGTCGAGCTGGGTGGACGGCATGTGCTTGCTTCAGCAGCACGTACACTGAAAATGTGACTCTACAGAGAGGCTTGAACAGACCTCAGCGCTAGCATGAAACTCGGCCTGCCAAGAACGATGGCTCACGGGAACCTGTCATTTAGTCACTTCGAAGACCAAGAAAAAACATATTTCGAGGGTGCATGTTCAAGACCCTCCTGACAAACATGGGAAATTTCCATCTTCAGAACGAAAACAAAACTTGGGTTAGGCTCTGTGCATCACACCTGTAATCCCGTGACAGTGGAATGTCGATCCATGCGAACGGCACGTGCTCGCTTCGGCAGCACGTACACTGAAATTGGTACTCTACATAGAAGCTTGAAAAGGCCTCAGTGCTAGCATGAAACTCAGCCTGCCAGGTACGGTGGCTGACAGAAACCTGTCATTTAGGCGATTTCAAGACCAACGCAAAAAAGTTTTGAGGGTGCGTGTTTGAGGCCCGCCTGACAAACATGAAACATTTCCGTCTTCAGAACGGAAACAAAACTTGGGTTAGGCTCAATGAATCACACTTGTAATTTTGTGACAGTGGAATGTTGAGCCGGGCAGATGGCATGTGCTCGCTTTGGCAGCACGTACACAAAAATTGGGACTCTACATAGAAGCTTGAAAAGACTTCAGCGCTAGCATGAAACTCGGCCTTACAGCAACGGTGGCACACAGAAACCTGCCATTTAATCGCTTCAAAGACAAACGCAAAAAATATTTTGAAGGTGGGTGTTTGATACCCGCTCGACAAACATGGATAATTTCCATCTTCAGAACAGAAACAAAACTTGGGCTAGGCTTGGCGCATCACACTTGTAATCGTATGACAGTGCAATGTCGAGCAGGGCAAATGGCATGTGCTTGCTTCCGCAGCATGTACACTGAAACTGAAACTCTACATAGAAGCTTGAAAAGGCCTCAGTGCTAGCATGAAACTCGGCCTGCCAGGTATGGTGGCTCACAGGAACCTGTCATTTAGGTGCTTCAAAGACCAACGCAAAAAAAATATTTCGAGGGTGCGTGTTCGAGGCCCGCCCGACAAACTTGAAAAATTTTCGTCTTCAGAACATAAACAAAACTTCGGTTAGGCTTGGCGCGTCACACCTGTAATCTTGTGACAGTGGAATGTCGAGCCGTGTGGATGGCATGTGCCCACTTCGGCAGCACGTACACTGAAATTGAAACTCTACATAGAAGCTTGAAAAGGCCTCAGCACTAGCACGAAACTCAACCTGCCAGGTACAGTGGTTGAAAGGAACCTGTCATTTAGGCGCTTCAAAGACTAACGCTAAAAATATTTGGAGGGTGCGTGTTCGAGACATGCCCGACCAACATGGGTAATTTTTGTTTTCAGAACGAAAACAAAACTTGGGTTAGGCTCGGCGCATCCCACTCCTAATCCCGTTGGAGTGGAATGTCGAGCCAGGCAAATGGCATGTGCTCACTTCGGCAGCGCGTACGCTGAAATTGGGACTGTACATAGAAGCTTGAAAAGGCCTCAGCGCTAGCATGAAACTCGGACTGCCAGGAATAGTGGCTCACAGAAACCTGTCATTTAGACACTTCGAATACCAATGCAAAAAACATTTCTAGGGTGCATGTTCGAGACCCGCCCGACCAACGTGGGAAATTTTCCTCTTCAGAACGGAAACAAAACTTGGGTTAGGCTCGGCGCATCACATCTGTAATCCCATGACAGTGGAATGTCGAGCCGGGCAAATGGCATGTGCTCGTGTCGGCAGCATGTACACTGAAATTGTGACTATTCACAGAAGCTCGAAAAGGCCTCAGTGCTAGCATGAAACTCGACCTGCAAGGTACTGTGACTCACAGGAACCTGTCATTTAGGCGCTTCGAAGACCAACGCAAAAAAATTTCGAGAGTGTGGGTTCGAAACGCGCCCGACCAACATGGGAAATCTTTGTCTTCAGAACGGAAAAAAAAGTTGGGTTAGGCTCGGCACATTTCACTCGAAATCCCCTGATAGTGGAATGTCGAGCCAGGTGGACAACATTGGCTCGCTTCGGACGCACGTACACTGAGATTGAGACTCTACATAGAAGCTTGAAAAGGCCTCAGCGCTAGCATGAAACTCGGCCTGCCATGTACGGTGGCTCACGAGAACCTGTCATTTAGGCGCTTCGGAGACCAACGCAAAAAAAATTTTAGGGTGCATGTTCGAGACCCGCCCGACCAACGTGACAAATTTCCGTCTTCAGAACGGAAACAAAACTTGGGTTAGGCTCGGGGCATAACACCTGTATTCCCCTGACAGTGGAATGTCGAGCCGGGCGGAGGACATGTGCTCACGTGTGCAGCACGTACACTGAAATTGGGACTCTACAAGAAAGCCTGAAAAGGCCTCAGTGGTAGCATGAAACTCGGCCTGCCAGGTATGGTGGCTCACAGGAACCTGTCATTTAGGCACTTCGAAAACCAATGCAAAATAAATTTTGAGGGTGCCTGCTCGAGACTTGCCCTACCAAAATGCGAAATTTCTGTCTTCAGAACGGAAACAAACTTGGGTGAGGCTTGACGCGTCACACCTGTAATCCCGTGACAGTGGAACATCAAGCCATGCGGACGGCATGTGCTCGCTTCCGCAGCACGTACACTGAAACTGGGACTATTCATAAAAACTTGAAAAGGCCGCAGCACTAGCACGAAACTCAACTTGCCAGGTACGGTGGTTCACAGGAACCTTTTATTTAGGCGCTTCCAAGATGAACGCAAAAATAATTTCTAGGGTACGTGTTCGAGACCCGCCCGACCAACGTGAAAAATTTCCATCTTCAGAACGGAAAAAAAATTTGGGTTAGGCTCGGGGCATCACACCTGTATTCCCCTGACAGTGGAATGTCGAGCCCGACGGATGGCATGTGCTCGCGTGGGCAGCACGTACACTGAAATTGGAACTCTACAAAGAAGCTTGAAAATACCTCAGGGCTAGTATGAAACTCGGCCTGCCTCGTACGGTGGCTCACAGAAACCTGTCATTAAGGCGCTTCGAAGACCAATGCCAAAAAAATTTCGAGGGTGCGTTTTTGAGACCCTCCCGACAAACATGGGAAATTTCCGTCATCAGAACGGAATCAAAACTTGGGTTAGGCTAGGCGAATGACACTTGTAATCTTGTGACAGTGGAATGTCGAGCCAGGCAGATGGCATGTGCTCGCTTCGGCAGCACGCACACTGAAATTGGGACACTACATAGAATCCGTCGGGTTGGGCATATGGCATGTGCTCGTTTCTGAAGCATGTACACTGAAATTGAGAGTCTACATAGAATCTTGTAAATGCCTCAGCGATAGCATGAAACTCCACCTGCCAGGGACGATGGCTAACAGCAACCTGTCATTTAGGCGCTTCGAAGACCAACGCAGAAAAATTTTTGATGGTGCGTGTTCGAGACCCGCCCGACCAACGTGGGAAATTTTGGTCTTCAGAACAAAAACAAAACTTGGGATAGGCTCGGTGCATCACACCTGTAATTCCGTGACAGTGGAATGTCGAGCCGGGTAGACGGCATGTGCTTACTTCAGCAGCACGTACACTAAAATTGGGACTCTACATAGAAGCTTGAAAAGGCCTCAGTGCTAGCATAAAACTCGGCCTGCCAGGTACGGTGGCTAACAGGAGCCTGTCATTTAGGCGATTTCAAGACCAACGCAAAAAAAATTTTGAGGGTGCATGTTCGAGGCCTGCCTGACAAACATGAAACATTTCCGTCTTCAGAACGGAAACAAAACTTGGGTTAGGCTCGGCGCATCACACTTGTAATCTTGTGACAATGGAATGTCGAGCCAGGCAGATGGCATGTGCTCGCTTCGACAGCACGTACACTAAAATTGGGACTGTACATAGAAGCTTGAAAAGGCCTCAGCACTATCATGAAACTCGGCCTGCCAGGTACAGTGGCTCAGAGA
Source organism: Callithrix jacchus (assembly GCF_049354715.1). Lineage (NCBI taxonomy): Eukaryota > Metazoa > Chordata > Mammalia > Primates > Cebidae > Callithrix > Callithrix jacchus. Next base: position 1,057,839 of record NC_133520.1, read on the forward strand.
AACCTGTCATTTAGGCGCTTCGAATACCAGCACAAAAAACATTTCTAGGGTGCGTGTTCGAGATTCGCCCGGCTAACGTGAGAAATTTCCATCTTCAGAACGGAAACAAAACTTGGGTTATGCTCAGCGCATCACATCTGTAATCCCGTAACAGTGGAATGTCGAGCTGGGCAAACGGCATGTGCTTGATTCGGCAGCACGTACACTGAAATTGGGACTCTACATAGAAGCTTGAAAAGGCCTCAGCGCTAGCATAAAACTCGACCTGCAAGGTACCGTGACTCACAGGAACCTGTCATTTAGGTGCTTCGAGGACCAACGCAAAGAAAATTTCGAGGGTGAGTATTTGAGACCCGCCCGACCAACATGGGAAAGATCCGTCTTCAGAACGGAAACAAAACTTGGGTCAGGTTCAGCGCATCACACCTGTAATCCCGTGACAGTGGAGTGTCGAGCCAAGTGGAGGGCATGTGCTCGCTTCAGCAGCATGTACACTGAAATTGGGACTCTACACAGAATCCTTAGAAGGCCTTCGCGCTACCATGAAACTCGGCCTCCCAGGTACAGTGGCTCACAGGAACCTGTCATTTAGGCGCTTCAAAGACCAACGCAGAAAATATTTCGATGGTGCGTGTTTGAGACCCGCCCGACCAACGTAGGAAGTTTCCATCTTCAGAACAGAAACAAAACTTGGGTTAGGCTCGGCACATAACAACTGTAATCCCATGACAGCGGAATGCCGAGCTAAGTGGACGGCATGTGCTCGCCTCTACAGCACGTACACTGAAATTAAAACTCTATATCAAAGCTTGAAAAGGTCTCAGCGGTAGCATGAAACTTGGCCTGCTAAGTTAGGTGGCTCACAGAAACCTGTCATTTAGGCGCTTCCAAGACCAACACAATAAATATATCAGGGGTGTGTGTTCGAGACCCGTTTGACAAACATGGGAAATTTTCGTCTTCAGAACGGTAACAAAACTTGGGTTAGGCTTGGCGCATCACACCTGTAATCCTGTGACAGTGTAATGTCGAACGAGGCGGATCGCATGTTCCCGCTCTGTGGCAGGTACACTGACATTGTGACTCTACACAGAAGCTTGAAAAGGCCTCAGCGCTAGCGGCCTGCAAGGTTCAATGGCTCAAAGGAACCTGTCATTTAGGCGCTTCGAAGACAAATGCAAAAAAATTTCGGGGGTGGGTGTTCGAGACCCGCCAACCAACATGGCAAATTTTTGTCTTGAGAACAAAAACAAAACATGGGTTAGGCTCGGCTCATCACAGCTGTAATACCGTGACAGTGGAATGTCGAGCCGAGTGGATGGCATGTGCTACATTTGGCAGTATGTACACTAAAATTGGGACTCTACATATAAGCTTGAAAAGGCCTCAGCTCTGGCATGAAACTCGGCCTACCAGGTATGGTGGCTCACAGGATCCTGTCATTTGGCGCTTCAAAAACCAACACAAAAGTATTCTGAGGGTGCGTGTTCTAGACCCGCCCAAACAATGTGGGAAATTTCCGTCTTCAGAATGGAAACAAAACTTGGGTTAGGATCGGCGCATCACACCTGTTATTCCGTGACAGTGGAATGTCAAGCCGGGCGGATGGCATGTGCTCACTTTGGCAGCACATACACTAAAATTGGGACTCAACGTAGAAGCTTCAAAAGGCCTCACCACGAGCATGAAACTCAGCCTGCCAGGTACGGTGGCTCACAAAAACCTGTCATTTAGGTGCTTTGAAGACCGACACAAAAAAATTTCGAGGGAGGGTATTCGAGACCCGCTCGACCAACATGGGAAATTTTCGTCTTCAGAACAAAAAGAAACCTTGGGATAGGCTCGGCACATCACACCTGTAATCTCGTGACAGTTCAATATCGAGCCAGGCGAACGGTCTGTGCTCGCTTCGGTAGCATGTACACTGAAATTGGGACTCTACATAGAAGCTTGAAAACGCCTCAGCGCTAGCATGAAATTCGGCCTTCCAGGTACGGTGGCTCACAAGAACCTCTCATTTAGGTGCTTTGGAGACCAATGCAAAAAAAAATTTCGAGGGTGCGTGTTCGAGACCCGCCCGACAAAAATGGAAATTTCCGTCTTCAGAATGGAAACAAAACTTGGGTTAGGATTGGCGCATCACACCTGTAATCCCTTGACAGTGGAATGTCAAGCCGGGCACATGGCATGCGCTCGCTTCGGTCGCACGTACACTGAAATTGGGACTCTACATAGAAGCTTGTAAAGGCCTCATCGCTAGCATGAAACTCAGCCTGTAAGGTACGGTGGCTCACAGAAACCTATCATTTAGGCTCTTAGAAAACCAACGCAAAAAATATTTCGACGGTGCGTGTTCGAGACCCGCTTGACAAACATAAGAAATTTTTGTGTTCAGAACGGAAAGAAAACTTGGGGTAGGCTCAGCACATCACTCCTGTAATCCCGTGACAGTGGCATGTCGAGCCAAGCAGATGGCATGTGCTCGCTTCTGCAGCACGTACACTGAAATTGGGACTCTACATAGAAGTTTGAAAAGGCCTCAGCACTAGCATGAAACTCGGCCTGCCAGGTATGGTGGCTCACAGGAACTTGTCATTTAGGCGCTTCAAAGACCAATGCAAAAAAAATTGTGATGGTGCCTGTTTGAGAGACGCCCAACCCAGGTGGGAAATTCTCATCTTCACAATGGAATCAAAACTTTGGTTAGGCTCGGGGCATCACACCTGTATTCTTCTGACAGTGGAATGTCGAGCCGGGCGGATGGCATGTGCTCACATCGGCAGCACGTACACTGAAATTGGGACTCTAAAAAGAAGCTTGAAAAGGCTTCAGCGCTAGAATGAAACTCGGCCTGCCAGGTATGGTGGCTCACAGGAACCTGTCATTTAGACACTTCGAAGACCAATGCAAAATAAATTTTGAGGGTGCCTGCTCGAGACTTGTCTGACCAACATGGGTAATTTCCATCTTCAGAACGGAAACAAAACTTGGGTTAGGCTCAGCGCATCCCACTCCTAATCTTGTGACAGTGGAATGTCAAGCTGGGCAAACAACATGGGCTCGCTTCCATAGCATGTACACTGAAATTGGGACTCTACATAGAAGCTTGAAAAGGCCTCAGCGCTAGCAGGAAACTTGGCTTGCCAGGTATGGTAACTCACAGGAACCTGTCGTTTAAGCGCTTCGAAGACCAACGCAAAAAAATTTTTAGGTGTGTGTTGGAGACCCGCCTGACCAACGTGGGAAATTTCCGTCTTCAGAACGGAATCAAAACTTTGGTTAGGCTCGGGGCATCACACCTGTATTCCCCTGAAAGTGAAATGTTGAGCCGAGCGGACAGCATGTGCTCTCGTCGGCAGCACTTACACTGAAATTGGGACTCTACAAAGAAGATTGAAAAAACCTCAGCGCTAGCAGGAAACTCGGCCTGCCAGGTACGGGGGCTCACAGAAACCTGTCATTTAGGTGCTTCGAAGACCAATGCAAAAAAATTTTCAGGGTGCCTTTTTGAGACCTGCCCAAACAAAATAAGAAATTTTCATCTTCAGAACGGAAATAAAACTTAAGTTAGGCTTGACGCGTCACACCTGTAATCTCGTGACAGTGGAATGTCAAGCCAGGCGAATGACATGTGATCGCTTCGGCAGCACATACACTGAAATTGGGACTCTACATAGAAGCTTGAAATGGCCACAGCGCTAGCATGAAACTCGGCCTGCCAGGTACGGTGGTTCAGAGGAAACTGTCACTTAGGTGCTTAGAAGACCAACGCAAAAAATATTTAGAGGGTGCGTGTTGGAGACACGCCCGACCAACGTGAGAAATTTCCGTATTTAGAACGAAACCAAAACGTGGTTTAGGCTCGGGGCATCACACCTGTAATCCCATGACAGTGGAATGGCGAGCAGGGCGGACGGCATGTGCTCGCTTTGGCAGAAGGTACACTGAAATTGGCACCTTACATAGAAGCTTGAAAAGGCCTCAGCACTAGCATGAAACTTGGCTGGAAGGTACAGCCGCTCACAGGAACCTTTCATTTGGCGCTTCAAAGACCAACGCATTAAAAAATTCGAGGGTGCGTGTTCGAGCTTTGCCTGCCCACCATGGGTAATTTCCGTCTTCAGAACGGAAACAAAACTTCGGATAGGCTCGGTGCATCACACCTGTAATCCTGTGATAGTGGAATGTCGAGTGGGGCTAATGGCATGTGCTCATTTCGGCAGCACGTACACTAAAATTGGGACTCTACGTAGAAGCTTGAAAAGGCCTCAGCGCTAGCATGAAACGACCTGCCAGGTACGGTGGCTCACAGGAACCTGTCATTTAGGTGCTTGAAAAACCAACGTAAAAATATTTCGAGGGTGGATGTTCGAGTCTCACCCGACCAACATGAGAAATTTCCATCTTCAGAACCGAAACAAAACTTGGGTTAGGCTCGGCGCATCACACCTGTAATCCCATAACAGTGGAATGTCAAGCCAAGCAAACAACATGTGCTCGCTTCTGCAGCATGTACACTGAAATTGGGACTCTACATAGAAGCTTGAATAGGCCTCAGTGCTAGCATGAAACTCGGCCTTGCAGGTACCCTGGCTCCCAGGAACCTGTAATTTAAGCGCTTCAATGACCAACGCAAAAAAAATTCGAGGGTGCGTGTTCGAGACCCGCCTGAAAAGTGTGGGAAATTTCCGTCTTCAGAAAGAAAACAAAACTTGGGTTAGGCTCGGGGCATCACACCTGTAATGCGTGACAGTGGAATGTCGAGCCGAGCTAATGGCATGTGCTCGGTTTTGCAGCACCTACACTGAAATTGGGACTCTACATGGAAGCTTGAAAAGGCCTCAGCGCTAGCATGTAACTCTGCCTGCAAGGTATGGTGGCTCAAAGAAAATTGTCATTTAGGCGCTTCGAAGATTAATGCACAATAAATTTCGAGGGTGTGTGTTTGAGACCCGCCCAATAAACATGGGAAATTTTTGTCTACAGAGCGGAAACAAAACTTGGGTTATGCTCGGCACATCACACATGTAATCCTGTGACAGTGGAATGTCGAGCCTGGCAGATGGCATGTGCTCGCTTCAGCAGCACATACACTGATATTTGGACTCTACATAGAGGCTTGAAAAGGCCTTAGAGCTAGCATGAAACTAGGCCTGCCAGGTATGGTGGCTCACAGAAACCTGTCATTTAGGCGCATCGAAGACCAACGCAAAAAACATTTAGAGGGTGCGTGGTCTAGACCGGCCTGATCAACATGGAAAATTTCCATTTTCAGAACGGAAACCAAACTTTGGTTAAACTCGGTGCATCACACCTGTAATCCTGTGACAGTGTAATGTCAAGCCAGGCGGATGGCATGTGCTCGCTTCAGCAGCATGTACACTAAAATTGAGACTCAACATAGAAGCTTGAAAAGGCGTCAGCGCTAGCATGAAACTCGGCCTGCCAGGTACGGTGGCTCACAAAAACCTGTCATTTAGGTGCTTCGAAGACCAACACAAAAATTTCGAGGGAGGGTATTCGAGACCCGCTCTACCAACATGGGAAATTTTCATCTTCAGGACAAAAAGAAACTTTGGGATAGGCTCAGTGCATCACACCTGTAACCTCGTGACAGTTCAATATCGAGCCAGGCTAATGACCTGTGCTCACTTCGGCAGCACATACACTGAAATTGGGACTCTACATAGAAGCTTGAAAACACCTCAGCGCTAGCATGAAACTCGGCCTGCCAGGTACGGTGGCTCACAGGAACCTCTCATTTAGGTGCTTCGGAGACCAAAGCAAAAAAATTTTCGAGGGTGCTTGTTCGAGACCCGTCTGACCAAAATGGAAATTTCCGTCTTCAGATCAGAAACAAAACTTGGGTTAGGCTCGGCGCATCACACCTGTAATCCCATGACAGTGGAATGTCAAGCCAGGCGGACGGCATGTGCTCGCTTTGGCAGCACATACACTGAAATTGGGACTCTACATAGAAGCTCAAAAAGGCCTCAGAGCTAGCATGATACTCGGCCTGCCAGGCACGGCAGCTCACAGAAACCTGTAATTTAGGATCTTTGAAAACCAACGCAAAGAATATTTCGAGGGTGCGTGTTCGAGACCCACTTGACAAACATAAGAAATTTTTGTGTTCAGAACGAAAAGAAAACTTGGGGTAGGCTCGGCGCATCACACCTGTAATCCCGTGAGAGTGGAATGTCGAGCTAAGCAGATGGGATTTGCTCACTTTGGCAGAACGTACACTGAAATTGGGACTCTACATAGAGGCTTCAAGAGGTCTCAGTGCTAGCCTGAAACTCGGCCTGCCAGCTACGGTGGCTCACAGGAACCTGTCATTGAGGCACTTCGAAGACCAACGCAAGAAATTTGTGATGGTGTGTGTTCGAGACACGCCCATCCCACGTGGGAAATTTCTGTCTTCAGAACGGAAACAAAACTTGGGTTAGGCTCTGCACATCACACCTGTAATTCGGTGACAGTGGAATGTCGAGCCAGGCTAATGGCATGTGCTCACTTTGGCAGCACGTACACTGAAATTGAGACTCTATATAGAAGCCGTCCATTTGGGCATATGGCATGTGCTTGTTTCCGAAGCACGTACACTGAAATCGGGACTCTATAAAAAAGCTTGAAAACGCCTCAGCGAGAGCATGAAACTCGGCCTGCCAGGTACGGTGGCTCACAGGAACCTGTCATTTAGGCGCTTCCAAGACCAACACAATAAAAATAACGAGGGAGCGTGTTTGAGACCCGCCCGACCGACATGGGAAATTTCTGTCTTCAGAATGGAAACAAAACTTGGGTTAGTCTGGCGCATCACACTTGTAGTCTTGTGACAGTGGAATGTTGAGCCGAGCAGATGGCATGTGCTCGCTTCGGCAGCATGTACACTGACATTGGGACTCTACATAGGAGCTTGAAATGGCCTCAGCACTAGCATGAAACTCGGCCTGCCAGGTACAATGGCTCAAAGACACCTGTCATTTAGGGGCTTTGAAGACCAACGCAAAAAATATTTTGAGAGTGCGTGTTCGAGACCCACCCGACCAACGTGGGAAATTTCCGTCTTCAGAAAAGAAACAAAACGTGGGTTAGGCTCAACGCATCACACCTGTAATCTTGTTACAGTGTAATGTCAGGCCAGGCAAACAGCTTGTGCTCGCTTCGGCAGCAAATACACTGAAACTGGGACGCTACATAGAAGCTTTAAAAAACCACAGTGCTAGCATGAAACTCGGCCTGCCAAGTACGGTGGCTCACAGGAACCTGTCATTTAGGCGCTTTGAAGACCAACGCAATAAAAATTTTGAGGGTGCATGTTCGAGACCCGCCCGACCAGCATGGGAAATTTCCGTCTTCAGAACGGAAACAAAACATAGGTTAGGCTCGGCGCATCACACCTGTAATCCCGTGACAATGGAATATCGAGCCAGGCGGACAACATGTGCTCGCTTAGGCAGGACGTACACTGAAATTGGGACTCTACATAGAAGCTTGAAAAGGCCTCAGCATTAGCATGAAACTCGGCCTTTTAGGTACGGTGGCTCACAGGAACCTGTCATTTAGGCACTTTCAAGACAAACGCAAAAAAAATTCATAAGTGCATGTTCAAGACCTGCCCGACGAGCATGGGAAATTTCCGTCTTCAGAACAGAAATAACATTTGGGTTAGGCTCGAAGCATTACATTTGCAATTCCGTGACAGTGGAATGTCGAGCTGGGCAAATGACATGTGCTCGCTTCAGCAGCATGTACACTGAAATTGGGACTCTACATAGAAGCTTAAAAAAACTTCAGCGGTAGCATGAAACTCGGCCTGCCAAGTACAATGGCTCACAGAAACCTGTCATTTAGGCGCTTCAAAGACCAACACAAAAAACATTTCGAGGGTGCCTGTTCGAGACCCACCTCACCAACGTGGCAAATTTCCGTCTTCAGAACAAAAATAAAATTTGGGTTAGGCTCGGGGCATCACACCTGTAATTTCGTGACAGTGGAATATTGAGCCAAGCAAATTACATGTGCTCGCTTCGGCAGCATATACACTGAAATTGGGACTCTACATAGAACCTTGAAAAAACCTCAGCGCTAGCGTGAAACTCGGCCTGCCAGGTACGGTGGCTCACAGAGACCTGTCATTTAGAAGCTTTGAAGACCAACGCAAAAAACATTTCGAGGGTGCATGTTCGAGACCCGCCCGACCAACGTGGAAAATTTTTGTCTTCAGAACAGAAACAAAACTTGGGTTATGCTCGGCACATCACACCTGTAATCCTGTGACAATGGAATGTCGGGCTAATCAAAGGGGATGTGCTTGCTTCAGCAGCACGTACACTGAAATTGGGACTCTACATAGAAGCTTGAAAAGGCCTCAGCGCTAGCATAAAACTCGGCCTGACAGGTACAGTGGCTCAGAGGAACCTGTCATTTAGATGCTTCAAAGACCAACGCTTAAAACATTTCGAGGTTGGGTGTTCAAGACGCGCCCAGCCAACATGGAAAATTTCTGTCTTCAGAACGGAAACGAAACTTGGGTTAGGCTCGGCGCATCACATGTGTAATCCCGTGACAGTGGAATGTCGAGCTAAGCAGACAGGATGTGCTCGCTCCGGCAGCACATACACTGAAATTAAGACTCTACACAGAAGCTTGAAAAGGCCTAAGCGCTAGCATGAAACTTGGCCTGCCAGGTACAGTGGCTCACAGGAACCTGTCATTTAGGCACTTCGAAGACCAATGCAAAAAAAATTGCTATGGTGCGTGTTCTAGGCACGCCCGACCCACGTGGGAAATTTTTGTCTTTAGAACGGAAAAGAAACTTGGGTTAGGCTCGGTGCATCATACCTGTAATCCTGTGACAGAAGAATGTCAATCCAGGCGGATGGCATGTGCTCGCTTCTGCAGCACGTACACTGAAATTGGGACTCTACATAGAAGCCGTCGAGTTGAGCATATGGCATGTGCTCGTTTCCGAAGCACGTACACTGAAATTGGAACTCTACATAGAAGCTTGAAAATGCCTCAGCGATAGCATGAAACTCGACTGGCCAGGTACAGTGGCTCACAGGAACCTGTCATTTAGGTGCTTCAAAGACCAATGCAAAAAAATTGCGATGGTGGTGTTCAAGACCCGTCCGACCAACGTGGGAAATTTCCGTCTTTAGAACGAAAACTAAACTTCGTTGAGGCTTGGCGCATCACCATGGTAATCTCGTGAGAGTGGAATGTCCAGCCGGGCGGACGGCCTGTGCTCGATTCCGCAGCACGTACACTGAAATTGGGACTCTACATAGAAGCTTGAAGAGGCCTTAGCACTAGCATGAAACTCGGCCTGCCAAGTACGGTGGCTCAAAGAAACCTGTCATTTAGGCCCTTCGAAGACCAACGCAAACAAAATTTCGAGGGTGCATGTTTGAGACCCGCTCGACCAACATGGGAAATTTCCAACTTCAGAACAGAAACAAAACGTGGGTTACGCTTGGCGCATTCCACCTGTAATCCCAGGACAGTGAAATGTTGAGCCGAGCGGACACCTTGTGCTCGCTTTGACAGCACGTACACTGAAATTGGGACTCTACATAGAAACTTCAAGAGGCCTCAGTGCTAGCATGAAACTTGGCCTGCTAGGTACGGTGGCTTACAGGAACCTGTCATTTAGGTGCTTCGAAGACCAACGCAAAAAATTTCGAGAATGCGTGTTTGAGACCCGCCCGACAAACGTGAAAAATTTCCATATTAAAAACAGAAACAAACTGGGTTAGGCTCGGCGCCTCACACCTGTAATCCCGTGACAGTGGAATGTCGAGCCGGGTAGACGGCATGTGCTCGCATCGGTAGCATGTACACTGAAATTGGGACTCTACATAGAAGCTCGAAAAGGCCTCATCGCTAACATGAAACACGGCCTGCCAGGTACGGTGGCTCACAGGAACATGTCATTTAGGCGCTTCGATGACCAACGCAAAAAAAATTTCGAGGGTGCGTGTTCGAGTCCCACCTGACCAACATGTGAAACTTCGGTCTTCAGAACAAAAAAAAACTTTGGCTAGGCTTGGGGCATCACATCTGTAATCCCGTAACAGTGGAATGTCAAGCTGGGCATACGGCATGTGCTCGTGTTTGCAGCACATACATTGAAATTGGGACTCTACATAGAAGCTTGAAAAGGCCTCAGTGCTAGCAGGAACCTTGGCGTGCCAGGTACGGTGGCTCACAGGAACCTGTCATTTAGGCGCTTCAAAGACCAACGCAGAAAAAATTTCGAGGATGCGTGTTCGAGACCCGCCGGACCGACATGGGAAATTTCCATCTTCAGAACAAAAGCAAAACTTGGGCTAGGCTCGGCGCATCACATCTGTAATCCTGTGACAGTGGAATGTCGAGCCGGGCGAACCGCATGTGCTCGCTTCGGCAGCATGTACACTGAAATTGGGACTCTACATAGAAACTTGAAATGGCCTCAGTGCTAGCATAAAACTCGGCCTGCCAGCTATGGACACTCACAGGAACCTGTCATTTAGGTGCTTCAAAGACCAACACAAAAAAATTTCGAGGGTGCGTGTTTGAGGCCCGCCCAACAAACGTGGGAAATTTTCTTATTCAGAACAGAAACAAAACCTGGGTTAGGCTCGGCGCATCACACATGTAATACGATGACAGTGGAGTGTCTGGCTGGACGGACAGCTTCTGCTCACCTCGGCAGCACCTATACTGAAATTGGGACTCTACATAAAAGCTTGAAAAGGCCTCAATACCAGCATGAAACTTGGCCTGCAATGTACGGTGGCTTACAGGAACCTGTCATTTAGGCGCTTCGAAGACCAACGAAAAAAATATTTTGAGGGTGTGTGTTCTAGACCTGCCTGACCAACATGGGCAATTTCTGTCTTTAGAATGAAAACAAAACTTGGGTTAGGCTTGACGCATCCCACTTGTAATTTCATGACAATGGAATGTCGAGCCGTGCACACGGCATGTGCTCGCTTCGGCAGCACGTACACCGAAATTGGGACTCTACAAAGAAGCTTGAATAGGCCTCATCGCTAACATAAAACTCGGACGGAAACAAAAGTTGGGTTAGGCTCGGCGCATCACACCTGTAATACCGTGACAGTGAAATTTCGAGCTGGGCAAGTGGCATGTGCTCACTTCGGCAGCATGTAAGCTGAAATTGGGACTCTACATAGAAGCTTCAAAAGGCCTCAGCACTAGCATGAAACTAGGCCTGCCAGACATGGTGGCTCACAGGAACCTGTCATTTAGGCGCTTCAAAGACCAACGCAAAGAAAATTTTGAAAATGCTTTTTCGAGACCCGCCCGACCATCATGGGAAATTTCCGTCTTCAGAACGGACACAAAACTTGGGTTAGGCTGGTGCATCACACCTCTAATTTCGTGACAGTGGAATATCAAGCAGGGTGAATGGCATGTGCTTGCTTCGGCAGCATGTACACTGAAATTGGGACCCTACATATAAGTGTGAAAAGGCCTCAGCGCTAGCATGAAACGTGGCCTGCCAGGTACAGTGGCTTACAGGAACCTGTCATTTAGGCGCTTCAAAGACCAACGGAAAAAGTATTTTGAGGGTGCGTGTTCGAGACCCACCAGACGAACGTGAAAATTTTCGTCTTCAGAATGAAAAAAAAACTTGGGTTAGCCTCGGTGCATCACACCTGCAATCCCGTGACAGTGGAATGACGAGCCGGGCAGATGGCATTTGCTCGCTTCGGCACCACGTACACTGAAATTGGGACTGTACATAGAAGCTTGAAAAGGCCTCAGCACTAGCATGAAAATCAGCTTGCAAGGTACTGTGGCTCAAAGAAACCTGTCATTTAGGCTCTTCGAAGATCAACGCAAAAAATATTTCGAGGGTGCGTGTTCAAGTCCTGCATGACCATCATGGGAAATTTTCGTCTTCAGAACGGAAACAAAACTTGAGTTAGTCTCGGTGCATCAAACTTCTAATCCAGTGACAGTGGAATGTCTAGCCGAGCGGACAGCATGTGCTCATTTTGGCAGCACATACACTGAAATTGGGACTCCACATGAAAGCTTGAAAAGGCCTCAGTACTAGCATGAAACTCGGCCTTCCAGGTACCGTGGCTCAAAAAAACCTGTCATTTAGGCTCTTCGAAGATCAACGCAAAAAATATTTCGAGGGTGCCTGTTCGAGACTCGCCCGACCAATGTAGAAAATTTCCGTCTTCAGTACGGAAAGAAAACATGGGTAAGGCTCGACGCATCACACCTGTAATCTTGTGACAGTGGAGTGTTGAGCCGAATGGACGGCTTGTTCTCGCTTCGGCAGCACGTACACTGAAATTGAGACTCTACATAGAAGCTTGAAAAAGCCTCAGCGCTAGCATGAAACTCAGCCTGCCAGGTACGTTGGCTCACAGGAACCTGTCATTTAGGTGCTTCGAAGATCATTGCAAAAAAATTTTGAGGGTGCGTGTTTGAGACCCGCCAGACCAACATACAAAATTTTCGTCTTTAGAACGGAAAGAAAACGTTGGTTAGGCTCAGCGCATCACACCTGTAATCTTGTGACAGTGGAATATCAAGCCGGGTGGACGGCAAATGCTCGCTTCATCAGAACGTACACTTAAATTGGGACTCTACATAGAAGCTTGAAAAGGCCTCAGCACTAGCATGAAACAAATTTTGGGTTAGGCTCAGCGCATCACACCCGTAATCCCGTAACAGTGGAATGTCGAGGCGGGCGGACGGCATGTGCTCACTTCGGCAGCACGCACACTTATATTGGGACTCTATACAGAAGCTTGAAAAGGCCTCAGCACTAGTATGGAACTCGGCCGGACAGGTATGGTGGGTCACAAGAACCTGTCATTTAGGCACTTAGAAGACCAATGCAACGAGAATTTTGAGGGTGCATGTTCGAGACCCACCTGACCAACATTGGAAATTTCTGTCTTCAGATCGGAAACAAAACTTTGGTTAGGCTCGGCGCATCACACCGGTAATCTTGTGACAGTAGAATGTCAAGCTGGGCAGACAGCATGTGCTCGCGTCTGCAGCACATACACTGAAATTAGGACTCTACATAGAAGCTTGAGAAGGCATCAGTGCAACCATAAAACTCTGCCTGCCAGGTACGGTGGCTCACAGAAACCTGTCATTTAGGTGCTTCAAAAACCAACAAAAAAAATATTTCGAGGGTGAGTGTTTGAGACAGGCCCGGCCATTGTAAGAAATTTCCGTCTTCAGAACGGAAACAAAACTTGAGTTAGGCTCAGCACATCACACCTGTATTCCCGTGACAGTGGAAAATTAGCTGGGTGGACGGCATGTTCTGGCTTTGGCAGCACGCATACTAAAATTGAGACTCTACACAGAAGCTTGAAAAGGCCTCAGCGCTAGCAAGAAACTTGACCTGCCAGGTACGGTGGCTCACGGAAACTTGTCATTTTGGCGCTTCGAAGACCAACGCAAAATAAATTTCTAGGGTGTGTGTTCGAGACCCACCCGACCAACAAGAAAAATTTCTGTCTTCAGAACGGAAACAAAACTTGGGTTAGTCTCTGCGCATCAAATTTTTAATCTCGTGACAGTGGAATATCGAGCCGGGAAAACGGCATGTGCTCGGTTCGGCAGCACATACACTGAAATTGGGACTCTACATAGAAGCTTTAAAAGGCCTCAGAGCCAGCATGAAACTTGGCCTGCCAGGTACGGTGGCTCCCAGAAACCTGCCATTAAGGCACATTGAAGACCAACGCAAAATAAAAAATCCGAAAATGTTCGAGACCAGCCCAACCAACATGGGAAATTTTAGTCTTCGGAACAGAAACCAAACTTGGGTTAGGCTCGAGGCATCGCACCTGTAATCTCGTGACAGACAAATGTCGTGCTGGGCGCATGGCATGTGCTCGCTTTGGCAGCACGTACACTGAAATTGGGACTCTTCATAGAAGCCATCGAGTTGAGCATATGGCATGTGCTCGTTGCCAAAACACATACACTGAAATTGGGACTCTACATAGAAGCTTGAAAACACCTCAGTGATAGCATGAAACTCGGCTGGCCAGGTACGATGGCTCACAGAAACCTGTTATCTAGGCGCGTCGAAGACCGACGCAAAAAAAATTGTGATGGTGCGTGTTCGAGTCCGGCCTGACCAACGTGGGAAATTTCCGTCTTTAGAACGGAAACAAAACTTACGTTAGGCTTGGCCAATCACGACACTAGTTCCGTGAGAATGGAATGCTGAGCCGGCCAATCGGCATGTGCTCGATTCGGCAGCACATAAACTGAAATTGAGACTCTACATAGAAGCTTGAAGAGGCCTCAGCGCTAGCATGAAACTCGGCCCGCCATGTACGGTGGCTCACAGAAACCTGTCATTTAGGTGCTTCGAAGACCAACGCAAAAAAAAATCGAGGGTGGCTGTGAGAACAACCCAGGATTGGAGTTCTCGTTGTGTCAGCAGAGAGGTGAGTCTGAGCTGCATTTCCAGACTGATCTTTGTTGCCCACGGAACGGGGAAATTCTCAAGTGAAGAGGAGACGTGGGACGCCAGGCAGATATTCCACCTGGCAAAGCCGGCAGCCGGGGTGGCGGCGGCTGGCCCTACCCAGCGCTCCGCACAGGGCGCACTTGTCCGGGTGCCCCGTTGAACCGGCAACCGGAGACGTGAGAGGGCTGGACTTGAGACTGAGCTAGACTAGGAAAGTGGGCCAGCCCAGGGGATTGCAGGAACAGAGCGTTAGGATTGGCCCAGTGGGACGAACAAAACCGCGATTTCAAACAAGCCCTGTGCAGACGGCCCGAGATGCTCTGAGGGGGAGGGGCGGCCACAATTAACGAGGCAACCCGCCCCAACTGAGATACACGCCCACTGCTGACGCAGCCAGCTGTGGCCGAGGCAACCCGTCCCTACTGAGATACACGCCCACTGCTGACACAGCCAGCCGTTGCCGAGGCAACCTGTCCCTATTGAGATACACGCCCACTGCTGATGCAGCCTGCCGTTGCCGAAGCAACCCGCTACAATAGAGAGACTCCACCGCAGGGCGTGGCGGAGAACAGCAGAACAGCTGAGCCAGGGTGAGCCTCACAAAAGCAGGGCGGATCCTCGGCAGGCAAACAGCGGCTAGTCTGCATCCTAGCTGGGCAGGACCTCAACGGACATCCAAAAATAAAGCCCAAACCCCTCAACACAGAGCATTTGAGGAAAAAAAAGGGGTTTTTTTAATGAGCTCTGTTGCAGCAGAATCAAACATAGCAGCCTAACAGCCCTGAATGAACAATACAGCTCACAGCTCAGCAATTAAACCCCTATAAAGTACAAACTGTCTCTTCAAGCAGCTCCCTGACCCCTCTATATATAAAAGACTGACATTAGGCAGGCACCATTCTGGGACAAAGATAGCAGAAAAAAAAACTGGTAGCATCCCTCGCTGTGCCGCAGCTGCTAGAGGTGCACCCCAGACAAGCAGGGTCTGGAGTGGACCTCAGCACTCGTACAGCGAAGGGGCTAGACCGGTAGAAGGAAAACCAAGCAACAGAAATACTTCATCATCAACATTCAGGGTGTCCACTCAGAGACCCAATCAAAAAGTCAGCAACTACGCAGACGACCAGCGGACAAATCCACAAAGATGGGAAGAAACCAGCGCAAAAAGGAGGAAAACACCCGAAACCAGAACACCTCGCCTCCTAGAAAGGACCAAAACTCCTCACCAGCAAGGGAACAAAGTTGGACAGAGAATGACTGTGACGAAATGACGGAATTAGACTTCAGAAGATGGATAATGAGAAACTTTGGTGAGCTAAAATATCATGTATTAAATCAATGCAAAGAAACTAAGAACCTTGAGAAAAGATTTGAAAAAAGATTTGAGGAAATGATAAGAAGAATGGATAACTTAGAGAGGAATATGAATGAATTAAAGGAGCTGAGAAACACAATACGAGAACTTCGCGAAGCATGCACAAGTTTCAATAGCCGAATTGACCAAGCAGAAGAAAGAATATCTGAAGTTGAAGACCAACACAATGAAATAAAACGAGAAACCAAGACTAGAGAAAAAAACGCAAAAAGGAATGAACAAAGTCTCCAAGAAATGTGGGACTATGTGAAAAGACCTAACCTACGTTTGATAGGTGTACCAGAAGGGGACAAAGAGAATGAATCCAAGCTGGAAAATACTCTTCAGGACATCATCCAGGAAAATTTCCCCCACCTAGCAAGACAGGCCAACACTCAATTGCAGGAAATTCAGAGAACACCACAAAGATATTCCGCAAGAAGAGCAACCCCAAGGCACATAATCGTCAGATTCAATAGGGTTGAAATAAAGGAGAGAATACTAAGGGCAGCCAGAGAGAAAGGGGTCAACCACAAAGAAAAGACCATCAGACTCACAGCAGATCTCTCGGCGGAAACGCTACAAGCCAGAAGAGAGTGGGGGCCAATATTCAACATTCTTAAAGAAAAGAACTTTCAACCCAGAATTTCATATCCAGCCAAACTGAGCTTCAGAAGTGAAGGAAAAATAAAATCCTTTGCAAACAAGCAAGTACTCAGAGATTTTGTCACCACCAGGCCTGCTTTACAAGAGCTCCTAAAAGAGGCACTAGACATAGAAAGGATCAACCAGTACCAGCCATTCCAAAATTACACTGAATGCTAAAGAGCATCAACATAATGAAGAATCTACAACAACTAACAGGCAAAACAGCCACTTAGCATCAAAATGGCAGTATCAAATTCACAAATAACAATATTAACCCTAAATGTAAATGGACTAAATGCACCAATCAAAAGACACAGACTGGCAAATTGGATAAAAATCCAAAACCCATCAGTGTGCTGTATCCAGGAAACCCATCTCACATGCAAGGATACACAAAGGCTCAAAATAAAGGGATAAAGGAAGATTTACCAAGCTAATGGAAAGCAAAAAAAAGCAGGAGTTGCAATTCTCATCTCCGATAAAATAGACTTTAAAGCAACAAAGATCAAAAGAGACAAAGAAGGCCATTACATAATGGTAAAAGTATCGATACAACAAGAAGAGCTAACGATCCTAAACATATATGGACCCAATGCAGGAGCACCCAGATAAATAAGGCAAGTTCTTAAGGACTTACAAAAGGACTTAGACTCCCACACAATAATAGTGGGATACTTTAACACTCCACTGTCAATACTAGACAGATCTACCAGACAAAAAATCAACAAGGATATCCAGGGCTTGAACTCAGACCTGGAGCAAGCAAACCTGATAGACATTTACAGAACTCTCCACCCCAAATCCACAGAATACACATTCTTCTCAGCACCACATCACACCTACTCTAAAATTGACCACATAATTGGAAGTAAAGCACTGCTCAACAAATGCAAAACAACTGAAATCATAACAAACAGCCTCTCAGACCATAGTGCAATCAAGTTAGAACTCAGAATTCAGAAACCGACCCAGAACCGCACAGCTTCATGGAAACTGAACAACTGGCTCTTGAATGTTGACTGGGTAAACAACGAAATGAAGGCAGAAATAAAGAAGTTCTTCGAAACCAATGAGAACGAAGACACAACGTGCCAGAACCTCTGGGACACATTTAAAGCAGTCTCTAGAGGAAAGTATATAGCAATAAGTGCCCATATGAGGAGAATGGAGAGATCCAAAATTGACACCCTATCGTCAAATTTGAAAGAGCTAGAGGAGCAAGATCAAAAAAACTCAAAACCCAGCCGAAGACAAGAAATAACTAAGATCAGAGCTGAACTGAAGGAGATTGAGACACGAAAAACCCTTCAAAAAATCAATAAATCCAAGAGCTGGTTTTTTGAAAAGATCAACAAAATAGACAGACCACTAGCCAGATTGATTAAAAATAAAAGAGAGAACAACCAAATAGATGCAATAAAAAATGATAAAGGGGAAATCACCACAGATTCCACAGAAATTCAAACCATCATCAGAGAATATTACAAACAACTCTATGTGCATAAACTAGTAAACCTGGAAGAAATGGACAAATTCCTGGATTCCTGTGTCCTCCCAAGCCTAAACCAGGAGGAAGCTGAAACTATGAATAGACCAATAACAAGGTCTGAAGTTGAGGCAGCAATTAAGAGCCTACCACACAAAAAAAGCCCAGGTCCAGACGGGTTCACAGCCGAATTCTACCAGACACACAAGGAAGAGCTGGCACCATTCCTTCTAAAACTATTTCAAACAATCCAAAAAGAGGGAATCCTTCCCAAATCATTTTATGAGACCAACATCATCCTGATACCAAAACCCGGCAGAGACCCAACGAGAAAAGAAAACTTCAGGCCAATATCCATGATGAACATAGATGCAAAAATCTTCAATAAAATATTGGCAAGCCGTTTGCAACAGCAAATCAAAAAACTTATTCATCATGATCAACTGGGATTCATCCCGGGGATGCAAGGCTGGTTCAACATACACAAGTCTATCAACGTAATTCACCACATAAACAGAACCAAAAACAAAAACCACATGATTATCTCAATTGACGCAGAGAAGGCATTTGACAAAATTCAACAGCCCTTTATGCTACATAGAAGAATGAAAAGGCATCAGTGCTGGCATGAAACTCGGCCTGAAAAGTATGGTGGCACACACGAACCTGTCATTTAGGTGCTTCGAAGACCAACGCAAAAAAAATTCGAGGGTGGGTGTTCAAGACCGGCCCGACCAACATGGGAAATTTCAGTCTTCAGAACAAAAACAAAACTTGGGTTAGGCTTGGCGCATCACACCTGTAATCCCATGACAGTGGAATGTCAAGGTAAGCAGATGGGATGTGCTCACTTCAACAGCACGTACACTGAAATTGGGACTCTACATAGAAGCATGAAAAGGCCTCAGTGCTAGCATGAGACTCGGCCTGCTGGGTACGGCAGCTTAAAGGAACCTGTCATTTAGGCGCTTGGAAGACCAACGCGAAAAATTTCTAGGGTGCGTGTTCGAGACCCGCCCGACCAACATGTAAAATTTCCGTTTTCAGAACGGAAACAAGACTTGTGTTAGGCTTTGCGCATCACACCTGTAATCCCGTGACAGTGGAATGTTGAGGTAAGCAGATGGGATGTGCTCGCTTCAACAGCATGTACACTGAAATTGGGACTCTACATAGTGGCTTGAAAAGGCCTCAGTGCTAGAATGAAACTCGGCCTGCCAGGTACAATGGCTCACAGGAACCTGTCATTTAGGTGCTTCATAGACCAACGGAAAAAAGTTTCTAGGGTGGTTGTTCGAGACCCGCCCGACCAACATGGAAAATATCCGTCTCCAGAATGGAAACAAAACTTGGGTTAGGCTCGGCGCATCACACCTGTATTCCCGTGACAGTGGAATGTCGAGCCGTGCGTATGGCATGTGCTCATTTCTGCAGCACGTACACTAAAAATGGGACTCTACATAGAAGCTTGAAAAGGCCTCAGCGCTAGCATGAAACTCGGCCTGCCAGGTACGGTGGCTCACAGGAACCTGTCATTTAGGCGCTTTGAAGACCAACGCAAAAACATTTTGAGAATGCATGTTTGAGACCCGCCTGACCAACGTGGATAATTTCCGTTTTCAGAACGGGAACAAAACTTGTGTTAGGCTCGGCACATCACACCTGTAATTTCGTGAGAGTGGAATATCGAGCCAGGCGGATGGCAAGTGCTCGCTTCGGCAGCACCTACACTGAAATTGGGACTCTACATAGAAGTTTGAAAAGGCCTCCGTGCTAGCATGAAACTCGGCCTGCCAAATATGGTGGCTCACAAGTTCCTGTCATTAAGTGCTTTGAAGAGCAACGCAAAAAAATTTTGAGGGTGCGTGTTCGAGACCTGCCTGACCAAAGTGGAAAATTTCCGTCTCCAGAACGTAAACAAAACTTGGGTTAGGCTCGGTGCATCACACTTGTAATCCCATTACAGTGGAATGTAGGGTTGGGCGGAAGGCTTGTGCTAGCTTCTGCAGCATGTACACTGAAATTTGGACTTTACATAGAAGCTTGAGAAGGCCTTCCCGCTAGCATGAAACTCGGCCTGTCAGATGCGGAGGCCCACAGGGACCTGTCATTTAGGCACTTCGAAAAGCAACACAAAAAATATTTCGAGGGTGCATGATGGAGACAGCCCGACCAACGTGGGAAATTTCCGTCTTGAGAACGGAAACCAAACTTGGGTTAGGCTCGGCGCATCAAACCTGTAATCTTGTGACAGTGGAATGTCGAGCAGGGCAGACAGCATGTGCTCGTTTCAGCAGCTTGTACACTTAAATTGGGACTCTACATAGAGGCTTGAAAAGGTCTCAGGGCTAGAATGAAACTCGGCCTGCCAGTTTCTCACAATGGCTCACTGGAACCTGTCATTTAGGCGCTTCATAGACCAACGCAAAAAAAGTTTCTAGGGTGGTTGTTCGAGACCAGCCCGACAAACATAAAAAATATCCGTCTTCAGAACGGAAACAAAACTTGGGTTATGCTCTGCGCAACACACCTGTACTCCTGTGACAGGGAATGTTGAGCCGTGCAAATGGCATGTGCTCATTTCGGCAGCATGTACACTGAAATTGGGACTCTACCTAGAAGCTTGAAAAGGCCTCAGTGCTAGCAGGAAACTTGGCCTGCCAGGTATGGTGGCTCACAGGAACCGCTTATATGAGCGCTTCAAAGACCAAAGCAAAATAAATTTCGAGGGTGCGTGTTCGAGACCCACCCAACCAACGTGGATAATTTTCATTTTCAGAACGGGAACAAAACTTTTGTTAGGCTCGGCACATCACACCTGTAATTTCGTGAGAGTGGAATGTCGAGCCGGGTGGACAGCAAGTGCTTGCTTCGGCAGCACCTACACTGAAATTGGGACTCTACATAAAAGTTTGAAAAGGCCTCATTGCTAGCATGAAACTCGGCCTGCCAAATACGGTGTCTTACAATAACCTGTCATTAAGTGCTTCGAAGAGCAACGCAAAAAAATTTCGAGGGTGCGTGTTCGAGACCTGCCCAACCAAAGTGGAAAATTTTGGTCTCCAGAACGTAAACAAAACTTGGGTTAGGCTCAACACATCACCCTTGTAATCCCATTACAGTGGAATATAGGGTTGGGCGGAAGGCTTGTGCTCGCTTCGGCAGCATGTACACTGAAATTCGGACTTTACATAGAAGCTTGAAAAGGCCTTCTCACTAGCAAGAAACTTGGCCTGCCAGGTGCGGAGGCTCACAGGACCTGTCATTTAGGCGCTTCGCAAACCAACGCAAAAAAATTTGGAGGGTGCGTGTTCGAGACCCGCCCGAACAACGTGGGAAATTTCCGTCTTGAGAATGGAAACCAAACTTGGATTAGGCTCGGTGCATCACACCTGTAATCTTGTGACAGTGGAAAGTCGAGCCGAGTGAACGGCATGTGCTTGCTTCGGCAGCACGTACACTGAAATTGGGACTCTACATAGAAGCTTGAAAAGGCCTCAGTGCGAGCATGAACTTGGCCTGCCAGGTACGGTGGCTCACAGGAACCTGTCATTTAGGTGCTTCCTGGACCAACGCAAAAAAAATTCGAGGGTGCGTGTTCGAGACATGCCCAACCCACGTGGAAAATTCCCATCTTTATAAGGGAAGCAAAAATAAGTTAGTCTCGTCACATCACACCTGTAATCCCGTGACAGTGGAATGTCGAGTTGAGCGGATGGCATGTGCTTGCTTCTGCAGCACGTACACTGAAATTGGAACTCTACAGAGAAGATTGAACAGGCCTCAGCACTAGCATGAAACTCGGCCTGTCAGGTACGATGGCTCACAGGAAGCTGTCATTTAGGCACGTCGAAGACCAACGCAAAAAAATTTCGAAATTGCATGTTCGAGACCCTCCCGAGAAACATGGGAAATTTTCGTCTTCAGAATGGAAACAAAACTTGGGTTAGGCTGGCGCATCACACATGTGACAATGGAATGTCGAGCCGGGCGGACGACATGTGCTCACCTAGGCAAAACGTACGCTGAAATTGGGACTTTACATAGAAGCTTGAAAAGGCTGTAGCGTTAGCGTGAAACTTGGCCTGCCAAGTACAGTGGCACATAGGAATTTGTCATTTAGGTGCTTGGAAGACCAATGCAAAAAAATTTCGAGGGTGCGTGTTCGAGACCCACCCGACCAACATGAAACATTTTTGTATTCAGAACGGAAATGAAACTCGGGTTAGGCTCGGTGCATCACACTTGTAATCCGGTGACAGTGGAATGTCGAGCTGGGCGGATGGGATGTGCTTGCTTCGGACGCATGTAAACTGAAATTGGAACTCAACATAGAAGCTTGAATAGGCCTCAGCGCTAGCATGAAACTTGGCCTGCCAGGTACCATGGCTAACTGGAACCTGTCATTTAGGCGCTTTGAAATCCAATGCAAATAAAATTCCGAGGGTGTGTATTCAAAACCCGCCCGACCAACAAGGGAAATTTGTGTCTTCAGAACAGAAAATAAACTTGGGTTAGTCTCGGCGCATCACGCCTGTAATCTCATCACAGTAGAATGTCGAGCTAAGCAGACGGGATGTGCTCACTTCGGCAGCATGTACACTGAAATTGGGACTCTACATAGAAGCTTGAAAAGGCCTCTGCGGTAGCATGAAAATCGGCCTGCCAGGTACAGTGGCTCACAGGAACCTGTCCTTTAGGCGCTTCGAAGACCAACGCAAAAAATTTGCGATGGGGCATGTTCGAGACATGCTGACCCACGTGGGAAATTTCCATCTTAAGAACAAAAACAAAATTTGGGTTAGGCTCAGTGCATCACACCTGTTATCTTGTGACAGTGGGATGTCAGGTCGGGCGGACGGCTTGAGCTCGCTTTGGCAGCACATACTCTGAAATTGGGACTCTACATAAAAGCTTGGAAAGGCCTCATCGCTAGCATGAAACTCAGTCTGCAAGGTACGGTGGCTCACAGGAACCTGTCATTTAGGGGCTTCAAATACCAACGCAAAAGAAATTTCGAGGGTGCGTGTTCGAGGCACGCCCGACGGACATGGGAAATTTCCGTCTTCAACACGGAAATAAAACTTGGGTTAGGCTGGCGCATCACACATGTAATCCCGTGACTATGGAATGTCGAGCCGGGCAGACGACATGTGCTCGCTTTGGCAGGACGTATCTGAAATTGGGACTCTACATAGAAGCTTGAAAAGGCCTCATTGCTAGCATGAAACTCGGCCTGCAAGGTACGGTGGCTCAAAGAAACCTGTCATTTAGGCGCTTTGAAGACCAATGAAAATAAAATTTCGAGGGTGCGTGTTCGAGACCCGCCTGACCGACATGGGAAATTTCTGTCTTCAGAACGGAAACAAACCTTAGGTTAGGCTCGGCGCATCAAACCTGTAATCCCGTGAGAGTGGAATGACGAGCCAGGCGGACGACATGTGCTTGCTTCGGCAGGACATACACTGAAATTGGGACTCTACATAGAAGCTTGTAAAGGCCTCAGCACTAGCATGAAACTCAGCCTGCCAGGTACGATGGCTCACATAAACCTGTCATGCAGGCGCTTCCAATACCAACACAGAAAATAATTCAAAAGTGCGTGTTTGAGACACGCCCAACCCACGTGAATTATTGCCATCTTCAGAACGGAAACAAAACTTGGGTTTGGCTCGGTGCTTTACACCTGTAATCCCGTGACAGTGGAATGTTTAGCCGGGTGAATGGCATGTGCTCGCTTCAGCAGCACGTACACTAAAATTGGGACTCTACATAGAAGCTTGTAAAGTCCTCACCCCTAGCATGAGACTCGGCCTGCTAGGTACGGTGGCACAAAGGAACCTGTCATTTATGCGCTTCGAAGAGCAACGCATAAAAGTTTCGAGCGTGCATGTTTGAGACACGTGGGACCACCATGGAAAATTTCCGTCTTCAGAATGGAAACTAAACTTGGGTTAGGCTTGGTGCATCACACCTGTAATTTCGTGACAGTGAAATGTCGAGCCCGATGGATGGCATGTGTTCGCTTCGGCAGCATGTACACTGAAATTGGGGCTCTACATAGAAACTTGGAAAGGCCTCAGCGCTATCATGAAACTCGGCCTGCCAGGTACAGTGGCTCAAAAGAACCTGTCATTTAGGTGCTTCGAAGACCAAGCCAAAAAATATTTCGAGGGTGTGTGTTCGAGACCCGCCCAACCAACATGTGAAATTTTTGTCTTCAGTACAATAACAAAACTTGGGTTAGGCTCGGCACATCACAACTGTAATTTCGTGACAGTAGAATGTCGAGCTGGGCGGAGGGCATGTTCTCGCTTTAGCAGCACGTACTCTGAAATTGGGACTCTACATAGAAGCTTGAAAAGGCCTCAGTGCTAGCATAGAACTCGGTCTGCTAGGTATGGTGGCTCAAAGGATCCTGTCATTTACTCGCTTTGAAGACCAATGCAAGAATAATTTCGAGGGTGCATGTTTGAGACCCGCTTGACCAACGTGGGAAATTTCCATCTTCAGGACATAAACTAAACTTGGGTTAGGCTAGGTGAATCACACCTGTAATCCCGTGCCAGTGGAATGTCGAGCCGGGTGGATGGCATGTGCTCGCTTCTGCAGAACTTACACTGAAATTGGGACTCTACATAGAAGCTTGAAAAGGCCTCAGCGCTAGCAGGAAACTCGGCCTGCCTGGTACGATGGCTCAAAGGTACCTGTCAATTAGGCGCTTCGAAGACAACACAAAAAAATTTTGGGGGTGCGTGTTGGAGACCCGCCCGACCACCATGGGACATTTCCACCCTCAGAACGGAAACAAAACTTGGGTTAGGCTTTGCACATCACACCTGTAATCTTGTGACAGTGGAATATAGAGCTGGGCGGATGGCATGTGCTCACTTCGACAGCACGTAAACTGAAATTGGGACTCTAAATAGAAGCTTGAAAAGGCCTCAGTGCTAGCATGAAACTCGGCCTGCCAGGTACGTTGGCTCACAGGAATCTGTCATTTAGTCGTTTCGAAGACCAACGCAAAAAATATTTCGAGGGTGGGTGTTCAAGACCCGCGCGACCAACATAAAAAAATTTCCGTCTTCAGAATGAAAACAAAACTTGGGTTAGGCTCGGCACATCACACCTGTAATCCCATAACAGTGGAATGTCAAGTCGAGTGAACGGCATGTGCTCATTTCTGCAGCACGTACATTGAAATTGGGACTCTACATAGAAGCTTGAAAAGGCCTCAGTGCTAGCATGAAACTCGGCCTGCCAGGTACGGTGGCTCACAGGAACCTGTCATTTAGTCACTGCAAAAACCAAAGCCAAAAATATTTCGAGGTTGCGTTTTTGAGATTCGCTCGAACAACATGAGGAACTTCCGTCTTCAGAACAAAAACAAAACTTGGGTTAGGCTGGGCGCATCACACCTGTAACCCCGAGACAGTGGAATGTCGAGCCGGGCGGATGGCATGTGCTCACCTCGGCAGCAGTAGACAGAAATTGGGACTCAACATGGAAGCTTGAAAAGGCCTCAGCGCTATCATGAAAATCAGCCTGCCTGGTACAATGGCTCACAAGAACCTGTCATTTAGGCGCTTCATAGACCAACGAAAAAATTTCGAGGGTGCGTGTTCGAGACCCGCCCGACCAGCATGAGAAATTTTCGTCTTCAGAACAAAAACAAAACTTGGGTTAGGCTCGGCACATCAAACCTGTAACCTCGTGACAGTGGAATGTCGAGCCGGGCAGATGACATGTGCTTGCGTCGGCAGCACGTATGCTGAAATTAGGACTCTACATAAAAGCTTGAAAAGGCCTCAGCTCTAGCATGAAACTCGGCCCGCCAGGTACGGTGGCCCACAGGAACCTGTCATTTAGGTGCTTAGAAAACCAATGCAAAGAAAATTTTGAGGGTGCGTGTTCGAGACCTGCCCGACAAACATGGGAAATTTCCGTCTTCAGAACGGAAACAAAACTTGGGTTAAACTCGGCGCATCACACCTGCAATCCCGTGACAATGGAATGTCGAGCCGGGCGGACAACATGCGCTTGTTTCGGCAGCACATACACTGAAATTGGGACTCTAAATAGAAGCTTGAAAAGGCCGCAGCACAAGCATGGAACTCGGCCTGCCAGATATGGTGGCTCACAGAAACCTGTCATTTAGGTGCTTCGAAGACCAAGGTTAAAAAAATTTTGAGGGTGCCTGTTCGAGACCTGCCCGAACAACATAGAAAATTTTCGTTTTCATAATGGAAACAAAACCTGGGTTAGGCTTTGCGCATCACACCTGTAATCTCATGACAGTGAAATATCGAGCCGGGCGGATGGCATGTGCTCGCTTCGGCAGCAGTTACACTGAAATTGGGACTCTACATAAAAGCTTGAAAAGGCCTCAGTGTTAGCATGAGACTCGGCCTGCAAGGTATGGTGACTTACGGGAACCTGTCATTTAGGCGCTTCGAAGACCAACGCAAAAAATATTCGAGGGTGCGTGTTCGAGACCCGCTCTACCAATATGGGAAATTTCCGTCTTCAGAACGGAAACAAAACTTGGGTTAGGCTCGGCGCATCACACCTGTGATTCCGTGACAGTGGAATGTTGAGCCGGGCTAAAGGCATGTACTCACTTCGGCAGCACATACACTGAAATTGGCACTCTACATAGAAGCCGTCGAGCTGGGCATATGGCATGTGCTTGTTTCTGAAGCACGTACACTGAAATTGGGACTCTACATAGAATCTTGAAAAGGCCTCAGCGCTAGCATGAAACTAGCCCTGCCAGGTATGGTGTCTCACAGGAACCTGTCATTTAGGTGCTTCAATGACCAACGCAAAAAATATTTCGAGGATGCGTGTTCGAGACCTGCCCAACAAACATAGGAAATTTCCGTCTTTAGAACGGAAACTAAACGTGGGTTAGGCTCCGTGCATCGCACCTCTAATACCATGACATTGGAATGTTGATCCGGGTGGAGGGCATGTGCTCGCTTTGGCAGCACATACACTGAAATTGGGACTTTACATAGAAGCTTGAAAAAACCTCAGCACTAGCATGAAACTTGGCCTGCCACATACGGTGGCTCATAGGAACCTGTCATTTAGGCGCTTCAGAGATCAACGCGAAAAAAATTCGAGGGTGCGTCTTCGTGACCCACCCGACCAACGTGGGAAATTTCCGTATTCAGAATGGAAACAAAACATAGGTTAGGCTCGGCGCATCACACCTGTAATCCTGTGACAGTGGAATGTCGAGTTTTGAGGACAGCATGTGCTCGCTTCGGCAGCACGTACACTGAAATTGGGACTCTACATAGAAGCTTGAAAAAACCACAGAGCTAGCATGAAACACGGCCTGCCAGGTATGGTGGCTCACAGAAACCTGTCATTTAGGCACTTCGAAGACCAAGGCAATAAATATTTCGAGGGTGCGTGTTCGAAACTCGCCTGACGAACATGAGAAATTTTTGTCTTCAGAACTAAAACAAAACTTGGGTTTTCTCAGCATATCAAACCTGTAATTTCGTGACAGTGGAATGTCGAGCCGGGTGAACAGCATGTGCTCGCTTCAGCAGCATGAACACTATAATTGGGACTCTATGTAAAAGCCATCGAGCTGGGCATACAGCATGTGCTCGTTTCCGAAGCACATACACTGAAACTGGGACTCTACATACAAGCTTGAAAAGGCCTCAGCGATAGCATGGGACTTGGCCTGCCAGGAATGGTGACTCAATGGGAATCTGTCATTTATGCACTTCGAAGAGCAATGCAAAAAATTTCGAGGGTGCGTGTTTGAGACCTGCCCGGCCAACATGGAAAATTTTCGTCTTCAGAACGGAAACAAAACTTGGGTTAGGCTTGGCGCATCACACCTGTAATCCCGTGACAGTGGAATATTGAGCAAGGCGGACGGCATGTGCTCACTTTGGCAGCATGCACACTGAAATTGGGACTCTACAAGGAAGCTTAAAAAGACCTCCTCGTTAGTATAGAACTCGGCCTACCAGATACATTGGCTCACAAGAACCTGTAATTTAGGTGCTTCAACGACGAACACAAAAGAAATTCGAGGGTGTGTGTTGGAGACCTGCCCGAATAACATGGGAAATTTCCACCTTCAGAACGGATACAAAACTTGGGATAGGCTTGCTGCATCACACCTGTAATTTTGTGACAGTGGAGTGTCGAGCCATGCAAACGGCATGTGTTTGCGTTGGCAGCACATACACTGAAATTGAAATTCTACATAGAAGCTTGAAAAGGCCTTGGCACTAGCATGAAACGCGGCCTGCCACGTACGGTGGCCCACAGGAACCTGTCATTTAGGCGCTTTGAAGACCAACGCAAAAATAATTCCGAGGGTGCACGTTCGAGACCCGCCCGATCAACATGGGAAATTTTCGTCTTCAGAACGGAATAAAAACTTGAGTTAGGCTCGGCGCATCACACCTGTAATCCCGTAACAATGGAATGTTGATCCGGGCGGACAGCATGTGCTCACTTCTGCAGCATGTACACTGATATTGGGACGCTACATAGAAGCTTGAAAAGGCCTCAGTGCAAGCATGAAACTCGGCCTGCCAGGTATGGTGGCTCACAGAAACCTGTCATTTAGGCGCTTCAAAGACCAATGCAAAAAATATTTTGAGGGTGTGTGTTTGAGACCCGCCCGACAAACATGAAAAATTTTCGTGTTCACAACGGAAACAAAACTTGGGTTAGGCTCGGCGCATCACACCTGTAATTTTGTAAAAGTGGAATGTCAAGCCGGGAAGACAGCATGTGCTCGCTTCAGCAGCACATACACTGAAATTGGGACTCTAAATAGAAGCTTGAAAAGGCCTCAGTGCAAGCATGAAACTCAGCCTGCCAGGTACGGTGGCTCACAGAAACCTGTCATTTAGGCGCTTCAAAGACCAAGGCAAAAAATATTTTGAGGGTGCATGTTTGAGATCCGCCCAACCAACATGGGAAATTTTCGTTTTCAGAACGGAAACAAAACTTGGGTTAGGCTTTGTGCATCACACCTGTAATCTCGTTACAGTGAAATATCGAGCCGGGCAAACGGCATGTGCTCGCTTCGGCAGCAGGTACACTGAAATTGAAACTCTACATAGAAGCTTGGAAAGACCTCAAAACTAGCATGAGACTCGGCCTGCCAGGTATAATGACTCACGGGAAACTGTCATTTAGGCGCATTGAAGACCAACGCAAAAAATATTCCGAGGGTGCCTGTTCGAAAGTCGCCTGACCAACGTGGGAAATCTCCTTCTTCAGAACGAAAACAAACCTTTGTTAGGCTCGGCGCATCACACCTGTAATTTCGTGATAGTGGCATGTCGAGCCGGGCGGACGGCTTGTGCTCGTTTCAGCAGCACGTACACTGAAATTTGGATGCTACATAGAAGATTGAAAAGGTCTCAGTGCTAGCATGAAACTCGGCCTGCCTGGTACAGTGGCTCACAGGAATCTGTCATTTAGGCAATTCGAAGACCAATGCAAAAAAATTCTGAGGGTGCGTGTTTGAGACCCGCCCTACCAACATGGGAAATTTCCGTCTTCAGAACGGAAACAAAACTTGGGTTAGGCTTGGTGCATCACACCTGTTATCCCGTGACAGTGGAATGTCGAGCCAGGTGGACGGCATATGCTCACTTTGGCAGAAGGTACACTGAAATTGGGAATCTACATAGAAGCTTGAAAAGGCATCAGCGCTAGCATGAAACTCGGCCTGCCAGGTACGGTGGCTAACTGGAACCTGTCATTTAATCGCTTCGAAGTACAACGCAAATAAAATTTCGAGGGTGCATGTTCGAGGCCCGCCCGACCAACAAGGGAAATTTCTGTCTTCAGAATGAAAAGAAAACTTGGGTTAGGCTCAGCCCATCACACCTGTAATCCCGTGACAGTGGAATGGCAAGCTAAGCAGATGGGGTGTGCTCGCTTCTGCAGCACATACACTGAAATTGGGACTCTACATAGAAGCTTGGAAAGGCCTCAGCGCTTGCATAAAACTTGGCATGCCAGGTACGGTGGCTCACAGAAACCTGTCATTTAGGGGCTTCCAATACCAACGCTAAAGAAAATTCGATGGTGCGTGTTCAAGACCCGCCCGACCAACATGGGAAATTTCCGTCTTTAGAACGGAAATAAAATTTGGGTTAGGCTTGGCGCATCACCCTTGTAATCTTGTGACAGTGGAATGTCAAGCCAGGCAAATGACATGTGCTGGCATCGGCAGCACATACACTGAAATTGGGACTTTACATAGAAGCTTGAAAAGGTCTCAGCGGTAGCATGAAACTCGGCCAGCCAGGTACAGTGGCTCACAGGAACCTGTCATTTTGGCTCTTCGAAGACCAATGGAAAAAACACTTTGAGGGTGGGTGTTCGAGACCCGCCTGACCAACATGGGAAATTTCTGTTTTTAGAACGGAAATAAAATTTCAGTTAGGCTCGGCGCATCACACTTGTAATTACGTGACAGTGGAATGTCAAGACGGGCAAACGACATGTGCTCGTTTTGGCAGCACGTACACTGAAATTGGGACTCTACATAGAAGCTTGAAAAGTCCTCAGCGCTAGCATGAAACTTGGCCTGCCAGGTACGATTGCTCACAGGAAACTGTCATTTAGGTGCTTCGAAGATCAACGCGAAAAACATTTCGAGGGTGCGTGTTCGAGACCCGCCCGACCAACATGGGAAATTTTCTTCTTCAGAACGGAAACTAAACTTGGGTTAGGCTCGGCACATCACATTTGTAATTCGTGACAGTGAAATGTCGAGCTAAGCAAAGGGGATGTGCTCGGTTCGCCACCACGTACACTGAAATTGGGACTCTTCAAAAAGTTTGAAAAGGCCTCAGTGCTAGCATGAAACTCGGCCTGCCAGGTACGGTGGCTCACAAAAACCTGTTTTTTAGGCGCTTCGAAGACCAACGCAAAAAATTTGTGATGGTGTGTGTTCGAGACACCTCCACCCACGTTGAAAATTTCCGTCTTCAGAACGAAAACAAAACTTGGGTTAGGCTTGGCGCATCGCACCTGTAATCTTGTGACAGTGGAATATCGGGCCAGGCAGACGGCTTGAGCTCACTTCCGCAGCACATACTCTGAAATTGGGACTCTACATAAAAGCTTGAAAAGGCCTCATTTCTAGCATGAAACTCGGCCTGCAAGGTACGGTGGCTCACAGACACCTGTCATTTAGGTGCTTCGAAGACCTACGCAAAAAATTTTGAGGGTGCGTGTTCAAGACCCACCCGACCGACATGGGAAATTTCCGTTTTCAGAACGGAAAAAAAACTTAGGTTATGCTCAGCGCATCACACCTGTAATCCCGTGACAGTGGAATGCCGAGCCGGGTGGATGGCAAGTGCTCACTTCAGGAGAGCGTACACTGAAATTGGGACGCTACATAGAAGCCATCGAGTTGGGCATACTTCATGTGCTCGTTTCCGAAGCACGTACACTGAAATCAAGAATCTACATAGAAGGTTGAAAATGCCTCAGTGATAGCATGAAACTCGGCCTGCCAGGTACGGTGGCTCACAGAAACCTGTCATTTAGGTGCTTCGAAGACCAACGCAAAAAAAATTTCGAGGGTGCGTGTTCAAGACACGCTTGACCGACATGGGAAATCTCCGTCTTTAGAACGGAAACAAAACTTGGATTAGGCTGGGGCATGACACCTGTAATCCCGTAACAGTGGAATGTCCTGCCAGGTGAATGGCATGTGCCCGCTTTGGCAGCACGTACACTGAAATTGAAACTCTACATAGAAGCTTGAAAAGGCCTCAGCGCTAGCATGAAACTCGGCCTGCCAGGTATGGGGGCTCACAGGAACCTGTCATTTAGGCACTTCCAAGACCAACGCAAAGAAATATTCGAAGGTGCATGTTCGAGACACGCCCGACCCACGTGGGAAATTCCGGTCTTTAGAATGGAAAGAAAACGTGGGTTAGGCTCGGCACATCACACCTGTAATCCCGTGACAGTGGAATGTCGAGCCAGGCAAACGGCATGTGCTCGCTTTGGCAGCATGTACACTGAAATTGGGAACTCTACATAGAAGCCTGTAAACACCTCAGCGCTAGCATGAAACTTGGCCTGCCAGGTATGGTGGCTCACTGGAACCAGTCATTTAGGCGATTCAAAGACCAACGCAGAAAAAATTTCGAGGGTGTGTATTCGAGACCCGCCCAACCAACAAGGGAAATTTCCATCTTCAGAACGGAAACAGAACTTGGTTTAGGCTCTGTGCATCACACCTGTAATCTCATGACAGTGGAATGTCGAGCAAAGCAGATGGGATGTTCTTGCTTCCGCAGCACGTACAACGAAATTGGGACTCTTCATAGAAGCTTGAAAAGGCCTCAGCGCTAGCATGAAACTTGGCCTGCCAGGTACGGTGGCTCACTGGAACCAGTCATTTAGGCGCTTCGAAGAATAACGCAAAAAATTTGCGATGGTGCATGTTCGAGACACGCCCTACCCACGTGGGAAATTTCTATCTTCAGAACGGAAACTATACCTGATTTAGGCTCGGCGCATCACACTTGTAATCCGGTGACAGTGGAATGTCAAGCCAGGCGGACGGCATGTGCTTGCTTGGGACTCATGTAAACTGAAATTGGGACTCTACATAGAAGCTTAAAAAGGCCTCAGCGCTAGCATAAACCTTGGCCTGCCTGCCAGGTACCGTGGCTAACTGAAACCTGTCATTTAGGCGCTTTGAAGTCCAACGCAAATAAAATTTCGAGGGTGTGTATTAGAGACCCGCCCAACCAACAAGGGAAATTTGTGTCTTCAGAACGGAAACAAAACTTGGGGTAGGCTCAATGCATAACACCTGTAATCCCGTGACAGTAGAATGTTGAGCTGGGCAAATGGCATGTGCTTGCTTCGGCAGCATGTACACTGAAATTGGGACCCTTCATAGAAGCTTGAAAAGGCCTCATCCCTAGTATGAAACTCGGCCTTCCAGGTACGGTGGCTCACAGAAATCTGTCCTGTCTTTAGGCGCTTCAAAGACCAACGAAAAAATTTTTGAGGGTGCGTGTTCGAGACGCGCCTGACCAACGTGGGAAACTTCCGTCTTCAGAACAGAAACAAAACTTGGGTTAGGCTTGGTGCATCACACCTGTAATCTTGAGACAGTGGAATGTCGAGCCGGGCAGATGACATGTGGTTGCTTCTGCAGCACATACACTGAAATTGGGACTTTATATAGAAGCTTTGCCAGGACTCAGCGCTAGCATGAAACTCAGCCTACCAGGTATGGTGGCTCACAAAAACCTGTCGTTTAGGTGCTTCGAAGACCAACGCAAAAAAATTCTAGGGTGCGTGTTCGAGACCCGCCCGACCAACCTGTGAAATTTCCGTCTTCAGAACAAAGACAATACTTGGGATAGGCTCGGTGCATCACACCTGTCATCTTGTGACAGTGGAATGTCAAGCCATGTGGATGGCATGTGCTCGTGTCGGCAGCACGTACACTGAAATTGGGACTCTACATAGAAGCTTGAAAAGGCCTCAGTGGTAGCATGAAACTCAGCCTGCCAGGTACGGTGGCTTACAGGAACCTGTCATTTAGGCGTTTCCAAGACCAACGCATAAAAAAATTTGAGGGTGCGTGTTCGAGACCCGCCCAACCAACGGGGGAAATTTCCATCTTTAGAACGGAAACAAAACTTGGGTTAGGCTCGGCGCATCACACCTGTAATTCCGTGACAGTGGAATGTTGAGCCGAGAAAACGGCATGTGCTCGCTTCGGGATCACGTACACTGAAATTGGAATTCTTCATAGAAGCTTGAAATGGCCTCAGTGCTATCATGAATCTCGGCTTGCCAGGTACAGTGGCTCACAGGAACCTGTCATTTAGGCGCTTCGACGACCAACGTTAAAAATATATTGAGGGTGCGTGTTCAAAACCCGCCCGAACAACATGGGAAATTTCCGTCTTCAAAATGGAAACAAAACTTGGGTTTGTCTCGGTGCATCACACCTCTAATTCCGTGACATTGGAATGTTGAGCCAGGCGAACGGCTTGTGCTTGCATTGGCAGCACATACACTGAAATTGGGACTCTACATAGAAGCTTGAAAAATCCTCAGTGCTAGCATGAAACTCGGCCTGCCAAGTACGGTGGCTCACAGAAACCTGTCATATAGGCGCTTCGAAGACCAACGCAAAAAAATTTCGAGGGTGCGTGTTCGAGACCTGCTCGACAAATGTGGGAAAATTAAGTCTTCTGAACGGAAACAAAACTTGCATTAGCCTTGGTGCAACACACCTCTAATCCTGTGACAGTGAAATGTCGAGCCGTGCAGACGGCATGTGCTTGCTTCGGCAGC
This sequence comes from Callithrix jacchus, assembly GCF_049354715.1. Lineage (NCBI taxonomy): Eukaryota > Metazoa > Chordata > Mammalia > Primates > Cebidae > Callithrix > Callithrix jacchus. The sequence continues at coordinate 1,092,159 of NC_133520.1, forward strand.
ATGTACTTTGAAATTGGGACTCTACATAGAAGCTTGAAAAGGCTTCAGTGCTAGCATGAAACTCGGCCTGCCAGGTACAGTGGCTCACAAGAACCTGTCATTAAAGCACTTCGCAGACCAGCGCAAAATAAATTTCGAAGCTGCATGTTCGAGACCCACCCGACCCACGTGGGAAATTTCCGTCTTCAGAATGGAAACAAAACTTGGGTAGGCTCGGCGCATCACACCTCTAATTTCGTTAGAGTGGAATGTCTAGCCAGGTGGATGGCATGTGCTCACTTCGGCATCACGTATACTGAAATTGGGACTCTACGTAGAGGCTTGAAAAGACCTCAGCTCTAGCAGGAGACTCGGCTTACCAGGTACAGTGGCTCACAGGAACCTGTCATTTAGAAGCTTCGAAGACCAACGCCAAAACATTTCGGGGGTGCATGCTTGAGATTCGCCAGATGAACATCGGAAATTTTTGTCTTCAGAACGGAAACAAAACTCGGGTTTGTCTCAACGCATCACACCTGTAATCCTGTGACAGTGGAATGTCGAGACGGGCAGATGGCATGTGCTTTCTTCGGCAGCACATACACTGCAATTGGGACTGTACACAGAAGCTTGAAAAGGCCTCAGTGCTAGCTTGAAACTCGGCCTGTCAGGTACGGTGGCTCAAAGAAACCTGTCATTTAGGCGCTTCGAAGACCAACGCAAGAAATTTCGAGGGTGCCTGTTCGAGACCCGCCCGACCAGCATGGTAAATTTCCATCTTCAGAACAAAAACAAAACTTGGGTTAGGCTTGTCGTATCACACCTGTAATCCCGTGACAGTCGAATGTCCAGCCAGGCAAACAGCATGTGCTCGCTTCGGCAGCACATACACTCAAAATGGGACGCTACATAGAAGCTCAAGAAGCTCTCAGCGCTAGTATGAACCTCGGCCTGCCAGGTATGGTGGCTCACAGAAACCTGTCGTTTAGGCACTTGGAAGACAAACGCTAAAAAAATTTTGAGGGTGCGTGTTCGAGATGTGCCCGACCAAGGTAGGAAACCTCCGTCTTCAGAATGGAAACAAAACTTGAGTTAGCCTCAGCGCATCACACCTGTAATCCCGTGACACTGAAATGTTGAGCCGGGCAAACAACTTGTGTTCGCTTCGGCAGGATGTACACTGAAATTGGGACTTTATATAGAAAGTTGAAAAGGCCTCAGCGCTAGCAGGAAACTCGGGCACCCGGGTACAGTGGCTCACAGGAACCTGTCATTTAGGTGCTTCGAAGACCAACGCAAAAAATTTCGAGGGTGCGTGTTCGAGACCCGCCTGACCAACATGGTAATTTTCCGTCTTCAGACCTGAAACAAAACTTGGGTTAGGCTCGGCACATCACACCTGTAATCCCGTTACAGTGGAATGTCGAGCCGGGCGGACGGCATGTGCTCGCTTTGGCAACAGGTAAACTGAATTTGGGACTCTACATAGAAGCTTTGCAAGGCCTCAGCGCTAGCATGAAACTCGGCCTGCTAGGTACGGTGGCTCACAGGAACCTGTCATTTATTCGCTTCGAAGACCAATGCAAAAAATTTCTAGTGTGCGTGTTCGAGACCCGCCCGACCAACGTGGGAAATTTCCATCTTCAGAACGGAAACAAAACCTGGGTTAGGCTCGGTGCATTACACCTGCAATCCCGTGACAGTGGAATGTCGAGCCGTGCTGATGGCAAGTGCTTGCTCCAGCAGGAACTACACTGAAATTTGGACTCTACATAGAAGCTTGAAAAGGCCTCAGCAAAAGCATGAAACTCGGCCTGCCAGGTACGGTGGCTCCCAGGAACCTGTGATTTAGGCTCTTTGAAGACCAACGCAAAAGAAATTTTGAGGGTGCCTGTTGGAGACCCACCCGACCAACATGGGAAATTTTCACCTTCAGAACGGAAACAAAACTTTGGTTAGGAGCGGCACATCACACCTGTAATCCCGTGACAGTGGAATGTCGACCCATGCAGATGACATGTGCTCGGTTCGGCAGCACGTACACTGAAATTGGAACTCTACATAAAAGCTTGAAAACACCTCAGTGCTAGCATGGAACTCGGCCTGCCAGGTATGGTGGCTCACAGGAACCAGTCATTTAGGTGCTTCAAAGACCAACGCAGAAAAAATTTCGATGGTGCGTGTTTGAGACCCGCCTGACCAACGTGGGATATTTCCTTCTTCAGAACATAAACAAAACTTGGGTTAGGCTCGGTGCATGTCACCTGTAATTTTGTGACAGTAGAATGTCAAGCCAAGCAGATGGCATGTGCTCACTTCGGTAGCACGTACACTGAAATTGGGACTCTATATACAAGCGGTCGAGCCGTGCATATAGCATGTGCTCATTTCCGAAGCACACACATGGAAATTGGGAGTCTACATAGAAGATTTAAAAGGCCTCAGCACTAGCATGAAACTCGGCCTGCCAGGTATGGTGGCTAACAGAAACCGGTCATTTAGGCACTTCGAAGACAAACACAGAAAAAATTTCGATGGTGCGTGTTCGAAACCCGCCTGTCCAAGGTGGGAAATTTCCGTCTTTAGAACAGAAACAAAACTTAGGTTCGGCTCGGTGCATCACACCTGTAATCCCATGACAGTGGAATGTCGAGCTGCACAGATGGCGTGTGCTCACTTCAGCAGCATGGACACTGAAATTGGGACTCTACATGGAAGCTTGAAAAGGCTTCAGCACTAGTATAGAACTTGGCCTGCCAGGTACGGTGGCTCACTGGAACCTGACATTTAGGCTCTTCGAAGACCAACGCAAAAGAAATTTCGAGGGTGCGTGTTGGAGACCCGCCCGACCAACACTGGAATTTTCTGTTTTCAGAACCGAAACAAAACTTGGGCACATCACACCTGTAATCCCGTGACAGTGGAATGTCGAGCCAGGAAAACGGCATGTGCTTGCTTCGGCAGCATGTATAATGAAATTGGGACTTTACATAGAAGCTTGAAAAGACCTCAGCACTAGCATGAGACTCGGCCAGCCAGGTATGGTGACTCACAAGAACCTGTCATTTAGGCGCTTCGAAGACCAACGCAAAAAATATTTCGAGGGTGTGTTTTTGAGACCTGACCGACCAAAATAAGAAATTTCCGTTGTCAGAATGGAAACAAAACTTGGATTAGGCTCAACCCATCACACCTGTAATCCCACGACAGTGGAATGTCGATCCAGGTGGATGGCATGTGCTCGCATTGACAGCACGTACACCGAATTTGGGACTCTACATGGAAGCTTGAAAAGGCCTCAGTGCTAGTATAGAACTCGACCTGCCAAGTATGGTGGCTCACAGGAACCTGTAATTTAGGCGCTTTGAAGACAAACGCAAAAGAAATTTTGAGGGTGCGTGTTGAAGACCCACCCAACCAACATGGGAAATTTCCACCTTCAGAACAGAAACAAAACTTGGGTTAGGCTCGGTGCATCCCACCTGTAATCCCGTGACAGTGGAATGTCGAGCCGAACAAATGGCATGTGCTCGCTTCGGCAGCACATATACTGAAATTGGGACTCTACATAGAACTTGAAAATGCCTCAGCTCTAGCATGAAACTCGGCCAGCCCGGTACAGTGGCTCACAGGAACCTGTCATTTACACGCATCTAAGACCAACGCAAAAGAAATTTCGATGGTGTGTGTTCGAGACCTTCCTGACAAATATAAGAAATTTCCGTCTTCAGAATGGAAACAAAACTTGGGTTAGTCTCTACGCATCACACCTGCAATTCCATGACAATGGAATGTCGAGCCGGGCAGACAACATGTGCTCGCTTTGGCAGCACGTACACAGAAAGTAAGACTCTACATAGAAACTTGAAAAGGCCTAAGCTCAAGCATGAAACTCGGCCTGCCAAGTACGGTGCCTCACAGAAATCTGTCATTTAGGCGCTTCGAAGACCAAGGCAAAAATATTTCGAGGGTGTGTGTTCGAGACCCGCCCGATCAACCTGGGAAATTTCCGTCTTTAGAACAGAAACAAAACTTGGGTTAGGCTTGGCGCATCACACCTGTAATCCCGTGACAGTGAAATGTCGAGCTGGGCAGACATCATGTGCTCGCTTCAGCAGCACATACACTGAAATTGGAACTCTACATAAAAGCTTGAAACAACCTCAGCACCAGCATGAAACTCGGCCAGCCAGGTACGGTGGCTCATAGGAACCTGTCATTTAGGCACTTCGAAGACCAACGCAAAAGAAATTTCGAGGGTGTGTGTTCGAGACCCGCCCGACCAACATAAGAAATTTCCGTCTTCAGAACGGAAACAGAACTTGGGTTTGGCTCAGCGCATCACACCTGTAATTCCGTGACAATGGAATATCGAGCCGGGCGGATGGCATGTGGTCACTTCGGCAGCACGTACACTTAAATTGAGACTTTACATAGAATCTTGAAAAGGCCTCAGTGCTAATATAGAACTTGGCCTGCCAGGTACGGTGACTCACAGGAACCTGTAACTTGGACGCTTTGAAAACCAATGCAAAAGATATTTTGAGGGTGCGTGTTGAAGACCCGCCCGACCAACATGAAAAATTTCCGTCTTCCAAATGAAAACAAAGCTTGGGTTAGCCTCGGCGCATCCCACCTGTAATCCTGTGACAGTGGAATGTCGAGCCAGGCAAATGGCATGTGCTCCTTTCGGCAGCATGTACACTGAAATTGGGACTCTCCATAGAAGCTTTAAAAGGTCTCAGTGCTAGCATGAAACTCAGCCTGCCAGGTACGGTGGCTCACAGGAACCTGTCATTTAGGCGCTTCGAGGACCAACGAAAAAATATTTTGAGGGGGCGGGTTCGAGACCCGCCCGACCAACATGGAAAATTTCAGTCTTCAAAACGGAAAGAAAACTTGGGTTAGGCTTGGCGCATCACACCTTTAATCCCGTGACAGTGGAATGTCGAGCCGAACGTATGGCATGTGCTCCCTTTGGCAGCATGTACCGGAAATTGGGGCTCTACATAGAAGCTTGAAAATGCCTCAGCGCTAGCATGAAACGTGGCCTGCCTGCTATGATGGCTCACAGAAACCTGTCGTTTAGGCTCTTCAAAGACCAATGCAAAAAATATATCGAGGGTGCGTGTTCTGGACCAGCCCGACCAACATGGAAAATTTCCGTCTTCATAATGGAAACAAAATTTGGGTTAGGCGTGGCGCATCACACCTGTCATCCCATGACAGTGGAATGTAGAGCCGAGCGGATAACATGTGCTCGCTTTGGCAGCACATACACTGAAATTGGGACTCTACATAGAAGCTTGAAAAGGCCTCAGTGCTTGCATGAAACACAGTTTGCCAGGTACAGTGTCTCACAGGAACCTGTCATTTAGGCACTTTAAAGACAAATGCAAAAAAATTTTCTGGGTGCCTGCTCAATACCCGCCCAACCAACATGAGAAATTTCCGTCTTCAGAATGGAAACAAAAGTTTGGTTAGGCTCGGCGCATCACACCTGTAATCCCGTGACAGTGGAATGTCGAGCCGGGCGGCCGGCATGTGCTCGCGTCGGCAGCACGTACACTGAAACTGAGACTCTATATAGAAGCTTGAAAAGGCCTCAGCGGTAGTATAGAACTCCGCCTGTCAGGTACGGTGGCTCACAGGAACCTGTAATTGAGGCGCTTTGAAGACCAACGCAAATGAAAGATTGAGAAGGCGTGTTGGAGACCTACCTGACAAACATGGGAAATTTTTACCTTCAGAACGGAAACAAAACTTGGGTTAGGCTCGGCGCATCCCAACTGTAATCCCATGACAGTGGAATGTCAAGTCAGGCAAACATGTGCTCACTCCGGCAGCATGTACACTGAAATTGGGACTCTACATAGTAGCTTGAGAAGGCCTCAGCACAAGCATGAAACTCGGCCTGCCAGGTACAGTGGCTCACACAAACCTGTCACTTAGGTGCTTTGAAGACCAACGCAAAAAAAATTTCGAGGGTGCGTGTTCGAGACCCACCCAACAAACATGGAAAATTTCCATTTCCAAAACAAAAACAAAACTTGGGTTAGGATCGGCGCATCACACCTGTAATCCCGTGACAGTAAAATGTCGAGCAGGGAGAATGGCATGTGCTCGCTCCAGCAGCACGTACACTGAAATTGGGACTCTACATAGAAGCCATCGAGCAGGCCATACAACCTGTGCTCATTTTCGAAGCACATACACTGTAATTGGGACTCTACATAGAAGCTTGAAAAGGCCTCAGCACTAGCCTGAAACTCGGCCTGCCAGGTACGGTGGCTCACAGGAACTTGTCATTTAGGCGCTTCGAAGACCAATGCAAAAAAGATATCGAGGGTGCATGTTCAAGACCCGTTCCACCAACGTGGGACATTTCCGTCTTAAGAACGGAAACAAAGATTGGGTTTGGCTCTGCACATCACACCTGTAATCTCGTGACAGTCGAATGTCGAGCCGAGCAATGGGCATGTGCTCGCTTCGGCAGCACGTACACTGAAAATGGGACTCTACATAGAAGCTTGAAAAGGCCTCAGCACTAGCATGATACTTGGCCTGCCAGGTACGGTGGCTCACAGGAACCTGTCATTTAGGTGCTTCGAACACCAATGCAAAAAATATTTCGAGAGTACGTGTTCAAGACCCGCCCAACGAACATGTGAAATTTCCGTTTTCAGAACAGAAACAAAACTTGGGTTAGGCTCAGCGCATCACACCTGTAATCCTGTGACAGTGGAACGTCCTGCTGGGCAGACAGCATGTTCTCATGTCGGCAGCACGTACACTGAAATTGGGACTCTACATAGAAGCTGTCGAGTTGGGCATATGGCATGTGCTCGTTTTTGAAGCATGTACACTGAAATTGGGACTCTACATAGAATCTTGAAAACGCCTCAGTGATAGCAGGAAACTCGGCCTGCCAGGTATGGTGGCTCACAGGAACCTGTCGTTTAGGCACTTTGAAGACCAACGCAAAAAATATCTTGAGGGTGCTGTTTGAGACCCGCCCGGCCAACGTGGGAAATTTCTGTCTTCAGAACAGAAACACAATGTGGGTTAGGCTTGGCCCATCAAACCTGTAATCCCGTGACAATGGAATGTCGAGCCAGGCGGACGGCTTGTGCTCGCTTTGGCAGCATGTACACTGAAATTAAGACTCTACATTGAAGCTTGAGCATACCTCAGCGCTTGCATTAACTCGGCCTGCCATGTACAGTGGCACACAGGAACTTGTTTTTAGGTGCTTTGAAGACCAACACAATAAAAATTTCGAGGGTCGTGTTCGAGACCGCCCAAGCAACATGGAAAATTTTCGTCTTCAAAATTGAAACAAAACTTGGGTTAGCCTTGGTGCATCACAGCTGTAATCCCGTGACAGTGGTATGTCGAGTTGGATGGACGGCTGGTGCTCGCTTTGGCAGCATGTACACTGAAATTGGGACTCTACCTACAAGCTTGAAAAGGCCTCAGCGAAAGCATGAAACTCGGCATGCCAGGTACGGTGGCTCTCAGGAACTTGTCATTTAGTCGCTTCGAAGACCAACACAAAAGAAATTTGGAGGGTGCATGTTGGAGACCCGCCCGACCAACATGGAAAATTTCCACCTTCAGAACAGAAAGAAAACCTGGGTTAGGCCCAGCGCATCACACCAGTAATTCCGTGACAGTGGAATGTCGAGCTGGGCAAACGGCATGTGCTCGCTATGGCAGCACATATACTGAAATTGGGACTCTATATAGAAGCTTGAAAACGCCTCAGCGCTAGGATGGAACTCGGCCTGCCAGGTACGGTGGCTCACAGGAACCTTTCATTTAGGCACTTCGAAGACCAACGCAGAAAAAATTTCGATGGTGCGTGTTCAAGACCCGCCCGACCAACGTGGGAAATTTCCGTCTTCAGAACAGAAATAAAACATTTGTTAGGCTCGGCGCATCGCACTTGTAATCCCGTGACAGTGGAATGTTGAGTCGGGCAAATGGCTTGTGCTCCCTTCGGCAGCACTTACACTGAAATTGGGACTCTACATAGAAGCTTGAAAAGTCCTCAGTGGTAGCATGAAACTCGGCCTGCCAGGTATGGTGGCTCACAGGAAACTGTCATTTAGGTGCTTCGAAGACCAACGCAAAAAATATTTTGAGGGTGCGTGTTCAAGACCCGCCCGACCAACGTGGGAAATTTCCGTCTTCAGAATGGAAACAAAACTTGGGTTAGGCTCGGCGCATCACACCTTTAATCCCGTGACAGTGGAATGTCGAGCTAAGCAGACGGGATGTGCTTGCTTCGGCAGCACATACACTGAAATTAGGACTCTACATAGAATCTTGAAAAAACCTCAGTGCTAGCATGAACTCAGCCTGCCAGGTACGGTGACTCACACAAACCTGTCATTTAGGTGCTTAGAAGACCAACGCAAAAAAAATTGCGATGGTGCATGTTTAAGGGACGCCCGACCCACGTGGAAAATTATCGTCTTCAGAACGGAAACAAAACTTGGGTTATGCTCAGCGCATCACAGCTGTAATCCCGTGACAGTGGAATGTCGAGCCGGGTGGATGGCATGTGCTTGCTTTGGCAGCATGTACACTGAAATTGGGACTCTACATAGAAGCCGTCGAGTTGGGCATATGGCATGTGCTCGTTTTCAAAGTACGTACACTGAAATCGGGACTCTACATAGAAGCTTGAAAACGCCCAAGCGATAGCATGAAACACGGCCTGCCAGGTATGGTGGCTAACAGGAACCTGTCATTTAGGTGCTTCGAAGACCAACGCAAAAAATATTTTGAGGGTGTGTGTTCGAGACCCGCCCGACCAACGTGGGAAATTTCCGTCTTCAGAATGGAAACAAAACTTGGGTTAGGCTCAGCGCATCACACCTTTAATCCTGTGACAGTGGAATGTCGAGCTAAGCAGACGGGACGTGCTCGCTTCGGCAGCACGTACACTGAAATTGGGACCCTACATAGAAGCATGAAAAAACCTCAGCGCTAACATGAAACTCGGCTTGCCTGGTACAGTGGCTCCCAGGGATCTGTCGTTTAGGTGCTTCGAAGACCAATGCAAAAAAAATTCGAGGGTGCATGTTTGCGACCCGCTTGACCAACGTGGGAAATTTCCGTCTTCAGAAAAAAGCAAAACTTGGGTTAGGCTCGGCAGATCACACCTGTAATACCATGACCGTGGAATGTAGAGCCGGGCGGATGGCATGTGCTCGCTTCGACAGCACGTACACTGAAATTGGGACTCTACATAGAACTTGAAAAGGCCTCAGCGCTAGCATGAGACTCGGTCTGCCAGCTACAGTGGCTACCAGGAACCTGTCATTTAGGCGTTTTGAAGACAAACAAAAAAATATTTCCTGGGTGCCTTTTCTAGACCCTCCCGACCAACATGAAAAATTTCCGTCTTCAGAATGGAACCAAAACTTGGGTTAGGCTCGGCGCATCACATCTGTAATCTTGTGACAGTGGAATGTCGAGCCGGGCAGATGGCACGTGCTCGCTTCGGCAGCATGTACACTGAAATTGGGACTCTACATAGAACCTTAAAAAAGCCTCAGTGCTAGCATGAAACCTGGCCAGCCAGGTATGGTGGCTCACAGGAACCTGTCATTTAGGAGCTTCGAAGACCAACGCAAAAAACTTCGAGAGTGCGTGTTTGAGACTTGCCCAATAAACATGGAAAATTTCCGTCTTCAGAACGAAAACAAAACTTGGGTTAGGCTCGGCGCATCACACCTGTAATCCCGTGACTATGGAATGTCGAGCCAGGCAAACGGCATGTGCTCACTTCAGCAGCACGTACACTGAAATTGGGACTCTACATAGAAGCTTGAAAAGGCCTCAGTGCTAGCAGGGAACTCGGCCTGCCAGGTACGCTGGCTCACAGGTACCTGTCATTTAGGCCCTTCGAAGATCAACACAGAAGATATTTACAGGGTGCGTGTAGTAGACCCGCCCAACCAACATGGAAAATTTCCACCTTCAGAATGGAAACAAAACTTGGGTTAGGCTCGGCGCATCACAACTGTAATCCCGTGACAGTGAAATGTCGAGCCAGGCAGATGGCATGTGCTTGCTTTGGCAGCACGTACACTGAAATTGGAACTCTACAAAGAAGCCCTCGTGTTGTGCATATGGCATGTGCTCGATTCCTAAGCACGTACAATGAAATTGGGACTCTACATAGGAGCTTAAAAAGGCCTCAGCACTAGCATGAAACTCGGCTTGCCAGGTACGGTGGCTCACAGGAACCTGTCATTTAGGCGATTCGAATACCAACGCAAAAAATTTCAAAGGTGCATGTTTGAGACGTGCCCAACAAACATGGAAAATTTCCGTCTTCAGAATGAAAACAAAACTTGGGTTAGGCTTGGCGCATCACACCTGAAATATCGTGACTATGGAATGTCAAGCCGGGCAGATGGCATGTGCTCGCTTTGGCAGCACGTACACTGAAATTGGTGCTCTACATAGAAGCCGTGGGGCCGGGCATACTGCAAGTGATCATTTCAGAAGCACGTACACTGAAATTAGGACTCTACATAGAAGCTTGAAAAGGCCTCAGCGCTAGCATGGACCTCGGCCTGCCAGGTACGGTGGCTCACAGGAACCTGTCATTTAGGCGTTTTGAAGACCGAAGCAAAAGAAATTTTGAGACCTACTTGACCAGCATGGGAAATTTACGTCTTGAGAATGGAAACAAAACTTGGGTTAGAATCAGCGCATCACACCTGTAACCCTGTGACAGTGGAATGTCAAGCTAAGCAAACAGAATGTGCTCGCTTCAGCAGCCCGTACACTGAAAGTGGGACTCTATATAGAAGCTTTAAAAGGCCTCAGTGCTAGCATGATACTCGGCCTGCCAGGTACGGTTGCTCACAGGAACCTGTCATTTAGGCGCTTCGAAGATCAACGCAAAAAAAAGTTTCAGGGTGCGTGTTCGAGACATGCCCAACCAACCTGGGAAATTTCCGTCTTCAGAACGAAAACAAAACTTGGGTTAAACTTGGCGCATCACACGTGTAATCCCGTGACAGTGGAATGTCGTGTTGGACGAACGGCATGTGCTCGCTTCGACAGCATGTACACTGAAATTGGGACTCTACATAGAACCTTAAAAAAGCCTCAGTGCTAGCATGAACCCTGGCCAGCCAGGTATGGTGGCTCACAGGAACCTGTCATTTAGGCGCTTCGAATACCAACGCAAAAAATTTCGAGGGTGCGTGTTTGAGACGTGCCCAACTAACATGGAAAATTTCCGTCTTCAGAACGAAAACAAAACTTGGGTTAGGCTTGGTGCATCACACCTGTAATATCGTGACTATGGAATGTCAAGCCGGGCAGACGGCATGTGCTCACTTTGGCAGCACGTACACTGAAATTGGTACTCTACATAGAAGCTGTGGGGCCGGGCATACCGCAAGTGCTCATTTCAGAAGCACGTACACTGAAATTGGGACTCTACATAGAAGCTTGAAAAGGCCTCAGCACTAGCATGAAACTCGGACTGCAAGATATGGTGGCTCACAGGAACCTGTCTTTTAGGCACTTTGAAGACCAACGAAAAGAAAATTTCGAGGGTGCGTGTTCAAGACCCGCCTGACCAACATGTGAAATTTTCATCTTCATAACGGAAACAGAACTAGGGTTAGGCTTGGTGCATCTCACCTGTAATCTCATGACAGTGGAATGTCGAGCCGGGTGTACGGCATGTGCTCGTGTTGGCAGTACGTACACGGAAATTGGGACCCTACATAGAAGCTTGAATAGGCCTCAGCGCTAGCATGAAACTGGGCCTGTTATGTATGGTGGCTCACAGAAACCTGTCATTTCAGCGCTTCGAAAACCAACGCAAAATAAATTTGGAGGGTGCGTGTTCAAGACCCGCCCGACCAACATGAGAAATTTTTGTCTTCAGAACGGACTCAAAACTTAAGTTAGGCTTGGCGCATCACACCTGTAATATTGTGACAGTGGAATGTCTAGCCGTGCTGATGGCATATGCTCGCTTTGGAAGCATGTACACTGAAATTGGAACTCTACATACAAGCTTGAGATGGCCTCAGCGCTAGCATGGACCTTGGCCTGCCAGGTACGATGGCTCACAGGAACCTGTCATTTAGGCGCTTCGAAGACCAACGCAAAAGAAATTTCGAGGGTGCGTATTCGAGACCCGCCCGACCAGCGTGAAAAATTTCCATCTTGAGAATGGAAACAAAACTTGGGTTAGGATCAGCGCATCACACCTGTAACCCCGTGACAGTGGAATGTCGAGCTAAGCAAACGGGATGTGCTCGCTTCGGCAGCACATACACTGAACGTGGGACTCTACATAGAAGCTTGAAATGGCCTTAGCGCTAGTATGAAACTCGGCCTTCCAGGTACGGTGGCTCACCGGAACCTGTCATTTAGGCGCTTCGATGACCAACGCAAAAAACATTTCGAAGGTGGGTGTTCAGGACCTGCCCGACCAACAGGAAAAATTTCCGTCTTCAGAACAGCAACAAAACTTGGGTTACACTCGGTGCATCACAGCTGTAATCCCATGAGAGTGAAATGTCAAGCTAAGCGGACGAGATGTGCTCTCTTCGGCAGCATGTGCACTGAAAAAGGGACTCTATGTAGAAGCTTGAAAAGGCCTCAGTGCTAGCTTGAAACTTGGCCTGCCAGGTACGGTGGACCACAAGAACCTGTCGTTTCAGTGCTTCGAAGACAAACGCAAATAAAATTGCGATTGTGCGTGTTCAAGACTTGCCCGACCAACCTGGGAAATTTCCGTCTTCAGAACGGAAACAAAACTTGGGTTAAACTCGGCGCATCACACCTGTAATCCCGTGACAGTGAAATGTTGAGCCAAGTGGACGGCATGTGCTCGCTTCGGCAGTACGTACACTGAAATTGGGACTCTACATAGAAGTTGAAAAGGCCTCAGCGCTAGCATGAAACTCGGCCTGCCAGGTACAGTGGCTCACAGGAACCTGTCATTTAGGTGCTTCGAAGAAAAAATTTCGAGGATGCGTGTTCGAGACCCGCCCGACCAATGTAGGAAATTGCCGTCTTCAGAACAAAAACAAAACTTGGGGTAGGCTCAGCGCATCACACCTGTAATCCTGTGACAATGAAATGTCGAGCCAGGCGGATGACATGTCCTTGTTTCGGCAGCATGTACACTGAAATTGGGGCTCTACATAGAAGCTTGTAAAGGCCTCAGCGCTAGTATGAAGCTCGGCCTGCCAGGTACAGTGGCTCACAGAAACCTGTCATTTAGGCGCTCCGATGACTAACGCAAAAAATATTTCGAGGGTGGGTGTTCAAGACCTGCCCGACCAACAGGAAAAATTTCCGTCTTCAGAACAGCAACAAAACTTGGGTTACGCTCGGTGCATCACACCTGTAATCCCGTGAGAGTGGAATGTCAAGCTAAGCAGATGAGATGTGCTCTCTTCGGCAGCATGTACACTGAAATAGGGACTCTACATAGAAGCTTGAAAAAACCTCAGCGCTAGCATGAAACTCAGCCTGCCAGGTATGGTGGCTCACAGAAACCTGTCATTAGGCGCTTCGATGACCAACGCAAAAAACATTTCGAGGGTGGGTGTTCAGGACCCGCCCGACCAACAGGAAAAATTTCCGTCTTCAGAACAGCAACAAAACTTGGGTTACACTCGGTGCATCACAGCTGTAATCCCATGAGAGTGAAATGTCAAGCTAAGCGGAAGAGATGTGCTCTCTTCAGCAGCAAGTGCACTGAAATAGGGACTCTATGTAGAAGCTTGAAAAGGCCTCAGCGCTAGCTTGAAACTTGGCCTGCCAGATACGGTGGCTCACAGGAACCTGTCGTTTCAACGCTTCGAAGACAGTGACAGTGGAATGTTGAGCCAAGTGGACGGCATGTGCTCGCTTCGGCAGCATGTAAACTGAAATTGGGATTCTACATAGAAGCTTGAAAATGCCTCAGCAACAGCACAAAACTTGGCCTGCCATGTACGGTGGCTCACAGGAACCTGTAATATGGGCACTTCGAAGACGAACGCAAAAGACATTTCGAGGGTGCGTGTTGGAGGCCCGTTTGACAAACATAAGAAATTTCCATTTTCAGAATGGAAACAGAACTTGCGTTAGGCTCGGCGCATCACACCAGTAATCCTGTGACAGTGGAATGTCTAAGCGGGTGGATGGCATATGCTCGCTTCGGCAGCACGTACACTGAAATTGGGTCTCTACATAGAAGCCATCAAGCTGGGCATACGGCATGTGCACGTTTCCAAAGCACGTACACTGAAATTGGGACTCTACATAGAAACTTGAGAAGGTCTATGTGCTAGCATGAAACTCGCCCTGCCAGGTACGAGGGCTCACAGGAACCTGTCATTTAGGCACTTCGAAACCAACGCAAAAAAATTTCGAGGGTGCGTGTTCGAGACCCGCCTGACCAACAGGGGAAATTTTCGTCTTCAGAACGGAAACAAAACTTGGGTTAGGACACGGCACATCACACCAGTAATCCCGTGACAGTGGAATGTCGAGCCGGGTGGACAGGATGAGCTCTCTTCGGCAGCATGTGCACCGATATTGGGACTCTACATAGAAGCTTGAAAAAACCTCAGCGCTAGCATGAAACTCAGCCTGCCAGGTACGGTGGCTCACAGAAACCTGTCATTTAGGCGCTTCGATGACCAACGCAAAAAAATTTCGAGGGTGGGTGTTCAAGAACCGCTTGACCAACATGGAAAATTTCCGTCTTCAGAACAAAAACAAAACTTGGGTTACACTCGGCACATTACACCTGTAATCCCGTGAGAGTGGAATGTCACGGTAAGCGAACGGGATGTGCTCTCTTTGGCAGCATGTACACTGAAATTGGAACTCTACATAGAAGCTTGAAAAGGCCTAAGCGCTAGCATGAAACTTGGCCTGCCAGGTATGGTGGCTCACAGGAACCGGTCATTTCGGCTCTTCGAAGACGAACACAAAAAATATTGCGATTGTGTGTGTTTGAGAATCGCCTGACCAACCTGGGATATTTCCGTCTTCAGAACGGAAACAAAACTTGGGTTAAACTCGCTGCATCACACCTGTAATCCTGTTACAGTGGAATGTTGAGCCGGGTGGACGGCATGTGCTCGCTTTGGCAGCACGGACGCTGAAATCGGGACTCTACATAGAAGCTTCAAAAGGCCTCAGTGCTCGCATGAAACTCGGCCTGCCAGGTACGGTGGCTCACAGGAACCTGTCATTTAGGTGCTTTGAAGGCCAACGCAAAAAATATTTTGAGGGTGTGTTTTCGCGACTTGCCCCACAAACGTGGAACATTTCCGTCTTCAAAACGGAAACAAAACTTAAGTTAGGCTCAACGCATCACACCTGTAATCCCGTGACAGTGGACTGTCGAGCCGGGTAGATGGCATGGGCTCGCTTCAGCAGCACATACACTGAAATTAGGACTCCACATAGAAGCTTGAATAGGCCTCAGCACTAGCATGAAACTCGGCCTCGCTGCATCACACCTGTAATCCCGTGACAGTGGAATGTCGAGCTGGACGGACGGCATGTGGTTGCTTCGGCAGCACATACACTGAAATTGGGACTCTACCTAGAAGCTTGAAAAGGCCTCAGTGCTAGCATGAAACTCGGCCTGCCAGGTATGGTGGCTCACATGAACCTGTCATTTTAGCTCTTCGAAGATCAACGCAAAAAAAATTTCGAGGGTGCATGTTCGAGACCCACGTGATCAACGTGGGAAATCTTCGTCTTTTGCATTGGTCTTCGAAGAGCCTAAATGAGGAGTTCCTGTGAGTCTTCAGAGCGGAAATAAAACTTGCGTTAGTTTTGGCGCATCTCACCTGTAATCCTGTGACAGTGGAATGTCGAGCTGGGCGGATGGCAAGTGCTTGCTTCGGCAGCATGTACACTGAAATTGGGACTCTACATAGAAGCTTGAAAGTGCCTCAGTGCTAGCATGAAACTCGGCTTGCCAGGTATGGTGGCTGACAGGAACCTGTCATTTAGGCGCTTCGAATACAAACGCAAAAAACATTTCGAGGGTGTGTGTTTGAGACGTGCCCAACAAACATGGAAAATTTCCGTCTTCAGAAGGAAAACAAAACTTGGGTTAGGCTCGGTGCATCACACCTGTAATCCCGTGACTATAGAATGTCAAGCCAGGCAGACGGCATGTGCTCGCTTCGGCAGCATGTACACTGAAATTGGTACTCTACATAGAAGCCGTGGGGCCGGGCATACTGCAAGTGCTCATTTCCGAAGCACGTACACGGAAATTGGGACTCTACATAGAAGCTTGAAAAGGCCTCAGCACTAGCATGAAACTCGGCCTGCCGGGTTTGGTGGCTCACAGGAACCTGTCATTTAGGCACTTCGATGACCAACGGAAAAAACATTTCAAGGGTGGGTGTTCAAGACCTGCTTGACCAACATGAAAAATTTCAGTCTACAGAACGGAAACAAAACGTGGGTTAGGCTCGGCACATCACACCTGTAATCCCGAGACAGTGGAATGTCGATCTAAGCGTATGGGATGTGCTCTCTTCGGCAGCATGTGCACTGAAACTGGGACTCTACATAGACGCTTGAAAAGGCCTCAGTGCTAGCATGAAACTGGGCCTGCCAGGTACAGTAACTCACAGGAACCTGTCATTTAGGTGCTTCGAAGATCATCACAAAAAATCTTCGATGGTGCGTGTTCGAGACCCGCCTGACAAACGTAAGAAAATTCCGTCTTCAGAACGGAAACAAAACGTGGGATAGGCTCGGGCATCACACCTGTAATCGTGTGACTGTCGAATATCGAGCCGCGAACGGCCTGTGCTCACTTGGGCAGCACGTACACTGAAATTGGGACTCTACATAGAAGCTTGAAAAGGCCTCAGCGCTAGCATGAAACTCGGCCTGCCAGATACGGTGCCTCACAGGAACCTGTCATTTAGGCGCTTCGAAGACCAAAGCAAAATAAATATCTAGGGTGCGTGTTCGAGACCCACGTGACCAACGTAGGAAATCTTCATCTTCAGAGCGGACACAAAACTTGGGTTATTCTTGGCGCAACACACCTGTAATCCTGTGAAAGTGGAATGTCAAGCCGGGCAAATGGCATGTTCTCGCTTTCACAGCACGTACACTGAAATTGGGACTCTACATAGAATCTCGAAAAAACTTCAGCGCTAGCATGAAACTCGGCCTGCCAGGTATGGTTGCTCACAGGAACCTGTCATTTAGGTGCTTCGATGACCCACACAAAAAACATTTCGAGGGTGGGTGTTTAAGACCCGCCCGACCAACATGGGAAATTTGCGTCTTCAGAATGGAAACAAAAAGTTGTTTAGGCTCGGCGCATCACACCTGTAATCCCGTGACAGTGGAATGTCGAGCCGGGCAGTGAGATCACAAATTCGACACTGGCCTCGACCGACACAGAGCTACCCGCTTGCTATGAACAACATATAAACCGAAAAAAATAAAAAAGCGGAGCCTTGCACAGCATGTGCTCGCTTCGGCAGCACGTACACTGAAATTGGGACTCTACATAAAAGCTTGAAAAAACCTCAGCGCTAGCATGCAACTCGGCCTGCCAGGTACGGTGGCCCACAGAAAACTGTCATTTAGGCTCTTCAAAGACCAACGCAAAGAATATTTTGAGGGTGTGTATTTGAGACCCGCCAGACCAGCATGTGAAATTTCCGTCTTCAGAACAAAAACAAAACTTGAGTTAGGCTTGGCGCATCACACCTGTAGTCTTGTGACAGTGGAATGTCGAGCTGGGCGAAGGGCAAGTGCTCGCATTGGCAGCACATGCACTGAAATTGGGACTCTACATAAAGGCTTGAAAAGGCCTCAGCGCTAGCATGAAACTCGGCCTGCCAGATACGATGGCTCATAGGAATTTGTCATTTAGGTGCTTTGAAACCCAACGCAAAAAATTTCGAGGGTGCGTGTTCGACACCCGCACGACCAACATGGAAAATTTCCGTCTTCAGAACGAAAACAAAACTTGGGTTAGGCTCGGCACATTACACCAGTAATCCCGTGACAGTGGAATGTCGAGCTGGCTAAACGGCATGTTCTCGCTTTGGCAGCATGTACACTGAAATCGGGACTCTACATAGACGCTAGAAAAGGCTTCAGTGGTAGCATGAAACTTTGTCTGCCAGGTACAGTGGCTCACAGAAACCTGTCATTTAGGCGCTTTAAAGACAGATGCAAAAAAATTTCCTGGGTGCCTCTTCAAGACCCACCCAACCCACATGGGAAATTTCCGTCTTCAGAACGGAAACAAAACTTGGGTTAGGCTTGGAGCATCACACCTGTATTCCCGTGACAGTGGAATGTCGAGATGGGCGGATGGCATGTGCTCGCTTCAGCAGCATGTACACTGAAATTGAGACTATATATAGAAGCTTGAAAATGCCTCAGCGTAAGCATGAAACTCGGCCTGCCAGGTACGGTGGCTCACAGGAACCTGTCATTTAGGCTCTTCGAAGACCAACGCAAAAAATTTTCGAGGGTGCCTGTTGGAGGCCCGCCCGACCATCCTGAGAAATTTTCATCTTCAGAATGGAAACAAATCTTGGGTTAGGCTTGGTGCATCACACCTGTAATCCCGTGACAGTGGAATGTCTAGCCAGGCAGACGGCATGGGCTTGGTACGGCAGCACGTACACTAAGATTGGGACTCTACATAGAAGCTCGAAATGGCCTCAGAAAAAGCATGAAACTCGGCCTGCCAGGTACGGTGGCTTACAGGAACCTGTCATTTAGGCACTTCAAAGACCAACGCAAAAGAAATTTCGAGGGTGCGTGTTGGAGACCCACCCGAACAACATGGGAAATTTCCACCTTCAGAACAGAAACAAAACTTTGGTTTGGCTTTGCGCATCACACGTCTAATCCTGTGCCAGTGGAATGTCGAGCTGGGCAGATGGCATGTGCTTGCTTCAGCTGCACATACACTGAAATTGGGACTCTACATAGAATTCGTCGAGCCGGGCATATGGCATGTGCTCGTTTTCGAAGCACATACGCTGAAATTGGGACTCTACATAGAAGCTTGAGAATGCCTCAGCGCTATCAGGAAACTCGGCCTGGCAGGTACGGTGGCTCACAGGAACCTGTCATTTAGGCGCTTCGAAGACCAACCTAGAAAAAATTTCGATGGTGGATGTTCGAGACACGCTTGACCAACGTGGGAAATTTCCGTCTTCAGAACAGAAACAAAACCTGGCTTAGGCTCGGGGCATGACATCTGTAATCCCGTGACAGTGGAAAGTCGAGCCAAGCAGACATCATGTGCTTGCTGCGGCAGCATGTACACTAAAATTGGGACTCTACATAGAAGCCGTCAAGCAGGGCATGCGGCATGTGCTCGTTTTCGAAGCACGTACATTGAAATTGGGACTCTACATAGAAGCTTAAAAAGGCCTCAGCGCTAGTATCGAACTCAGCCTGCCAGTATGATGGCTCACAAGAACCTGTCATTAGGTGCTTCGAAGACCAAAGCCAAAGAAATTTAGAGGGTGCGTGTTGAAGACCTGCCCGACCAACATGAAAAATTTCCGTCTTCAGAATGGAAACAAAACTTGGGTTAGGCTCGGCACATCACACCTTTAATCCCGCGAAAGTGGAATGTCGAGCTGGGCAAATGGCATGTGCTCGCTTCAGCAGCCCATACACTAAAATTGGGACTCTACATAGAAGCTTCAAAAGGCCTCAGCGCTAGCATGAAACTCGGCCTGCCAGGTACGGTGGCTCACAGGAACCTGTCATTTAGGTGCTTCGAAGACCAACGCAAATAAAATTTTGAGGGTGCATGATCGAGACCCACCCGACCAACGTGGGAAATTTCCATCTTCAGTACAAAAACAAAACTTGGGTTAGGCTCAATGCATAACACCTGTAATCCCGTGACAGTAGAATGTCGAGCTGGGCAAATGGCATGTGCTCGCTTCAGCAGCCCATACACTAAAATTGAGACTCTACATAGAAGCTTGAAAAGGCCTCAGCGTTAGCATGAAACTTGGCCTGCCAGGTAGGGTGGCTTAAAGAAACTTGTCATTTAGGCACTTCGAAGACCAACAAAAATAATATTTTGAGGGTGCATGTTCGAAACCCGCTTGACCAACGTGGGAAATTTCGGTCTTCAAAACGGAAACAAAACTTGGCTTAGGCTCGGCGTCTCACACCTGTAATCCCGTGAAAGTGGAATGTCGAGCCGGGCGGAAGGCATGTGCTTGTTTCGGCAGCACATACACTGAAATTGGGACTCTACATAGAAGCTTGAAAAGGCCTCAGCGCTAGCATGAAACTCGGCCTGCAAGGTACATTGGCTCACAGAAACGTGTCATTTAGGCCCTTCGAAGACCAATGCAAAAATAATTTCGAGGGTGCGTGTTTGAGACCTGCCTGAACAACGTAGGAAATCTTCGTCTTCAGAATGAAAACAGAACGTGGGTTAGCCTCAACGCATCACACCTGTAATTTCATGACAGTAAAATGTCGAGCCAGGCAGATGGCATGTGCTCGCTTAGGCAGCACGTACACTGAAATTGGGACTCTACATAGAAGCCGTCGTGTTGTGCATACGGCATGTTCTCATTTCTGAAGCACATACACTGAAATTCAAACTCTAAATAGAAGCTTGAAAACGCCTCAGCAATAGCCTGAAACTCAGCCTGCCAGGTACGGTGGCTCACAGAAACCTGTAATATAGGCGCTTCAAAGACAAATGCAATAGACATTTCGAGGGTGCGTGTTGGAGACCCGCCTGACCAGCGTGAGAAATTTTCATCTTCAGAACAAAAACAAAACTTGGGTTAGGCTCAGCACATCACACCAGTAATCCCGTGACAGTGGAATATCAAGTCGGGCGGAAAGAATGGGCTCGCTTCGGCAGCACGTACACTGAAATTGAGACTCTACATAGAAGCTGTCGAGCTGGGCATACGACATGTGCTCGATTCCGAAGCATGTACACTGAAATTGGGACTCTACATAGAAACTTGAAAAGGCCTCAGCGCTAGCATGAAACTCACCCTGCCAGGTACGGTGACTCATAGGGACCTGTTATTTAGGCGCTTCGAAGACCAACGCAAAAAATATTTCGTGGGTGCGTGTTCGAGACCCGCTCGACGAACATGGGAAATTATGTCTTGAGAACCGAAAGAAAACTTGGGTACCTCTTGGCGCATCACACCTGTAATTTTGTGATAGTGGAATATCAAGCAGGGCAGACGGCATGTGCTCGCTTCGGCAGCAAATACACTGAAATTGGGACTTTACATTGAAGCTTGAAAAGGCCTCAGTGCTAGAATGAAACTCGGCCTGCCAGGTACGGTGGCACACAGTAACCTGTCTTATAGGTGCTTTGAAGACCAACGCAGAAAATATATCGAGGGTGCAGGTTCGAGACCCGCTCGACACATGTGGGAAATTTCCGTCTTCAGAAAGGAAACAGAAGTTGGGTTATGCTCTGCGCATAACACCTGTAATCCCATGACAGTGGAATGTCGAGTTGGATGGATGACATGTGCTCGCTTCTGCTGCACATTCTCTAAAATTGGGACTCTACATAGAAGCTTGAAGAGGCCTCAAGGCTAGCATGAAACTCGGCTTTCAGGTATGGTGGCTCACGGGAACCTGTCATTTAGGCGCTTCGAATACCAATGCAAAAAAAATTTCGAGGGTGCATGTTCGAGACCCGCCCGACCAACCTAAGAAATTTTTGTCTTCAGAACGGAAACAAAACTTGGGTTCGGCTGGGCGCATTACACCTGTAATCCCGTGACAGTGTAATGTCGAGCCTGGCAGACGGCTTGTGCTCACTTCGACAGCACGTAAACTGAAATTGGGACTCTACATAGAAATTGAAAAGGCCTCAGTGCTAGCATGAAACGTGGCCTGCCAGGTACGGTGGCTCACAGAAACCTCTCATTTTGGCGCTTCGACGAACAACGCAAGATATATTTTGAGGGTGCGTGTTCTAGACTCACCCGACCAAAGTAAGAAATATCCGTCTTCAGAACGAAAACAAAACCTGGGTTATTCTTGGCGCATCACACCTGTAATCTTGTGACAGTGGAATGTCGAGCCGAGCGGTTGGCATGTGCTCGCTTTGGCAGCACGTACACTGAAAATGTGATTCTAAATAAAAGTTTGAAGAGGCCTACACACTAGCATAAATCTTGGCCTGCCAAGTATGATGGCAAAAAAAACTTTCATTTAGGCGCTTCAAAAACCAACGCCAAAAAAATTTCGAGGGTGCATGTTCGAGACCCACCCGACCAACATGGAAAATTTCCGTCTTCAGAACAAAAACGAAACTTGGGTTAGGCTCGGCGCATCACACCTGTAATCCGGTGACAGTGGAACGTTGAGCCAGGCGGAAGGCATGTGCTCACTTCTGCAGCACGTACACTGAAATTGGGACTCTTCATAGAAGCTTGAAAAGGCCTCAGCGCTAGCATGAAACTCGGCCTGGCAGGTACGGTGACACACAGGAACCTGTCATTTAGGCGCTTCCAAGATCAATGCCAAAAAAAATTGCGAGGGTGCGTGTTCGAGACCCGCCTGACCAACATGAAAAATTTCTGTCTTCAGAACAGAAACGAAACTTGGGTTGGGCCCTGCGCATCACACTTGTAATCACTTGACAGTGGAATGTCAAGCCGGGTGGATGGCATGTGCTTGCTTCAGCAGCACATACACTGAAATTGGGACCCTTCATAGAAGCTTGAAAAGGCCTCAGCGCTAGCATGAAACTTGGCTTGCCAGTTCCGGTGGCTCACAGGAACCTGTCCTTTAGGCGCTTCAAAGACCAACAAAAAAAATTTTTGAGGGTGCGTGTTCGAGACCCGCCCGACCAACGTGGGAAACTTCCGTCTTCAGAACGGAAACAAAACTTGGGTTAGGCTCAGTGCATCACACCTGTAATCTTGAGATAGTGGAATGTCGAGCCAGGCAGACGACATGTGCTGGCTTCTGCAGCACATACATTGAAAGTGGGACTTTATATAAAAGCTTTGTAAGGCCTCAGCGCTAGCATGAAACTCGGCCTACCAGGTATGGTGGCTCACAAAAACCTGTCGTTTAGGCGCTTCAAAGACCAACGCAAAAAATTCTAGAATGTGTGTTTGAGACCCGCCTGACCAATCTGTGAAATTTCTGTCTTCAGAACAAAAACAATACTTGGGGTAGGCTCGGCGCATCACACCTGTAATCTTGTGAAAGTGGAATGTCGAGCCATGTGGACAGCATGTGCTCGCATCAGCAGCACGTACACTGAAATTGGGACTCTACATAGAAGCTTGAAAAGGCCTCAGTGGTAGCATGAAACTCAGCCTGCCAAGTACGGTGGCTTACAGGAACCTGTCATTTAGGTGCTTCCAAGACCAACGCGTAAAAAAATTTGAGGGTGCGTGTTCGAGACCCGCCCGACCAACGGGGGAATTTTTCATCTTTAGAACGGAAACAAAACTTGGGTTAGGCTCCGCGCATCACACCTGTAATTCCGTGACAGTGGACTGTCAAGCCGAGCAAACGGCATGTGCTCGCTTCGGGATTACATACACTGAAATTGGGACTCTACATAGAAGCTTGAAAAGGCCTCAGTGCTAGCATGAAACTCGGCCTGCCAGGTACCATGGCTCACAGGAACCTGTCATTTAGGCGCTTCAAAGACCAACGCAAAAAATTTTGAGGGTGCGTGTTTGAGACCCACTTGACAAACGTGGGAAACTACCGTCTTCAGAATGGAAACAAAACTTGGGTTAGGCTCGGTGCATCACACATGTAATCCCGAGACAGTGGAATGTCGAGCCGGGCAGACGGCATGTGGTTGCATCGGCAGCACATACACTGAAATTGGAACTCTACATAAAAGTTTAATAAGGCCTCAGAGCTAGCATGAACCTCGCCCTACCAGGTATGGTGGCTCACAAAAACCTGTCATTTACGTGCTTCAAAGACCAATGGAAAAAAATTTTAGGGGGCGTTTTTGAGACCCGCTCAACCAACATGTGAAATATCCGTCTTCAGAACACAAACAATACTTGGGGTAGGCTCGGCACATCACACGTGTAATCCCGTGACAGTGGAATGTCGACTGGTGTGGATGGCATGTCCTCACGTCAGCAGCACGTACACTGAAATTGGGACTCTACACAGAAGCCATCGAACTAAGCATACAGCATGTGCTCGTTTCCGAAGCACGTACACTGAAATTGGGACTCTATAGAGAAAATTGAAAAGGCGTCAGGGCTAGCATGGACCCTTCCCTGCCAGGTACGGTGGCACACTGGAACCTGTCTTTTAGGTGCTTCGAAAACCAACGCAAAATATATTTCGAGAGTGCATGTGCAAGGCCCGCCCGACCAACGTGGGAAATTTCCGTCTTCAGAAAGGAAACAAAAGTTGGGTTAGGCTCTGTGCATAACACGTGTAATCCCGTGACAGTGGAATGTCGAGTTGGACAGACAACATGTGCTTGCTTCGGCAGCACGTGCACTGAAATTTTGACTCTAGAGAGAATCTTGAAAAGGCTTCAGTGCTAGCATGAAACTCCGCCTGCCAGATACGGTGGCTCACAGAAACCTGTCATTTAGGCGCTTCGAAGACCAACAAAAAAACATTTCGAGGGTGGGTGTTCAAGACCCGCCCGACCAACATGGGAAATTTCTGGCTTCAGAACGGAAACAAATCGTGGGTTAGGCTCAGCGCACCACACCTGTAATCTTGTGACAGTGGAATGTCAAGCCGGGCGGATGGCCTGTGCTCGCTTCAGCAGCACGTACACTGAAATTGGGACTCTACATAGAAGCTTGACAAGGCCTCAGCACTAGCATGAAACTCAGCCTGCCAGGTACAGTGGCTCACAGAAACTTGTCATTTAGGGGCTTCGAAGACCAACACAAAAAAAATTTCGAGAGTGCGTGTTCGAGATTTGCCCGACCATCATGGGAAATTTCCGTCTTCAGAATGGAAACAAAACTTGGGTTAGGCTCGGCGCATCACACATTTAATCACGTGACAATGGAATGTCGAGCCGAGCAGATGGCATGTGCTTACTTTGGCAGCACGTACACTGAAATTGGGACTCTAAATAGAAACTTGAAAAAACCTCACCGCTAGCATGAAACTCAGCCTGCAAGGTACGATGGCACAAAGGAACCTGTCTTTTAGGCGCTTCGAAGACCAACGCAAAAAAAATTTCGAGGGTGCATGTTCGAGACCCGCCCGACCAACATGGAAAATTTCCGTCTTCAGAACAAAAGCAAAACTTGGGTTAGGCTCGGCGAATCACACCTGCAATCCCGTGAATGTGGAATGTCGAGCCGGGTGGATGGCATGTGCTCGCTTCAGCAGCACATACACTGACATGGGGAGTCTACATCGAAGCTTGAAAAAACCTCAGCATTACCATGAAACTCGGCCTGCCAGGTATGTTGGCTCACAGGAACCTGTCATTTGGGCGCTTAGAAGACCAAAGCAAAACAATGTTGAGGGTGAGTGTTCGAGACCCGCTTGAAAAACTTGGGAAATTTCCGTCTTTAGAACGGAAAAAAAACTAGCGTTAGGCTCGGCACATCACACCTGTAATCTCGTGACAGTGGAATGTCGAGCCGAGCGGACATTATATGCTCGCATCGGCAGCATGTACACTGAAAATGTGACTCTAAATAGAAGTTTGGAAAGGCCTACGCACTAGCATGAATCTCGGCCTGCCAGGTACGGTGACACAAAGGAAGCTGTAATTTAAGCGCTTTGAAGACCAACGCAAAAAAAATTTCGAGGGTGCGTGTTCGAGAGTCACTCGACCAACGTGGGAAATTTCTGTCTTTGGAACAGAAACAAAACTTGGGTTAGGCTCGGCACATGTCACTTGTAATTGTGTGACAGTGGAATGTCACGCCAGGCAGTTGGCATGTGCTTGCTACGGTAAAACGTACACTGAAATTGAGACTCTACAAAAAGCCTTGGAAAGGCCTCAGCGCTAGCATGAATACCGGCCTGCCCAGTACGGTGGCTCACAGGAACCTGTCATTTAAGCGCTTCGAAGACCAACACTATAAATATTTTAAGGGTGCGTGTTTGAGACCCGCCCGACCAACATTAAAATTTCGGTCTTCATAACGGAAACAAAACTTGGGTTTGTCTTGGCACATCACACCTCTAATCCCGTGACAGTGGAATGTGGAGCCAGGCAAACGGCATGTGCTTGCTTCGGCAGCACGTACACTGAAATTGGGACTCTACATAGAACCTTGGAAAGGCCTCATCGCTAGCATAAAACTCAGCCTGCAAGGTACGGTGGCTTACGGGAAACTGTCATTTAGGCGCTTCAAAGACCAATGCAAAAAAATTTTGAGGGTTCGTGTTCAAGACCCTCCGGACCAACATGGAAAATTTCTGTCTTCAGAACAGAAACTTGGGTTAGGCTTGGCACATCAGACCTGTAATCCCGTGACAGTGGAATGTCGAGCCGGGCAAATGGCATGTGCTCGCTTCAGCAGCACGTACACTGAAATTGGGACTCTACATAGAACCTTGAAAAGACCTCAGCGCTAGCATAAAACTCGGCCTGCCAGGTATGGTAGCTTACAGGAAACTTTCATTTATGTGCTTCGAAGACCAATGGAAAGAAAATTTCGAGGGTTCATGTTTGAGACCAGCCAGACCAACATGGGAAATTTCCATCTTCAGAACGGAAACATAGCTTGGGTTAGGCTCGGTGCATCACACATGTAATCCCGTGACAGTGGAATGTCGAGCCGGTCACACAACATGTGCTCACTTCGTCAGCACGTACACTGAAAATGTGACTCTAAATAGAAGCTTGAAAAGGCCTATGCACTAGCATAAATCTCGGCCTGCCAGGTATGGTGGCAAAAAGAAAGCTGTCATTTAGGTGCTTCGAAGACCAACGCAAAAAACATTTCGAGGGTGCGTGTTCAAGACCCGCCCAACCAACGTGGAAAATTTCCGTCTTCGGAACAGAAACAGAACTTGGGTTAGGCTTGGCGCATCTCACCTGTAATCCTGTGACAGTGGAATGTGGAGCCAGGCAAACGGCATGTGCTTGCTTTGGCAGCACGTACACTGAAATTGAGACTACAAAAAACCTTGAAATGGCCTCAGCGCTATCATGAATCTTGGCTTGCCAGGTACAGTGGCTCACAGGAACCTGTCATTTAGGTGCTTCGATGACCAACATTAAAAATATATTGAGGGTGCGTGTTCAAAACCCGCCCGAACAACATGGGAAATTTCCGTCTTCAGAACGGAAACAAAACTTGGGTTTGTCTCGGTGCATCACCTCTAATTCCGTGACATTGGAATGTTGAGCCAGGCGAACGGCTTGTGCTTGCTTCGGCAGCACATACATTGAAATTGGGACTCTACATAGAAGCTTGAAAAAACCTCAGCGCTAGCATAAAACTCGGCCTGCCAGGTACGGTGGCTTACAGGAAACTTTCATTTATGCACTTCGAAGACCAACGGAAAGAAAATTTCGAGGGTTCATGTTCGAGACCTGCCCGACCAACATGGGAAATTTCCATCTTCAGAACGGAAACATAGCTTGGGTTAGGCTCGGCGCGTCACACCTGTAATCCCGTGACAGTGGAATGTCGAGCCGGTCACACAACATGTGCTTGCTTCGTCAGCACATACACTGAAAATGTGACTCTAAATAGAAGCTTGAAAAGGCCTACGCACTAGCATAAATCTCGGCCTGCCAGGTATGGTGGCAAAAAGAAAGCTGTCATTTAGGCGCTTCGAAGACCAACACAAAAAACATTTCGAGGGTGCATGTTCGAGACCCGCCCGACCAACGTGGAAAATTTCCGTCTTCGGAACAGAAACAGAACTTGGGTTAGGCTCGGTGCATGTCACCTGTAATTTCGTGGCAGTAGAATGTCGAGCCAAGCAGACAGCATGTGCTCGCTTTGGCAGCACGTACACTGAAATTGGGACTCTACATCAAGCGGTCGAGCCATGCATATGGCATGTGCTCGTTTCCGAATCACGCACACGGAAATTGGGACTCTACATAGAAGCTCTATAAGGCCTCAGTGCTAGCGTGAAACTCGGACTGCCAGGTACGGTGGCTAACAGAAACCTGTCATTTAGGCACTTCCAAGACCAACGCAGAAAAAATTTCGATGGTGCATATTCGATACCCGCCCAACCAAGGTGGGAAATTTCCGTCTTTAGAACAGAAACAAAACTTAGGTTCGGCTCGGCGCATCACACCTGTAATCCCGTGACAGTGGAATGTCGAGCCGGGTGGATGGCATGTGCTCGCATCAACAGCACATACACTGAAATTGGGACTCTACATGGAAGCTTGAAAAGGCCTCAGCACTAGTATAGAACTTGGCCTGCCAGGTACGGTGGCTCACAGGAACCTGTCATTTAGGCACTTCGAAGACCAACGCAAAAGAAATTTTGATGGTGTGTGTTCGAGACCCTCCCGACAAACGTAAGAAATTTCCGTCTTCAGAACGAAAACAAAACTTGGGTTAGGCTCTGTGCATCATACCTGCAATTCCGTGATAATGGAATGTCGAGCCGGGTGGACAACATGTGCTCGCTTTGGCATCACATACACGAAAATTAAGACTCTACATAGAAGCTTGAAAAGGCCTAAGTGCAAGCATAAAACTCGGCCTGTCAAGTATGGTGCATTACAGGAATCTGTCATTTAGGCGCTTCAAAGACCAAGGCAAAAAAAATTTTGAGGGTGCATGTTCGAGACCCGCTCGATCAACCTGGGAAATTTCCGTCTTTAGAACAGAAACAAAACTTGGGTTAGGCTCGGCGCATCACACCTGTAATCCCGTGACAGTGAAATGTCAAGCCGGGCAGACATCATGTGCTCGCTTCAGCAGCATGTACACTGAAATTGGGACTCTACATAGAAGCTTGAAGAAACCTTAGAGCCAGCATGAAACTCGGCCAGCCAGGTATGGTGGCTCACAGGAACCTGTCATTTAGGCGCTTCGAGGACCAACGCAAAAGAAATTTTGAGGGTGTGTGTTCGAGACCCACCCGACCAACAAGAAATTTCCGTCTTCAGAACAAAAACAAAAGTTGGGTTAGGCTCGGCGCATCACACATGTAATTCCACGACAATGGAATATCAAGCCAGGCAGACGGCATGTGCTCGCTTCGGCAGCACGTACACTTAAATTGAGACTTTACATAGAATCTTGAAAAGGCCTCAGTGCTAGTATAGAACTTGGCCTGCCAGGTACGGTGACTCACAGGAACCTGTAATTTGGGTGCTTTGAAAACCAATGCAAAAGATATTTTGAGGGTGCGTGTTGAAGACCCGCCCGACCAACATGGAAAATTTTTGTCTTCCAAATGAAAACAAAACTTGGGTTAGGCTTGGAGCATACCACCTGTAATCTCGTGACAGTGGAATGTCAAGCCGTGTGGACGGCATGTGCTCGATTCGGCAGCACATACACTGCAATTGGGACTCTACATAGAAGCTTAAAAGGCCTCAGGGCTAGCATAAGACTCGGCCTGCCTGGTATGGTGGCACACAGGAACAAATCATTTAGGCGCTTAGAATACCAACGCAAAAATAATTTCGAAGGTGCGTGTTCGAGACCCGTTCCACCAATGTGGGACATTTCCGTCTTAAGAACGGAAACAAAGGTTGGGTTTGGCTCTGTGCATTACACCTGTAATCTCGTGACAGTAGAATGTCGAGCCAAGCAAAGGGCATGTGCTCGCTTCGGCAGCATGTACACTGAAAATGGGACTCTACATAGAAGCTTAAAAAGGCCTCAGCGCTAGCATGATACTCAGCCTGCCAGGTACGGTGGCTCACAGGAACTTGTAATTTAGGTGCTTCGAAGACCAATGCAAAAAATATTTCGAGGGTGCGTATTTGAGACCCGCCTGATGAACATGTGAAATTTCCATTCTCAGAACAGAAACAAAACTTGGGTTAGGCTCGGTGCATCACACCTGTAATCCTGTGACAGTGGAATGTCTTGCTGGGTGGATGGCATGTGCTCGAGTTGGCAGCACGTATACTGAAATTGGGACTCTACATAGAAGCCGTCGAGTTGGGCATATGGCATGTGCTCGTTTTTGAAGCACGTACACTGAAATTGGGACTCTAGATAGAAGCTTGAAAATGCCTCAGTGATAGCAGGAAGCTCGGCCTGCCAGGTATGGTGGCTCACAGGAATCCGTCGTTTAGGTGCTTTGATGACGAACGCAGAAAAAATTTTGATGGTGCATGTTCGAGAGCCGCTTGACCAACATGGAAAATTTCCGTCTTTAGAACGGAAACCAAACTTGGGTTAGGCTTGTCGCATCACAACTGTAATCCCATGACAGTGGAATGTTGAGCCGGGCGGACGGCATGTGCTCAATTCAACAGCACGTACACTGAAATTGGGACTCTATATAGAAGCTTGAAAAGGCCTCAGCGCCAGCCTGAAACTCGGCCTGCCAGGTACGGTGGCTCACATGAACCTGTCATTAAGGCACTTCGAAGACCAACGCAAAAAATATTTCGACAGTGCATGTTCGAGATTCGCCCGACCAACATGGAAAATTTCTGACTTCAGAACAAAAACTAAACTTCGGTTAGGCTCGGTGCATCAAATCTGTAATCCCATGACAGAGCAATGACGAGCCGGGCGGACGGCATGTGCTCGCTTTGGCAGCACATACACTGAAATTGGCACTCTACATAGAAGCTTAAAAAGGCCTCAGCGCTAGCATGAAACTCGGCCTGCCAGGTACAATGGCTCACAGGAACCTGTCATTTAGGCGCCTCGAAGACCAACGCAAAAAAATTTCGATCGTGAGTGTTCGAGGCCCCCCCGACTAACGTGGGAAATTTCCGTCTTCAGAACAGAAACAAAACTTGGGTTTGGCTCGGTGCATCACACCTGTAATCCCGTGACAGTGGAATGTCGAGCTAAGCAAACAAGATGTGCTTGCTTCGGCAGCACGTACACTGAATTTGGGACTCTACATAGAAGCTTGAAAAGGCCTCAAGGCTAGTACGAAACTTCGCCTGCCAGGTATGGTAAATCACAGAAACCTGCCATTTAGGCGCTTCAAAGACCAAAGCAAAAAATTTCAAAAATGGGTGTTCAAGACCCGCCCGACAAACCTGGGAAATTTCTGTCTTCAGAACGGAAACAAAACTTGGGTTAGGCTGGCAGATCACACCTGTAATCCCATGACAGTGGAATATCGAGCCGGGCGGACAGCATGTGCTCACTTCAGCAGCACGTACACTGAAATTGAAACTCTACACAGAAGCTTGAAAAGGCCTCAGTGCTACCATTAATCTAGGCCTGCCAAATACGATGACACACAGGAACCTGTCATTTAGGCGCTTTGAAGACCAATGCAAAAAAATTTCGAGGGTGCGTGTTCGAGACCCACCCGACCAACATGGGAAATTTCCATCTTCAGAACGGAAACAAAACCTGGGTTAGGCCTGGCGCATCACACCTGTAATCCCCTGACAGTGGAATGTCGAGCTGGGTGGACAGCATGTGCTGGTTTCAGCAGCATGTGCACTGAAATTGAAACCCTACATAGAAGCTTGAAAAGGCCTCAGCGCTAGCAGGAAACTCAGCCTGCCAGGTACGGTTGCTCAGAGGAACCTGTCATTTAGGCACTTCGAAGACCAACGCACAAAAAATTTCAAGAGTGCGTGTTCGAGACCCGCCTGACAAACGTGAAATTTCCGTCTTCAGAGTGGAAACAAAACTTGGGTTAGGCTTGGCGCATCACACCTGTAATCTTGTGACTGTGGAATGTCGAGCTGGGCAGATGGCATGTGCTCGATTCGGCAGCATGTACACTGAAATTGGGACTCTACACAGAACCTTGAAAAGGCCTCAGCGCCAGCCTGAAACTCGGCCTGCCAGGTACGGTGGCTCACCGGAACCTGTCATTAAGGTGCTTCAAAGACCAACGCAAAAAATATTTCGACGATGTGTGTTCGAGATTTGCCCGACCAAAATGGGAAATTTCCGTCCTAGAATGGAAACAAAACTTGGGTTATGCTTGGCACATCACACCTATAATCCCGTGACAGTGAAATGTCGAGGTTGGGAGGTCGGCATGTGCTCGCTTCGGCAGCACATACACTGAAATTGGGACTTTATATAGAAGCTTGAAAAGGCCTCAGCGCAAGCATGAAACTCCGCCTGCCAGGTACAGTGGCTCACAGAAACCTGTCATTTAGGTGCTTCAAAGACCAACGCAAAAGAAATTTCGAGGGTGCATGTTGGAGGCCCAACCGATGAACATGGGAAATTTTCACCTTCAGAATGGAAACAAATCTTGGGTTAGGCTTGGCGCATCACACTTGTAATTCCGTGATAGTGGAATGTCTGCCGGTCTGACGGCATGTGCTCGCTTTGGCAGCACATACACTGACATTGGGACTCTACGTAGAAGCCATCGAACCGGGACAAGGGCATATGCTTGTTTTGGCAGCACGTACACTGAAATTGGGACTCTATATGGAAGCTTAGAAAGGCCTCAGTGCTAGTATAAAACTCAGCCTGCCAAGTACTGTGGCTCACAGGAACGTGTCATTTAGGCGCTTTGAAGACCAACCCAAAAAATATTTTGAGGGTGCCTGTTAGCGACCCACCTGACCAACGTGGGAAATTTCCATCTTTAGAACAAAAACTAAACTTGCGTTAGGGCTTGGCACACCACACCTGTAATTCCGTGACTGTGGAATATCGAGCCTGGCGGACGGCTTTTGCTCGCTTTGGCAGCATGTACAGTGAAATTGGGACACTAGATTGTAGCTTTAAAAAACCTCAGAGCTAGCATGAAACTCGGCCTGCATGGTACAATGGCTCACAGGAGCCTGTCATTTAGGCGTTTCGAAGACCAACGCAAAAAATATATTGAGGGTGCATGTTCGCGACCCACCCGACCAACGTGGAAAATTTCCATCTTCAGAACGGAAACAAAACTTGGGTTATGCTTGGCGCATCACACCTGTAATTCCATGACAGTGGAATTCGAACCACACAGACGGCATGTGCTCTCAGCCGTACACTAAAATTGGGTCTCTACATAGAAGCCATTGAGCTGGGCATACGGCATGTGCTCGTTTCTGAAGCACGTAAACTGAAATTGGAATTCTACATAGAAGCTTGAAAACGCCTCAGCACTAGCATGAAACTCGGAGTGCCAGGTACGGTGGCTCACAGAAACCTCTCATTTAGGCGTTTCGAAAACCAACACAAAATATATTTCGAGGGTGCGTCTTCGAGACCCGCCCGACCAACGTGGAAAATATTCGTCTTCAGAACGGAAACAAAACTTGGGTTAGGCTCGGCGCATCACACCTGTAATCCCGTGACAGTGGTATGTCTAGGTGGGTGGACAGCATGTGCTCACCTCGGCACCACGTACACTGAAATTGGGACTCTAAGTTGAAGCTTGAAAAGACCTCAGCGCTAGCATGAAACTCGGCCTGCCAGGTACGGTGGCTCACAAGAACCTGTAATTTAGGTGCTTCAATGACCAACGCAAAAGATATTTCAAAGGTGTGTTTTGGAGACTCGCCTGACCAACATGGGAAATTTCCATCTTCAGAACAAAAACAAAACTTGCGATAGGCTTGGCGCATCACACCTGTAATTGCGTGACAGTGGAATGTGTAGCCGGGTGGACGGCCTGTGCTAGTTTCAGCAGCATGTACACTGAAATAGGGACTCTACATAGAAGCTTGAAAAGGCCTCAGCACTAGCATGAAACTCAGCCTGCCAGGTACAGTGGCTCACAGGAACCTGTCATTCAGGCGCTTCGAAGACCAACGCAAAAAATTTCGAGGGTGCGTGTTCTAGATTTGCCTGAGCAACATGGGAAATTTCCGTCTTCATAACAGAAACAAAACTTGGGTTAGGTTCACTGCATCACACCTGTACTCCCGTGACAGTGGAATATCGAGCCGGGTGGATGGCATATCCTTGCATCGGCCACATGTAAACTAGAATTGGGACTCTACATAGAAGCTTGAAAAGGCCTCAGCGCTAGCACGAAACTCGGCCTGCCGGGTACGGTAACTCACAGGAACCTGTCATTTAGCCGCTCCGAAGACCAACGAATAAAAATTTCGAGGGTGCCTGTTCGAGACCCACCTGACCCAATGGGAAATTTATGTCTTCAGAACGGAAAACAAACTTAGGTTAAGCTCGGCGCATCACACCTGTCATCCCGTGACAGTAGAATGTCGAGCCGAGCAGATGGCATGTGCTCGCTTCGGCAACACGTACACTAAAATTTGGACTCTACACAGAAGATTGAGGAGGCCTCAGCACTAGCAGGAATCTCTGCCTGCCAGGTACGGTGGCACACAGGAACCTGTCATTTAGGTGCTTCGAAGACCAACACAATAAAATTTCAAGGGTGTGTATTCAAGACCCGCCCGACCAACATAAATTTCCGTCTTCAGAACGGAAATAAAACGTGTGTCAGGCTCGGCACGTCACACCTGTAATTCCGTGACTGTGGAATGTCAAGTTGTGCGGATGGCATGTGCATGCTTCGGCAGCACGTACACTGAAATTGGGACTCTACATAGAAGCTTGAAAAGGCCTCAGCACTAGCACGAAACTTGGCCTGCCAGGTACAGTGGCTAACAAGAATCTCTCATTTAGGCGCTTCGAGACCAACGCAAAAAATATTTCGAGGGTGCGTGTTCGAGACCCGCTTGACCAACATGGGAAATTTCCGTCTATAGAATGGAAACAAAACTTGGGTTAGGCTCGATGCATCCCACTCCTAATCCCATGACAGTGGAATGTCAAGCCGGGCAGACGGCCTGTGCTCGCTTTGGCAGCACGTACACTGAAATAGGGACTCTACATAGAAGCTTGAAAAGGCCTCAGCGCTAGCATGTAACTCGGCCAGCCAGGTACGGTGGCTCACAGACACCTGTCAATTAGCCGCTTCAAAGACCAACGACAAAAAAATTTCGAGGGTGCATGTTCGAGACCCGCCTGACCAACGTGGGAAATCTTCATCTTCAGGACCGAAAAAAACTTGGGTTATGCTTGGCGCTACACACCTGTAATCCCGTGACAGTTGAATGTCGAGCCGGGCAAACAGCATGTTCTCGCTTTGGCAGCATGTACACTGAAATTGGGACTCTACATAGAATCTCGAAAAGGCTTCAGTGCTAGGATGAAACCCGGCCTGCCAGGTACAATGTCTCACAGAAACCCGACATTTAGGCCCTTCGAAGACCAACGCAAAATAAATTTTGGGGTGCATGTTCGAGACTCGCTTGACCAACGTGGGAAACTTCAGTCTTCAGAACTGAAACAAAACTTGGGTTAGGCTCGGCATATCTCACCTGTAATCCCGTGACAGTGGAATGTCGAGCTGGGCGGATGGCAAGTGCTTGTTTCGGCAGCACGTACACTGAAATTGGGACTCTACATTGAAGCTTGAAAAGGCCTCAGCACTAGCATGAAACTCGGCCTGCCAGGTACAATGGCTCACAGGAACCTGTCATTTAGGAGCTTCGAAGACCAACACAAAAAATTTCGAGCGTGCGTGTTTGACACTTGCCCAACAAATATGGGAAATTTCCGTCTTCAGAACGAAAACAAAACTTGGGTTAGGCTTGGCACATCACACCTGTAATCCCGTGACAGTGGAATGTCGAGCCGGGCAGACGGCATGTGCTTGCTTCGGCAGCATGTACACTGAAATTGGGACTCTATATAGAAGCCGTCATGCCAAGCATACAGCATGTGCTCGTTTTTGAAGCACGTACACTGAAATTGGACCTCTACATAGAAGCTTAAAAAGGTCTCAGCGCTAGCATGAAACTCGGACTGCCAGGTATGGTGGCTCACATGAACCTGTCATTTAGGCGCTTCAAAGACCAACAAAAAAAATATTTCAAGGGTGCGGGTTCGAGACCCCCCCGACCACCGTGAAAAATTTCCGTCTTCAGAACGGAAACAAAACTTGGGTTAGGCTTGGCACATCACACCTGTAATCCCATGACAGTGGAATGTCGAGCCGTGCAAACAGCATGTTCTCGCTTTGGTAGCACGTACACTGAAATTGGGACTCTACATAGAAGCTTGAAAAGGCCTCAGCGCTAGCATGAAACTCGGACTGCCAGGTACGGTGGCTCACAGAAACCTGTCATTTAGGCACTTCGAAGACGAACGCAAAAATTTTGGATGGTGCATGTTCGAGACCCGCCCGACCAACGTGGGAAATTTCCGTCTTCAGAGTGAAAACAAAACTTGGATTAGGCTCGGCGCATCACAACTGTAACCCCGTGACAGTGGAATGTGGAGCTAAGCAAATGGGATGTGCTCACTTTGGCAGCACGTACACTGAAATTGGGACTCTACATAGAAGCTTGAAAAGGTCTCAATGCTAACATGAAAGTCGGCCTGCCAGGTAGGATGGCTCACAGGAACCTGTCATTCAGGCGCTTTGAAGACCAACGCAAAAATATTTTGAGGGTGCGTGTATGAGACCCGCCCAACCAACGTGGAAAATTTTCGTCTTAAGAACAGAAACAAAACTTGGGTTACACTTGGCGCATCACACCTGTAATCCAGTGACAGTGGAATGTTGAGCCGGGCGGAAGGCATGTGCTCCCTTCGGCAGCACATACACTGATATTGGGACTCTACATAGAACCATAATAAGGCCTCAGCGCTAGCATGAAACTCGGCCTGCCATGTACGGTGGCACATAGGAAACTGTCATTTAGGCGCTTAAAAATCCAACACAAAACAATTTCGAGGGTGCATGTTCGAGACCCGCCCAACAAACATGGACAATTTCCGTCTTCAGAACGGAAACAAAACTTGGGTTAGGCTCTGCGCATTACACCTGTAATCCCGTGACAGTGGAATGTCCAGCCAGACGAATAGCATGTGCTCGGTTCAGCAGCACGGACACTGAAATTGGGACTCTAGATAGAAACTTGAAAAGGCCTCAGCGCTAGCATGAAACTTGGCCTGCCAGGTACGGTGGCTCACAGGAACCTGTCATTTAGGCGATTCATAGACCAACGCAAAGAACATTTTTAGGGTGCGTGTTCGAGACTCTCCTGACCAATATGTGAAATTTCCGTGTTCAGAACGGAAACAAAACTTGGGATAGGCTCAGCGCATCACACCAATTTCTGATACTTTTTATGGTAGCCCTAGAAAATGCAGAGAGTTATCAATAATGGAGTTATAACTCAAAACACAAGTGTAAACCTATGCATTCAATTGTGTTCTTTTGGACAAACATAATTATAATAATCAATAATAAAAATTATAAAAGGAATTATACAGTGGCTCAAGCCTGTAATCCCAGCACTTTGGGAGGCTGAGGCAGGTGGATTACGAGGTCAAGAGATCGAGACTATCCTGGTCAACATGGTGAAAACCTGTTTCTACTAAAAACACAAAAAATTAGCTGGGCATGATCAGCTACTAAGGAGACTGAGGCAGGAGAATTTCCTGAACCCAGGAGGTGGAGGTTGTGGTGAGCCAAGATCGTGCCATTGCACTCCAGCCTGGGTAACAAGAGCGAAACTCCATCTCAAAAAAAATTATATATTTATTCTGGAACATAAAAAGGTCACCAGAGATGGTCTAGCAATATTAAAAAATTATTTGATATATAATTAAAGAAGGAGAAATTACTGGAAAGGCCAGCTAATCTAATATTCTTCACTAATAGAAAAATCTGGATAAATGAGAATGAAAATGAACATCCCAAGGAATTAAACTAACATCTAATTAGAAATCACCGAGGATCAGTGTAAATGGAGGAATGAGGCAACGAAGAAAGCTATGGTGAAGAGATGTTTTCTTTACAATTGTTCTTTGTTTTTTAAACAGATTTAATGAACTTTAATTTATATACAATAAATTTATCTGTTGTTAGGACAAATTTAACAATTTTAGTAAGTGTAAAGAGTTAACCACATCATCCAGTTTTAGAACATCTTAATCCCTCTTAAAAGATCTCTTACAAGTTAAGTTTGATCTCAAATGACTTTGGAAAATGGAGTCAGTATTAGAATGCAGAGGCTTAGACTGAGTCTTTCTTCTCATGGGCTACATGATAACATCACCTACCTTATACTGTCCCCTTACCTGTAAACACTGCCATTATTTACTACACATACGTGTGTTTATCAATGGAGTTCATGAGGTTGTCAGTGGCCTTGCCTTCATTTATGACACACATGACACACAATTGAGTCATAGTACCCCATTCTCCTAGACAATCATTGTTCAAGGGTGATGACTCCTGTAGAGTATAATGCTATGCATAGTCTACCGAAACATCTTCAGTATCCAAGTAAAATTCTCATTAAGAATAAAACCAATTTATAGGAAGCAAAGCAGACTGATGGAGCCATAGAATTCCTTACCTGAAGCAAGTCAATTTCTTAAAATCCCCCATAATGTGAGCCAATAAATAACCCCCTCTTTATTTCACTAATTTGGGCTTCAAATATACATTCTCTATTAATTACAAGACATCTTAACCATTGAAACTACTACTAAGAAACTAAGTTGTCCAGGATACCTGGCACAAGCAAGTACAAATCTCTTTATGAATGGCAGTTCGTTCTTGATTTGGCTCTCTTTAAGTCTGTTATTGGTGTAGAGGAAGGCTTGTGATTTTTGCACGTTGATTTTATATCCTGAGACTTTGCTGAAGTTGCTTATCAGTTTCAGGAGTTTTTGGGCTGAGGCGATGGGGTCTTCTAGGTATACTATCATGTCGTCTGCAAATAGAGACAATTTGGGTTCCACCTTTCCTATTTGAATACCCTTTATTTCTTTTCCTTGCCTGATTGCTCTGGGTAGAACTTCCAGTACTATATTGAAGAGGAGTGGTGACAGAGGGCATCCTTGTCTAGTGCCAGATTTCAAAGGGAATGCTTCCAGTTCTTGCCCATTAAGTATGATATTAGCTGTTGGTTTGTCATAAATAGCTTTGATTACTTTGAGATACGTTACATCGATACCGAGTTTATTGAGGGATTTTAGCATAAGGGGCTGTTGAATTTTGTCAAATGCCTTCTCTGCATCAATTGAGATAATCATGTGGTTTTTGTTTTTGGTTCTGTTTATGTGGTGAGTTACGTTTATAGACTTGCATATGTTGAACCAGCCTTGCATCCCTGGGATGAATCCTACTTGATCATGATGAATAAGTTTTTTGATTTGCTGTTGCAATCGGCTTGCCAATATTTTATTGAAGATTTTTGCATCTATGTTCATCATGGATATTGGCCTGAAGTTTTCTTTTCTTGTTGGGTTTCTGCCGGGTTTTGGTATCAGGATGATGTTGGTCTCATAGAATGATTTGGGAAGGATTCCTTCTTTTTGGAGTATTTGGAACAGTTTCAGAAGAAATGGTACCAGCTTCTCTTTGCGTGTCTGGTAGAATTCGGCTGTGAACCCGTCTGGACCTGGGCTTTTTTGTGTGGTAGGCTCTTAATTGCTGCCTCGACTTCTGACCTTGTTATTGGTCTATTCATAGTTTCAGCTTCCTCCTGGTTTAGGCTTGGGAGGACACAGGAGTCCAGGAATTTATCCATTTCTTCCAGGTTTACTAGTTTATGCGCATATAGTTGTTTGTAATATTCTCTGATGATGGTTTGAATTTCTGTGGATTCTGTGGAGATTTCCCCTTTATCATTTTTTGTTGCATCTATTTGGTTGTTCTCTCTTTTCTTTTTAATCAATCTGGCTAGTGGTCTGTCTATTTTGTTGATCTTTTCAAAAAACCAGCTCTTGGATTTATTGATTTTTTGGAGGGTTTTTCCTGTCTCAATCTCCTTCAGTTCAGCTCTGATCTTAGTTATTTCTTGTCTTCTGCTGGGTTTTGAGTTTTGTTGATCTTGCTCCTCTAGCTCTTTAAATTTTGACGATAGGGTATCAATTTTGGATCTCTCCATTCTCGTCATATGGGCACTTATTGCTATATACTTTCCTCTAGAGACTGCTTTAAATGTGTCCCAGAGGTTCTGGCACGTTGTGTCTTCGTTCTCATTGGTTTCGAAGAACTTCTTTATTTCTGCCTTCATTACACTGTTTACCCAGTCAACATTCAAGAGCCAGTTGTTCAGTTTCCATGAAGCTGTGCGGTTCTGGGTCGGTTTCTCAATTCTGAGTTCTAACTTGATTGCACTATGGTCTGAGAGGCTGTTTGTTATGATTTCAGTTGTTTTGCATTTGTTGAGCAGTGCTTTACTTCCAATTATGTGGTCAATTTTAGAGTAAATGTGATGTGGTGCTGAGAAGAATGTATATTCTGTGGATTTGGGGTGGAGAGTTCTGTAAATGTCTATCAGGTTTGCTTGCTCCAGGTCTGAGTTCAAGCCCTGGATATCCTTGTTGATTTTCTGTCTGGTTGATCTGTCTAATATTGACAGTGGAGTGTTAAAGTCTCCCACTATTATTGTGTGGGAGTCAAATCTCTTTGTAAGTCATTAAGAAATTGCCTTATGTATCTGGGTGCTCCTGCATTGGGTCCATATATGATTAGGATTGTTAGTTCTTCTTGTTGTATCGATCCTTTTACCATTATGTAATGGCCTTCTTTGTCCCTTTTGATCTTTGTTGCTTTAAAGTCTCTTTTCAGAGATGAGAATTGCAACTCCTGCTTTCTTTTGCTCTCCATTTGCTTGGTAAATCTTCCTCCATCCCTTTATTTTGAGCCTTTGTGTATCCTTGCATGTGAGATGGGTTTCCTGGATACAGCACACTGATGGGTTTTGGCTTTTTATCCAATTTGCCAGTCTGTGTCTTTTGATTGGTGCATTTAGTCCATTTACATTTAGGGTTAATATTGTTATGTGTGAATTTGATACTGCCATTTTGATGCTAGCTGGCTGTTTTGTCCGTTAGTTGTTGTAGATTCTTCATTATGTTGATGCTCTTTAGCATTCAGTGTAATTTTGGAATGGCTGGTACTGGTTGTTCTTTTCTATGTGTAGTGCCTCTTTCAGGAGCTCTTTTAAAGCAGGCCTGGTGGTGAAAAAATCTGAGTACTTGCTTTGTTCGCAAAGGATTTTATTTTTCCTTCACTTCTGAAGCTCAGTTTGGCTGGATATGAAATTCTGGGTTGAAAGTTCTTTTCTTTAAGGATGTTGAATATTGGCCCCCACTCTCTTCTAGCTTGTAGAGTTTCTGCCGAGAGATCTGCTGTGAGTCTGATGGACTTCCCTTTGTGGGTGACCCGACCTTTCTCCCTGGCTGCCCTTAGTGTTTTCTCCTTTATTTCAACCTTGTTGAATCTGACAATAATGTGCCTTGGGGTTGCTCTTCTTGCAGAATATTTTTGTGGTGTTCTCTGTATTTCCTGCAATTGAGTGTTGGCCTGTCTTGCTAGTTGGGGGAAATTTTCATGTATGATGTCCTGAAGAGTGTTTTCCAGCTTGAATTCATTCTCTTCGTCCCCTTCTGGTACACCTATCAAACGTAGGATAGGTCTCTTCACATAGTCTTACATTTCTTGGAGACTTTGTTCATTCCTTTTTGTGCTTTTTTCTCTGATCTTGGATTCTCATTTTATTTCATTAAGTTGATCTTCGACTTCTGATATTCTTTCTTCTGCTTGGTCAATTCGGCTATTGAAACTTGTGCATGCTTCGCGAAGTTCTCATATTGTGTTTTTCAGCTCCTTTAATTCATTCATATTCCTCTCTAAGGTATCCATTCTTGTTATCATTTCCTCACATCTTTTTTCAAGGTTCTTAGTTTCTTTGCATTGATTTAAAACATGTTATTTTAGCTCACAAAAGTTTCTCATTATCCACCTTCTGAAGTCTAATTCTGTCATTTTGTCACAGTCATTCTCCATCCAGCTTTGTTCCCTTGCTGGTGAGGAGTTTTGGTCCTTTCTAGGCGGCGAGGTGTTCTGGTTTTGGGTGTTTTCCTCCTTTTTGCGCTGGTTTCTTCCCATCTTTGTGGATTTATCCACCTGTCGTCTGTGTAGTTGATGACTTTTCGATTGGGTCTCTGAGTGGACACCCAGATTGTGGGTGATGAAGTATTTCTGTTACTTGGTTTTCCTTCTACCAGTCTAGCCCCTTTGCTGTACGACTGCTGAGGTCCACTCCAGGCCCTGCTTGTCTGGGGTGCACCTATAGCAGCTGCGGAAAAGCGAGGTATGCTACCAGTTTTCCTTTCTGCTATCCTTATCCCAGAATGATGCCTGCCAAATTTCAGTCTCTTGGATATAGGGGGGTCAGGGAGCTGCTTGAGAAGCCAGTCTGTACCTTGTAGGAGCTCAAGTGCTGAGCTGTGAGCTCTGTTGTTTATTCAGAGCTGTTAGGCTGAAAAAAACCCTTTTTTTTCAGATGCTCTGTCAGGGGGGAGGTTGGTGCTGTCCTTGTGAGTGTCTGCCTCGC
This sequence comes from Callithrix jacchus, assembly GCF_049354715.1. Lineage (NCBI taxonomy): Eukaryota > Metazoa > Chordata > Mammalia > Primates > Cebidae > Callithrix > Callithrix jacchus. The sequence continues at coordinate 1,134,580 of NC_133520.1, forward strand.
TGTCCTGCCCATCTAGGAGGCAGTCTAGTCACTATTTGCCTTCCAAGGCTCCGCCCTGCTGGTGTGAGGTTAGCCCTGTTGCTGCAGGCTGTGCCCTTCTGCTGCGGTCTCCACCCTGTTGCCATGGGCTACGCCCTGCCGCAGAGTCTCTCTCTTGTACCAGGTTGCCTCGGCAATGGCAGGCTGCGTCAGCAATGGGTGTGTACCTCAGTAGGGGCTGATTGCCTCTGTAATGGCGGACGCCCCTCCCTCATGGAGCTGCGCTTTAAGAAAACCTCCTCACCGGGAGCGTTTGGAATCGCCGTTTTGTTTTTCGCACTGCACTACCCCAAATGCTGTGTCCCTGGGATTTCCTGGGCTGGCTCACTCTCCACGTCCCTTTCATTCTCAAGTTCAGCCCTCTCAGGTCTGTTTGCTGGTTCAACAGGGCACCCGTAACAGTGCCCTTTTGTATGCAACGCTGTGGAGCGCCTCTGTGCTCCGGCACGAACTGGAGCCACACCGGCTGCCGGCTACACCAGCCAAGACCTCTGCCTGGTTTCCTGCGTCTCTTTTATACCTGGGAATTTCCCCGTTCACTGGGCAACTAAGATCCGTCTGGAAATGCGTCCTTGACTCACCCTGTCCGCGCATCCAGTGAGAGCTTCAATCCTGGGTTCTTCTCACAGAGCCATCTTGAGTCCTCCCCTCATTTTCTGTTCTTGTGTCAGTTTGCTGAGAATGATTTTCTCCAGATTCATCCATGTCCCTACAAACAACACAAACTCATCATTTCTGATTGCTGCATAATACTCCATGGTGTATATGTGCCACATTTTTCCAATCCAGTCTATCATCAATGGGCATTTGGGTTGATTCCAGGTCTTTGCTATTGTAAACAGTGCTGCAATGAACATTCGTGTGCATGTGTCCTTATAGTAGAACGATTTATAGTCCTTTGTATATATACCCAGTAATGGGATTTCTGGGTCAAATGGAATTTCTATTTCTAAGGCCTTGAGGAATCGCTACACTGTCTTCCACAATGGTTGAACTAATTTACACTCCCACCAACAGTGTAAAAGTGTTCCTTTTTCTCCATGTCCTCTCCAGCATCTGTTGTCTCCAGATTTTTTAATGATCTCCATTCTAACTGGCATGAGATGGTATCTCAATGTGGTTTTGACTTGCATCTCTCTGGATAATTGGTAGGTGTTAATTTATCAATCATGGGACAGTGCTGTAAATAATTTACTCTCACATTCAGGTAAAGTGGTAATTATTGTTCTTTTTTATTCTTTAATTGAGACAGGGTCTCTGTCTAACACCCAGGCATGAGTTCAGTGAAACAATCAGAGCTCACTGCAGCCCGAAACTTCTGGGCTCATGAGATCCTCCCACCTTAACCTTCTTGGTAGCTGAGACTACAGGCACAGGCCACCATGACCCGCTAATTTTTTTAGTCTTTTTGTATAGATGGGGTTTTGCAATGTTTTGCAGGCTGTTCTTGAACTTCTGAGCTCAAGAAAGTGGCTCACTTTGGCATTCCCAAGTGTTTGGGTTACAGGCACTGTGCTCTGCCAATTCTAGTTCTTAGTAGGGAGTTATGGTGTTCTTCAGCAGATTCAGAAGTTTTATTAAAATATAAAAAATTAAGAATTCAGGGTCATAAACCTAGATTTTTCCATTCAAGCATCAGAGTCCCATTCTTTCCAATTCACAACTCTGTTATCAACATAGTAATCTGCCTTGGTTATGATATTAACATTTCTTGGAGACTAGCTTTTCTGATCTGGCTATTTATTTTCATACTTAACTTTATCTGCCCTCCTCTTGAAAGATATAACAGGCTCACCGGGTTACCAATGAGACAACCTGGCTTTCACAGTAGGCTTTCAATTAGCAACTCAGGTCTCTGAGATTTGTATTATCTTTCCCTAATGTGTCAATCTAATCTAGATTTGCAATAACACCCTGATCCCTTTGTCTGTATTAATTTTCTATTGCTGTGTGGCAATATTAACTCAGGCTTAGCATGTAGTTTAAAACAACAATTTTTTTTTACTTACAGCTGCTGTGGGTCAGAAATCCAGCCATGGTTTAGCTTATTTCTTTTTTTAGGGTATTCCAAGGCTACCAGTCAAGATATAATCTTTACTGCAATCTCAGCTGGAAGTTTGAATTGGTGAGGATCTATTTCTCTGTTTGCATGGTTGTTAGTAGCATTCAGTTCCTTATAGATGTGGTACTGAGAGCTTCAAATATGTTCACTGTCTCCTGCAAGAAGGATGCCTTTATTTCCTAAAGCTCATATGCAGACCTTGTGTATGACGTTTACTAATATAGCCACTTGCTTCCTCATATCACGAAAGGGAAAGACTCTAGCAATCTGACAGTTACAATCTTATGAAACATATCCAAATTATTACATGCATGTCATCATGTGCATGCTCTCACCTTTGCCACATTCTATTAATTAGAAGCAAGTGACAGGTCTCATCTGCACTGAAAGGGAAGGGATAACACAAGGATGTGAACAATAAAATGTGAGGATAATGGCAGTCCTCCAAAAATCATTTAGTTTCCATAGTTTACTTTTAATCAATAATTTTAAAATACTTGATACATTGCACCAGATAGCGCATTCTTTTCTGTCCGTATAGTAAAATATTCTAATTCAACACCTGTGAATATTTCAACAATTGTACCTCTACCTCATCTCAAGGACTTTATGTGTTTCATTGACACCAGTGAGCGGGTCTTTAATTCCAGCCAGATGGTGAGCGATCCCATTGCAAAGGCTTCTCTCATTGCCTGTGCTCTTAGACAATTCCTGGCACAAATTTGTGATCTGTGTAGAAAAAACTTTTTTAAAATTTTTTATTTTTTATTGCGTTTTAGGTTTTGGGGTACATGTGCAGAACATGTAAGATAGTTGCCTAGGTACACACATGGCAGTGTGTTTTGCTGCCTTCTGCCCCTTCACCCACATTTGGCATTTCTCCCCATGCTATCCCTCCCCAGCTCCTTCCCCCCGCTGTCCCTCTCCTATTTCCCCAAATAGACCCCAGTATGTAGTACTCCCTTCCCTGTGTCCATGTGTTCTCATTGTTCATCACCCACCTATGAGTGAGAATATGCGGTGTTTCATTTTCTGTTCTTGTGTCAGCTTTCTGAGAATGATGTCCTCCAGATTCATCCATGTCCCTACAAAGGACACAAACTCATCATTTTTGATTGTTGCATAATATTTCATAGTGTACATGTGCCACATTTTCCCAGACCAGTCTATCACTGATGGGCATTTGGGTTGGTTCCAGGTCTTTGAGAAAGGGTTTTTGATTCAGAGATGAGTGTAGAATGTTTTTCAAGAAGCAGAAGGAAGAAAAAACCTGGAACTTCAGGTCAAATAAACCTCTTTCTTTTGTAAATTGACAAGCTTCTGGTATGTCTTTAGCAGTGTGAAAATGGAATAATACAGTAAATTTGTACTGGGAGTAAGGTGCTGCTGCAAAGATACCTGAAAATATGGAAGCCACTTTGGAACTGGGTAACAGGCAGAGGAAAGAAGAGTTTAGAGAGCTCAGAAGAAGACAGAAAAATGTGGGAAAGTTTGGGGATTCTTAGAGTCATGTTGAATAACTTTGATCAAAATGCTGATAACAATATGGACAATAAAGTCCAGGCAGAGGTGGGTTCAGATGGAGATGAGGAATCTGTTGAAAACTGGAGCAAAAGTGACCTTTCTTATGTTTTAGCAAACAGACTCATGGCATTTTGCCCCTTTCCTAGAGATTTGTGAAACTTTGAAGTTGAGGGAGATAATTTAGGGTATCTGGCAGAAGAAATTTCTAAGCAGCCAAGCATCAAAGAGGTGAGTTGGGTGCTGTTAAAGGCATTCTGTTTTATAAGAAAACAAAGATAAAAGTTCAGAAAATTTGCAGCCTAACAATGTGATAGGAAAGAAAGTCACATTTTCTGAGGAGAAATTCAAGTTAGCTGCAGAAAATTGCATAAATAATGAGGAGCTGAATGTTAATCTCCAAGACAATGGGAAGAACATTTCAAAGGCATGTCAATAGCCTTCACAGCAGCCCTTCCAATCACAAGCCGGAAGGCCTAGGAGGAAAAAAATCATTTCACGGGTCAGGCCCAGGGTCCCCATGCTGTGTGCAGCCTAGGGACTTGGTGTCCTGCTTCCCATCGACTCCACAAATGGCTGAAAGGAGCAAACATAGGGCTCAGGCCATGGCTTCAGAGGGTGCAAGCCTCAAGACTCGCCAGCTTCCACATGGGGTTGAACCTGCCAGTGCACAGAAGTTAAGAATTGGGGTTTGAAACCTCTGCCTAGATTTTAAATGATGGATGGAAATGTTTGAGTATCCAGGCGGAATGTTGCTGCAGAGGTGGGGCTCTCATGGAAAACCTCTGTTAGGGCAGTGCAGAACAGAAATGAGGAATCAAAGACCCCACATAGGATCCCTACTGGAGCACTGTCTAGTGAAGTTATGAAAAGAGGACCACCATTCTCCACACCCCAGTATGATAGACCCACTGACTGCGTGCATAGTTCACTTGGAAAAGCCACAAACACTCAATGCCAGCCTGTGAAAGCAGCCAGGATAAAGGCTGTGACCTGCAGAGGCACAGGGGTGGATCTGCCCAATACCATGGATACTCATCTCTTGTAAGAGCATAACCTAGATGAGGTCAAAAGAGATCATTTTAAAGCCTTAAGATTTGGTGGCCTTTAGACTTCTATAGGGCTTGTAACCCCTTTGTCTTGGCCAGCATCTCTCATTTGGAATGGTTGTATTTACCCAATGCCTGTATCTTATTGTATCTAGAAAGTAACTGACTTACTTTTGATTTTACAGGTGCTTAGACAGAAGGGAATTGCCTTGTCTCAAATGAAACTTTAGACTGTGAACCTTTGAGTTAATGTTGAAATGAGTTAAGACTTTGGGGGACTGTTGAGAAGGCATTAATTAATTTTGAAATGTGAGTACCTAAGATTTGGGGGAGGACAGGGTGGAATAATATGCTTTGGCTTTGTCTCCACTCAAATCTCATCTTGAATCACCATGTTCTGTGGGAGGGACTAAATGGGAGGTAATTGAATCATGGGAGCAAGTCTTTCTCATGTTTTTCTCGTGATAGTGAATAAGTCTCATGAGATATGATGGTTTTAAAAAGGGGAGTTTCCCTGCACAAGCCCTCTTCTCTTGTCTGCTGCCATATGAGATATGTCTTTTACCTTCTGCCATGATTCTGAGGCCTCCCCAGCCATGTGGAACTGTAAGTCCAGTAAAATTCTTTCTTTCATAAATTGCTCAGTCTCAGGTATGTCTGTATCAGCAGCATGAAAACAAACTAATATATACACGTTATATTTTTTTGAATGTGGTTAGACAGTATTTCTCTTTTATTTGATGATTTTTCTATTTAATGTAAGTAAACTATATAGTAATTTAAGTAGTAAATTGTATTTGAATTATTTTTACTTTCTTAATAGCAAAGAATACCAAGTTTTCTTTGAATTAGTATGATTTGTTCTGCACATATATCATTAGAAATACTTAAATATATGAGGACCAATAGAAGGAAAACAGACAAAAATGCCTTGCATGGAGTTTGCCATTTGTTTTTAAATGGCCTAATACATTTCATAATATTCGTTGCAATTATTAAATGTAGTTCATCAAGAACTTACTATTCTAGATAACAATGGAAAATATTGCTGGTATAATTTCTCTATAAGAAGTATCACAACTTTAACTAGGAATCTATTTTTTTCTGGGATATTTATAAAGAAGTTCTTTATTCTGCCATAGGAAGCAGCATCAAATATTTCTCTATTTACCAACACACACACACAAAATGCAAGCCTAGCAAAGAACATTGATAATGGCAAAAATAATATAGCCAGAAAATTAAGAAAAATGCCAGTGCTTAGAGAAATAAATAGAAAGCTAGAGTAGCCCAGGGTCAGTCCTGTTATCTAATAAATTGTTCAGTACATATTTTTCCAGAAGATATTGGAGGAAAAATATGTCCTTTAGAAATCAATGTTAGCTAAATAATGCCTTTAGCACGAACATACTAAAGATGAAGATTTCTCCAATAATATTTTTGTAAAAGTAACTCTGGAAAATGAATCATTCTTTTTCATATGCTGTTTTATAAAGAAAACATCAGAATTCAAAGAAAGAATATATACAAGAAAATAACAGAAACTAAAAGTTATTATGATTTCCTTAGTGAAGAGAAAGCTGAGTTGTCTCAACTGTATTTTACAATCTCTGTGTCTCTTTCCTTCTTTCTCTCGTGTGTGTGTGTGTCTGTGTTTGTGTATACATACAGACATAATTCAAATGTACATTTGAATACATATCCAAACTGCTATATACAAAATTTGTATAGATCTATTTACATATACATATAATCATGTACACATACTATAGGAATTTTGAGGGAGCTGGGCCCTGAGTATGAGAAAAGCTGTAACCACCAGGTGGCAGTATCACAATCAGGCCTCATTGGTGGCTAATTTGAGAGTTGCTTGCTGGGGAAGTCACTGCAGAAGGCGGTAAAGAGGCTGCTCAGGGTGGGAGGTGGGCAAATAAAGTCCAGGGAAGAGAGGCATTAGAGACGGGACTTACGCATCAAAGTGATACAGTTCAGCAGCATAGCAGGAGTCTCTGAGTCAAAGAGCTCTGAAGGACAGTTGTGGCTTGGAGTTTTAATGACCTCAGAGCTAAAAATAGCTAGCTAACTGATTTGGTGTGCCGTTCTATGTTTTATGCAAAGCATAAATGGCTAAACATGTACTCCTTTTGGTTATTTTTAAAATAGTTGGATGTGTAAAAATTTGAGATTGGTGCAGTGTGTTAGTGCACTAATGAATCTCAGCCTGCAGTGTAGCACTATAAGGCCCAATAAACAGAGCCCATCTCTGGATCAACTATAGAACATGCACATGTTTCTTTCCTTTGCTTGTTTTTCTTTTGTTTCTTTCTTTCCTCTTTCTTCCTTCCTTCCTTCCTTCCTTCCTTCCTTCCTTCCTTCCTTCCTTTCTTTCTTTTTCTGTCTTTCTCTCCTTCACTCCCTCTCTCCTCCCTCCCTCCATTCCCCGCCTTCCTTCCTTATCTCCTTTCTTCCTTCCATTTCTTTGTCTCTCACTCTCTCTCATCTGTCTATTTAAGTCTTATTACAATGCAGTATCAGATGTTCTAAACAATTTTTTGTCATATCAATAAGATCATAAGTTTTTTTAAAAAACTCATTATTTTTATGAGATGTTTGTCCTAGATAGACTTTATGTTAACCCTTATACACTGCTTCTATTATAGATATATAACTGCATAAAAATGTTTTGAATATTGATTTGCCAGTTATCTTATTGAAATGCCTGAGTTCTTTAAACTTATAATTCTAGTTTAAATAACAAAATCTTACTAAGCAAGTTAAAATTAAGAAAAGATTTATTTTTAAGACATCTAATTTTAGAGCTCTTTATAATAACAGAAATTGAAAACAAGTCATATTTCCAAAGAAATGGTTAAATAAATTGAAGACATAATACTTTGTAAAATTAATTATCATTAAAATACTAGAAAATTCTTTCTTATATTGTAAGTTTCATGAGACCAATAACTTTTTGGTTTTATTCACTGTTCTACAAGTTCTAGAAACTTTTTGGTTTTGTTCACTGTTCTACGAGTTCTAGAAAATTTCCTAATATATAGTAGGACTCTAGTAAATATTTATTGATTAATGAAGTGATCTCCACTTAAAAACTGCATGGAAAAAGAAGCCTACAAATGTGTTATAAGACACTAATAGAGACAGCAGAGCCGGCAGGAACAGCGCGAATCACACAACAGCAGGGCGGAGCCTCGGCAGCCAAACAGTGGCTAGTCTGCCTTCTAGCTGGGCAGGACACCAGATCGGACATCCAAAAATAAAGCCCAAACCCCTCAACACAGAGCATTTGAGAAAAAAAAAAAGGTTTTTTAACGAGCTCTGTTGCAGCAGAATAAAACATAGCAGCCTAACAGCCCTGAATGAACAACAGAGTGCACAGCTCAGCAATTAAACCCCTATAAAGTACAAACTGTCTCCTCAAGCAGCTCCCTGACCCCTCTATATCCAAAAGACTGACATTAGGCAGGCATCATCCTGGGACAAAGAGAGCAGAAAAAGAAACTGGTAGCATCCCTCGCTGTGTCACAGCTACTAGAGGTGCACCCCAGACAAGCAGGGTCTGGAGCGGACCTCAACAGTCGTACAGCGAAGGGGCTAGACTGGTAGAAGGAAAACCAAGTAACAGAAATACTTCATCATCAACATTCTGGGTGTCCACTCAGAGACTCAAACGAAAAGTCAGCAACTACGCAGACGACCAGCGGACAAATCCACAAAGATGGGAAGAAACCAGCGCAAAAAGGAGGAAAACACCCGAAACCAGAACACCTCGCCTCCTAGAAAGGACCAAAGCTCCTCACCAGCAAGGGAACAAAGCTGGACGGAGAATGACTGTGACGAAATGACGGAATTAGACTTCAGACGATGGATAATGAGAAACTTTGGTGAGCTAAAAGATCATGTATTAAATCAATGCAAAGAAACTAAGAACCTTGAAAAAAGATCTGAAAAAAGATTTGAGGAAATGATAACAAGAATGGATAACTTAGAGAGGAATATGAATGAATTAAAGGAGCTGAAAAACACAATATGAGAACTTCGCGAAGCATGCACAAGTTTCAATAGCCGAATTGACCAAGCAGAAGAAAGAATATCTGAAGTCGAAGACCAACTCAATGAAATAAAACGAGAAACCAAGATCAGAGAAAAAAGCGCAAAAAGGAATGAACAAAGTCTCCAAGAAATGTGGGACTATGTGAAAAGACCTAACCTACGTTTGATAGGTGTACCAGAAGGGGACGAAGAGAATGAATCCCAGCTGGAAAATACTCTTCAGGACATCATCCAGGAAAATTTCCCCCACCTAGCAAGACAAGCCAACACTCAATTGCAGGAAATACAGAGAACACCACAAAGATATTCCGCAAGAAGAGCAACCCCAAGGCACATAATCGTCAGATTCAACAGGGTTGAAATAAAGGAGAGAATACTAAGGGCAGCCAGAGAGAAAGGTCGGGTCACCCACAAAGGGAAGCCCATCAGACTCACAGCAGATCTCTCGGCAGAAACACTACAAGCCAGAAGAGAGTGGGGGCCAATATTCAACATTCTTAAAGAAAAGAACTTTCAACCCAGAATTTCATATCCAGCCAAACTGAGCTTCAGAAGTGAAGGAAGAATAAAATCCTTTGCGAAAAAGCAAGTACACAGAGATTTTGTCACCACCAGGCCTGCTTTAAAAGAGCTCCTAAAAGAGGCACTACACATAGAAAGGATCAATCAGTACCAGCCATTCCAAAATCACACTGAATGCTAAAGAGCTTCAACATAATGAAGAATCTACAACAACTAACAGGCAAAACAGCCACTTAGCATCAAAATGGCAGTATCAAATTCACGCATAACAATATTAACCCTAAATGTAAATGGACTAAATGCACCAATCAAAAGACCCAGGCTGGCAAATTGGATAAAAATTCAAAACCCATCAGTGTGCTGTATCCAGGAAACCCATCTCACCTGCAAGGATACACAAAGGCTCAAAATAAAGGGATGGAGGAAGATTTACCAAGCTAATGGAAAGCAAAAAAAAGCAGGAGTTGCAATTCTCATCTCTGATAAAATAGACTTTAAAGCAACAAAGATCAAAAGAGACAAAGAAGGCCATTACATAATGGTAAAAGGATCGATACAACAAGAAGAGCTAACGATCCTAAACATATATGGACCCAACACAGGAGCACCCAGATACATAAGGCAAGTTCTTAATGACTTACAAAAGGACTTAGACTCCCACACAATAATAGTGGTCGACTTTAACACTCCACTGTCAATACTAGACAGATCAACCAGACAGAAAATCAACAAGGATATCCAGGGCTTGAACTCAGACCTGGAGCAAGCAAACCTGGTGGACATTTACAGAACTCTCCACCCCAAATCCACAGAATACACATTCTTCTCAGCACCACATCACACCTACTCTAAAATTGACCACATAATTGGAAGTAAAGCACTGCTCAACAAATGCAAAACAACTGAAATCATAACAAACAGCCTCTCAGACCATAGTGCAATCAAGTTAGAACTCAGAATTCAGAAACCGACCCAGAACCACACAGCTTCATGGAAACTGAACAACTGGCTCTTGAATGTTGACTGGGTAAACAACGAAATGAAGGCAGAAATAAAGAAGTTCTTCGAAACCAATGAGAACGAAGACACAACGTGCCAGAACCTCTGGGACACATTTAAAGCAGTCTCTAGAGGAAAATATATAGCAATAAGTGCCCATATGAGGAGAATGGAGAGATCCAAAATTGACACCCTATCGTCAAAATTGAAAGAGCTAGAGGAGCAAGATCAAAAAATCTCAAAACCCAGCAGAAGACAAGAAATTACTAAGATGAGAGCTGAGCTGAAGGAGATTGAGACACGAAAAACCCTTCAAAAAATCAATAAATCCAAGAGCTGGTTTTTTGAAAAGATCAACAAAATAGAAAGACCACTAGCCAGATTGATTAAAAATAAAAGAGAGAACAACCAAATAGATGCAATAAAAAATGATAAAGGGGAAATCACCACAGATTCCACAAAAATTCAAACCATCATCAGAGAATATTACAAACAACTATATGCGCATGAACTAGTAAACCTGGAAGAAATGGATAAATTCCTGGACTCCTGTGTCCTCCCAAGCCTAAACCAGGAGGAAGCTGAAACTATGAATAGACCAATAACAAGGTCTGAAATCGAGGCAGCAATTAAGAGCCTACCTCACAAAAAAAGCCCAGGTCCAGACGGGTTCACAGCCGAATTCTACCAGACACACAAAGAGGAGCTGGTACCATTCCTTCTAAAACTATTTCAAACAATCCAAAAAGAGGGAATTCTTCCCAAATCATTTTATGAGACCAACATCATCCTGATACCAAAACCCGTCAGAGACCCAACGAGAAAAGAAAACTTCAGGCCAATATCCATGATGAACATAGATGCAAAAATCTTCAATAAAATATTGGCAAGCCGATTGCAACAGCAAATCAAAAAACTTATTCATCATGATCAAGTAGGATTCATCCCGGGGATGCAAGGCTGGTTCAACATACGCAAGTCTATCAACGTAATTCACCACATAAACAGAACCAAAAACAAAAACCACATGATTATCTCAATTGACGCAGAGAAGGCATTTGACAAAATTCAACAGCCCTTTATGCTAAAAACCCTCAATAAACTCGGTATCGATGGAACGTATCTCAAAGTAGTAAAAGCTATTAATGACAAACCAACAGCCAATATCATACTGAATGGGCAAAAACTGGAAGCATTCCCTTTGAAATCTGGCACTAGACAAGGATGCCCTCTCTCACAACTCCTATTCAATATAGTACTGGAAGTTCTAGCCAGAGCAATCAGGCAAGAAAAAGAAATAAAGGGTATTCAAATAGGAAAGGTGGAAGCCAAATTGTCTCTATTTGCAGACGACATGATAGTATACCTAGAAGACCCCATTGCCTCAGCCCAAAAACTCCTGAAACTGAAAAACAACTTCAGCAAAGTCTCAGGATATAAAATCAATGTGCAAAAATCACAAGCATTCGTCTACACCAATAACAGACTTAAAGAAAGCCAAATCAAGAGCGAACTGACATTCGCAATTGCTACAAAAAGAATAAAATACCTTGGAATACAACTCACAAGGAACGTAAGGGACCTCTTCAAGGAGAACTACAAACCACTGCTCAACGAAATCAGAGAGGACACAAACAGATGGAGAAACATTCCATGTTCATGGTTAGGAAGAATTAATATCGTGAAAATGGCTATACTGCCCAAAGTAATTTACAGAATCAACGCCATCCCCATCAAGCTACCATTGACTTTCTTCACAGAACTGGAAAAAACCACCATGAACTTCATATGGAAGCAAAAGAGAGCCCGCATAGCCAAGTCAATTCTAAGCAAAAAGAACATAGCGGGGGGCATCACACTACCGGATTTCAAACTATACTACAAGGCTAAAGTAATCAAAACAGCATGGTACTGGTACCAAAACAGAGATATAGACCAATGGAACAGAACAGAGGCACCAGAGGCAACACAACATACATACAACTATACAATCTCTGATAAACCTGACAAAAACAAGCAATGGGGCAAGGATTCCATGTTTAACAAATGGTGTTGGGAAAACTGGCTAGCCATGTGCAGAAAGCAGAAACTGGACCCCTTCCTGACACCTTACACTAAAATTAACTCCAGATGGATTAAAGACTTAAACATAAGACCTGGCACGATAAAAACCCTAGAAGGAAATCTAGGCAAAACTATCCAGGACATAGGAGTAGGCAAGGACTTCATGAACAAAACACCAAGAGCATTGGCAACAAAAACCAAAATAGACAAATGGGACCTAATGAAACTCCACAGCTTCTGCACGGCAAAAGAAACAGTCACTAGAGTGAATCGGCAACCAACAGAATGGGAGAAAATTTTCGCAGTCTACCCATCTGACAAAGGGCTGATATCCAGAATTTACAAGGAACTCAAGCATATTTACAGGAAAAAAACAAACAAGCCCATTCAAAAGTGGGCAAAGGATATGAACAGATACTTTATGAAAGAAGACATATATGAGGCCAACAATCATATGGAAAAAATGCTCATCGTCACTGGTCATCAGAGAGATGCAAATCAAAACCACATTGAGATACCATCTCACGCCAGTTAGAATGGCGATCATTAAAAAATCTGGAGACAACAGATGCTGGAGAGGATGTGGAGAAAAAGGAACACTTTTACACTGTTGGTGGGAGTGTAAATTAGTTCAACCATTATGGAACACAGTGTGGCGATTCCTCAAGGCCTTAGAAATAGAAATTCCATTTGACCCAGCAATCCCATTACTGGGTATATATCCAAAAGACTATAAATCGTTCTACTATAAGGACACATGTACACGAATGTTCATTGCAGCACTGTTTACAATAGCAAAGACCTGGAATCAACCCAAATGCCCATTGATAATAGACTGGATTGGAAAAATGTGGCACATATACACCATGGAATATTATGCAGCAATCAGAAATGTTGAGTTGGTGTCGTTTGTAGGGACATGGATGAATCTGGAGAACATCATCCTCAGTAAACTGACACAAGAACAGAAAATGAAACACCGCATATTCTCACTCATAGGTGGGTGATGAAAAATGAGAACACACGGACACAGAAAGGGGAGTACTAAACACTGGGGTCTATTTGGGGGAAAAGGGGAGGGCCAGAGGGAGGGGGAGGTGGGGAGGGATAGCCTGGGGAGAAATGCCAAATATGGGTGAAGGGGAGAAGAAAAGCAAAGCACACTGCCATGTGTGTTCCTACGCAACTGTCTTGCATGCTCTGCTCATGTACCCCAAAACCTATAATCCAATAAAAAATTAAAAAAGAAATGTATACAAGACAGAAGTAAAATAGTCAGACATTATGATAAAAAAAAATGACACTAATAGAGATTACACAGGATTGATGTGGTTATATTTTTATTTTGTGATTGGATTTTATAATATGTTTTGCTATATCAACTTTTACAGATTAATCAAACTTCCCTAATAATCACATTTAAAGTAAATAAGAAGTATTAAACCATGGTTTTTAATTTTTATTCTGTAAAATAGCAGGACTTGGTTTGTCCCTGCCTAATCCTGCTTTCTTACTGTCTTCTACAAGTATTGATCCCAGTACACTCTATTGATAAGCCTACCTGTAAAATAAGTTCTGTCTTGAAGACTGCTTTCCAGAAAAACCAAGCAACATTTATTGATTGTATCTCACACTCGATTAAAAGTCTGCAACAGCAGGGACCATTTCTGTTTTCTGTAACATTATATAACCAGTCCCAGAACAGTAAGTAGTAGCTGGCAGGCTCTCAATAAATGTAACTTCAGATTATGTAACTATTAAAATGTGTTGTAGGGTAGATACTGATATATGTTAGTAATCTGAACTATAAGTAAGAAAAAGTTACAAAATTAATAAAGTAAATCCGCTATGTAAAATATGTGTATATGCACAACATACAAATGAATAGGAAATTATTAACATCTCTAATTGTGGATTAATCATTTTCTTCGACTATTTTGATTATCTATATTCATTTTACACAATTAAAATTTCTACAATTGAGCACTTACAATTTCTAAAATTAATTTATTAAATGGTCATTGTAACCATTTTAAACATTAGTTATATAAAGTGAGTTACAATTTCTAAAATTAAGTTATTAAGTAAATGGTCTATGTAGTAGTTTTAAACATTAGGTATACAGAAGTGAGTAAAACTCATAGAACTATAGAAGGCTTCATCACTCACGTGTCTGCTATTTTGTCCGAAATGATGAGTGAGTAGAGAGTTGGTCTAACACCAAGGTTTTTATCCACTTAGCTTCCTCATGTAACTATTATGAGCTTTCTCACAGAGCAGAAGTCTCCAAACATTAAAGCATTTTACATGATGACTGGCTTCCTCAGTGTGCACGTACTAAAAGAGTCAAATAGAAGTTGCCGAATGCATTATAATCTAGCCTCAAAAGGCCTCCAGCATCACATCTGCTCTAGTTTATTCATCAAAATACGCACAGAAACAGGGAGTGCATTAATGAACATCTTTCAATGAGGAACAGACTTAACATATAGAAGGGAAAGAATGGATGGCTTTTATCTTAAAAACAAGAGAAAATGTAATGTTTCAATCTGTGTTTTAGATCTGTATCTGGTTTGTTTTAAGGTCTGTGTATTTTGATAGATGAGTTATTTGATACATATATACCTAAATTAGATATGTTTTGACTTAGTTTTTCCATAGTATTTAGGATACATTGTCTTTGTAATGTTTACTGTACAACAGTTTACATGTAGAGTATTACCTGTTTTTAGCGGTTTTGAAGATTAAAGTTTGTCTTTTTATAAATTGGAAGGGTTGAATTTGTTTTACTTGTGGCAATGTTTGCCTTTAATACAATTTATTTGAAAGCATGTGATTAAATATAAAGTTAAATATATATATTTTTGATTCAGCAACTTTAGTAACTGTCTAATGACTCCTTGTACTGAGTAGAAAAATTAGTACAAGTTTATTTTCCTTCTCTATGTCCCCTCTGCTGATCAATTATCAATTTCGTTGATTACTTTGATACTTTGATATTTTCACTTCATTTAGTTTCTATTTAAATAATGCATGTTGATGTGTATTAGTTACGTTTGCAGCTTTTCCTAATTGTAAACATTTGTAGCATTAAAATTTTACATTTAAAATCACTCTTAATATTTACTCTTTTCTTTTTAAACAGATTTCAAATTTCTGCCCTTTTAGGTAAAGTTCTGCTTTCAGCTAATGATTGGCTGAAGCTCAAAGAAAGTATACTTTTTGACTTTAAGCAGTGTTAGTATATCTATTTTTTAAAACTTAGTAACAGTTGAAATCATACTTGTATCTCATTTTCTTTCTCTGAGAACACTGCAGGTATACAGATATTGCTCCATTTTCTTCCAGCATGGAACATTCTACCTAAAACATGTTATACTTTATCAATTTGCATATATACTTGATAATATATTGAGGGATATTTTGTCTTTCTTATCCAACACTTTAACTCTCATCTCTTAAACTTTTTTTTTATTTTTGTTATACTTTACTTTTTTTGTATATACATTTGAATTGATGTACATGAGAACGTTGAAATTTTAGATTTTCCCAAATCCTCCAGGAAGGCAGAATTGATCTCTACCTTCTTGCTACAGGACAGTAGCTTACGTTACATAGACTTCATGAAAGAGCTCACCTGAAATGGAAGTCTTACAAGACAAATCTTGTGCTCCTCAATATCTGTGCATAGCTCTGCTGATTACCTCTTAATATATAACTCTGAGAAAAATTTCAGCATAACCTATACAGTGAAATTGAATTGTGTTGGTAGGAAGAAAACATTAAAGAAAACTGCTAAAGCCAGCAGTTTCTGGGATTTCTTCTTGAACTTGGAAATAGTAAAGACATGAATTACATTTGGCATATAAATAAAAAAAGGATAAGGAGGCTCAGGAAACTGGGAAGATAAGAATAAATGTACTGTGTTAAGCGAGGACATTGAGTTGACTTGCATCAATAAAACAATAAGAAAAGCACTACTGAGTACAGCGGGAAGCTCAGCACTTCCTGTCTTCTGTGAGCCAGAGCTGACAGTGAATGGTAATTAGTGAAGCTTGCAGAATTCCGGCGGCCTGAATGTTTTTCAACATTCATTCTGAGATAACAACTTATTGCACCTTACATTTCCCATAATTACATGAGATGTACCATAGCGGATGAACCACTTTGGATTTTGGAGACAGGATCTGCCTCCTTTAGCCATACTGCTCTGACCTGTTTATCGGGGAATAGAAATACTAGTGCCACTATGCACTACAGTTCTGTAGCAAGTTCAGGTTGTTTTTAAAGTTACTTTGCCCCTCTGCAGATCTAGTGATGCCAGAGAATTAAGGGTAAAGATCATGTATTGGGTCTCTAGAATGTCCCAGTTGGAGAGCTGCAGGACAGATCCTTGGAGTTCTGTGTCTTTTGTGGCATAGACATACTCCCCATTTGAGGAATAGTTCCTAAAATTGTTGAATGTTAATAGAAACTAAACACTTATCCTGAAATAGTGAATGTGTAGTTGGAGATGCTTGTTATAAACCGAAAATTTTCAGAGCTAACAACTTAAAAATTTAGGCAGGTGCAGCATAAATCTCTCATATGATAGGAATATTATATATAGAATGAGGGCCACAATAGCTAGCGTTAACAATTAAGATAACGTAATTAAGCTAAATGCATAGGGGCCCAGATTCACTTATTTATCTCTATTGAACTGACACTTCTTCCTCAGCTCACATCTATGTATAGATTTCAAGTACAGTTTCTTATCATCAGTTGTGGCTAAGGGAGTAAGAAATACCCTAGATCTGTTTCACAGACAGGTTAGTTTGATATGTTTTCATGGCTGAAGTTTTAGTTCATTACATCTCCACTGAAGGTGACACTAAAAGTTAGTGGTGAAAGGAAATTCTACTCTTTGAGAAGCACACTTAATCATGTCATTTAGGTGAACCAAATTTATTGAGATAGGATATTCATAAACTTGTGGGAGTGACAAATGACATGGTTTTTCAGAACTGTGGGCAAGCTCTGGACAGGACAGTGGTCCTGAGGAAGTGGCATGCATATGGACCACTGGGCGTTTCTGTTGCTCTTACTGAGGGAATGTGTTCTCTTTCCAGGTTCACAAGGGGGCGTAGTTTCAAGGGCAAGAACTTCCCAGTGCCATGTCCCCCTCCCCTGCCTCTCCATCCAGGAGATTTAACAGTTTCTGTTTCAATGTTCGTGCATGTGGGAAAGGATCAAAAAGTCAGTCACCCCAGTGGAAGTTCTAAGGAACTCCTTTCATTGGCCAGGGGTCTTGGAGAAGGTGGGAATTCCTTCCAGGTCAAAAGTCCCCTTCTTCCACAGCCCTTTGGACTCCATGTTTAAATCCTTTTCCATGAACTCTCTCGTGGAAGCTGTCTTTACATCTCCTAGATTTCCCTCTGGGATTCCTTTTACACTCTGTGGAAGCTTTCTCTCTTCTCCGTTTTCTTTTTCTCTACCTAAATAAATCACTTCTCTGCAAAAGCTTTTTGTTCCAATATTTACTTTACAAGTGCACTGCATCAGGCGTGGTCCCCTACTCCATTTTTGGGTGAGCGAGGACCAAGAACCGGAAAAAAACATTCCCTCAGGGGAGCTGTGCCTCCCCTCCACCCCAAAACCCTGTCACAAGACTGGCAACCACAAAGGGACAAAGCCAGGAATGCAGCATAAGAAAACTGTTGCTTTCTAGGGGTAAGTGAGAATAGGGGACTTTTCTCACTTGCTTTCTGTCATGTCATCTTAAAAACACCTGAAATGGCTGCAGCCAGGCAGAGCTATGGGAAACCAGAAGAGGCATGGCCAGCCAGGTTTTAAAAAAATGTGCACTTCTTTCCTTTAATCTCTCTCTTTTCTCTCTCTCTCTCCTGCTTCTCTAGGCAAAAACCTGTGGGAGATGGGGCAGGCAGATGCTGTCTGCAGTTACTGGGCATCTTGGCCATGTGTTCTGGCCATGAACTGAGCAAGCAGGGTGAGAGGGCTATCACTTCCCACCTTTCGTGGGCTTGGAACTGGGACCCTGGAAACCCCTTGCTCACTTGGGACAGTGAAACTGCCACTCAGTCCCAGAGGAGGGGCCTGCATGGTCCAGGCATCAAGGCAGATGGAAAGAAATAAGAGGCAGAAGAAGCCTTCCACTCCGGCACACAGCAGTGTATAAAGGCTCCCCCAGGGTGTGTTTGCCTGCCGGCCACGGGTCTCTGTATGGGCGGCAACCTGGGAAGCAGCAGCTAAGGTAGTGTCCCAAGTGCACAAGTGGTTCTGTTGGGGTCCACTTTATGGAACGGAATGCTGAGGGGGCGGTTCCCGGGACTGACAGTCATCCCAGCCAGCTTTTAAAATTACAGCAGCAAGCAATTTTTTTTCTTTTAACGCGCTGTGAGAAGGCAGCGATGAATGGAGAAAAAACAGTAACTGGCTGTGGGTCCCGCCTGGTTTTTGGGTCGACACCGGGATTCAGGTTCCAGGTACAGGCAGCCATACCACCTCAGAATGTAGCATTCTCATTCAGATGAAATTGTTTTGTTTTGTTTTCTTTTTTAAAGAAAGAAAGAGAAAAGGGGAGAGAGAACAAGACTCTTGCTCTATTTCCCAGACTGGAATGCAATTTAAAAATAGGTATTAAAAACCTCTTTTATGCCAATAATTGTGCTTAACAGCAGAGACAGGAAGAAATAAGGGAAGAAAATAAACAGCCAAACAATATTTCATTTAAGCCTGTGAAATGCTATGCAAATGCTGAAGAGTGATTCACTTCCAATTATGTGGTCACTTTCTAAATAGGTGTAATGTGATACTGAGAAAAATGTATGTTCTGTGGACCTGGGATGAAGAATTCTACAAATATTCACTGAGTTTACTTGTTCCAGGTCTGAGCTCTAATCATAGATGTCCCTGTTAATTTTCTATCTCATTGATCTGTTGAATATCAACAATGTGGTGTCAATGTCTCTGGCTATTATTGTGCGGGAGTCCAAGTCTCTTTATAAGTCATTAAGAACTTGTCTTATGTATCTGGGTTCTTCTATATTGGGTGCATACATATTTATAATCATTGACTTCTGTTGTTGCACTGATCCTTTTACCATTATGTAATATCCTTCTTTGTTTCTTTTAGTCTTTTTTTTTTAATTTTTATTGGATTTTAGGTTTTGGGGTACATGAGCAGAGCATGTAAGACAGTTGCGTAGGAACACACATGGCAGTGTGCTTTTCTTTCCTTCTCCCCTTCACCCACATTTGGCATTTCTCCCCAGGCTATCCCTCCCCACCTCCCCCTCCCACTGGCCCTCCCCTTTCCCCCCCAATAGACCCCAGTGTTTAGTACTCCCCTTTCTGTGTCCGTGTGTTCTCATTTTTCATCACCCTCCTATGAGTGAGAATATGCAGTGTTTCATTTTCTGTTCTTGTGTCAGTTTGCTGAGAATGATGTTCTCCAGATTCATCCATGTCCCTACAAACGACACGAACTAATCGTTTCTGATTGCTGCATAATATTCCATGGTGTATATGTGCCACACTTTTCCAATCCAGTCTATTATCAATGGGCATTTTGGTTGATTCCAGGTCTTTGCTATTGTAAACAGTGCTGCAATGCACATTCGTGTACATGTGTCCTTATAGTAGAACGATTTATAGTCTTTTGGATATATACCCAGTAATGGGATTGCTGGGTGAAATGGAATTTCTATTTCTAAGGCCTTGAGGAATCGCCACACTGTCTTCCACAATGGTTGAACTAATTTACACTCCCACCAAGAGTGTAAAAGTGTTCCCTTTTCTCCACATCCTCTCCAGCATCTGTTGTCTCCAGATTTTTTAATGACCGCCATTCTAACTGGCGTGAGATGGTATCTCAATGTGGTTTTGATTTGCATCTCTCTGATGACCAGTGACGGTGAGCATTTTTTCATATGATTGTTGGCCTCATATATGTCTTCTTTCGTAAAGTGTCTGTTCATATCCTTTGCCCACTTTTGAATGGGCTTGTTTGTTTTTTTCCTGTAAATCCGTTTGAGTTCTTTGTAAATTCTGGATATCAGCCCTTTGTCAGATGGGTAAACTGCAAAAATTTTTTCCCATTCTGTTGGTTGCCGATCCACTCTAGTGACTGTTTCTTTTGCCGTGCAGAAGCTGTGGAGTTTCATTAGGTCCCATTTGTCTATTTTGGTTTTTGTTGCCAATGCTTTTGGTGTTTTGTTCATAAAGTCCTTGCCTACTCCTATGTCCTGGATAGTTTTGCCTCGATTTCCTTCTAGGGTTTTTATGGTGCCAGGTCTTATGTTTAAGTCTTTAATCCATCTGGAGTTAATTTTAGTGTAAGGTGTCAGGAAGGGGTCCAGTTTCTGCTTTCTGCACATGGCTAGCCAGTTTTCCCAACACCATTTGTTAAACAGGGAATCCTTTCCCCCTTGCTTGTTTTTGTCAGGTTTATCAAAGATTGTATAGTTGTAGATATGTTGTGTTGCCTCCGGTGCCTCTGTTTTGTTCCATTGGTCTATATCTCTGTTTTGGTACCAGTACCATGCTGTTTTGATTACTGTAGCCTTGTAGTATAGTTTGAAATCCGGTAGTGTGATGCCTCCAGCTGTGTTCTTTTTGCTTAGAATTGACTTGGCTATGCGGGCTCTCTTTTGCTTCCATATGAAGTTCATGGTGGTTTTTTCCAGTTCTGTGAAGAAAGTCGATGGTAGCTTGATGGGGATAGTGTTGATTCTGTAAATTACTTTGGGCAGTATACCCATTTTCACGATATTAATTCATCCTAACCATGAACATGGAATGTTTCTCCATCTGTTTGTGTCCTCTCTGATTTCGTTGAGCAGTGGTTTGTAGTTCTCCTTGAAGAGGTCCCTTACGTTCCTTGTGAGTTGTATTCCAAGGTATTTTATTCTTTTTGTAGCAATTGTGAATGGCAGTTCGTTCTTGATTTGGCTTTCTTTAAGTCTGTTATAGGTGTCGACGAATGCTTGTGATATTTGCACATTGATTTTATATCCTGAGACTTTGCTGAAGTTGCTTATCAGTTTCAGGAGTTTTTGGGCTGAGGTGATGGGGTCTTCTAGGTATACTATCATGTCGTCTTTGTTACTATTAAAGTCTATTTTGTCAGAGATGAAAGTTACAACTCCTGTTATTTCTATTTTTTATTTTTTGGCTCTCCATTTGATTGGTGAGTCTTCCTCCAATTCTTTATTTTTGAGTCTTTGTGTGTCCTTGCTTATGAGATGGATCTGGATACAGCATACTGTTAGGTTTTAATTTTTTATTCAATTTGCCTGTCTGTGTCTTTGATTGGGGCATTTAACTCATTTAAATTTCGGATTAATGTTGATATTTTTGAGTTGAATATTGTCATTTAATGCTATCTGGCTATTTTGCCCATTAGTTGATATAGATTCTTCATTGTGGAGATACTCTTTTCCTTTTGGTAACTTTTTGGCATGACTGATTTCTGGGTTGTTTCTTTCTGTGTGTAATGCTTCTTTCAGAAGGTCTTGGAAAGCAGGCCTGGTGGTGATGAAATCTCTGAGTGCTTGCTTGTTCACTAAAAAATTTATTTTTCCTTCATTTATTAAGCTTAGTCTGCTGGGTATAGATTCTGGGTGGAAAATTCTTTTTTTTTTTTTGAGGATATTGAATATTGACCCCCACTCTCTTCTAGTTTGTAGGGTTTCTGCTGAGAGATCTGCTGTGAGTATGATAGGCTTCCCTTTGTGGGTAAGCTGACCTTTCTCTCTAGCTGCCCTTAGAATTTTCTCCTTTATTTCACCCCTGGTGAATCTAATAATTATGTGTCTTGGGGTTGAACTACTTGAGGAATATCTTTGTGGTGTTCTCTGTATTACCTGGAGATGAGTATTGTCCTGCCTTACTAGGTTAGGAAAGTTTTCCCGAATACTATCCTGAAGAGTATTTTCCAGCTTGGATTCATTCTTTTTGTCACATTCAGGTACACCTATCAAATGTAAATTAGGTCTTTTCACATAGTCCCATATTTCTTGGAGACTTTGCTCATTCCTTTTTACTTTCTTCTCTAATCTTTTCTTCCCGTTTCATTTCATTAAGTTGGTCTTCAACCTCTGATATCCTTTCTTCTGCTTGATAAATTCAACTGTTAAAACCTGTGCATACTTCGTGGCATTCTCGTATTGTATTCTTCAGTTCCATTAATTCACTTATATTACTCTCTAAATTGTCTATTCTTGTTAGGATTTCCTCAAACCTTATTTATAGGTTCTTAGTTTCTTTACATTGGGCTAGAACATGTTCTTTTAACTCACAGAAGTTTCTTATTATCCACCTTCTGAAGCCTAATTCTGTTAATGAATGCACTCATTCTCCAACAGGCCTTGTTTCCCTGTTGATGAGGAACTTTGATCCCCTGTAGAGGGAGAGGCATTCTGATTTTGGCTATTCTCAGCCTTTAAATGCTGGTTTCTTCCCATCACTGTAAATTTATCCACCTGTCATCTTTGTAATTACCTACTTTCAAATTAGGTCTCTGAGTGGACGTCAAACTTGTTGATTCCCAGCACTGGAATCTGAGCAACCCACTGCACCAGCTAAAACAGCAGCTTTAAGATTCATGGTGCTTTTCTGCCCAGGAATCTCTGGTCTGGCTTCCCTCTTGAGTCCATTTTTCAATCAGCTGAATGGGTGACTCTGCCTTCCTGGAGTTCCAAACGTCGACCAGAAGGGTACCCAGCCCATTTACTCTGCACCGAGAACTGCCACACTGGCCCCAAGAGTCACGCTGGTGACTCGTGGGGCTCTTCCACAGGGAATCTCCGGGTCCGTGAGCAACAAAAAATTATCTGAAAGTATGGTGTCCTCTTGTTCTCTGCACTTTCACTGGAAGCTACAATCCTGAGCTCATAGTAATTGGCCATCTTGGATCTCTCTCTCTCTCTGATGAGCTTTAAGAAAGCTTCCCTCCTCACCTTAATACAAGTGGTCTGTTAGCACAGTTTGCTAAGGCTTAGGGCTGGCAACTGTGAGGTTGCTGGTTCAAATCCCTGGTGGAGGCTGTCTTGGATTGTGGAAATCTTTAGAAGGTAAAGGCTATGGGACATTGTTTGGTGTATAATTTGTCTTGCTTGGGATTGGCTCTTTCTCTAGGACAGAACTTCTCCATCTAGAACCAAGTCTAGGGCCCCAATAGCTAATTGCAGGTCTCACAACCCTAAGGGCATTTTTCTATAATGGAAAATGAGGTCGGGGGAGGTGGCCCAGGTACTGAGGGTATTGTTCTAGCCTCAGCCATGCCCAGTCTGCCTTCTTTAAATTGTGCACTCTAATGGCCCCTCCCTAGAAGTCTACCATTCTCAGGGAATTTTATAATCTGGCGTGTGTAAACTGGACTTTGGCTGTGGAATATTAGTACTTATCTCCTGAGCCTCACTGCCTCATCAAGGACTTGTTCGTACAAACAACGTAACCCAGCAGCCCTTCATGCCTCTATGGTAGTCACTGGAGGTCATGCACACAGTGAGTGTCCCATAATGGTGGTAGGCATAATTCAAATTCAGTACATGGGAGGTCTCCCTAAAAAGATCATCTTGGGCACATGGAAATTTCGAGATACTGACTGGAAAATGCTCCATTTCCAGTACCTTCACCTGAGGCACACCTCAGGTCAGGTGGCTGTAATTATTAACTGGGGTTGCTGGTGTCCCTTGTGTTCAATTTTAGATGGGTGCTAATTTTCCCAAGTTCTTGTACCCATTAAAATGTATCCTGGAGAACTGGGGCCAATTTAACTCAAAATATTTAAAAAAGAATTGGCTCATTTTCCTCTGCCAAACAGTGTGGCCAAATTACCTCCTGCCAAGTGGAAAAACCTGGCCTTCAAAGGAAAGTATAAATTATCACACTATGCTATAATTAAATCTGTATAGTAAAAGTGAGGGCAAACGGTTTAAGGTTTTCTATGTGTAACTTTTCTTTTCCCTAAGGAATAAGCCTCAGCCCTGTGGGGCCTGTACCCCATACCTTATTCAGCCCTCCTCAGGAGTACCTCCACAATCCTCCACATGTGGGACTCCCTGCGGCAACTTCCTCCACCAATGCCAACCAGGACTCCTCAGCTTCTGTACCCCAACAGGAGCCAGGGAGGGCCAAAATGGCTAGGGCATCTCACACTACCAGCACACCCCAACTCTGCCTGCTACAGTTAGTAGGAGAAAAAGTTGGCCTAACCAAACTAACTGTCAAACTCTGATTATCATTTTCATTGTGGGAAGGAAATCTGTCCTTTTCTAGGAACATGCTGCTATTTTGTAAACCAGTTAATTGTTGTTTTAAACATAGTTAAAGAACTCAGAAATTAGTCAAACACAGGGCTAAAAACCTTCAAAAAACAATATGGTAAGGCTTGTTTAATGACTAACTCTCCTGGTTCCATTCTGTCCTAAGTTTGTTTATAATGATTCTATATTTGTTGGCTTCTGGGCTTTTCATCTTTAACCTCCTTGTCACATTTGTTTTTTCTAAAACCATAAGGTCACAAATAATCCTGCCACTGGAACCCCAGATGTCCTTGGCTTATGAGCTCTATTATAAATCTCTAAATCAACCTGCATCCCTAAAAGGCATCCCTCTGCAGAAAACCTCAACTGCAGGGCCCCTTCTATGCCCCATTTCAGCAGAAAGTAGTAAAAAAGCAATCAACATTCGTGTTCCAACAAAAGTTAAACTTCCCTGTTCAAAGGGGGAAATGAGGGAATGTGTTCTCTTTCTGGTCCATAAGAGGGTGTAGTGTCAAGGGCAAGAAATTCCCAATGCCATGCCATGCTCCCATGCCTCTCCATCGGGGAGATTTAATGGTTTCTGTTTTAACTTTTGTGCATGTGTAAAAGGATCTAAAAATCAGTCACTCCAGCGGAAGTTCTAAGGAACTTCTTTCATTCACCAGGAGTCTTGGAGAAGGTGGCAATTCCTCTCAGGTTAAAAGTCCCCTTCTTCCACACCCCTTTGGACTCCATGTTTAAATCCTTTTTCATAAACTCTCTCGTGGAAGCTGTCTTCCTCTCTCCTGGATTTGCCGTCTAGGATTCTCTTCCACACTCTTTGTGGCAGCTTTCTCTCTTCTCCTTTTTCTCTTTCTCTACCTAAATAAATCACTTTTCTGCAAAAGCTTTTTGGTTCCAATATTTACTTTACAAGTTCACTGCATCTGGCATGGTCCCTTCTCCCATTCTTGGGTAAGTGAGAAACCAAGAACCCATAAATCATTCTTTCAGGGGAGCTGTGCCTCTTCTACACCTCCAAATCCAGTCAAGTGCTGTTACTAAGCAAATTAGGGATATTAAAATCACTTCTTTAAGGCCTCATTAAAGCAGCAACTTGGTGACAACAATCTATATGAATAAAGTGTCTTCTAAAACATGGCATACTGTCGAACCAATGGCCATTTAATGATCTCATGTTCTTAATTCATGAGTATCAGGATTATGGAAAGGAGGATTGACCTCTGTCACCAACCTTTGTAGTGACCCAATTGGAGGATTTGTTTTTCTTGTCTCCAGAATTTAAACCCAATTATAATTAGGCCTTCTGGTACGGATGGGGTACAATAAGAATTCCACTGAATTTTAAAACTACTTATGTCATCTGATTATTTTGAACTACTCATGTTATTAAACTAACAGAATAATTCATTACTATATTTCTAGGGTAATAAACCTTGATCATAGGGGATCAATATATTTACTGCTACATAATGGAGGCAGTACAAAAAGTATCTGGAGATTGATGAGTTTATTAGAACATCTTTGGGTGCCTCTATGCTAAGAAAAAAAAAACTCATAAAGAGACAATTGCAAAAATTGTATTTTGAAAAGTAAAGACTTCAGACCCTGTTAATGAAGGTTTGTGTCACCCCACTGAGCAGGAAATACAGACAAATGGAATTTATTTGTTGAGGGTGAGGAGAATCTAAAATAAATAATATAGAAGAAAAAATGGTGAATCAGTAAAGTAGCTTGTTCTTCTGACTCATTATTTTTACTTTGTTTAAAAGATTATGGCAAGCCTTTGCCTAGAAGCATCAAAAAGAGAGTCGGTTCAGTGCAGAGAATGAGAAGAATAAGGTCTGGGGCTTTCACTGTAGCCAACTCTGTCATTAGTATCCTGCCTCATACCCTTTCAGCCCACATGATCTTCAAGATATTTCTCAGCCTAATGTCAGTTTCCCACCTGCTACTTTTATAAGCTTCCTTAACCATATTCAGCTACAAAATAAAAAGACTGAGGAGTAAATATCCCCTGGGGTAACTCTGAACCAATATAAAAGATAATTATTAAAAAAAGGCCCAGCTTCCTACTCTTTTTCCACAGTGATCTGAAGAATATTCCATATGGTTTTGCATGTCCCCAAAAGGATTAAGTCCCAGTAGCCAACTACAGTAGTATGTTCATTACTTCAGCAATGCACTTTTTGTTTGCTTTTCTCCTTCCCATGCCTCGATTCCTTGGCTTCCTCCGTTTTACTTCCTGAGGCCATGTCCCATATAAACTACCTGCCCCCAAAAGGCATTATTTAGAATCTGGTAGGATTCTAAGAGAGTGTGTGTGTGTGTATATATGTGTAATATCATGTTATTCCAATTATTTTTAAGCTATCTCTAGGATTTTATATACATAAATGTATGTGTGTATGTGTATATATGTGTGTGTATGCATACATATGTGTGGTATACAATGCATTATACATTTAATATCTCTAGGATATTAGAGATATTATATACTTAAATTATCTTATAAGCTCTGCAAAATTGAAATAAATCTTAGAAATCTTGGCTTACTAAAAGACTAAATAGCAGTTTTAATGGAACTGAATTAGATCTAAAAGAAAAACAGGAGGGCTTATGCTTCTATAATTGTCCTTATTTAATATCTCCAGGAATTAAATATACACATATATATACATACACACCTATACACACACATATATGTATACACACACTAATATTATATATATATAATCCTAGATAGCTTAAAAATAATTGTAAAATTATACTTTATAAAATATTCTTATCTCATCTATATGGAAGTCTGCTATTATTCTCAGTGTCATCAAGCATATTGTTAGAAAAATATTATGTAAATTAAAGCATGGTTCAAATGAAGCTAATTCATCTCTCCACCCATTAAGATGTGTATACAGCAACAGATTTGCTGTCACAGTAATAGACCCAGAAATAAAAGCTACCTCTAAAAGAAAGACATAATTGTTTATTGTAAAAACTTCAACCTTGACAAATTATTTAATGAGGAGAAAATATACTGTTAGACAATGGGAAAACATACTAATATTAAATAAGGTGTCTTAGACCTTAAGGTTGCATACAAAAAATTAGATGGTGTACTATATTGATGTATTTCCCAGTTAAATTCATACTTGCATTATTTTAGATTAAATTGTCTTTCTCAACAAACTGCAGTACACCCCATTTCTGCAAGAAAACTATTAGCTATTCAAAGCATTGTACATTTTATCAAGACTTACAATATCCTCTATATCTTAAATTATCTTATAAGCTCTGCTAAATTGAAATAAATCTTAGAAATCTCGGATGACTAAAAGACTAAATAGTAGTTTTAATGGAATTGAATTAGATCTGAAAGAGGAAAAAAAAGAAGGCTTATGCTTCTATAATTGTTCTTATTTAATATCTCTAGGAATTAAATTTTAAGTAAAATTTACGTTAAATTTTAATACCCATAAACATGTGTTACATAGGGCATGTGCAAAGTATATTTGGTTATAATATTGATTTTGACAAAATGTTGTTCTTCATCAATCTTTGAACAAATATAAAATATTTATGATGCACTTTTTTTGTTCCTCATTTTCATGAATTGTATGATGTATATACTAATTCTACCAACCCATATGTGAAGACTACATGGGATAATATTGTGAAACCTTCAGACAGCATCTGGCTGTATACAGGTTGAACATTCCTTATTCAAAAATCTAAACTCTGATATTCTTCAAAATCTGAAAACTTTTGTGCACCAACATGATGCCACAATTCTACATCACACTTCATGTGCTGGGTTGCAGTCAAACTTGTACTTATATGCTGGGTTTCATGCACACAATTATTTGAAATACTGTATAATACTAACTTCAGGCTATGTGCATATAAGACCTACATGAATTCTGTGTTCAGACTTGGGTCCCATCCCCAAGATATTAAATTATGTGTATACAAATATTTCAAAATCTAAAAACTTGAAAACACTTCTGGTCCCAAGCAATTAAGGCAAAGAATATTCACCCTGTATGAGTATTTTATTATAGGCAAAAAACTAATTTAATTTTTAAATAACATTTATGTGAAATGAGGAAATAAGTGATTTACTTTCATATAAGCTAAAATTGTTAGAGTCGTGCTCACCAAAGTAGTCCATATTTAATGTTTAAGGCTATAGAAAGTTCATCAATTTTAACCTGTGTGAAATATAAATTAGTACCTATTTCTCATAAACATTGCTTGGTTGGAAATCTCTATGGATGCCTCAACTAAAAATATATTTTGGAATTAGTCAAAGATGTACATTGTTGAATCATGGCACTGACCTGGACCGAGCTTCTGAGGTGCTGGGTGTGGTAGCACTCATCTGTTTCTAGATACTTGGAGGAAGATCTGCTCTTACCCAGAGGCTTACTTGCACTTCTTTGATACTTTTCCCATCTATTAGGTGAACTCTAAATTCTCTCCCACTGAGCATAGGTACAACTTAATTACTTATTTGAAATCTTTGATGTAGTGAAAGTTAAAATTGGGGGATTTTTCAGGTTAGTTCAAAAAAAGCTGTGGAACACCCAAGCAAACCAATAGGAATACTTGCCCTGAGGGCCCTGAGTTCAACTGTCCTGAGAAGGCCACGTTAAAGAGACAACAGCTAAGCACTCTGTCCACAATCTTTATTTTGTAGAATCAGCACTGTCACTTAAGGTAGTGTAGAAAATATAGAAATGAACCTCATGTAATTTCTGGAGGAAATTTTTAGTCAGAATGTCAGAAGTGCTGGCCATTTTCTTTGAGCCAGGAATAATGAAATAGCCAGGACAAAGAAATGAGCTTTGATGCAACTGTTTAGTTTTCAAGCGCCAGGAAAAGATATGTAACAGAATCAAGAATTGAAGGTTTTGAAAATAAAATTATTTCTTATTCACAGCCTGTTTTGACATGCCTCAAAAAATGTTCTTAAATGGAGAACTAGCTTTGGGGCAAAGTGATCTTAACTTTGAGGCTTTAAAACTAAGAATATGGAAAGGTTGAAGTGTGTAGATATTCTTGATTGGATAACAAGTTTTCTAAAACTTTTAAACACACCAACAACCTCATGATACTTAGCCCAAGGCAAATAAGTACTAAATTTAGAGTTTTGTGGTACAGCATTTGTTTAATAAACCAAACCCAAATAAGAATCACAGAAAGACTAATATTTTTTAAAATACTTTTTTTGGGAGAAGCACAAAGATAGTTCAAAATAAAAATAGCCCTTATTCTGC
This sequence comes from Callithrix jacchus, assembly GCF_049354715.1. Classification (NCBI taxonomy): domain Eukaryota; kingdom Metazoa; phylum Chordata; class Mammalia; order Primates; family Cebidae; genus Callithrix; species Callithrix jacchus. Next base: position 1,164,452 of record NC_133520.1, read on the forward strand.
GGGCAAGTCTAGGCTGAAGATACCATGCAAATGTAAACATGAGTGATTTGTTATGTAAAAGCGGGACTCCAGAGAAACTGAGATCTCGGAGGGCAGGGGCAAGAGTTGTAAAGGAGCATTCCTAGGAAGCAGCCCTGAACTTCCAACTCCTTCCATTCAAGGCACTAGAAACATGTTTCTTGCTAGATTTCAGAAATGTGATAGATCACTTACTACTGCTTGCTTCCTACTCCTTTCTTTTTTGTACAGGAAGATTTATTGTGTTCACTCTGTCTCTGTCACATCTTTTTCTATTGAGTATATGAAGGGAAGATAACTGCTTCCTGGTTCACAGAACTTCAAGTTGAGAGGAAAACAGTGAGAACACCTGAATCTGTTTAAAAGTTTTGAGATCCTGATCCTGAATCTGTTTAAAAGTTTTGAGAGGCCAGGCGCGGTGGCTCACTCCTGTAATCCCAGCACTTTGGGAGGCTGAGGTGGGTGAATCTCGAGGTCAAGAGATAGAGACCAACCTGGTCAACATGGTAAAACCCCATCTCTACTAAAAATACAAAAAAAAAAAAAAACCAATTAGCTGGGCATGGTGGCGCGTGCCTGTAGTCCCAGCTACTGAGGAGGCTGAGGCAGAAGAATTGCCTGAACCCAGGAGGCGGAGGTTGTGGTCAGCCGAGATTGTGCCATTGCACTCCAGCCTGGGTGATAAAAACAAAACTCCGTCTCAAAAAAAAAATTTTGAGATACTGGTCTTGCATCTGATTTTATAATTAGGTATGATTTTTAAGGTCCTTAAGAAAGGATGATAGTATCTTTTCAAGTGGAAGAAATTTCCATTATATATATAATATTGTATACTATATTATAAATTATTAAATTTTATACATTATAAATTATTATAATTATATATTGCACATATTATAATATATAGTATATTGTAGTAATTTTACAATGTATAAATGACCATAATAAATGTATTATGTAATTTGTAATTATAATGAATAAAAGAACATAAATTTTTTCTAGTAGGCAAATTTGAAAAATAGCAAAATTTTGCTGCTCTTCCTCTTGAGAGGGGGACTCTAATTTCTCTCCCTTTGAATCTTAGCTAGACTTGGTGACATTCTTGGTTATTATAATATAGTAGATAAGATGTTGTGGTAATTTCAATGCTAGGTCATAAGACAGCATCTTGCTACTGCATAGGTCTCTTTAAAACTTATCTCTGGGAGTCAATAGCTAGATTGTAAGAAGCTTGACTTCTCTGAGGTCACCCTCATAGAGGGACAGTTTAGGCACTCTATTTGACAGTTTCAGCAGAGCTAATCCCTCCAGCCAACCTCATCAAGGCTAAAGACATCTGTGTGACACTGTATTGAACTCTAAAGAATGTCTCTTCTGCCAGTAGAATAACATTGGTGGCATCCAGCAATGTCAGAAGAAACACAGCAATTGCCTGAATAATCTCTGCCTGGAATTCTAACCCACAAAATTCTGAGATGTCATGAAAATAATTGCTTTTTAAGCTACAAATACTTTGAGCACTTCATTATAGAAAAATTGATTACTAGGACAAAAGTTTGGAAACATTTTATTTCTCCCAGCTCAAAAAAGCATCATTTAAAAAAATCCACCAGCATTAACTCGCATATGGTTTTGCAGACAAAAGGTATTTTTATTATATTATGCTTATGTATATTCTCATCATATTTTTTATCCTTCCTGTTTTGGTCAAAAGCAACAGTGATCAACCTAATTAAGTATCTTAGTAAATCTAAGATACTCATTTCAGCTAACATGGAGTCTCATTTAACTATGTCAGGAGTTTAATTAGGTATATTTTCCCTCTACTGCTTCACCATACAGAACCTATGTTTACTATTGCCTTCGACTTAAAAATATTATTTATTCATATTTCCCACTGGAATGCAAGTTTCTTGATGTTGCTGCCCCCATTCTACTTTTTTGTTTTGCTTTGAATTATTTGCACGATTAAATTACTAAACACTTCATTGCAGTAACAGCAGCCAAACAATTCAAATTGTCATGTGAAGCCAAAATACTATTAAATTAATTTTTGGTAGTGATTTTGAATAGAATGTTTTCCCTTTATTAGATCTGTCAGGGCCTTCTAAATTAGTGAATGATCAATTCCAAGTTGACAAAATATAAAATGAGAATGTCAGGCCAGAGAGTCACAAGGTTTCTATAAGTTAGACGTTTAGCTTTCACAAAAACCCTCTTGTATGGAGGAGAATGAGCTACAAAATGAGGCATTACTGTTTTTGATTAATGAGTTTGATTTTAATACCAAACAAGACAATGCCTATAGAGAACACTGATTGAATAACCTGTGATATATCCATGCAGCATGGAATACACACACACCTAACCCTAGGTATATATTCATTCCACTGCATTTGATATGTAAAAGTGGGACTACTTTTACATAACAAATTTACAAACTAAATCTACTTAGTTTTTAACATTACACTCGGTTGCTCTGAGATTTATTTTCTTCACTGAGCAGTATAATTGAACATATTTTTAGTTGGGTTCCCATATTTTTTACCCATCAGAGGATAATTTTTTTGAATTGCTATTAATGCAAAAGCAAAGTTAAATATCATTAGTCAAGTCCATTAACTACATTGTTAGCATGCAACTAGGGTAATTTTTGGCTTGAATTTGGTTTATCTTTTTTTGTTATCTGTCAGCAGACTGTGTGTTTGTCCAGTTGTCTTATTTTTTAAATGTAGATTTATGGGTCCAAGTGCAGCTGTGTTACATGGATATTTTACACAGTGGTGAAGGCTTGGTTTTTAGTGTACTGATCACATAAATAGTGCACATTGTACCGAATCGAATCGGTGCTATTTCATCCTTCACCCCCTCCCACCTTTCCATATTTAAAAAAGGCATTGTTTTTGGAGCTATCTTAATCCTATAATTTGCCAACCAACTCCTACTCATTAGCTCAATTCTTGCTTACAAACAAGAAGGATCATGCAGGCTACTTACCCTCCCCACATGTGTAGCATATGCTACTGGATCTCAGGGAGTCATCCTATATTCCTGAATTTGGTCTTCTTCCAGAAAGCCTCGTCTCTGTTACCAGAGAATTGTCCTCATTAAAACTGACAAAAATTGTGAAAGCTACATTCTGGTGTGGTTTGTATATTTGTCTTCTTCAAAACTCTTGTTGAAATTTAATTTCTATTGTGATAGTATTGGGCAGAGAGACATTTAGGAGGTGTTTAGGTCATGAGAGCTGCACCCTTGTGAGCGGACTTACACTGTGATTGAAAGTGTGCCCTCCTCTCTTGCTCTCTCTTGCTGCTTCATCTTTCACCATGTGATGACTTCCGCAGTATTGTCACACAGTAAGAAGGCCCTCACCAGATGCCAGGATGTTAAACTTCCCAGTCTCCAACAACTACGAGAAATAAATTTCCATTCATTATAAATTTTCCAGTCTGCTGTGTTACAGCCATGAAAAACTAAGATATGTTCCAGTAAATTAGTCTGTGACTGTTTCTTGCATGCTGTCAAAAGACAGGAAATTCCTGGCTAAGATGCAAATTACAAAGGACATGATTTCTATGGCAAAGAAAGTAAGTGAACATCAGCCTATTTTTTTATTGCATTTTAGCTTTTGGGGTACAGGTGCAGAACATGCAAGACAGTTGCATAGGTACACACATGGCAGTGTGTTTTGCTTCCTTTCTCCCCTTCACCCACATTTTGCATTTCTCCCCAGGCTATCCCTCCCCAGCTCCCCCCCACCTGCTGGCCCTCCCCTTTTTCCCCCAATAGACCCCAATGTTTAGTACTCCCCTCCTTGTGTCCATGTTTTCTCATTTTTCATCACCCGCCTATGAGTGAGAATATGCGGTATTTCATTTTCTGTTCTTGTGTCAGTTTGCTGAGAATGATGTTCTCCAGATTCATCCATGTCCCTACAAACGACACAAACTCATCATTTCTGATTGCTGCATAATATTCCATGGTGTATATGTGCCACATTTTCCCAATCCAGTCTATCATCAATGGGTATTTGGGTTGATTCCAGGTCTTTGCTATTGTAAACAGTGCTGCAATGAACATTCATGTGCATATGTCCTTATAGTAGAACGATTTATAGTTTTTTGGTATATACCCAGTAATGGGATTGCTGGGTCAAATGGAATCTATTTCTAAGGCCTTGAGAAATCGCCACACAGTCTTCCACAATGGTTGAACTAATTTACACTCCCACCAACAGTGTAGAAGTGTTCCTTTTTCTCCACATCCTCTCCAGCATCTGTTGTCTCCAGATTTTTAAATGATCGCCATTCTAACTGGCGTGAGATGGTACCCCAATGTGGTTTTGATTTGCATCTCTCTGATGACCAGTGACGATGAGCATTTTTTCATATGATTGTTGGCCTCATATATGTCTTCTTTCATAAAGTGTCTGTTCATATCCTTTGCCCAATTTTTAATGGGCTTGTTTGTTTGTTTCCTGTAAATCTGTTCGAGTTCTTTGTAAATTCTGGATATCAGCCCTTTGTCAGATGGGTAAACTGCAAAAATTTTTTCCCATTCTGTTGGTTGCCGATCCACTCTAATGACTGTTTTTTTTTGGCGTGCAGAAGCTGTGGAGTTTCATTAGGTCCCATTTGTGTATTTTGGCTTTTGTTGCCAATGCTTTTGGTGTTTTGTTCATGAAGTCCTTGCCTACTCCTATGTCCTGGATGGTTTTGCCTAGATTTTCTTCTAGGGTTTTTATGGTGCCAGGTCTTATGTTTAAGTCTTTAATCCATCTGGAGTTAATTTTAGTGTAAGGTGTCAGGAAGGGGTCCAGTTTCTGCTTTCTGCACATGGCTAGCCAGTTGTCCCAACACCATTTTTTAAACAGGAAATCCTTTCCCCATTGCTTGTTTTTGTCAGGTTTATCAAAGATTGTATGGTTGTAGATAACATCAGCATATTTATGTGTGAAGTCCTGGGATAGTGCCAAGTCTGATGGCGGTAATGTGATGTTTCCAGTTGAATTCCTACATAGCCAGTGGGTTTGCATAGCAGCTCTGAACCAGTGAGTTTGAGATATCCATCTTTTTATACATGCAGAAAGAATTGGCGTAGATAGAAATGTTACCTTACCTCTCTCAAGAGTATCGTCTATATAAAAAACTCTGAGAAATGACCCAGGTAAGAGAATGGTCGGAGCTTTGATTGGACCATTCAGAAATGTATGGAGAACCACAAAAGGCTCAAAGATTCTACATCTCAACAAGGTAGTAACTATGTGCTATATATGATGCTTTATGTATTATTATTTATTTGCATTCTGGATAGCAGAAACAAACATAAATCCAACACTTTTTATCTCCTAGGAGCTCTAACCTATTTTTTTCTGCCTATTGTTTTCCTTCAGTCCTTTTCATAGCCTTGAATAATTATGCTTTAAACATGAATTGATTAGCTTAGCACTCAGACAAATATATTGCTTGGTATTGTTCTCCAGACTCTCTGAGTTCTCTCACTTCTACATAGTATTCTACCTTACAAAGTCTGTATATCTAGACTTATCTGAATTCTAGGTGATTTCTCCTCAATTCAAAAGTTCTGTCAGCTCTGGTTTGATTCCTTTTTTATAATATCATGTACTGTTAATTTATTTTAGGCAGTGGGCTAGGGCAATTGTGAAGTTCACCGTGCTTCTTTTCTTTCTTACAGAGTTCGTATATTATTTGCTTCTTAATATCTATTATCTGAAAATTATGTTTTTGTGTATATTAATGTATATTGTGTCTTTTAAACATTTGCCTTTTCCCTACTTTTTTCAATAAGAGGTTAACAACTGTCCTTGTTAATTTACAAGCATAAATTTGTGTTTTCTTGTTTAAAACAACTAAGGATTGTTTCAAAGTGCTCTATGGAATATCTACATTTTATTCTTCACAAATCAGACACTAGATAATATTTCTATCTTTATTTATGTATGTATTTATTTTGAGACGGAGTTTCACTCTTTTACCTATTCTGGAGGGCAATGGCACAATCTCAGCTCACCGCAACCTCCGCCTTCTAGGTTTAGGCAATTCTCCTGCTTCTCAGCCTCCTGAGTAGCTAGGACTACAGGCACATGCCACCATGCCCAGCTAATTTTTTTTATTTTTAGTAGAGACGGAGTTTCACTGTGTTGACCAGAATGGTCTCGACCTCTTGACCTCGTGATCCATCCGTCTCGGCCTCCCAAAGTGCTGGGATTACAGGTGTGAGCCACCACGCCGAGCTTATTTCTATCATTTTAATGCCTGAATCTGATAGTTTAAGAATATTTGAAATTATGCATTACTATGTGTTATTTATATGTCTATATCCTACCTGTTCTGACTTGATAATAAAGATTATCCTTTTTATGATATAAGACAGAGTTATAGAAAACCAAAGAACCGACTCTGTGTATACCTGAAACACACATTACATTTACTCTTGTTATATCCACTCAGAAACTGGCTTCTTTAGCATGTTGTTGAAACTGATTACCTAATATTTTATTTTGGGAATATAAACATACTTTAAAATGTGAGAATAAACTGTATTTTTCAAAAATTAATGTTCAAACAACTGAAAACTACTTTATAGGCTACAGCTTAAGCAAGAAGTCTTCTCAATGCTGTATTTTAAAATTTTTATTAAAAGACAAAATATTGCCCATCAATGTAAAAGTGTCTTGATGATAGATATCTATTAATCAAACACACTGCAAAAATATATATTGCAAAATTATGCTGAAAGACATATGACAAAAATTGAACACATATTTTTGATGAAAGTTCATAGCAGACTAGAAATAGAATGCAGTGTTAACAAGATATTTTATTACTCATAGATGACCCAATGATGAAACCATTAGATTCCATAATTAAAATCTGGAATATGACAGGGTATATTCTATAGTGTTTTATTAAGAAAATGAGAGATACAGTTGAGTAATATAGATCAGAATTATTTCTACTGTAGAATATTTGAATATCTACCTAGAAAATTACAAAAAGTAAACAAAACATTCTAAAAAGATACAATAAAGTATGACATATTTGACACTATTGTGCCCTAAATTATCTATAATTTGGCAAGTACAATTTAGAAAATATATTTGAAAGAGTCAAAAGTTAAATTTGACAAAGGAAACATGTTTGATGTGCTTCTTTTAACTTTTTAAATAAATTTATATAATATATGCCCTGAATTGGAATAAAATCATAAGTTAAATCAAAGAGAAGACCATAAATAAAAATCTAGGCATATTGCTCTCTGACAACATTACTAGTGGTTAGTGAATTTAACTGGAAAAGGGCAGAAAAAATTCACAGACTCAGACAGAAAATGTTGTATTTTACACTTTCTTTTATGCATCTGTTCTACATATCCAGGGGCTGAGCTAACCACAAAAACAGGTATTTCTTAATATCACCACCTTCAGATATAGAATGAGTATAGCTCTTTCAGATTTATTTAAATACTTATCAAATATTCTCTTACTTTATTAAAATAGCAAATGCAAGTCCCAGAAAATAACTGGGCAGAAAAATAATAGAAAGGCCTAGCACTGATGAACTTCAATTACTTATGAAAGCATTATAAACTTGGTACAGACAGGAAAAGATTTGGGAACACTATATGCTGGCAAGCATTGTGTTTCATATGCAAAATTCTTCCTAGAAAATCTGCCACTCACAACTAGAGAATAGTTCTATAAAAGCCAGTTACTCTGAACCAAATGAATGCCTGTTGTAAAGTATAAATTGAAGGAGAAAGTTTTAAAAAATTCTGAACTTTACATACTCAAGAAAAACCTTGCCAGAACCTATGTGTATGGTGAAGGGTACAAAAACAATCCTTCAAATTGGTTTATTTAAAAGTTTGTACTTAGTGAATTTATCTTCAAACAAAAATCAGTACAAAGAAACAAATATATCAAGAATCAAGCTGACATAATTATTGTAGCAAAAGGTACAAAACTCATCGTTTAAAATAGATTTAAACAGCATATGTTGACAAATAGTGTTGTTTGAACTGAATATATTAGATATTAGCTGTTGTTTTCCAAACAGAAATGTAATATGATAACATTCATATGAAATAGAAGTAACAGAGAATTTTAGAAGTAAAATAAGATGAGTTCTAGGGAGGCAACATGGAAGCTTCCTGAAAAAAATAAATAATAAGAGATAAAAAATGATTGAAGACAGTTAACATACTCTGATTCTTGTCAATGATGCACAACAATGTTGCTGTGTGTGAGAATGAGATATGCATGAGGTCAGATTGAGCTCTCCTAAGCAACAAATTATTTAATATTGAATAGTTATTTTTCTGCAGTTTATTTTCATATATACATAAAACATCATTTTGTATTTGACGTGACTAAAATTTCCCTTCCTTCCTTCCTTTCTTATTTCCTTTCTCCCTCCCTCCATCTTTCCCTCCTTCATTCCTTATTTCATTCCTTTGTTCCTTCCTGTCTTACTTCCTCCTTCATTTCCTTCCTTCCCTTCCTCATTTTCTTTTTCTGTATGTCTGTCTTTTTTGTCTGTTTGTACATATATACTGGGATCTATTTGAACAATTTGAACTATACATAGAAAACAACAATTATACTCAAGGACTTGTGTTGCATCTCTGTGCATACAATAATTTAATGATATAAATGTAAAACAACTAGTCTAATACAGATTTAAAATTAAAATACATATTTTTGTTACTATTAAAATATAGGTTTATATTTAAGAATATTTTGTGAAAATTACAGGAAAATTTTCACAGTGATTCCTAACAAAAACAACATTTGAAACTTTCCTACTGGTGTTATGAGACCATCTAGGAATTAAGATACATCCTGATAAAGAAAAAATACATACTCACAAATACAGATCTGTATAAAAATAATACACTATAATTAATAAGGAAACTATCAAAGAATGCAAAATAATGCAGATAAGACACTTTTGATTCATTTACATCAGCACCTAAAATGAGAAAATTATGATCATATCAAGGAATTTTAAAGAGATATTTAAGAAAATTCATAGGCCGGGCGTGGTGGCTCAAGCCTGAAATCTCAGCAATTTGGAAGGCTGAGGTGGGTGGATCATGAGGTCAAGAGATCAAGACCATCCTGGTCAATATGGTGAAACCCTGTCTCTACTAAAAATACAAAAAAATTAGCTGGGCATGATGGTGCGTGCCTGTAATCCCAGATACTCAGGAGGCTGAGGGAGGAGAATTGCCTGAACCCAGGAGGCGGAGGTTGCGGTGAGCCGAGATTACGCCATTGCACTCCAGCCTTTGGTAACAAGAGAGGACGTCCATCTCAAAAAAATAAAAGAAAGAAAAAAAGAAGAAAAAGAAAATTTATTAGTAATTTTATTCAAATTTCTAAGTAAATTATTTACATGTAAATATGAAAAGCCTTTCTAGAGAAAAAACAGCAGAAATTAGTCTTAAGATGGAACATAAATATAAATTTCATTAACATGAAGAACAAGATAGGATGCCAAAAGCAAAATTATTCTTTAGTTCTTAAAAAAAATTTTTAGGGATTACAAAGAGACAAAAATAAAATAATTGTAGTGTGTTTCATATGATTATGAACCTAAAAGTAATAGCAGAGTTGAGTTAAATAAAACGAAAATGAAACTCAATTTATGAAGGAAGGTAATAAGATTATTGGATACAAGACACACAATAAAACAAATCAAGTTATTTTCTATTTTTGCCATAACAAATACAAATTTGACATATGTATATTAAATTCACAGCATTAAAACTTCCTAAAAGTAATAAAAAATATATTTGATAAGAAAGGTATTATGTAAATAAAAATTCGAAACTGTATATTTAAGGACATAAAAATATTTGAATAATGTAAATAATACCGTTGATTTGGTTGGGAAAATATTATGTTTAACATGAATAATTATCCAAAGTGAATATATATATATAATGTTATATCAATTACAATTTATATATCTATACTTTATTTCCAAATATACTTTATTTTTATTTTGTAAGAGATAATAAACTGTATTTTGAATGAAAAATCTCTGAAAAATACAACAGAGACTTACAAAGTTTTGGTATTAAATTACTAAAATTGGGTTGAGAATAGACACATATATAAGTATAAAAGAAATTAAAGTTTAAAATAGTTCTAGTACTGTTTATTCATAAATGTATAACAAATGTAGGGTTTCAATTATAATAGAAATTGACTGTTTCAAAAGTAATTTAAATTAATATGTAATAACAAGGATTCTACAAAGATTTTTAACCGTACTTCCTTAGTCTGCACACAATTTAAACTCAATCAAGTTTATAATTACTGATGGTAGAATGGGGATGAACATGGAACTTGTAAGATTATTGGTGACTGTGAATAATGAACTGGATTAGTGACTAAGCAATATCATTTTAAATTTGAGATAACTAAAATTTCTCCTTCTTTATCCTCCTTCCCTTCCTTCCTTCCTTCCTTTCTTTTTTCCTTCCTTCCTTTTTTTCCTTCCTTTTTCTGTCTGTATTTTTTCTTGCTATGGAAGTAACTTAAAACCCTTCTGGCATTCTAACAATGTGTGTGTGTGTGATTGTGTGTGTGTGTGCATGTGTGCATGCGTGTGTGTGTGTGTAATCTCCTTTGGTATTTAATATTACCTTTCCATCACTTCTACAGTAAAATTTTATTTTCAGTATCTTATGACCTATACCAAATTCATCTTATGATAACTTAACTACAATATATATGTTAGTCTATTGAAATATTTATGGTTATATTTTCTGAGATAAAATAAGTCACTATATTTTTCTAGCAAAAAATTCTGTTATTATATGATTTATACTGATGGTTGTAGTTATTGAAGAAAACAGACTTCAAAAAATAAAATACTATAAATTGATTTTTGATAAAGTACAAAGCATATATTCTGGTGAATTTGTTTTTCAAATTTTCTTTTAGCAATAAATGTAGAAAGCCAGCAATGGAACAGAACTAACCGAATTTTGAATCAGATGGATCCTACCACTTAATATGTGAGGGGAACCAATAAACACACATTGATCTTCAAGCCTCAGTGACCTTCTAAAACAGCGTTTCTCCAAGTTCATTCTACAATGAGGTATTCATAGATGCAAACATTGGCTCCTTGAGGTCAGAACTATTCATAAGAATATTAAGCTTTTATTCACTTGCTTAAGGTATTGAAATTGGCAACAAAGGCCTGAAAGAAATGATAGGTTAAATATGCTAGAGTCTTAGCTGAAATAAAAGAAGTGGCAACAAACTGTAGCATTATTGCCTTCTTCAATTCAATGCATTCTCAGTCACCAAAAAGGGGGCTGTGCTATTTCATTTAAAATGGTCCTTGACGAAGCACTAAAGATTTACAATATTATTCAGATATGGACTTTGAATACAACATTTTAATCTTCTTTTTGATAAATTAATACCTACAATGCACTTCTGCATTTTAAATAAGAAAATTATGTTGAGAAAAAGTCATATGATGGTTTACATTTTTAGTAAAATGAGGCTTTTTTAAATCATACAACCTGGTTTCTACTTTAGAAAGAAAGTAGAAAACAAGATATGGTCATTCAAATTCGATTATAGCAGACATTTTTTCTAATGGAATGAAGTGAGTTTGAAGATTTAATTAGATAATACATTTAAAAAACTCACTATAGTATTGACTTAAATGGTTGAATAGTCAATAATATTATGAAAATATATGCCTATTTTGCATGTAAAAATAGTCTGGTAAAACTTGCATGTGATAACAGAAACTTGACATCTCTCTAATACCTAAAGAGTTTCTGATGAGGATTGTTGCATTAGTAGCAAACGTAATCTTTAAATTTTGTGTAATGAAAACTGTCAAAAAGTTAAAATATTTGTATATATAAATATCAGTAAAGCAACACAAGTGGATCAAAAGTAAAAAGTAGGCCAATATATCTTAATAAAATAATACATAGAAGTTGATTGATTTGCTTTCAGATTTGTGTTAAAATAATCATATTGTAACAATTAAATCAATTAACTGATAAAGAATTGTAGATACTCAAAGATAGACTCAAGATGGCACAGTTAGAACAACCCAGGATTGAAGCTCTTGGTGAACGTGCGGAGGGTGAGTCAGGGCCGCATTTCCAGATGGATCTTTGTAGCCCACAGAATGGGGAAATTCCAAGGTATAAAAAAAGACGTGGGACACCAGCCCAGCGGTTTTGGCTGGTGCAGCTGGCTGCCGGTGCTGAAGCGCAGCAGTGCTCCACAGCACTCCGCACAAAGTGCATGGGTCTGGGATCCCTGTTGAACCGGCAATCTGAAACTTGAGAGGGCAGATTGGCATATCCATCTGATTCAACAAGACTTGGACAGTGACCCAGGCCAGGAGATTCCAGGGAAACGGCATTTGGGCCAGCGCAGTGGGACAAACAAAACGGCGATTCCAAACGCTCCAGGTGGAGAGTTTTACTGTGAGCACAGCTGAACCCAGGATGGAGAACCTCGGTGGGGGAGGGGCATCCGCCATTACCAAGGCAATCTGCCCCTACTGAGGTACACACCCATTGCTGATGCAGCCTGCCGTTTATGAGGCAACTCGCCACAACAGAGAGACTTTGATGCAGGGCGTAGCCCTTGGAAGCAGAACAGAGATTGCAGCAGTAGGGCAAAGCCTTCAGCAACAGGACAGACCTCACATCAGAAAAGCAGAGCCTCGGCAGGCAAATAGTGAGTAGACTGCCTCCTAGCTAAGCAGGACAGCGCAATGGACACTCATAAAGAAAGCCCCAACCCCCTGAGACAGAGCATCTGAAAAAAAGTGTTTTTTTATGAGTTCTGCTGCAGCAGAATTAAATGTAGCAGCCTAGCAGCCTAGCAACCCTGAATGAACAACAGAGCTCACAGCTCAGCACTTGAGCTCCCATAAGGTACACACTTTCTCCTCAAGCAGCTCCCTGACCCCTCTATATCCAGAAGACTGACATTTAACAGGCATCATTCTGGGACAAAGATAGCAGAAAAAGATACTGGTAGCATCCCTCACTGTTCCGAAGCTGCTATAGGTGCACCCCAGACAAGCAGGGCCTGAAGTGGACCTCAGCTGTCGTACACTGGAAGGGATAGATTGGTAGAAGGAAAACCAAGTAACAGAAATACTTCATCATCAACAATCTGGGCGTCCACTCAGAGACCCAATCGAAAAGTCAGCAACTACTCAGAAGACAGGTAGATAAATACACAAAGACGGGAAGAAACCAGTGCAGAAAAAAGGAAAACACCCGAAACGAGAACACCTCGCCTACTAGAAAGGACAAGAACTTCTCACCAGCAGGGGAACAAAGCTGGACAGAGAATGACTGTGATGAAATGATGGAATTAGAATTCAGAAGGTGGATAATGAGAAACTTCCGTGAGCTAAAAGAACATGTTTTAAATCAATACAAAGAAATTAAGAACCTTGAGAAAAGATTCGAGGAAATGATAACAAGAATTGATAACTTAGAGAGGAATATGAATGAATTGAAGGAGCTGAAAAACACAATACGAGAACCTCGCAAAGCATGCACAAGTTTCAACAGCTGAATTAACCAAGCAGAAGAAAGAATATCAGAAGTCGAAGATCAACTTAATGAAATAAAATGAGAAACCAGGATTAGAGAAAAAAGCACAAGAAGGAATGAACAAAGTCTCCAAGAAATGTGGGACTATGTGAAGAGACCTAACCTACGTTTGATAGGTGTACCAGAATGTGACAAAGAGAATAAATCCAAGCTGGAAAATACTCTTCAGAATATTATCGAGGAAAATATCCCTCACCTAGCAAGGCAGGCCAACACTCAAATGCAGAAAATACAGAGAACACCACAATAATATTCCGCAATAAGAGCAACCCCAAGGCACATAATCGTCAGTTTCACCAGGGTTGAAATAAAGAAGAAAATACTAAGGGCAGCCAGAGAGAAAGGTTGGGTAACCCACAAAGTGAAGCCCATCAGACTCACAGCAGATGTCTCAGCAGAAACTCTACAAGCCAGAAGAGAGTGGGGGCCAATATTCAACATCCTTAGAGAAAAGAACTTTCAACCCAGAATTTCATATCCAGTTAAACTGAGCTTCATAAGTGAAGAAAAAATAAAATCCTTTGCGAACAAGCAAGTACTCAGAGAGTTTGTCACCACCAGGCCTGCTTTACAAGAGCTCCTAAAAGAGGCACTACACACAGAAAAAAACAACCAGTAGCAGCCATTCCAAAATCACACTAAATGCTAAAGAGCATCAACATAATGAAGAATCTACATCAACTAAGGGGCAAAACAGCCAGCTAGCATCAAAATGGCAGTATCAAATTCACACATTAACAATATTAATTTTAAATGTAAATGGACTAAATGCACCAATCAAAAGACACAGACTGGCAAATTGGATATAAAACCAAAACCCATCAGTGTGCTGTATCCAGGAAACCCATCTCACATGTAAGGATACACAAAGGCTAGAAATAAAGGGATGGAGGAAGATTTACCAAGCTAATGGAGAGCAAAAAAAAGCAGGAGTTGCAATTCTCATCTCTGATAAAAGAGACTTTAAAGCAACAAATATCAAAAGAGACAAAGAAGGTCATTACATAAAGGTAGGAGGATCGATACAACAAGAAGAGCTAACGATAGAAAACATATATGGACCCAATACAGGAGCACCCAAACACATAAGGCAAGTTTTTAATGACTTACAAAAAGACTTAGACTCCCACACAATAATAGTGGGAGACTTTAACACTCCACTGTCAATATTAGACAGATCAACCAGACAGAAAATCAACAAAAATATCTAGGGCTTGAACTCAGACCTGAAAATAGCAAACCTAATAGACATTTACAAAACTCTCCACCCCAAATCCATAGAATATACATTCTTCTCAGCACCACATCACACCTACTCTAAAATTGACCACATAATTGGAAGTAAAGCACTCCTCAGCAAATGCAAAACAACTGAGATCACAACAAGCAGTCTCTCAGATTATAGTGCAATCAGGTTAGAAATCACAATTCAGAAACCAACCCTGAACCGCACAGCTTTATGGAAACTGAACAACGGGCTCTTGAATGTTGACTGGATAAACAATGAAATAAAGGCACAAATAAAGAAGTTCTCCTAAACCAATGAGAACGAAGACACAACATGCCAGAATCTCTAAGACACATTTAAAGCAGTCTCTAGAGGAAAATATATAGCAATAAGTGCCCATATGAGGAGAATGGAGAGTTACAAAATTGACACTCTACCGTCAAAATTGAAAGAGCTAGAGGAGCAAGATCAAAAAAACTCAAAACCCAGCAGAAGACAAAAAATAACTAAGATCAGAGCAGAACTGAAGGAGATTGAGACACGAAAAACCCTTCAAAAAATCAATAAATCCAAGAGCTGGTTTTTGAAAAGTTCAACAAAATAGACAAACCACTAGCAAGATTGATAAAAAAGAAAAGAGAGAACAACCAAATAGATGCAATAAAAAATGATAAAGGGGAAATCACAGAATCCACAGAAATTCAAACCATCATCAGAGAATATTACAAACAACTCTATGCACATAAACTAGTAAACGTAGAAGAAACGGATAAATTCCTGGACTCCTGTGTCCTCCCAAGCCTAAACCAGGAGGAAGCTGAAACTATGAACAGACCAATAACAAGGTCTGAAGTCAAGGCAGCAATTAAGAGACTACCATACAAAAAAAGCCCAGGTCCAGATGGGTTCACAGCCGAATTCTACCAGACCTACAAAGAGGAAGTGGTACCATTCCTTCTGAAACTATTCCAAATAATCCAAAAAGAGGGAATCTTTCCGAAATCATTTTATGAGACCAACATCATCCTGATACCAAAACCCGGCAGAGACCCAACGAGAAAAGAAAACTTCAGGCCAATATCCATGATGAACATAGATGCAAAAATCTTCAATAAAATATTGGCAAGCCGATTGCAACAGCAAATCAAAAAACTTATTCATCATGATCAAGTAGGATTCATCCCGGGGATGCAAGGCTGGTTCAACATACACAAGTCTATCAACGTAATTCTCCACATAAACAGAACCAAAACCAAAAACCACATGATTATCTCAATTGATGCAGAGAAGGCATTTGACAAAATTCAACAGCCCTTTATGCTAAAAACCCTCAATAAACTCGGTATCGATGGAACGTATCTCAAAGTAATAAAAGCTATTTACGACAAACCAACAGCCAATATCATACTGAATGGGCAAAAACTGGAAGCATTCCCTTTGAAATCCGGCACTAGACAAGGATGCACTCTCTAACCACTCCTATTCAGTATAGTACTGGAATTTGTAGCCAGAGCACTCAGGCAAGAAAAAGGAATAAAGGGTATTCAAATAGGAAAGGTGGAAGCCAAATTGTCTCTATTTGCAGACGACAAAATAGTATACCTATAAGACCCCATCCCCTCACCCCAAAAACTCCTGAAACTGATATGTAACTTCAGCAAAGTCTCAGGACAAAAAATCTATGTGCAAAAATCACAAGCATTCCTCTACGCCAAGAACAGACTTAAAGAAGCTAAATTAAGAACGAACTGCCATTCACAATTGCTATAAAAACAATAAAATACCTAGGAATACAACTCACATAAAATATATGGGACCTCTTCAAGGAAAACTACAAACCACTGCTCAACGAAATAAGAGAGGACACAAACAGATGGAGAAACATTCCATGTTCATGGTTAGGAAGAATTAATATCGTGAAAATGGCTATACTGCTCAAAGTAATTTACAGAATCAACGCTATCCCCATCAAGCTATCATTGACTTTCTTCACAGAACTGGGAAAAACCACCATAAACTTCATATGGAACCAAAAGAGAGCCCGCATAGCCAAGTCAATTCTAAGCAAAAAGAACACAGCGGGGGTCATCACACTACCCGATTTCAAACTATACTACAAGGCTACAGTAATCAAAACAGCATGGTACTGGTACCAAAACAGAGATATAGACCAATGGAACAAAACAGAGGCATTGGGGGAAACACAACATATCTACAACCATACAATCTTTGATAAGCCTGACAAAAACAAGCCATGGGGAAAGGATTCCCTGTTCAATAAATGGTATTGGGAAAACTGGCTAACCATGTGCAGAAAGCAGAAACTGGACCCCTTCCTGACACCTTACACTAAAATTAACTTTAGATGGATTAAAGACTTAAACATAAGACCCAGCACCATAAAAACCCTAGAAGGAAATATAGGCAAAACCATCCAGGACATAGGAGTAGGCAAAGACTTCATGAACAAAACACCAAAAGGATTGACAACAAAAGCCAAAATAGACAAATGGGACTTAATGAAACTCCACAGCTTCTGCATGGCAAAAGAAAGTCACTAGAGTGAATCAGCAACCAACAGAATGGGAAAAAATTTTTGCAGTTTACCCATCTGACAAAGGGCTGATATCCAGAATTTACAAAGAACTCAAACAGATTTACAGGAAAAAAACCAAACAGTTTTATTCAAAAATGGGCAAAGGATATGAACAGACACTTTACAAAAGAAGACATATATGAGGCCAACAATCATATGAAAAAATGCTCATCGTCACTGGTCATCAGAGAGATGCAAATCAAAACCACATTGAGATACCATCTCACGCCAGTTAGAATGGCGATCATTAAAAATATCTGGAGACAACAGATGCTGGAGAGGATGTGGAGAAAAGGGAACACTTCTACACTGTTGGTGGGAGTGTAAATTAGTTCAACCATTGTGGAAGACAGTGTGACGATTCCTCAAGGCCTTAGAAATAGAAATTCCATTTGACCCAGCAATCCCATTACTGGGTATATATCCAAAGGACTATAAATCGTTCTACTATGAGGACACATGCACACGAATGTTCATTGCAGCACTGTTTACAATAGCAAAGACCTGGAATCAACCCAAATGCCCATTGATGATAGAGTGGATTGGGAAAATGTGGAAAAAACACATATACACCATGGAATATTATGCAGCAATCAGAAATGATGAGTTTGTGTCGTTTGTAGGGACATGGATGAATCTGGAGAACATCATCCTCAGCAAACTGACACAAGAATAGGAAATGAAATATCGCATATTCTCACTCATAGGTGGGTGATGAAAAATGAGAACACATGGACACAGAAAGGGGAGTACTAAACACTGGGGTCTATTGGGGGAAAATGGGGAGGACCAACAGGTGGGGGGGAGCTAAGGTTAGGGATAGCCTGGGGAGAAATGTGAAATGTGGGTGAAGGGGAGAAAGGAAGGAAAACACACTGCATTGTGTGTACCTGTGGAACTGTCTTGCATGTTCTGCACATGTACCCCAAAACCTAAAATGCAATAAAAAATTAAAAAAAAAGAATTGCGGATACTCTTATTAGATACAACACCTAAAATTATCTAAGAAGGATATCCACAATTCTTAAAAAGAATATTAACATACTTCCTTCCCTTCTTTAAAAATATTTGACTGAGGCCAGAATATCTTGTGTACCCCAAACACAACAACATATCACAATAAAGTCAATGCAAAAGCAAATATAAGAGCCCAGGAGTTTGTCATTGAAGTTGATATTAAAGTTTTTCAAAAATGTAAAGCAATGCCATTCTTACTACTAATTTACTTTGATTTTTAAAATATAATTACATTATATAAGTATGTAATTTGTATTAACATATCTTAACTTATTATTGTACATGATAAAATATACAAAATACCTGTTAAGTAAAACAAACAGGCCAGGTGCTTCAGCTCACACCTATAATCCCAGCATATTGAGAGTCCAAAGCAGTTGGATCATCTGAGGTGGGTAGTCCAAGAACAGCCTGACCAACATGGAGAAACTTCATTTCTACTAAAAATACAAAAAATTAGCCAGGCATGGTGGCACATACCAGTAATCCCATGCCTGTAGTCCCACCTAATTAGGAGGCTGAGGTAGGAGGATTGCTTGAACCAGGGAAGCAGAGGTTGCAGCAAGCTGATCACACTACTGCTCTCCAGCCTGGGCAACAGAGAGAGACTCCAACTCAAACAAACAAACTAACAAACCACAAAAAATAATTTTGTAAAATTCCTTTTAAAAATTCAAGTGTGTGAGAATTAATGATAGTGAAGCCATTTTTTCTATCCTGGTTACTGTGTGTTTCTACCTTGGTGATGGTGTTCCCCAAAACAACGCTAAGGTCAAGTTTGGCCATAGCTTTAAGAGAGCATAACAACCCTGACCACAACAAAGCCTGAGTGGCCCTTACCACATTCCTTTCCAGCCTCCTACAGTTCCAACCTGCCAGCATTCCCCAACACCTCCTCTATACAAATTTTATTATTAAAAACCTCAGCTTGCAAGCAATCAGGGTCTCAGCCAGATTCCTGACTAAAACCCTTTCTTTGTAGGCTTATTCTTGTAAATAAACCTGTTTGACCATTGAGTTGCCTTCTCTCTTACTTGTTTCATTTAAAAATCTTCCTACCATTGACTTTCTTCACAGAACTAAAAAAAAGCATTTTGAACTTCATATGGAACCAAAAGAGAGCCCACATTGCCAAGTTAATTCTAAGCAGAGAGAACACAGCGGGAGGCATCACACTAAAGAACTTCAAACTATACTACAAGGCTACAGTAATCAAAACAGCATGGTACTAGTACCAAAACAGAGATATAGACCAATGGAACAAAACAGAGGCTTCGGAGGCAACACAACATATCTACAATCATACAAACTTTGATAAACCTGACAAAAACAAGCCTTGGGGAAAGGACTTCCTATTTAATAAATCGTGTTGGGAAAACTGGGTAGCCATGTGCAGAAAGTAGAAACTGGACCCCTTCCTGACACCTTACACCAAAATTAACTCCAGATGGATTAAAGACTTAAACATAAGACCTGGAACCATAAAAACCCTAGAAGAAAATCTGGGCAAAACCATTCAGGATATAGGAGTAGGCAAGGACTTAATGACCAAAACACCAAAAGCATTGGCAACAAAAGCCAAAATACACAAATGGGACCTAATCAAACTCCACAGCTTCTGCACGGCAAAAGAAACAGTCACTAGAGTGAATCAGCAACAAACAGAATGGGAAAAAAATCTTTGCAGTTTACCCATCTGACAAAGGGCTGATATCCAGAATTTACAAAGAACTCAAACAGATTTACAGGAAAAAAACAAACAAGTCCATTCAAAAATGGGCAAAGGATATGAACAGACACTTTATGAAAGAATACATACATGAGATCAATAAACACATGAAAAAAATGCTCATCATCACTGGTCATTAGAGAGATGCAAATCAAAACCACATTGAGACACCACCTAATGCCAATTCAAATAGTGATCATTAAAAATCTGGAGACAACAGATGCTGGTGGGGATGTGTAGAAATAGGAACACTTCTACACTGCTGGTGGGAGTGTAAATTAGTTCAACCATTGTGGAAGACAGTGTGGCGATTCCTCAAAGACCTAGAAATAGAAATTCCATTTCACCCAGCAATCTGATTACTGGGTATATATCCAAAGGACTATAAATCATTCTACTATAAGGACACATGCATATGAATGTTTATTGCAGCACTGTTTACAATAGCAAAGACCTGGAACCAACCCAAATACCCATTGATAATAGACTGGACAGGAAAAATGTGGCACATATGCAGCATAAAATATTATTTAGCAATAAAAAATGATGAGTTTGTGTATTTTGTAGGGACATGGATGAATCTGGAGAACATCATTCTCAGCAAACTGACACAAGAACAGAAAATGAAATACCGCATATTCTCACTCATAGGCGGGTGAAGAACAATGAGAACACAGGGACACAGAAAAGTGAGTACCACACACTGGGATCTATTGGGGGGAATAGGGGAGGGACAGTGCAGGGGGAGCTGGGGGAGGGATAGCATGGAGAGAAATACCAAATGTGGGTGAAGGGGAGGAAGACAGTTAAACACACTGCCACGTGTGTACCTATACAACTATCTTGCATGTTCTGCACATGTACCCCCAAACCTAAAATGCAATAAAAAAAACTTCATAACAATGTGAATTAAGGAAATGTATTTTTTTAGTTTTAATTGCTTGCGCAGTTACTAATAATAGATATAATCCACATAAACAATATCTATTCGAGTCTTCCATAATTTCTAGGAGTGTGCAGTGGGTCTTCAATAATTGCTGTGATTGAGACCAAAGTGTTTGACAAGTACTATAATAAAAATGTTACAATTATACATAAAATTAACACATACAGTAAGCCAAAAAGTGTCTGAGCGAGATCTCAATCAAGTTAGAGGTTTACTTAGTCAAAATTAAGAATGTGCCCAGGAAAAAGAAACGCAAGTTATAGTAGGATCTGCAGCCCATGCTTTTTCCAGAGAGGGTTTTGAGGGCTTCAATGTTTCAAGGGAAAGAGCAAGCTGGAGGGAAAAGAGGAAAGAACAAAAGATGGGGATAGGCTGTGAGACAAATAGTTGCATTCTTGTGAGGCTTTGATTAGTGCTCAGTGGGTTCATATTTTACATGTGAAAAGAGAAGAGTGTGGAGAAAAGTTAACTCTGCCTTTGTCTTGTGCTTGGTAGATCAACATTTTACATAAGATAATATAAGCATGTGGAATTATAGCTATCTGTTTAGGAATGAAAAGAAGGCAGTCGTTCCCAAAACTCAGTTCCTAACCTTATAGTGAGGTTTTATTTTCTTTTCACATTTCCCCCTCACCCTATTCTTCAAAATCTTTTGGAGATAACACTGCAGATGAAAATGATTTGCTGGTAAAGGGTTTGCTCTGATCCCTCACTGCTAGGATGGTTTATTACTATAAGTTTAGGTCCCATACATCTAGGAAAGCTTATTCCTAGTAGGATGTGAAGTCTTATGTCCCACAGAGAAAAACCAGATAAATAAGAAAGAAACAAAAAGAAAATAATAAAAGAATAAATAACAAAAAGTCCATGGCCAGGACATAGCAATGAAGGAGAAAATAATCTTAGAAAACTGATTCAGGCTTTATTACCTGAAGTCCATATGTTAGTAGGCAGGCAAAAAAGCAGTTTATGTGTGTGTGTGTGTTTGTGTGTGTATAGTGTATATATGTGTCTGTGTGTATGTGTGTATATAGTGTGTGTGTATGTGTGCATATATATATATATGTATATATATAACATCACCCTCTTCCCTCTACCAGGGGAGGGCAGCCACGCCACATGACATATGTGTGACACACAAATACACACACATATATAAACAATATATACACTATATATATATGTTGTGTGTGTACATATATATATGTGTATATATATATATGTTGCTATTTCTTTTAAATTTTAAGTTGTCTAGCTTCAGTCTGCAGGGTTTTAACAAAAACACAGCTTAGTGATTTCAAATCAGAAAAATGGGAGAAACATACACTTTAAAACATTAGTTTGGAGATCTGTAGCTAGGAAAGAATTCAGGACCCAATGCAGTTAAACTGTAGACAAATAATAAAAAACAAACAACAACAACAAAAAAACACATGCATAGGGCCAGAGTCTACTGACAGGAGTACTAGAGTATCCTTTGAAAGATAATTTTTCTCTCTCCAGTCCTTTATTGTAACCAAGGACAAAATCATAATAGGACAAATTTATTTACAAAATAAACTTTAGTCTTATTATACCTGGTCCAATTCTTTGCATAAAGTGGAGCAAAATCAATTATATGCCATATACACTGCTTTTACCTTGGCTTTGTTGGAATCTTTTTTATAAGGAATCTCAGATTTGACTTTTTAAAAGCCTCTTGATCTCAGCAAAAGATATATCTATGCCTGCAGGTACTTATATGAATTTGGGCAAATTATTCTCTTCTCAAAATCCCAAGATTACTGGGGGTTCCTTGGTGTGTCAGAAACTGATATTGTTTAATTACACAGGTCAGGAACCCTGTAAAGGAACCAAATAGACAAGGTATGAGGCCAGTTTCTTCAAAGGGCTTTTATTCACTCTATGAGTCAACTTCAATCTTCAAAGCCACCTACTCATGTCTATAAACATTGAAGTTCAGTCCAAGCCTTGGTAAAATAACGTATGTCTCCAACTGTGTCCTGTAACAAAAGAAAACAGATTTCTATTGAGCTTATGCAAATAACTATACTGCCATAAAATCAGAATACTCAAAAATAGTTTCCAAATTCTGGATAAATTAGGTACAGAGAAAGAAATGTTCTTCAAATTTTGCTCACGAGAGTATATTTTACACAGTTGTTTAAGAGGAATCAGTGATGTTTTAATAAATGTTATAAAAATTATTTGTTTTTTTTACTTCAGTCCCATATAGTCAATTTGATGCATTTTATACTGGAGTTAGTAATCCTCATAAATACATTAGCTCTTTAATAAGAGTCCAGAAAGTAGTTGTGGCTTTTGGTTTTGATTTCATCTAATCCAATGACACAGTTTCCACAGTTACAAGAAATTTGATTTCAAACAGCGTGTGTCAGAGCTTCTTTCATTAAGTCCTCTAAAGAAGCAAGTTTTGAACTGTAATTTTTATAAACCAGATTTTGAGAAGAATCAAAATAAAACAATAATTGTGAATGACAAAAGTCTTGGGTATCAATGGTTAAAGATACATGGCAAGAGAATTTGTTTATTTCTTTGGCATACAGCAATTTAACATAATAATCATCATTAATATTAATAGTAGTAGGAGGCAGACAATTCCTAAGCAGGCAGGGGTGGTTCCCCAGTGAAGCCCCACCTTCAAGTCAAAGATAATTTAAAGCCTGAAAGCCAACCTACAAGTCAAATCCATGGATGAGATTGAGAAACTGTCTTCCAATTTGGTATGCTTTCCTCTGATTGGTCTCTACCTTTCAACTATTTTACCTATTCTTACCTGAATGTTTTTTCACACTGGCATGTCCACCTTTGAACAGCGCCTTTGTTTTAACATTTTTTATATGCTCACAAACCAATCAGCCTACACTCCCCCATTATGAGCCCATAAAAGCCCCACACCCAGCCACACTGAAAGAGAAACCACCCAACTTTGGATGTGGGAACCACCCTCGTGTCCCCTGTTTGCTGAGAGCTGTTTTGTTGTTTAATGGAATTCTTCTTTACCCTCCTCACACTTTGATTGTCAGCATTATCTCATTCATCTTGGACACAGAATGAGAACTTGGTACCCACTGAAGGTGGGTACACAGAAGGCTGTAACATTATGGCCCTCTTCCCTCTACCAGTGGAGGGTAGACACTCTGCGTGACAAGAAGCAGTGGTGGGTCTGAGGCAGCCCCAGAGCTGCAGACCAGAGTGGGGCAAGGGGCTGACAGAACTGTTAACCTGCCGCTGTCTGGTGGACTGTGGACAGTGGGACTAAAATAGCTAATTAGCGTGCTGTAATACCCCCTCTGGGGCTTCAGGGTCATGGGCACCCCTGCCTCAGTACCACCATGTTCTCCTCTGGACATCAGGGTCCACCATGGGAGTGGCTTGCAACACACTTGGTCCAGCCATAAGCATCACACAAAGCCTGCTTCTGTGCCTATACTTAGAATGGCTGGATGTACCCCACACTCATTCACCCACACAAGGCCCTCCAACTAAAGACTGAGTACACAGTCTCAGAAGTCGTGGGATCTAAGCTGGAAGACAGGGCAAAGTGTGACCTGGTGGGTTGAGTAGACAAGGCATCTTCTGATGCAGGCCAAGGGCTGAACAAGGCCCAGGTGGGAATGTCACCAGCCAAGGAGATCCCAAGCTGGCAAAGTGACCAAGAAAAATCCCGGGTCGATATTGATAACATATACTTACACATCAGGATGACAGAAATATCATATAATTTTGGAACACATATTAATAATCTACTTATATAAATAGAATCAAAACAATAAAATAATTTTATAATTCATGATGCTTTCTATATGATTTTAACATATATTAAATATGCCATGTAGGTTTCATTTTTACTTTAGGGCACCTAGTATTCTAAAAGTTAATGAGGTAAAAAAGACTGTATTTAGAGTTTGTTTTCAGAATATTTGTCAAGTATCAAAAGTTTAAAACACTTGATATCACAGAATAAGCACCCAGCTCGGTGTAAAATAGTGATTCATTTAGTCACAATGATAATTCAAAGATTTCTGAGAAAAAAAGGCTTTATTATTTGATAAATAGGACACTTGATTTGCAAAACAATAAGACCAAATACAGGCAGCATAAATCCAACTGCATTTGTCTCTCTTTTGCTCTCCCTTTTATTCCAGCTTCTTCCAAAAGCAAATAAAAATCTTTAATGTCACTTAATTTTATGCAAATATTTTATTCCAAATAGGAAACTAGCTTTTACTTTTACAGTGTATTAATAACACTAAAGCTTATTTTAATAAAATCATATAAACAAATTCATCCTTAATATATCTAGACTAGCTATAACTGTATAGTCAAAACCGTATTGCCATGCCTTCTTATAACCCTTTTTCCAAACACATTCTACTTGCATTTGTATTCTTCAGATATAGAAATGTTTTCTGTATACTAGTAGTTTTAATTACCTATATTAATTACAATGTTAACTCTTAATAACACTTTCTTTTAACTGAAAAATGTAGAAGGTAAGCAATTTTAATTAGGTATCAGATGCAGAGCACAGAACAAATGACAGAGGTGCACATTATGTCCAATCATTACCAGCATCATCAGAGGGCATTGTTGTGCTGGGGAGAACTGTACATACCCCCAGGCCTTACCATGACTATGAGACAAACAAGTGAAACAATTATTTAAAATAACACAGAAGTGTTTTATGACCTTAAAACATTTAGCAAAAACAGTTTCTGACCTTCCTGAGCAGTTCAGACCAACTGTCTAAATTAAGTCTTGAAGATAGTTTTATGTTATGTTACCAGTATCATTAAATCACTTTTATTTACTAAAAATTACTAAAGTCATGTGAACTAAAGGACATTTGAGTGATAGTTTTTATTTTTCTGATAAAATATTTTATTTAAGCACTTGCTTTTTAAAGCAATTCATTAGATCTCTTTTCTGTATTTTGGTAGTGGAATATCACATATACATGATGTGTAAACAAACAGGCATACACATAGACAGAAGCACATCTTTCAGTCAACTGAAAAGAATTCTCAAAAACAACATTCAAAAACAATGCATTAAGGTCTTTAAATGTGTATACATAAAATATATATACATATATGTGTAATACATAATCTCCCTCTATATATGTGTATGAGCTTAATTAAAAGCTGATATCCAAGATATATATATAATATATAAATGTATATTTAATTTAATTTAATTTATATTTAATATTAGCTTTAATTAATTATAAAAATTTAATATCAGCTTTAATTTAATTATATATATATGATACCAGCTTTTAATTAAGCAGACTTTTAACCATAAAGCTTTTTAAAAAATCCTTTAAAATCTCTTATCATTACATATTAGCCAGGGAAAACAGTTGATATTATTGGCTTTTGAAA
Organism: Callithrix jacchus; assembly: GCF_049354715.1. Lineage (NCBI taxonomy): Eukaryota > Metazoa > Chordata > Mammalia > Primates > Cebidae > Callithrix > Callithrix jacchus. The sequence continues at coordinate 1,191,047 of NC_133520.1, forward strand.
TTCTTTGTCAAATGTATTCTTCCAAGTGTCTGAACCAATGTTATGATTTAACTGTAGATGCACAGTGTCTTCAGCAAGGTGGCAAGCAGGTGTTTTCATTCTTCAAAATTTATAGAAAGAATAAATTTAAGACAGGGAATCAGAAGCTGTCAATGGAAGGGCAATGAATCAATAAATGGCCAAGCCACACAAATATCAAAACAGAAAGGACTTAATCCTTGGCTTGGGATTAATCCTAGGCTGCCATGGTAAAAGAGAAGAGTCTTAGCTACCAGAATGCAGCATGAGGCAGTCTCCACTGGTTCTCAGCAAGGAATCTAGAGCTTGAAGTTTTGATCTTGCAAAGGATCAAAACTTTGCCATTGTTTTCATCAGAGACTTCTCAAAGCTAGCCATATTACTACTACCATATAGCCTTCTTTAATTTAACCTTCTCATCAATTGTTTGGGATAAGAGACCTCTATAATTTATTTGTATATCCTTTGGACATTGACAATTAGAATTTTCAATAGTGTACTTTATTTCAATATATTATACTCATAACAAGTCACTAAAGTACGCCAGAGTCACTATACCAAGAATAGTCACACAAATTCTTTCTTCTTCACTAATAAAAACTTGGAATATTAGACTGATTTTTACCACCCACTTAGCTAGAGTGCGGTGAAAGAGGTGAGGAGCCTGGATGGTAAGAAATTCTTACCTCTTCAGCAGGAGAGTAGGTCTCTGTCTTCTCTTCATCTGTGGCTTCTAGAAGAAAAAAGCAACCTTGATTATCCTGCTTGCTTCACCATCCTGTGGGAGTCATAGGCTCTTGACTCCATAAGGATTTATTGAAAAATCACTGACATGAGGCAAACCAGAAACAAACACTGGAGATTAGAGTAATTAATAGAATAAAAGGCATAGACATTTATGTAACATGTATACAGCACCACCTTCAGCATGAAGACCCAACTTTCTAAGTAACAGAAGCTCATAGACTACCTTGAAATTACAGAAAGAATGAAGAATCAGGGTATGGCTAACCAAAACAGATTTTAGAGGCAAGACAGAATATGTGAGGAAGAAAGAAAGAGGCTTGGCTATAGAAAAGATGGCCTTGATGAAACTTTTCACGTTAGTTAATTTTTTTATTCTTCTTAACTGGTTGGGTTTTAGAGATGGAATTTGACTTTTCTAGCTTAGGATTTTTAGTAAACATTAGAAGGAACCAGGAGTTCATCAAATATAATGGAAGATAGAAAAAAACAAAGTACCACAAAATCAGAAAAATGCCCATCGCACAATTTTCATACAGCCAAGATCTCTAAGCATAAGTTATAGCCAGCTGACAATAAATATTAACCTTTAGTTGCCAAATCCCCAAATGATATTCCAAACCAGCTCCTACCTTGGAGAGGAGACCCAGCTAAAGACTGCTCTCTGCTTCCATAGAATTAGCAAACTCCCAGAAAAAAAAGTTCTACCACAGAATAAACCTCAGACTTCAACCAAAAAATGTGAGAAATCAGGGATCTCTGGAGGAAGAAGCTTCCAAACCTCAGCACATTGTCCAATTGGTCAGAGTTATAAAGAGCTTCTAGCTAGTACCAAGACCCAAATAGGAGAGTTGCTGCAAGCCAGAAGGCCAAATTCCACTCAGAATCCTTTCGTGATTGCCAAAAATTGTCTGAGATAGATCTCAATCAATGTAGAGGTTTATTTTGCTAATATTGAGGATGCACTCAGTGGGGGAAAAGAAAAAAACACGTTACAATAGGATCCGTGGTCTATGCTTTTTCCAAAGAGGGTTTTAAGGGCTGATTTAAAGGGAAAGAGTGGGCAGAAAGAGAAGAAGGGAGGAAAAAAAGGTAGGGAGTATAGGCTGTGAGGCAAGTGCTTGCATTCTTTTTTTTAATTGCATTTTAGGTTTTGGGGTACATGTGCAGAACATGCAAGATAGTTGCATAGGTACACACATGGCAGTGTGATTTGCTGTCTTCCTCCCCTTCACCCACATCTGGCATTTCTCCCCATGCTATCCCTCCCCAGCTCCCCTCGTTCTGTCCCTCCCCTATTCCCCCCAATAGACCCCAGTGTGTAGTGCTCCCCTCCCTGTGTCCATGTGTTCTCATTGTTCATCACCCACCTATGAGTGAGAATATGCGGTATTTCACTTTCTGTTATTGTGTCAGTTTGCTGAGAATGATGTTCTCCAGATTCATCCATGTCCTTGCAAAAGACATGAACTCATTGTTTTTGATTGCTGCATAATATTCCATGGTGTATATGTGCCACATTTTTCTATCATCGATGGGCATTTGGGTTGGTTCCAGGTCTTTGCTATCGTAAACAGTGCTGCAATGAACATTTGTGTGCGTGTGTCCTTATAGTAGAATGATTTATAATTTTTTGGATATATACCCAGGAATGGGATTGCTGGGTGAAATGGAATTTCTATTTCTAGGTCTTTGAGGAATCACCACACTGTCTTCCCCAAGGGTTGAACTAATTTACACTCCCACCAACAGTGTAAAAGTGTTCCTATTTCTTCACATTCTCTCCAGCATCTGTTGTCTCCAGATTTTAATGATCGCCATTGTAAGTGCTTACATTCTTATGAGGCTTTGATAATTGTCAGTTATACAATTGTCTTGCAATAGGTAGATCTAAATTTTACAGAAGATAATGGAAGCTTACAAAACTACAGTTATCTGTTTAGGATCAAAAGGAAGGCAGATTTTTGTTTTGTTTTGTTTGTGTTTTGTCACTCTATTCCTACGCTTAACTTTTTCCTTTGACATAATGAGTTTTGGATTCCAAGATTTAGCAGGATTGTTAGGAGAAAGTGCTTAGTATAAAATATAGTATTAAATGATTGTGCACACAACTATATATTTTTTATTTTGTTCTTCATTAAAATAACTTTCACTACAACCCCTTACATGAGAAGAATTGCTTGAGAATGATACATATAAGGATTCTTGAATTTTATCTAAATATGAGTAAATGTTACAGTATTATCCATTACATCAAGAAAGCCTTAAATGTTTTATTTACAGTTTTATTATAAGCAAATACGAGCTCCATGTAGCAATTTCAGCTACAAAATATCTGGATTTAGGGTATCTAAATTACAAGTTTTCTAATATAAAATACCTATAAGTGCTAACTATTCTGTAAATTTGTTATTTTTCTTTAAGATTCAGTAACAGAAATAAAAGCAACAAGCATTAGAGTAGAATCGTATATGGCTGTTTATTGACAGACTTGACAATTGGGGGTTGTAAATTCTACATTCACTGTCAAGGATGAGTAAGTTGACCTGGGCTTGGCACAATTTACTTTAATGTCCTTTTATGTCAAATGGAAATGATGCTAGTGGCTCCACGGAGTTCTCTGAGAATGGAAGGTTAAAAGTAGTGTGAAATGCTCAGATTTGAAGTGTTACCCTAGAGCAATCTATTACTGTAAGTTCTCTCTTAACCTCATTGATACATTCTTGGAAACTGCAACTTTAAGTCCTTAAGCTAAATGACATGTAAGAAAACCAATTTTGCTACATGCTAATTAATATAAATAAAAGAATAAGTTTCTACAGAATATTTCTGATCACAAAACATCACAAAACTTCTAAATAAAGAACCCAAACACTTCCACATTAACCACTGACATAAATGTGAGATATACATATGTTTAAGAAAGCATAATAAAAGCAAGTAAGATAATTATTTACCCAATTATTCAGTTCAGAGTCTGGGGTGGCCAGAATCCATCCCAGCTACTCAGAGCATCAGGTAGGAGCCAACCCTGGCCAGGCAGCCTTTCTATCACACTGTGCTTTTATACACACTTGCATTCACTCCTACTGGGACAACTTAAGACACGCCAGTTCATTTAAAGTGCATGTCTTTAGAATGTGAGAGGAAATGAGTTTCAAAAGGATGCTGAACTATTGTCTTGTTTTTCTAAGGAAGAGTGGAGATTATATTGATATATTACTTAATACTCATTTTGAAGCACATGTCTTAACAAAACACACTCAAATTCTTTCCACACACTCATACACAAATAAACCGATTCTGGGGCATCCCATATGTGATGCAACATAACTCCAGTTACAATAAGTTTTTAGTTTTCTATCATATATTGAAACATTATTGACCTTACTTTTGTATTTATGCTAAGTAAATTAGATTAGGAAGTGATATAACTAAGCCCTACTTTAGGAGGGAGGAAATAATTAGAGGAAAGAATAGGTGTTTGTTCTGAGATAAAGTTTATTAGGACAGATAGCACATGATATCTATAAACAACACAATAACATATTGATTTCTAAGCATGGTACAGGAATCCAGGACAAGCTGGGATACAGAAATCTCAGTAGCTAGCAGTAGGACCCATGAGTGGGATGTAGTGGGAAGGCTAGGAATAGTAAAAGAAATGTTTTGTTTACTGTGTAAGGTTTTTAACACTTTTTGTAATTATTGGAGATAGAGTAAAATCAATAATAATGTTTTTGACAACTTTTTGATCTTGCTGAACTCTTTCTATTTTAAGTAATATTCTAGGTGTTTTTGTAAAGATTAGGTTATTTAAACTCATTACAGTTTATAGAAATAAGAACATTAAGTCACACAGTATTGTTTGACCTACACCACCCACAATTAGAGAGTAAAAATGAGAATTATTTACTCCTATAGTCTCAATTTAAATCCTCTGTGTTTGATGTCACCATTGTTATGTTTCCTACTATAATAATGTGGCTCCAGAATCATGGGCATCAGATAAAAAGTGGAAAATTTGGGTTTTCAAAATTCTGAGTTAGAAAAAACACCACAAAGAAGACCTGGCAACAAGTTGTTTCCACTGAAAATTATACTTTAAGTGAAGAAAGAAATGTCTTAAATAACATCCTGTGGGACAGGACACATATCACAGATCTTTTTGATGAGATAAGAAATATTGAAGCAGGCAGAACAATGACCTCTAAAGATGTCCTGGAAACTGTGAATATGTTTCTTGACATCCTGAACTCTGGAGACTGTGGCTATGTTGCTTGACATAACAAAGGGACTTTGCAGATGTGATTATGTTAGAATTTTGATACAGGAGATTAACCTGGATTATCAGGGTGGATCCAAAATATCACAAGGTTTAATTGGGTCCACCAAGAGGGAGGCTGGAAAATCAAAGTCATATGGAGAAGTAATAGCAGAAATAGAGGTCAGAGTGATGGGGATGCAATCTTTGAAGATAGTAGGGGGCCATGAGCCAAGGAATGTGGTCAGGCTATAGAAGCTAAAAAAAAGGAGTAACAAAGTCTCCTCTAGAACCTCCAGAAGGAACACAGCCCTACTGAGACCTTCATTTGAGGACTATAAGACCTATTTTAGACCATAGGCAACCAGATTAATAAGATAATAAAGCTGTGTTGTGTTAAGCCACTAAGTTTGTTAACTGGTTATGGTAACAATAAGAATCTAATACGTATATTCAAATACCCAAATTAACATCTTCCTTTAGGATTTTCTGGTTCATTTTCTTTTATAAGTCTTGGATTCTGAATAGCAAGTGCAGACCATCTGGCCTTCTGTTGTAATTAATACCACTTAGTCTGTGCTATGATTTTTAAAAATACTGAATACTGGATTTTGTAAACATATCTTTTCCTGAGATAATTATCTTAGGATGTAAGGATTGAAATGACTTCTAAATTACACAAGTGTTGGCCCACTGCTTTGACAATCTAGTATGTCCTTTTAAAGTTTCAGACTCCAAAAGGGAGGGCAACTCAGAATTTGCAATTAAATTAATACAACTCTCAGGTTTCAAAAGAACTATATCTATTATTAGGAGAAGGAGCCCAGGCTAGTGACACTGTTGGTAGCCTCAATTCTATTCAGGCATCAAGAAACCCCTGGCAGTGTAGGCTAGACAAGAAATTGGGCACTATTGTCTTGATTTTATTCAATTTGGGATTGTTGATATGGGGCTTTTGATATTCAAGTTTTAAAGTAAATGATCTTAGACTTCTATTCCTTTGATCTTTGCATTTTAGTTTTCAAATAGATTTACTATTTTAACTTCCATTTCTTCTTAGGAAATTTATATGAAGATAAATTTATATTCAAATTTGGCTCATCTATATGTTGTTTGCATTCAGTTGTTGAAGTGTCTTTATAGATTTCATCTTAATGTGGCCTTTTATTCTCAATTTTATGTAAGCTGTTTCTTACAACTGCAAGAAAAATGACTGTATCGTATGGGGTAAGTTCTGGATAATGCCTGTACCCACCCTCTATAGCTGCCTAACATGGAAAATGTGGTAACTGCTATTTCAAATTGTGTTCAGTCACAGACACAAAACTTGGTGGACTTGCATTTTATGTTTCTATAACTTCCCATCCTTCAGATAACATGTTTTGTGAATTCAGGCACTATAGACAAATTTAATAATCCACAGAAGTGCATGCATTATGACAACATACACTTGCAGAAGAGCTTTTTACCTTTTTTCTTAAATATGTGTACATAGACTTCTGTGCACCATGTATCTTACATGTTGAACAACGTGAGAAGAAAACACTAGAAGGTTTGAATGCAGCTTTGCCAGGGCATGAACTTAATTAGATACAGTTCTGATCCATTACTGAGAGTGCTGGAAACAAAATGTGAAAAACTTACCAGAGTCCCAGAAGATCTGAAAGAAGTGATGTTTGGGAAACAGTCTCATGAATGCTGGCAGAAAACCAGTCACTTACCTGATTGAAAAATCAGCAAAAAATATTTCGGTATGATGAGCTCAGCTATTTTTGTTCTTCCTTTTTAGAGGAAATCTGCTCAGTGTTTTCTCCCTGGATCCTCCATGTGGTAAGTCTCACCGGGGTAACTCTCCATATCAAGAAGTCTCACCAGGGAAGGCTGCCTATTACTGAGCAATAAATTGCTCTAATTGGACTGCCTGCCTGGGTTGTGGAAGTGATAGCCGCAGACCGAGCCTGCTGTTTTCTTGCTGCTGCTTCGGCTTCCCAGCTACCCCCCGGATGGTGAGGGCAGCCCGGCTGTGAATGGTCAGATAGCCCCTGTCTCCCGCCGCCAATCTCTGGCCCCGAGCAACATGGAGCAGACAGTGGCAGCAGCAGCGGGCAAGGAGGAAGATGGCGAGATGGCTGCCGGCCTGTGTAGTGGACTGTGGCACGGGGTATGCAAAACTAGGATATGCTGGAAATACAGAACTGCAGTTTAACATCCCTTCTTGTATTGCTATAAAGGAGTCGGTAAAAGTGGGTGATCAAGCTCAAAGGAGGGTGATGAAAGGTGTTGATGACCTAGACTTCTTCAATGGTGATGAAGCAATAGGAAAACCTACATATGCAACAAAGTGGCCAATCTGCCATGGTACAGTTGAATATTGGGACTTGATGGAAAGCTTTATGGAGCAAGTGATCTTTAAATATTTAAGGGAAAAACCTGAAGACTATTATTTTCTCTTGACTGAACTTCCATTGAATACTCCAGAAAACAGGGAATATACTGCTGAAATAATGTTTGAATCTTTCAATGTTCCAGGCTTGTACATTGCTGTGCAGGCTGTTCTTGCCTTAGCTACATCTTGGACCTCAAGAAAAGTAGGAGAACGGACATTGACTGGTATGGTAATAGACAGTGGAGATGGTGTCACTCATGTCATTCCTGTGGCTGAAGGGTATGTGAAGGGTTATATTAAACACATTCCAATCACAGGATGAGATATAACATATTTTAATCAGGAACTGCTGAGAGACCAATAAGTAGGAATCCCTCCAGAACAATCTTTGGAAACTGGCAAGGCAGTAAAGGAGTGCTATAGTTACGTCTGCCCAGATTTAGTGAAAGAATTTAACAAGTATGATACAGATGGGTCAAAATGGATTAAACCGTATACTGGAATCAATGCTATCTCAAAGAAAGAATTTTCCGTTGATGTTGGTTATGAGAGATTTTTTGGACCTGAAATCTTTTTTCATCCAGAGTTTTCTAATCCAGACTTTACACAACCTCTCTCAGAAGTTGTAGATGAAGTAATTCAGAATTGTCCTGTTGATGTCAGACATCATCTCTACAAAAATATTGTCCTCTCTGGAGGTTCAACCATGTTCAGGGAATTTGCACATCACTTGCAAAGAGATTTAAAAAGAACTGTAGATGCCCGGCTGAAATTAAGTGAGGAATTTAGTGGTGGTAAATTAAAGCCATAACCTATTGATGTACAAGTCATTACACACCACATGCAGAAATATGCAGTTTGGTTTGGAGGATTAGTTCTGGCTTCCACACCTGAGTTCTACCAATTATGCCACACCAAAAAGGATTATAAAAAAATTGGACCTAGCATTTGTCGTCACAATCCAGTGTTTGGAGTCATGTCATAAAATTGACTTCATAATTATTGGGGTTAGAAAGGTGGGAAAGAGACAATCCTTCTGATTACCTGTTTTGTCTGGATGGCTGGTTTTGAGGTTTTAAACCTGATATGAAATAGTAAGACCAAAAATGATTATACAGGAATATTTTAATAAGTTTATCAACATGCAGATGTATAAGAGAGTGAAAGTCATTGTGCTTTTCTTTAGATTTAATATTTGAATCTTATATGTAACAAAAAGAAGTGCGTTTTAGTTCTTTCTGTGCCCTGATATTTTGTGTATTAATAAATTATCCAAGATTTGATGGGATTTATCCATGTGTAGATAGCTCTATAATGCTTGAATTGCACACTTCTAAGCGTGCAATGCAAGAGCTTGTTTATATTACATACTTTTTATACTTTGAGGAAAAAAGTCAAAGAAAAATTGTATTTGAGGAAAAAAAACCATGACCAAGTAAAGGATAAATTCAAAGAATAGCCTCATGAGACTTGGCATACACACCCATAGAATTCCAGTTATTATGGAGTGCTTCCATCCCCTTCCACCCTTTTCCCCCAAAGGTTTTCTTTGCAAGTGCTTTTGGAACTAAGGGCTAGTATCTTGGATTAACTGATGCCTGCTAGTGTTTTCTGATTTCTCGCATTCTGTTCCTTGCTTTAAAAGAAGAGTAAAGACAAGAGTGTTGGACCAGTATTGCAGTTCTTAGTGTAATTTCTTATAAAAAACAAAACAACAACAATAATTTGATTATCAAAATTGGCATATTTAAAGCCTAACAACATTCAAAAAAGGCACAAATTTCTTTAAAAAAATAAAATAAATAAAATGTTCTAATTATGTATGGTGGCTGACAGATATAAACAATGTCTTTCAACCAGGTCTTTATTGGTAATAAAGGTGATATATCAGCCTCCATCTTTTCTAGGTTTTTTTTTAAGTCAACTTGTTCAGATATGGACAGAGAATGGATATTTCATCGGGTCTAATTCAGAAGATGGAACATATTTTTATGCTGAAGACTACAGTTTAAATATAGATAATGTGTAATATTTTTAACTATACCATAAAGGATTGGAAAAGTAAGGACCCATGCATGTGCACATAGACATACACAAACACCCCTATTGTAGATATAAGTGGGTTAGTGCAGTGCTTTTTATTTAGGTACATTATTCCATTGAGCCACTAAACTTCAAAAAAATTATATGGTTACCAAAGGAAATACTAAGGATAAAACTTGCACAGGAACATGATGGCAATCTCATCAGAGAGAACCTATTGCAAAGGCCAGAAGTGAAACCAAAAAAGTGGTAAAATGCAATAAGGAGCAGAAACAAAGAAATAAACCACCCTTGGAGGGAAGTCACTGGAAATCGAGCTTACAATTCATATCAGTGTAATTTCCTGGAAATACCATCTCTCTATTTAAGCACCAATGCCATAAGATTCAATGACAAATCTTTAGCAATATAGGTTTTATTAGTTCTACATCCATGTTCACACATTTGCACAATATGATACCCAAGTGTTAATGGACAGTGCAGGGGGCAATATCCATGCTAAGTGTTTTGCAGAAGGTGAAACAGTCCACCTGTTAATGTAGAAAAGTTTATGACAAATGCCAGAGGCACTTCAGAAGGTTTAAGATAGGACTCATGGAGAAAATACAGCAGGTAACAAAGGTAGTCAGTCTTCTGATTACTCTTCTCTTTGTATCTTTTCCACTGCTATGAAGATGATTTTTCTGTAATGGCTCCAAATTGGGGCAAAGTATTATATATTCAGGAATAATTGTGAAGTCACATATGTGTCACACACAAGATATAAAAGGATATAAGATAGGTAGAAAGCTAGGCTGATAAAATAATAATCTGGAAGTTTGTGGTAAAATTGACTTTAGCTCTCCAAAATACAGCATTCTGAACAAATGTCATGGCCCTTTCATGAGCTTTGTGTTCAGTATGTCTCTCACTTTAACTAAAACTAGTCTAATGTTCTTTTATTACTGACCTAACTTAGCACTGTGCTGATATGTTGCAGATTTGGAAAATTGTAATGACACAAATTTTAAAACTTCCAAACATGCTATTATTCATTGCCTAAGGTAAGAACATCTGAAAGCAACAGCAGCATAGTGCAATGGTAACAAACTGTCACTGGAGCTAGACTTCCTGAGATTAATGCCTGCCTCTTCTATTATGACTATAGAATAACAGGTAAATTCTGCACCTTATTTCCCTCAGGCCCCAAAAAGAAATAAAAATATTTTTATCTTATCTCATAGGTTGGATATAAGTATGATGTGGTTTAATAATTACAACACTGTTTGGCACAAATTAGAATATATGTGTATTAAATACTTTTTAAAATTAATAATCTAGAAAGATTCCTGTATTCCAAGACCTTTTGTGATCTGTAAACCAAATTTATGTTCCTTGTTATGTATCAACAGGATATTAATTCTCTATTTCCCCCTTTATGACTTTTTAAAATTCTTATAGATTTTTATTGTTTATTCCTCAGTAGGGTGTGAACACCAGGATGGCAGTGATATTGCTTATTTTGATACCTATTGATTATCTTATGACTAACAAACAGTGCATAATACGTATTAACTGATAACTGAATATTTGTTAAATGAATGATTGAAAAAAATGACTTATTCAAATGATCTCTGATATGTACAAGTGATTACAACAAGAGGTAGTCAGCACTCGATATTTGTGGCATTGAATCGAATAATCTCTACTCTTGATTACTCAGTCAAAATATCAGAAAACTGCAAATGCTATCATGTGGACTATAAAATATATTAGTTCTAATTGTAAATGTAATGAAAGCAATGTACAAAGCTGCAAGAAAACAAAGCTTGGGAGTTAATATAAAATGAAAATTACACCATGCCTGTTTCCTTCTTTTGCCACCTCAAAACTGCTAACAAGTAGTCACTGATTTTGGAATACGAACATCAGAAGAATAATTCTAGTAAAGTTTCTAGGTCATGGTAACTCTATGTTTGTAGAGTTCACCATTCTTCAGATTAAAACTAATATTCTGTGTGTGTAATTTTGGACTTTGTAGACAAATAGATAATCTATATATTTACATGGATTTTATGGTAAAATATACTTCCAAAATGTTATACAATATTTTAAAGAATAACATACAGTTTACTTGACTATTTTTGGTGTAAAGTTCTGTACATTTAACATACATATAAATTCACATAACCTCCACCACAATCGGTATACAGACTAATGTCATCACTACAAAGTATTCCTTCATGCTATCCATGTGTAGTCAAACCTCGCTCCATGTTTTCTGACACCACTGATGTGTAATGGTTTTGTTTTTGTGAGAATTTCATGGAAATGGAATCATACAATGTGTATCCTTTTGAGTCTGGTTTCTTTCACTTAACATGGTGCTTCTGTGATTCATAAAAGCTGTTTTATATATCAATAGTTCATTCATTCTTTGTCTCCAAAAGTATTGCATTGTATGAATTTGCCACTATTTACTTATTCTCCCATTAAAGAAAATTTGAGTTGTTTCCAGTTTTGATTGATTATGAACAAAATTTTATAGAGCCTACTATGTACCATGTATTCTTTTAGGTGGATGAATATAGTGATGGCCAAGGTAAGGAAAAGTTCCAATTCTTATTATGCTTATTGTTTTTTGAGAAGTTAGCTATGGTTTAAAAATTTTTTAAAAAGTAATATGGTTAAATCTGTGCCTTACTGATTACTTCAGTTGTCTATGATTTTATTCCAATAAGTGAATTAATACTACTGGGTCATTAATATTTTTCAGTCTGCATAATGATGATATCATTCTAAAGCATACAGTAGAAGTTGTATTTTAGAATCATGAATTGAGGTTGGTTGGTTGTTTGCTTTTAAGCTATTGAACATAATTCATCAGGGCTTTAAAGCAAGCCCAGAAAACATGTGTTTTGTTTAAGCCATAATAGGTGATTCTGATGAATATTTCAGGTAAACATTGACTCCTTTATGTTTTTGAAATAGAAACCTAGAGCAACACTTATTAGTATGTCACTTTAAAAAGGATGGTATAAAGTAGTGTGTGTTAACACCATTTTTTAAAAATGACATATTGATAAGTGTTGGATAACAAAGATATTATCTAATCTAACCAGAAAGTGAATAACTGGTTAACTTTGAAGAATTCACTTCAGATTCAAGTATTGACAAACTATTTTCTTGATGTCATCATTTTTATTCACTAGCAACAAGTTATTAATAATTATATTCATTATCAAGAGCATATTAAAGTTGACACCAGAAATTGTCTTCTGTTGAAATACATATAGCTGTGAATCCACATTGCCCCCATTGTAAAACAGATGGCAATGTTTTGGGGTTTTCTGTAAATGTCAAAGGAGAGAAAATAGATCAATGTGAGCACTCTTCCAATATTGCTAATTTACAATGGTCAAATATGTTTTAATGTTTAGTCTTCTATCTGAGAATTCCTTTCCCACACAATTCTGATCTTTATATCCAATTGGATGAGAAATTGTATTTTGTACATAATCCCATGTTTTTCAATGATTTTTGGTCAAATGTGTCTCTATTGTGAATTTTTTCCTTGACTTATTGAAACAAAAAGGTATATGTACATCTCCTATTGCAGTTAAAAATTTATTGGGAAATATTATATTGGCCTATTTTCTGTTTTATAAGGTTTTATGAGTTGTGAAATTTAAATTCCATATGTTTCACAAGAAATAAGATAAGTACAGGTTTAGACTAACATACCTAACCTATCTGGTAAAGGAGCCACTGGAAAGAGGTGACAGCATTAACCTGAGCTATTAGAATCAATTCAGAAGAGAAATAAGATAACTTGAGTTGTACATTATTTAAAGCACTGCTTCTCCCCTAAATAACAATATTTTTCTCAAATAGGACTATGGATGAGGGATAGATGGGCATAAAATTTGTAGTTATAAAATGGTACTATTTTCATTGAGCAATATTGGTACAAAAACTATAAATATGATAAAAAACAATAAAAGACAAAACAAAGCATTTATATTGCTTTATATAAAAAACTATTTCAATTTATAAACACTTTCTTGTTGACCTGAAGTGGTTAATTCAATTAATGAGAAAAATATCTTTTTGAAATGTATGGAGTTAAGAATAATATCACAGGTTTCTCAGAAAAAAATAGCTTAATGTGTGTTCCCCTCATGTGTGCAAGTATGAATAAGTTAGCTATAATACTCTCATATTTTTAAAACCCTGAAATTTGAAGTTTAAGGATGACTTTCCATGTTTCTTGGAAAATTGGTGACATAGTTGCATATTTCTTTTTTTATTTTTTTTTGTGGACTGCTATGGCATGCTGGTAAAATTTCTTTTTTGAGACAGAGCTTTGCTCTGTCACCCAGCTCTGTCATCCAGGATGAGTGACCCATAGAGAGATCTCAGCTCACCACAACCTTTGTCTCCTGGGTTAAAGTGATTCTCCTGCCTCAGCCTCCCAAGTAGCTGGTATTACAGGCATGCACCACCACACCTGGCTAATTTTGTAGTTTTAGTACAGACAGGGTTTCACCATTTTAGTCAGACTGGTCTCAATGCCTGCCTTGGCCTCCCAAAATGCTGAGATTACAGGTGTGAGCCACTGCACCCAGCTTAGACTGGTAAATTCTTAATGATGATTGTGTTAACAAAAGAAAACATGTCAATTTTCTGTTGTCAAGATTAAGTGAATTTCTTTATTTCAATTCATAAGCTTCTTATATAAGCTGTTGATTCAAATTTTCTTACAAAAGATTATCTGAGCTACTGGGAATATCTGATAAAAGACTTACTTAAGCACTTTAAAAAAACCGATCATCTTTCTTGTTTATAATACAATAAAGCTTTCTTTATACCTTCTTTGTTTTCATAAATGCCAACCAGGTTAAAATAACATTTAAAAATCCCACTTGTTAATGACATTCACTATCATTTATATTTAAATTAGTGTTGGGCTCTCATAACATAACTAGTTATTTCCTTTGAACATTAACATTTCACAATGCTTTAATAAATGTCCCATTCCAACATTCAAATTTTGTTTTAAAAATTACAATGCAAATGAAGTTATGCTTTTAAAATTTTACTTTAATAAACATAATCATGAATCCCACTTTAAATGTCAAAAAGAAATGGGATAATACATGATCTTTCCATTTCATTGTAACATAATGAAACAAAAACCCTGAGGATGTGTTCCAAAATAACTTTTACAATCCTCTATCAACAAACAATTTTGATGTTTGTTCCTTCCTTCATCATAACTATGTAGGGATCAGCCTCAGTGAGGCAGGTGTAACAACTGAGCTTCCCTGTGAGCACTACACAAGCATGACAAAGACGATTATTTTTTCTTACCATCGCTTGGACAAACTGGATGTCTAAATAAACAACCAACAAAACAAGCAAGCATCGTTGCTAGATATTCTATTTTGTATTATTACATAGTCTTTATCATATATCCTATGCAAAGTTACATAATTCCTTTTATATTTGATATTATAAAAACTAATTTTGAAAATATTTTTTATCAACTATTATAGGTAAACTTATATGAGCTAAATCAATACCAATGGCCTCTTGATTATTACTAAATGCTTATGTGTCACAAACTGTGACAGACAAACAGATACGCTTTCACAAAAGGGAAGACATACCATAATAAAACTATGACAATAAAACGAGGTGATTATCGGACACTACATTATATTTATCTTGTTCTAGGCACTACTAACTCATTTAGTACAGTAGAGTGTGAGTGTGACTGATCTGTTTTGAGCTACCCATAGTTGAAACAATATCTTTTTTTTTTTTGAGACGGAGTTTCGCTCGTTACCCAGGCTGGAGTGCAATGGCGTGATCTCGGCTCTCCGCAACCTCCACCTCCTGGGTTCAGGCAATTCTCCTGCCTCAGCCTCCTGAGTAGCTGGGATTACAGGCACGTGCCACCGTGCCCAGCTAATTTTTTGTATTTTTAGTAGAGACAGGGTTTCACCATGTTGACCATCATGGTATCGATCTCTTGACCTTGTAATCTATCCTGCTCAGCCTCCCAAAGTGCTGGAATTACAGGCGTGAGACACCACGCCCAACGCTGAAACAATATCTTATTCATCCTTTAATTCCAAGTTCCTCAAAAAAGTTATTGACTACTATATAAGCCTCAATAAATAAGTATTTTGGAAACATAAATTTAATTGTCCCAAATAAGCAGTGTACTTGATTTTTTTGCATTGGTAACTGAATATCAATGACACTCATACATTTATTAAAATTGTTATAGTTGTCTTTGACAATTAATTTTTATCCCTGATATTTAATGCAACATATTTTTGAAATGGTGACATAGACTAAAGAATTCTATAATATTGTTACATACCCAGTATATGTTTGTGGCTTTATAAATCATTACATAAGATTATTGATCTGTATGATCTGTATGTTCAGTTAACACATAGCTAAATTATAAATGTAAAGATTGAAAGTAAATATGTCTCTTTAAAATTGCTGTAGTTTTGCCCCTATTCATGAGTGCTTTATTATGTACTTTATAAGCATGAAAATGTTACCATCTTTATTTTAAGTTTAAAGATCAATTTCTGTATTCAATTATGAGCTTGGAAATTGTGTTTAGATGTTTGAACACCTAATTGATTATGCTACATTTGTTTGAGCATGGTTGAAATGTAACTTTACTGCTTGGTTGGTGATACTATTTTGGAAAGTATTAAATGGATTTGCTGCTTAGGAGTGAATCACTTTTTAAAACAGGTTTTCTGGAGTCTTCCAGGAAGAAAAGCACATGTTTTGATCCTTATTACTATTATTTTTAACAGAGAATGAAAATAAATGGTTAGAAATCCAGGAAGTAATCAGAAAGCAAGACTTGAACTGAATTTAAAACATGAACTCATATTTGACATTGTAGTGCTCGCAACAATGATTTAGCTATTGCATTAGTAAAACCAATACTCATATTTATTTTTTAAGGTGAAGTATTGTTCTATTAAGATAACTTTATGTAAAATTTCAGTTTGTCAAATTTTCTAAGCATGTGCCAAATGCCAATAACAATGTAAAAAAAATAGGAGTAAGAGAAATATGGTTCTTGAGAAATGTTGGATGAAATAAACAAAATAGTATTTTTAGTGTTCTTCATGGGTAATCAGGGGCCACAAGCAAAACCTATCATTCTGCCTCTGGTGACTCCCAAATCTCATGTCTTCACATTTCAAAACCAATCATGCCTTTCCAAGTCTTAACTCATTTCAGCATTAACTCAAAAGTCCGCAGTCCAAGGTCTCATTTAAGATAAGGCAAGTCCCTTCTGCCTATAACCCTGTAAAATCTAAAGCAAGATAATTACTTCCTAGGTACAATTGGGGTACAGGCATTCAGTAAATACGGGTATTCCAAATGGAAGAAATTGGCCAAAACAAAGGGGCTACAGGCCCCATACAAGTCTAAAATCCAACAGGTTAGTCAAATTGCAAAGCTCCAAAATGATCTCCTTTGACTCCGTGTGTTATATCTAGAAGAGGTGAGTTCTCATGTTCTTGGGCAGTTCTACCATTGTGGCTTTGCAGGTTACAGCCTCCTTCTCAGCTGCTTTCATGGACTGGCATTGAGTGTCTGTGGCTTTTCCAGGTGCATGGTATAAGCTGTCACTGGATCTACCATTCTGGAGTCTGGAGGACAGTGGCCCTCTTCTCACAGCTCCACTTGGCAATGCTCTAGTAGGGACTCTTGGTGGGGACTCTGACTCCACATTTCCCTACTGCACTGCCCTATCAGCGGTTCTCCATGAGAGCCCTGCCCCCACAGCAAACTTCTGCCTGGACATTCAGGTGTTTCTATCTATCCTCTGAAATCTAAACAGAGGTTCCCAAACCCCACTTCTTGACTTTGGTGCACTGGCAGGCTTAGCACCATAAAGAAGCTGCTAAGGTTTGAGGCATGCCCCCTCTGAAGCCATAGCCTGAGCTGTACATTTGCCCCTTTCAACCACAGCTGGAGTGGCTGAGATACAGGGAACCAATTCCCTAAGCTACAAAGAGCAGAGGGGCACCTGGGCCTGGTACACAAAACTTTTTTTTCCTCCGAGGCCTCTAGGCCTGTGATGGAAAGAGCTGCTGTGAAGGCCTCTGACAGGCCCTGGGGACATTTTCCTTTTTGTCTTTGGGATTAATATTCCACTCATTACTTATGCAAATTTCTGCAGCAAGCTTGAATTTCTTCTCAGAAAAGGGGGTTTCTTTTTATCATATTGCCAAGCTGCAAATTTTTCAAGCTTTTATGCTCTGCTTCCCTTATAAATCCTAATGCCTTTAATAGCACCCAAGTTATCTCTTGAATGCTTTGCTCCTTACAAATTTCTTCTGCCGGATATACTAAGTCATCTCTATCAAGTTCAAACTTCCACAAATCTGTAGTGCAGGGGAAGAATGCTGCTAGTCTCTTTGCTAAAGTAAGAGTCACCTTTTCCTCAGTTACCAACAAGTTCCTCATCTCCACTTGAGATGACCTCAGCCTTGATTTTATTGTGCACATGATTATACACCCATTCAACAAGTCTCTAAAAGGTTCCACAAGATACAATTTCAACAGGTTGATCCACTAGAAGTCTGTAGTTCAAGGCCAGCCTGGCCATTATGGTGAAATCTTGTCTATACTACAATTCCAAAAATTAGCCAGGAATGGTGGCAGGTGCCTGTAATACCAGCTACTCAGGAGCCTGAAGGGTCACTTGAATCTGGGAGGCAAAGGTTGCAGTGAGCCAAGATCATGCCACTGCACTCCCTCCTGGGTGCCAGAGTGAGACTCCATCTCAAAAACAAACAAACAAACAAACCCCAAACTCAAATTGTACAGTTTATTCCCTTCTTCCAGTTTTCGCATCACACATACATTAAAAAATAAACTGCTTAACTTCCCCCACCTCCCCAAGGCCCACAGGCCCTGCCCAACCCATTGTCCTTTCCTGCTCCCTCTCTCTCATTCCTTATTCTGCTCAAGCCACACGGACCTCCTTGCTGTTCCTCCAACACGACACACACACTCCTGCCCCAGGGCCTATGCATGGGCTGTGTCCTCTGTCCGGAAAGTGCTTACCCCCAAATACCATCCTTCTCACACAGGTTACCCCTTTCCATTAAGACACTGGCCAAGGCTGGGCATGGTGGCCAGTGTTTATAATCCCAGCAATTTTGCAGGGTGTGGTAGGAGGATCACATGAGCCCAGAAGGGTTTGCTTTTGTTTTGCTTTTCATTTTGTTTGAGACAGAATATTGCTCTGTCACCCAGGCAAGAGTGCAGTGGGTGATTTCAGCCAAGTGAAACCTCCACCTTCCAGGTTCAAGTGATTCGGCTGCCTCAGCCTTCTGAGTAGCTGTGACTGCAGGTGCCTGCCACCATGCCCAGTTTTTTTGTTGTTGTTGTTGTTTGTTTTCTGTTTTGTTTTCAGACAGTTTTACTCTCATTGCCCAGGTTCGTGTTCAGTGGCAGTATCTTGGCTCACTGCAGCCTCCACCTCCCAGGTTCAAGCGATCCTGCTGCCTCAGCCTTCCAAATTGCTGGGATTACAGACATGGGCCACCATGCCCAGCTAATTTTGTATATTTAGTAGAAACTGGATTTCTCCATCTTGGTCAGTCTGGTCTCGAACTCCCAACCTCAGGTGATCCACTTGACTCCCCCTCCCAAAGTGCTGGGATTAGAGGTGTGAGCCACCAACACTGACCAATATCTTATAATTAAAGCATAAATTGAAAACTGAGGCAGTTTTATCCACTAGAGGTCTGTAGTTCCAGGCCAGCCTGGCCATTATGGTGAAATCCCGTCTCTACTATAATTACAGAAATTAGCCAGGCATGGTGGCTGGTGCCTTGAATACTAGCTACTCAGTAGGCTGAGCCACAGGAGTCACTTGAGTCTGGGAGGCAGAGGTTGCAATGAGCTGAAATCATGTCACTGTACTCCCACCTGGGTTACAGAGTGAGACCCAGTCTCAAAAAAAACCCAAAAACTCAAATTGGACTGTTTCTTCCCTGCTTCCTTATTTCCCATCACACTTACATTAAAAGATAAACGGCTTAACATACCCCACTTCCCCAAGGCCCGCAGGTCCTGCCCAACCCGTCCTCCTTACCTCCTCCCTCTCTCCCACTCCTTACTCTCCTCAAGCCACAGGGACCTCCTTGCTGTTCCTCCAACCTGCCAGAAATAGTCCTGCCCCAGAAACTTTACATGGTCTGTTCCCTCTGTCTGGAAAGTGATTAACCCCTAATACCTTTCTTCTTACACTGGTTACCCCTTATTATTAAGATCTTGAGCCAGGCTGGGCATGGGAGTACATGCTGATAACCCCAGCAATTTCGCAGGCTGAGGTAGGAGGATCATATGAGCCCAGAATTGTTTGCTTTTGTTTTGTTTGAGATAGAATCTTGCTCTGTCACCCAGGCAGGAGTTAAGTGAGTGACTTCAGCTAACTGAAACCTCCACCTTTCAGGTTCAAGTGATTCTACTGCCTCAGCCTTCTGAGTAGCTGGAACCACAGGTGCCTGCCACCATGCCCATTATTTTTTTTTGTTTTTTGAGACAATGTTTTACTTTTGTTGCCCAGTTTGGAGTTCAGTGGCATGATCTTAGCTCACTGCAAACTTTGCTTCCCAGGTTCAACTGATTACCGTGCCTCACCTTCCCAAATGGCTAAGATTACAGGCATACACCACCATGCCCAGCTAATTTTGTATATTTAATAGTAACGGGATTTCTCCATCTTGGTCAGGCTGGTCTGGAACTCACAACCTCAGGAGATCCACCTGCCTCAGCCTACCAAAGTGCTGGGATTAAAGCCATGAGCCACCAACCCCGACCAATATCTTTTCATTAAAACCTAAATTGGAGGCAGAGACAGGTAGATTCACTTGAGGTCAGTAATTCCAGACCTGCCTGGCCATTATGGTGAAACCTTTTCTCTATTACAATTACAAAAGTTAGCTGGGCATGGTGGTGGGTGCCAATAATACCAGCTACTCAGGAGGCTGAGCCACAAGAATCACTTGAATCTGGGAGGCGGAGGTTGCAGTGAGCTGAGATCACACCTGTGCACTCCCACCTGAGTGACAGAATGAAACTCCTCAAAAAAAAACACCAAAAATTAAATTGGATTGTTTCTCCCCTGCTTCCTTATTTCCCAGCACACTTACATTAAAAGATAAACTGCTCAACTTCCCTCACCTCCCCAAGGCCTGCAGGCCCTGCCCAACAGGCCTTACTTCCCTCCTCCCTCCCCTCCTCCCTCTCTCTCCCCCCCACCCTGCTCCAGCCACAGGGACCTCTTTGCTGTTCCTCCAACAACTGAACATTCCATGGCTCCATGAGCTCACTGCCCCACTTCAACCTGGGCCACCCACCAAGGGGCTCTGCCTTGGTCTGGAAGCCCAGGGACCCCTGCAGACGCACACAGATACACACACACACACACACACACACACACACACACACACACATACACACACATGCGCTCGCGCAGTCATCCAACAGTTGCAAGCAGCTCCTGAGGCTGAGGAGTTCTGCTCTCTCCTGGGAAGCTTCTCCGGGAGAGAGCAGCCCCAGGGCACACAGGCTGGCGGTACCTGGAAATCCCAGCAGGGACAGCTTTCAAGGAGACGCACCCCCCACAGTGTCTGAGCAGGCCTGAAGCACCGTGGGGATCCTTGGGGATCGCCCTGTGCATCCCTGAAGCTCCGCTGCAGCTTTTCTCAGCCTGGTCCCGCCCTGCTGGACTCCTGAAATCGCGAGACCCTGGCGACGATCTCGGGGAGAGGGGGGCCATTGCCTAAGGTCCAGGCACTTCCACTGAAGGCCGCTGTTCTGCCAAGCCCCTGAGACGGCCGTTCCCCAGGCCACAGGGACTGTCACTGTGATGCGAGCCGCGGATGGACGCTAGCGCTTGTGATGCGCCACTTGCACATGCACATTGGCGTGCCTGGCTGGCCAGCGGCAACGTGGGCGCTCTGTGGCAGGGGAGCCTCAGTGGCACCAGAAAATGCTGGTGGCGGTGTCCCAGGCGGCCCCAGGGAAGGAGGCTGCCTGCCACAAGCTGAGCAGGAGCCCGACCGTCCTGACCTCAGTGGCTCCCTGAGTCGACTTTCCTGTTTGGGTCAGCTGGATGGGAAGGTGCTTGATACCGTGAGGTGGGCACTAGGGTCTGCTCTTCCCACTGGATTCCAGATCGGATGGCGTGGGCAGCGATTGGGTCCCGCGGGGCTGGAGATTCAGTCTGGTGATGTGTGGCGGGGGTCGGTGGACCTCAGAAAGATGCCTGAGACCCTCTGGGAGGGTGTCAGCAGAACGTTGCCCGGCTCCATGAGCTCACTGCCCCGCTTCGACCTGGTCCACCCACCAAGGGGCCCTGCCTTGGTCTCCAAACCCTGCTTCTCAGCGCTGCTGGCCGGAAAAGATGTGAACAAAGACAAAGCGGCCTGCCCAGCCAGCCGCAGAGGTGGCCACACCCGCAACTGGCCTCCGCCGGGGGCGGATCTGATGGAGAGAGTATCTCAGAAACTTTCTGGTGCAAAGCCCAATCCCGAGACGGATGTCCAGTTATGCCGCTGAGGACCTTCAAGGAAGCCAAGCACAACATGCTAATGGATCTTAGTCACTTTATTGTTTTCACGGAAAACATCATCATCTTGCTACAATGTGTTTTCCTCAAATTGCTTTGACTGCCTGTACAGGGAGACCCGTTGTCACCTTGTCCTGTGGAGAGAAAAACAATTCCGGGTGCTAAAAATGCAGATTCTCACTCTCATGTGCTGTGCCCTCTGTCTAGAAAGTGCTTAGCCCACAATTCCTTACTTCTCACACTGGTTACCACTTTCTATTAACATCTTGGCCCAGGTTGGGCATGGTGGCACTTGCTTATAATTCCAGCAATTTCGCAGGCTGAGGTAGGAGGATTACATGAGCCCAGAAGTGTTTGCTTTTGTTTTGCTTTTTGTTTTGTTTGAGACATAATCTTGCTCTGCACCAAGACAGGAGTGCAGTGGGTGATTTCAGCCCACTGACACCTCCACTTTCTAGGTTCAAGAGATTCTCATGCCTCAGCCTTCTGAGTAGCTGAGACTACAGGTTCCTGCCATCATGCCTAGGTTTTTTTTTTCAGACAGGGTTTTACTCTAGTTGCCAAAGTTGGTGTTCAGTGGCAGGGTCTAGTCTCACTGCAACCACCGCTTCCCATGTTCAAGCAATTCTACTGCCTCAGCCTAACAAATGACTGTGATTACAGGCATGCAACATCATGCCCAGATAATTTTGTATATTTAGTAGAAATGGGATTTCTCCATCTTAGGTTGGTCTCAAACTCCCAACCTCAGGTGATTCACCTGCCTCAGCCACCCAAAGTGCTGGAATTACAGATGTGAGCCACCAACCCCAAACAATATTTTTTTATTAAAATGTAAATTGGAGGCTGGGACAGGTTGATCAACTAGAGGTCAGAAATTCTAGAACAGACTGGTCATCATGATGCAATTCTGTCTCTACGACAATTACAAAAATAGGCTGGGAATGGTGGCAGGCGCCTGTAATACCAGCTACTCAGGAGGCTGATCCTGAAGGGTCACTTGAATCTGGAAGGCAAAAGTTGCAGTGAGCCGAGATCACACCACTGCACTCCCTCCTGGGTGCCAGAGTGAGACTCGATCTCAAAAAAAAAAAAAAAAAAAAAACTCAAATTGGGCAGTTTATTCCCTGCTTCCTGATTTTCTATCACACCTACATTGAAAGATAAACTTCTCAAAAAAACCGACTCAAGATGGCACTGTGAGAACAACCCAGGATTGGAGCTCGCGTTGAATCCACAAACGGTGAGTTAAAGCTGCATTTCCAGACTGATCTTTGTTGCCCACAGAACGGGGAAACTCCCAAGTATAAAAAGACACGGGACGCCAGGCAGTAAGTCTGTGGCGGCCGGCCCTACCAAGCAATCCCCACAGGGCGCGCTTGTCCGGGTGCCTTGTTGAACCGGCAACCTGAGACTTGAGAGGGCTGCACTTGAGACTGAACGAGACTTGGACAGTAGCCCAGCCCAGGGGATTGCAGGGACAGATCGTTTGGGATACCCAGTGTGACGAACAAAACCGCGATTTCAAACTATCCCAAGCAGACGGTCCGAGATGCTCTGTGGGGGAGGGGCGTCCACCACTACCGAGGCAACCCGCCCCAACTGAGATACACGCCCACTGCTGACGCAGCCAGCCGTTGCCGAGGCAACCCGCCCCAATTGAGATACACGCCCACCGCTGACGCAGCCAGCTGTTGCCGAGGCAACCCGCCCCAACTGAGATACACGCCCACTGCTGACGCAGCCAGCTATTGCCGAGGCAACCTGTCCCTACTGAGATACACGCCCACTGCTGATGCAGCCTGCCATTGCTGAGGCAACACGCTACAACGAAGAGACTCCACCGCAGGGCATGGCGGAGACCACAGCAGAGCCTGCAGGAACAGGGCGAATCACACAACAGCAGGGCGGAGCCTCAGCAACCAAACAGTGGCTAGTCTGCCTTCTAGCTGAACAGGACACCTCATCGAACATCCAAAAATAAAGCCCAAACCCCTCAACACAGAGCATTTGAGAAAAAAAAGGGTTTTTTTAATGAGCTCTGTTGCAACAGAATCAAACATAGCAACCTAACAGCCCTGAAGGAACAACAGAGCGCACAGCTCAGCAATTAAACCCCTATAAAGTACAAACTGTCTCCTCAAGCAGCTCCCTGACCCCTCTATATCCAAAAGACTGACATTAGGCAGGCATCATCCTGGGACAAAGATAGCAGAAAAAGAAACTGGTAGCATCCCTCGCTGTGCCACAGCTGCTAGAGGTGCACCCCAGACAAGCAGGGTCTGGAGCGGACCTCAGCAGTCATACAGAGAAGGGGCTAGACTGGTAGAAGGAAAACCAAGCAACAGAAATACTTCATCCTCAACATTCTGGGTGTCCACTCAGAGACCCAATCGAAAAGTCAGCAACTACGCAGACGACCAGCGGACAAATCCACAAAGATGGGAAGAAACCAGCGCAAAAAGGAGGAAAACACCCGAAACCGGAACACCTCGCCTCCTAGAAAGGACCAAAACTCCTCACCAGCAAGGGAACAAAGCTGGACGGAGAATGACTGTGACGAAATGATGGAATCAGACTTCAAAAGATGGATAATGAGAAACTTTTGTGAGCTAAAAGATCATGTATTAAATCAATGCAAAGAAACTAAGAACCTTGAAAAAAGATTTGAAAAAAGATTCGAGGAAATGATAACAAGAATGGATAACTTAGAGAGGAATATGAATGAATTAAAGGAGCTGAAAAACACAATATGAGAACTTCGCGAAGCAAACACAAGTTTCAATAGCCGAATTGACCAAGCAGAAGAAAGAATATCTGAAGTCGAAGACCAATTCAATGCAATAGAATGAGAAACCAAGATCAGAGAAAAAAGCGCAAAAAGGAATGAACAAAGTCTCCAAGAAATGTGGGACTATGTGAAAAGACCTAACCTACGTTTGATAGGTGTACCAGAAGGGGACGAAGAGAATGAATCCAAGCTGGAAAATACTCTTCAGGACATCATCCAGGAAAATTTCCCCCACCTAGCAAGACAGGCCAACACTCAATTGCAGGAAATACAGAGAACACCACAAAGATATTCCGCAAGAAGAGCAACCCCAAGGCACATAATCGTCAGATTCAACAGGGTTGAAATAAAAAGAGAACACTAAAAGCAGCCAGAGAGAAAGGTCGGGTCACGGACAAAGGGAAGCCCATCAGACTCACAGCAGATCTCTCGGCAGAAACACTACAAGCCAGAAGAGAGTGGGGGCCAATATTCAACATTCTTAAAGAAAAGAACTTTCAACCCAGAATTTCATATCCAGCCAAACTGAGCTTCAGAAGTGAAGGAAAAATAAAATCCTTTGCGAACAAGCAAGTACTCAGAGATTTTGTCACCACCAGGCCTGCTTTACAAGAGCTCCTAAAAGAGGCACTACACATAGAAAAGATCAACCAGTACCAGCCATTCCAAAATCACACTGAATGCTAAAGAGCTTCAACATAATGAAGAATCTACAACAACTAACAGGCAAAACAGCCACTTAGCATCAAAATGGCAGTATCAAATTCACACATAACAATATTAATCCTAAATGTAAATGGACTAAATGCACCAATCAAAAGACACAGACTGGCAAATTGGATAAAAATCCAAAACCCATCAGTGTGCTGTATCCAGGAAACCCATCTCACCTGCAAGGATACACAAAGGCTCAAAATAAAGGGATGGAGGAAGATTTACCAAGCTAATGGAAAGCAAAAAAAAGCAGGAGATGCAATTCTCATCTCTGATAAAATAGACTTTAAAGCAACAAAGATCAAAAGAGAAAAAGAAGGCCATTACATAATGGTAAAAGGATCGATACAACAAGAAGAGCTAACGATCCTAAACATATATAGACCCAATGCAGGAGCACCCAGATACATAAGGCAAGTTCTTAATGACTTACAAAAGGACTTAGACTCCCACACAATAATAGTGGGAGACTTTAACACTCCACTGTCAATACTAGACAGATCAACCAGACAGAAAATCAACAAGGATATCCAGGGCTTGAACTCAGACCTGGAGCAAGCAAACCTGATAGACATTTACAGAACTCTCCACCCCAAATCCACAGAATACACATTCTTCTCAGCACCACATCACACCTACTCAAAAATTGACCACATAATTGGAAGTAAAGCACTGCTCAACAAGTGCAAAACAACTGAAATCATAACAAACAACCTCTCAGACCATAGTGCAATCAAGTTAGAACTCAGAATTCAGAAACCGACCCAGAACCGCACAGCTTCATGGAAACTGAACAACTGGCTCTTGAATGTTGACTGGGTAAACAACGAAATGAAGGCAGAAATAAAGAAGTTCTTCGAAACCAATGAGAACGAAGACACAACGTGCCAGAACCTCTGGGACACATTTAAAGCAGTCTCTAGAGGAAAGTATATAGCAATAAGTGCCCATATGAGGAGAATGGAGAGATCCAAAATTGACACCCTATCGTCAAAATTGAAAGAGCTAGAGGAGCAAGATCAAAAAAACTCAAAACCCAGCAGAAGACAAGAAATAACTAAGATCAGAGCTGAGCTGAAGGAGATTGAAACATAAAAAACCCTTCAAAAAATCAATAAATCCAAGAGCTGGTTCTTTGAAAAGATCAACAAAATAGACAGACCACTAGCCAGATTGATTAAAAATAAAAGAGAGAACAACCAAATAGATACAATAAAAAATGATAAAGGAGAAACCACCACAGATTCCAGAGAAATTCAAACCATCATCAGAGAATATTACAAACAACTCTATGCACATAAACTAGTAAACCTGGGAGAAATGGATAAATTCCTGGACTCCTGCGTCCTCCCAGCCTAAACCAGGAGGAAGCTGAAACTATGAATAGACCAATAACAAGGTCTGAAGTTGAGGCAGCAATTAAGAGCCTACCACACAAAAAAAGCCCAGGTCCAGACGGGTTCACAGCCGAATTCTACCAGACACACAAGGAGGAGCTGGTACCATTCCTTCTAAAACTATTTCAAACAATCCAAAAAGAGGGAATCCTTCCCAAATCATTTTACGAGACCAACATCATCCTGATACCAAAACCCGGCAGAGACCCAAAGAGAAAAGAAAACTTTAGGCCAATATCCATGATCAACATAGATGGAAAAATCTTCAATAAAATATTGGCAAGCTGATTGCAACAGCAAATCAAAAAACTTATTCATCATGATCAAGTAGGATTCATCCCGGGGATGCAAGGCTGGTTCAACATACGCAAGTCTATCAACGTAATTCACCACATAAACAGAACCAAAAACAAAAAACACATGATTATCTCAATCGACGCAGAGAAGGCATTTGACAAAATTCAACAGCCCTTTATGCTAAAAACCCTCAATAAACTCGGTATCTATGGAACGTATCTCAAAGTAATAAAAGCTATTTATGACAAACCAACAGCCAATATCATACTGAATGAGCAAAAACTGGAAGCATTCCCTTTGAAATCTGGCACTAGACAAGGATGCCCTCTCTCACTACTCCTATTCAATATAGTACTTGAAGTTCTAGCCAGAGCAATCAGGCAAGAAAAAGAAATAAATGGTATTCAGATTGGAAATGTGGAAACCAAATTGTCTCTATTTGCAGACGACATGATAGTATACTTAGAAGACCCCATCGCCTCAGCCCAAAAACTCCTGAAACTGATAAGCAACTTCAGCAAAGTCTCAGGATATAAAATCAATGTGCAAAAATCACAAGCATTCGTCTACACCAACAACAGACTTAAAGAAAGCCAAATCAAGAGCGAACTGCCATTCGTGATTGCTACAAAAAGAATAAAATACCTTGGAATACAACTCACAAGGAACGTAAGAGACCTCTTCAAGGAGAACTACAAATCACTGCTCAAAGAAATCAGAGAGGACACAAACAGATGGAGAAACATTCCATGTTCATGGTTAGGAAGAATTAATATCGTGAAAATGGCTATACTGCCCAAAGTAATTTACAGAATCAATGCTATCCCCATCAAGCTACCACTGACTTTCTTCACAGAACTGGAAAAAACCACCACGAACTTCATATGGAACCAAAAGAGAGCCCGCATAGCCAAGTCAATTCTAAGCAAAAAGAACACAGTGGAGGGCATCACACTACCGGATTTCAAACGATACTATAAGTCTACAGTAATCAAAACAGCATGGTACTGGTACCAAAACAGAGATATAGACCAATGGAACAAAACAGAGGCACCGGAGGCAACACAACATACATACAACTATACAATCTTTGATAAACCTGACAAAAACAAGCAATGGGGCAAGGATTCCATGTTTAACAAATGGTGTTGGGAAAACTGGCTAGCCATGTGCAGAAAGCAGAAACTGGACCCCTTCCTGACACCTTACACTAAAATTAACTCCAGATGGATTAAAGACTTAAACATAAGACCTGGCACCATAAAAACCCTAGAAGGAAATCTAGGCAAAACTATCCAGGATATAGGAGTAGGCAAGGACTTTATGAACAAAACACCAAAAGCATTGGCAACAAAAGCCAAAATAGACAAATGGGACCTAAGGAAACTCCACAGCTTCTGCACGGCAAAAGAAACAGTCACTAGAGTGGATCGGCAACCAACAGAATGGGAAAAAATTTTTGCAGTCTACCCATCTGACAAAGGGCTGATATCCAGAATTTACAAAGAACTCAAACAGATTTACAGGAAAAAAACAAACAAGCCCATTCAAAAGTGGGCAAAGGATATGAACAGACACTTTATGAAAGAAGACATATATGAGGCCAACAATCATATGAAAAAATGCTCATCGTCACTGGTCATCAGAGAGATGCAAATCAAAACCACATTGAGATACCATCTCACGCCAGTTAGAATGGCGATCATTAAAAAATCTGGAGACAACAGATGCTGGAGAGGATGTGGAGAAAAAGGAACACTTCTACACTGTTGGTGGGAGTGTAAATTAGTTCAACCATTATGGAACACAGTGTGGCGATTCCTCAAGGCCTTAGAAATAGAAATTCCATTTGACCCAGCAATCCCATTACTGGGTATATATCCAAAAGACTATAAATCGTTCTACTATAAGGACACATTTACATGAATGTTCATTGCAGCACTGTTTACAATAGCAAAGACCTGGAATCAACCCAAATGCCCATTGATAATAGACTGGATTGGAAAAATGTGGCACATATACACCATGGAATATTATGCAGCAATCAGAAATGATGAGTTTGTGTCATTTGTAGGGACATGGATGAATCTGGAAAACATCATCCTCAGCAAACTGACACAAGAACAGAAAATGAAACACCGCATATTCTCACTCATAGGTGGGTGATGAAAAATGAGAACACACGGACACAGAAAGGGGAGTACTACACACTGGGGTCTATTGGGGGGAAAAGGGGAGGGCCAGTGGGAGGGGGAGGTGGGGAGGGATAGCCTGGGGAGAAATGCCAAATGTGGGTGAAGGGGAGAAGAAAAGCAAAGCACACTGCCATGTGTGTACCTACGCAACTGTCTTGCATGCTCTGCTCATGTACCCCAAAACCTGAAATCCAATAAAAAATTTAAAAAAAAAAAAGATAAACTTCTAAACTTCCCCCACTTCCCCAAGGCCCACAGGCCCTGCTCAACCCATCCTTCTTCCCTGCTCCCTTTTTTTCACTCCTCACTCTGCTCAAGCCACACGAACCTCCTTGCTGTTCCTCCAATATGCCACACGCTCCTGCCCCAGGGCCTTTGCATGGGCTGTGTCCTCTGTCCGGAAAGTGCTTACCCCCAAATACCTTCCTTCTCAAACTAGTTACCCTTTTCCATTAAGATGTTGGCCCAGGCTGGGCATGGTGGCCCATGTTTATAATCCCAGCAATTTCACAGGCTAATGTAGGAGGATCACATGAGCCCAGAAGTGTTTGCTTTTGTTTTGCTTTTCATTTTGTTTGAGACAAAATATTGCTGTCTCCCAGGCAGGAGAGCAGTGGGTGATTTCACCCAACTGAAACCTTCACCTTCCAGGTTCAAGTGATTCGTCTGCCTCAGTCTTCTGAGTAACTGGGACCACAGGTGCCTGTCACCATGCCCAGGTTTTTGTTTGTTTGTTTGTTTTTGTTATATTTCTTTGTTTTCAGACAGAGTTTTACTCTCATTGCCCAGGTTCAAGTTCAGTGGCAGGATCTTGGCTCACTGCAGCCTCTGCTTCCTAGGTTCAAGCGATCTTGCTGCCTAAGCCTTCCAAATTGCTGGGATTTCAGGCATGGGCCACCATACCCAGCTAATTTTGTGTATTTAGTAGAAACAGGATTTCTCCAGTTTGGTGCAATCTGGTCTCAAACTCCCAACCTCAGGTGATCCACTTGCCTCGGCCTCCCAAAGTGCTGGAATTACAGGTGTGAGCCACAAACCCCAACCAATATCTTTTTATTAAAATGTGAATTAGAGGATGAGGCAGGTTGATCCACTAGAGGTCTGTAGTTCCAGGCCAGCCTGGCCATTATGGTGAAATCCTGTCTCTACTATAATTACAACAATTAGCCAGGCATTGTGGCTGGTGCCTGGAATACCAGCTACTCAGTAGGCTGAGCCACAAGAGTCACTTGAGTCTGGGAGGCAGAGGTTGCAGTGAGCTGAGATCATGCCACTGCACTCCCACTTGGGTTGCAGAGTGAGACCCCATCTCAAAAACCCAAAAACTCAAATTGGACTGTTTATTTCCTGCTTCTTGATTTCCAATAACACTTATATTAAAAGATATATTGCTTAACATCCCCCACCTTCTCAAGGCTCGCAGGCCCTGCCCAACCTGTTCTCCTCACCTCCTCCCTCTCTCCCACTCCTTATTCTCCTCAAGCCACAGGGACCTCCTTGCTTTTCCTGCAATCCACCAGAAGCAGTCCTGCCCCAGGGACTTTAATGGGCTGTGGCCTCTGTCTGAAAAGTGCTTACTTCCCAATACCTTCCTTCTCACACTGGTTACCTCTCCCCCGTTCTTTTGAGATAGAGTTTCGCTCTTGTTGCCCAGGCTGGAGTGCAATGGCATGATCTCGGCTCACCACAACCTCCACCTCTTGGGTTCAGGCAATTCTTCTACCTCAGCCTCCTGAGTAGCTGGGATTACAGGCACGCACCACCATGCCCAGCTAATATTTTGTATTTTAAGTAGAGACGGGGTTGCACCATGTTGACAAGGATTGACTTGATCTATTGACCTTGTGGTCCACCCACCTCGGCCTCCTAAAGTGCTGGGATTACAGGCATGAGCCACCGTGCCCGGTTACACTGGTATTTTTCCTAATCGTTGCTTAACACTTTCTCCCATGCAGCACATTTTCCTACTTCACTGTTCATTCTTTCTTCAATTACATTTTTATTCATTTCTTTTTCCTTTTTTTACATTATTACTTTGTTACATTATTACATTTTTAATATGGTTTACTGTCATTAGTCTTTTATTTTACTATAATTTGTTTATCTTACATAGGTGTGATCTCATTAGACTAACTTTTAAAAGTAGAACTGTATATTACTGACTTTTTGAATCTTTTGTGTCTAACGTGATTTATAGAACTGTCCTTTTTTTTCATTAAAAGATACTTAATCATGTTCTGGCCTCGCGTGGTGGCTCATGCCTGTAATTCTAGCATTTTGAGAGGCCAAATCAGGTAGAGTACTTGAGGTGAGGAGATCAAGCCCAGCCTGGCCAAAATGGTGAAACCCTGTCTCTCCCAAAAATATAAAACTTAGCTGGGCGTGGTTGTGTGTGCCTGTAATTCCAGTTACCTGAGAGGCTGAGGCAGGAGAATCGCTGGAACCCAGGAGCTGGAGGTTGCAGTGAGCCGAGATTGTACCACTGCACTTTAAGTTTGGGTGATACAGCAAGACTCTGTCTCAATAAATAAATAAATAAATAAATAAATAAATAAATAAATAAATAAGACAGTCACCTTTCTACTCTGTTTCTATAGGATCAGCTTTTTAGATTCCACTTATGAGTTAGATCTTACAGTATTTGTCTTTCTGTGCCTGGCTTATTTCAATTGGCATAACATTCTTCAAGAATCTAAAAAAGTCAATCTCATAGAAACAGAGAGTAAAAAGGAGGTTACCAGAGGTGGGGTGGGGAGGGTGGCTCAAGTGGACAGTGATAGGAAAAAGCTAGATCTTGATCAAAGGGTACAATTTTAGTCAAATTAAAGGAATAAGTCTTAGGAATCTATCACCTTGGATGGTGAGTACAGTTAATAATAATGTATTATATATTTCAAAATGACTAGTAGATTTTTAATGTTATCACCACAGAAAAGTGGTAAGTTAGTAAGGTGATGGCTATTTGATTGAGTTTTTCTATGATGTATATACATAGATCAAAATGTTACACTAGACCCTATAAATATGTTTAATTATTATTTGCCAATTAAAAATGAAGAAAATGCTAGGATAAAAAACTCATTAGTTTTATATAGGTAATTTTTAAAAATCATAAAGGCATAGCTCCCAACCTTGGCTATACCTTTGGGATCAGCTGGAAAATTTTACACCCATAGCAATGCCTTGGTCCCATTCTCAGAGTAATTACATCAGAATCTTTGAGTATGGGGCATCAGTGGCTCTTTAAAACTCCCCAAATGATTCCAATATACAGCCAGAGTTGCAATCTACTGATACATGTAGTCTAGGCAAACTACAGGCTGTAGATGACTACCTCTTTTTGTAAATAAATGTTTATTGGAATATTGCCATAGCCATTCCTTTACATACATATGGCTGCCTTCAGTCTACAAAGACAGAGCTGAGAAGTTGAAACAGAGACCATAGAGCCTGGAAAGTCAAAATATTTACTACTTAGTGCTTTACATAGTCTATTGTTTTCTGAAAAATAAGGCAAAGTCCTGTTACATATCAAAAATATGAGGAAGAAAATAGAGACTGCTGATAACATTAATAAGAAGTAAAACTGTTTTTAAATAGCAAAATGTACATTGTAAATATATTCTCACCAAGGCTATCATTTAAAAAATAATTTCTGTATCTTCAGTTACTTACTTGAAAGAATAAATTGTTTCTCATACCTTAGAGAGTTTTCATGATGAAAATCTGGTCCTACAATTCTATATAGCAGAGGTGGCATGTTGTAAATTAGCATCCTCTCACCATCTTTTATTGTGTTTTCTTAATAAATCACACCAAGAGCATTGGCAACAAAAGCCAAAATAGACAAATGAGACCTAATGAAACTCCACAGCTTCTGCACGGCAAAAGAAACAGTCACTAGAGTGGATCGGCAACCAACAGAATGGGAAAAAATTTTCGCAGTCTACCCATCTGACAAAGGGCTGATATCCAGAATTTACAAACAACTCAAGCAGATTTACAGGAAAAAAACAAACAAGCCCATTCAAAAGTGGGCAAAGGATATGAACAGATACTTTACGAAAGAAGACATATATGAGGCCAACAGTCATATGAAAAAATGCTCATCGTCACTGGTCATCAGAGAGATGCAAATCAAAACCACATTGAGATACCATCTCACGCCAGTTAGAATGGCGATCATTAAAAAATCTGGAGACAACAGATGCTGGAGAGGATGTGGAGAAAAAGGAACACTTTTACACTATTGGTGGGAGTGTAAATTAGTTCAACCATTGTGGAAGACAGTGTGGCGATTCCTCAAGGCCTTAGAAATAGAAATCCCATTTGACCCAGCAATCCCATTACTGGGTATATATCCAAAAGACTATAAATCGTTCTACTCTAAGGACACATGTACACGAATGTTCATTGCAGCACTGTTTACAATAGCAAAGACCTGGAATCAACCCAAATGCCCATTGATAATAGACTGGATTGGAAAAATGTGGCACATATACACCATGGAATATTATGCAGCAATCAGAAATGATGAGTTCGTGTCGTTTGTAGGGACATGGATGAATCTGGAAAACATCATCCTCAGCAAACTGACACAAGAACAGAAAATGAAACACCGCATATTCTCACTCATAGGTGGGTGATGAAAAATGAGAACACATGGACACAGAAAGGGGAGTACTAAACACTGGGGTCTATTGGGGGGAAAAGGGGAGGGCCAGTGGGAGGGGGAGGTGGGGAGGGATAGCCTGGGGAGAAATGCCAAATGTGGGTGAAGGGGAGAAGGAAAGCAAAGCACACTGCCATGTGTGTACCTACGCAACTGTCTTGCATGCTCTGCTCATGTACCCCAAAACCTATAATCCAATAAAAAATTAAAAAAAAAATCACAATATCTCTATCAGTTCAGTTCCTCACATTTCTATAGCAAAAACTAATGAGATAATAGACTATGTGTACCAAACTATCTAGGTAATAACTTCTTCATTTAGGGAGATCTGACCAATGTCTACAAAATGCTTAAGATTTTAATAAATAATCATATAAGATTTTTGCAAATTAACACATATTTAAGAAAACAATCAACAATTGATACCTTTATCTGAATATTCTCTAAGTAATTAAGCTGAGTGCATTAGCTGAGAAATTTAGAATACACAAAAATTCAGGTTCAGAATAAAGCTATTATAAACCAAAAACAGTATTTAAACTGAAGCAATGTAATCTATAATTCTTAAAAATGAAAATGAATAAAATCATGTTCATATCTAAAAACAATTATTTAATACTTTAATTTTAATGGTTCAAAATATTTAAGATGTCAAGATATCAGTACTAATTAGAAAAAGCCCTTTTAAGATTGCAGGAATTGGCAAAATTTGAATACTGATTATAGGTTAGATATTAGTATTGTATCAATTTTAAATTTCCTGATTTTGGTAATTGTACTCAGATTATGTAATAGAATACTCTTCTTATTAGAAAATATACACTGAAATACTAGTGAAGTGTTTAGGCTTAAAGGGGTATGTATGATGGCTGCTACTTTCTCTTACTGGATCACAGGGAATATATATACATACGTGTGTATGTATGGTGTGTGTATGGGTGTGTGTGTGTGTGTGCGTGTGTGTGTATAGATATGTATATATGTGAAGAGAGAGATACAATGATAAAGCAAAAGTAAATGTTAGTAATTGTTGAATATGGATAACGGGTATATGAGAGATCTCTCTACCATTCTTTTAACGTTTATGTAAGTT
This sequence comes from Callithrix jacchus, assembly GCF_049354715.1. NCBI lineage: Eukaryota > Metazoa > Chordata > Mammalia > Primates > Cebidae > Callithrix > Callithrix jacchus. Next base: position 1,226,283 of record NC_133520.1, read on the forward strand.
TGAAATTATTTCAATACAAAAGTTAACGGAAGTCCTTTTGAGATAGAAAGTAGTAGTAAATGCAAAATATATTCATTGTTAAGTTAGTATTAGGTGACCAAAAGTAAAAGAAAACAAAATAAGTACAACCCAAGTGGAGCTCATTCTTCAATCAACAATAAATATCTCAGATAATTTTTTTTAATAATGAAATAATAAACAGGTATATTTATTAGGTTATGTGATTGCTTGAAAATTCTATGAACAAATAAATTTAAAGCTTCGTTAGGTTCTAACAGTTTCAGTAATTTTTATGGTCTTATTTCTAATATGGTATATTGCAAATTTATATAAATAAAATAGCCATAAGACAACAAATTTATTGAATACTTAACTCATTGTAGAAATTAGTTTGATCTCTGGATCCATGGGGACAGGCTGTATTCTAAATGGATAATTCTTTTTAACAGAATAATCTTGAAACAGAAAAACTAAACCAACTCGCAAAATTTTAAACCACTCAGGACATGGGGCATTCCACATAATCACCGACACCATGCCTGAACTGTCAGCAACCTCCAAACAGGTCTAGAAAAAAAGAGTAAAAGCATATACATATCTGTCACTTTTATGTATACAGATGGTATATAACATATTATCTGTGATCATTTAGGGTGATAGAAAATAACATTTAATTTTTAATTATTAATAATGATTCAGTTGTCAAATCTGCTAATATTGGTGATCTAAAGAAGAGACAGCCACCAGATCCATGGGAGTACTAAATGTGCTACTAAATTACTGTGTGAAGGAAGCTCTGAGGACACAGGCCAAATCTTATTTATATTTGATTCTTCCATAGTATTTAGCATGGTGCCTTAAAGAGATCCCACAACACATTTGTCAAATCAATGAGACAAATCGCATGTTACAAGTTTTACCTTAAAATTTTGACATCATTCTTGGTTATCTGAACTGTTAAATGGCTTTGATATTCATATTTGAGAACTTTAGATAAACATATAATTGAGTGGGCACAATGCCATCAATACCCTGGTTACATTAATTTATTTATAGCAATACACAAGGCTGGTACATAAGACATGGAAATAATTTCTGAGACACTATTTGAGAAATAATGCTATCAGAAAGGGGAATGTTAGAACAAATGTGCATTATTGCTGACTCTGAGTATAGTTAAAATACAGAAATCTGTTGAGGTAGAAAGTATCTGATGGAGTTTTTCTCGGTATTAAAATACAGTGACAACTTCAGCTCTGCCTAAAAGGCAATCATTAATGTGGTTTCTAATCCTTAATTTCTTCTTAAATAATGATGTTATTTTCTCAGACCCTTTCTCTTAATGATGAATATACATTTTGGGCAATTCATTCCTTTATTCATTAAACATTTACTGGTTCTCTACTCCAGACATTATGTTAGGCACTGGAATGAAGAGATGAATCAAACGTCATTCCTAATAATAATGACTAAAATATATATAGGACTTATGTGCCTGGAACATAGGTAAATTCTTTACTTATATTAACTACTTCAATCCTCACATCAACCCTGTAAGGTAAGTACAATTAGTATCCATATTTTATAGATGAGTAAACTGAGGCTTTAAAAGGATAAATTTCCCTATATCAAAAGCTAAGAAATGGTAAACAGAGCCAAAACCTGAATTCAGTTCATATGACTAGAGGAAGTGCACTCTTAAGCACTATAAAATACTTCTTCCCTACAGTCAGAGAGCTCACAGTAGAGTAAGGTTAGCAAATCTATTAACAGATATGTATAACTGGGTTATACATGCTCTATAATGGGGTCCTGAGTAGCATGTAGTTGATTCTCCTTAGTGACTAGGCATATGGGTATACATGGAAAGATTTAAATCAGAGGTAGGCACTGAACTGAATCTTAAAGATGGCTTTGCCAATCTGATGATAATTGAAAGGAAGAGCATTCTAGGCAGAAGAAGTAACATAAGTAGAGGTATGAAAAGTAGAAAACAATTGATTACCATTAGAAAATTCCAGGTAGGGCACTTTGGTTATTATGGGGCATAGAAAGCTCAGGAAGAGATGAAACTGGAGAGGCAAGCAGGGAAAAAATGATGAAGACACAAAGAGACAGGAAGGCAACAAGTAAGTGGAGTTTAAAAATTAGGGAAGAAAGTATTGCAACAGTGAGAAGGCAAACAAATATCAAGGAATGACTGAATAATTTATGATATCATGTGCTAAAACTTTATAACTGTAAAGTTATGAATGATGAATTTTTAGTGATAAGAGCAAATATTTAAGAAAATGTAAAATAATACAAAACTGTATTCAGAATATAGTTCCCATTTTTTAAGAGAACATCATTCTCAGCAAACTGACAGAATAACAGAAAATGAAATACTGCATGTTCTCACTCATGGGTGGGTGTTGAACAATGAGAACACATGGACACAGGGAGGGGAGCACTACACACTGGGGCCTGTTGGCTGGAATAGGGGAGAAACAGTGGGGGATAGGGAGTTGGGGAGAGATAGCATGGGGAGAAATGCCAGATATAGGTAAAGGGGAGGAAGGCAGAAAATCACACTGCCACGTGTGTACCTATGCAACTATCTTGCATGTTCTTCACATGTATCCCAAAACCTAAAATGTAATTTAAAAAAATAAATAATAAAATAAAAAAAGAAAAATTACTGTAATATATAACATATATAGTTACATAAAATATATGATACCTGTACCTATGTACATATATGTTATATTTATGATATAAATATAATAGATATGTATATGTAAATCTAGTTTATGCTTATATATGTGTATATAAGTGATGTACACACACACAAGAAAGGGAATAAAACACACCATGTTAACAGTGGCTCTCTCTGAGTAGTAAGATCTTCAAATAGCTTTCTACATTTTCCAAATTCCCTATAAGAAGCATGTATACTTTTGTAATGAAAGTTTAATGAAATATGTAAAATAGTTCTTGATATCATGGGAAAATACAGTATAATATTAAGAAAGAAAAAACAGAACACAAACATATCAAGGAAGTAGAGCTCACGAGCATTATGCAGTGTGGAGTCAAAACAATAGAAAAGTATCACACAGATTTCACAGTTAGAGTTACTAGTGAATGATAAGCTAAGGAAAAAAGCCAAAGTAATTGTGTTGAGAAATGGGAGGTAAGAAAGTAAAAACACCTAGTGTAGACTACTTCTTCAAGAAGCTTATCTGAAGAGAAAGAGATTGGGAATAAAAGAGTCATAAGACCAAGGCAGATTATTTTACTTTCTCTTTTAAATGGGAGGCTAGAGTATGTTTATATGGTGGTGCATAAAGCATAGCTGAGAAGAAAAAGTTTTAGGAAAATAAAAAGTTGGGAAGAAGACCACCTAGATCAGGAAAATAAAGGGCACCAATACAGAAATAATTTTGTATGTACAATAAATTATGCAGAGAAATACATATATTTATGTACATTTTAAAATTACATTGAAGTGACTTACGCTATTTAAACGAACAGGTTATCATACTATTAAGTGTGTAAGTTATAATTTATAACCTTAAATTCACATAGGATATCTTATCATTACTTGTACTTGATATGGTTCAGTCATCTTTTTATCAGGTTTCCCATAGTCTCACCATTTTGATTTATGTATGATCCTCATAAGCAATGCAGGAAAATTTCTTCTGTTAGCTCAGGTCATTTCAAGGTGAGAAAGGGAAATTATTTTGGTATCTAGAATGTAAAAAAGAGAAAAGAAATTCTGTTTTACTTGTAATGATACCTTCAAAGATCTATTTTAATAGTTAAAAATAGTAGCCAAATTATACCTAAAGCGAATCCTTCTTGCCAGCTAAACCCTGCCAGCTAAGTCTATATACATTTCTCACATAAACTACATTTGATCCCTAATATTAACAGCTGAAATATGTATAAGGCTTACCATGTGCCTGGAACATAGGTAAACCTATATTAACTAACACATTGTTCCATCTAGAATGCCTTCCATCTTACCAAATCATTTAATAATTTCCTGGAAAACCTGGATCTAAACTCACCTCCCATAAGATATTTTGTGAAAAAACAGACCTCAATGTCATGGAATGTTATTCCCATTACTAAGCACTTATATATTTAATTTATAGAATTAAGCCAAGCACGGTGGCTTACGCCTATAATTTCAGCACTTTGGGAGGCTGAGACCGGTGGCTTGCTTGAGCTCAGAAGTTCAAGATCAGTCTGGGCAACATGATGAAACCCCCTGTTTCTCCAAAAAGAGAAAAGTAGCTGGGTGTGGTGCATGTGCCTATAGCTCCAGCTACTCTAGAGGCTGAAGTGGGGTGATCACCTGAGTCCAGGCATCTGAGCTCACTGCAGCAAGGCTGAAGTAAACTGTGCTCATTCCACTTCAGCCAGGCTACAACGAGCCATGATCACACCACTGCATTTCAACCTGAGCGATTGAGAGCCTGTCTCAAAATCTATATCTGTATATATTTGTTTTATTACACTTTTTTGTATTGCCTCCACCTCAGTTTCATATGTATAAATTCCATCTCCCCAAAATATACCAGACATGAGCCTGTATCAGGACCTTTACACTTGTTGTCTTCCCCTTAGATATGCAAGTGACTTTCTCACTCCCCTCCAAGTTTTGCTCAAAGGTCACCTTCTCAGTGATATTATCCCTAACTATCCTATTAAAAGCTGACCCCTTTACTTATCCTCCATTTCACTTTATTTTTCTAGATAGCACTTACTATTTTCTCATATGCCATATGATCTACTGAGAAACATTTTAATCTGCAAGCTCACTGACAAGTTGAAAAACTTCTTTAAACGTATTTATCAATTTAAATAATTAATTTGTAATCCCGATGTAGTCTTCCTTGGATTAAGAGACGATCCATCTGCAACTGTCTCCACATTTTTCTTTCTCACAGCCCACAGTCTCAACTATTAAGACTTGAATTTGCATTATTACCAATATTTATTTTGCTAAGGCTCCCTTCATTTCTATCTTTCTTAACATAATGTTTTACCTAGTCAACGCTTTTGACAAGAAAATCACACTTGTAATTTCTTTTTAATAAGGATTTAAGTGGTATTATATAATTATGCCCATAACACAAAAAACACACACAATTTTTCTCTGTAACTTTTCTTTCAGATTCTCCCAATAAATTACTAGCCCAGAATCACAGATCCTAACATTCGATCTGATATAGTTTAGTGATTTTATTTTAATGTCAGATGAATCTCAGATGAGCTTTGAATTGTCTTGATCAATGGAGTACTCTTGATAAACGAAGGCACGTACAGCTCCTTTATTGTCTGAAGTAAATTCAAGAGCTACATAGTTTGTAAAACTAGAGTTCTAAAAGCCTCTGTTTCTGTTATAATAAGGTGCAGAGAGTTAGGTGTAATCAGATGTCTTTCTGGTTAACATTTTTCCCAGTTTAGGTCTTTAACTTACAAACTTCAGAGAATACATATTTTATCTCTCAAATCCAAAAAAGAATTAGAGGCTGTCTATAGACAAAAAAGAATTTGTGTAAATTTATAAAAATAAGCATGTTCATTATCAAAAAAGAAATAATGAAAATAAATAAACTGGATATTCAATATGCAATAGAACAGTGATTCTCAAAACGTTTCGGTCTCAGAATCCCTATACATTCTTTAAAATTATTAAAGATCTTCAATAGCTTTTTTCTTTTGTTGAGTTGGAGTATCAATCTGTTTCTCAGGTGGAAGTGCAGTGGTGTGATCTTGACTCACTGCAACCTCCACTTCCTGGATTCAAGCAATTCAGTCTCCCAAGTAGCTGAGACTACAGACGTGCACCACTATGCTAGGCTAATTTTTGTATTTTTTAGTAGAGATGGGGTTTTACCATGGTGGCCAGGTTGGTCTCCAACTCCTGACCTCAAGTGATCTGCCTGCCTCAGTCTTTCAAAGTGTTGAGATTACAGGTGTGAGCCACTGCTCCCAGCCTGAAGAGCATTTTACTGCACTATAAAGCAAACTAAGAACTTTTTAAAATTATCAGTTCATTAAAAATAGCAATAATAAACTAATACGTATAATTACAAGTAACATTTTTTTTGGTAAAAATGTAAAAATGACAGTATTTTCCAAAATTAAAAAATAATGTAGTGAGAAGTGTGGTATTGTTTTACATTTTTGCAAACTTTGTTAGTACCTACCTTAATAGATGAAATTGGATTCCATCCAATTTTGCAGGTGGATACTCATATCTTCTTTGATATTTAGTTGGCTTTGGTGTAACATGTCATTTAGCCTCTGGAAAACTACACAGTACACTTGTGAGAGAATAAGGGTGAAAAAAGGTGAGTAAAGCCTTAGTATTGTGAAAATAGCTTTGACCTCATGGATCTTTTGAATATGTCTTGGGGCACCACTAGAGGTCCCTGGACCATACTTAAAAATTATAGCAGAAGAGTAAATTTTAAAAATGAAGAAGGAATGAATATTAAAGCTAAAAATAATGAATCAGAAAACACTCTACCACAATTAAAAAAAACCCAACAGCACTGATAAATTCAATTCTCTGGAAAAATTAATGAAAAGTTAAATCTTTCACAAGTCTAATCATAAAAAAGAAAACAAAAATGTAATACTCAGAATGTAAACAACTATACACACAAAGAAAAATTATTTAAAAATTATTATATATGATTTTATATCAGTAAATTTTAAATATCAGTGACATAGTTAATCTCTTAGAAAAATATGAATTACCAGTATTGCCATAAGAAGCAAAAGAAAACTAAACTATGTTTTCACTCATGGAAGAAAATGAAAAAAGTTCACTAGGAGAGGCCTCAAGATGGCGCTGTGAGAACAACCCAGGATTGGAACTCTTGTTGAATCCACAAACAGGTGAGTCGGAGTTGCATTTCCAGACTGATCTTTGTTGCCCACAGAACGGAGAAACTCCCAAGTATAAAAAAGACACAGGACGCCAGGCAGTAAGTCTGCCTGGAGAAGCCGGCAGCCAGGGCGGTTGTGGCCGGCCCTACCCAGCAATCCCCACAGGGCGCGCTTGTCTGGGTGCCCTGTTGAACCGGCAACCTGAGACTTGAGAGGGCTGGACTTGAGACTGAACGAGACTTGGACAGTAGGCCAGCCCAGGGGATTGCAGGGACAGAGCGTTTGGGGTACCCAGTAGGATGAACAAAACCGCGATTTCAAACTATCCCGAGCAGATGGTCCGAGACTCTCTGTGGGGGAGGGGCGTCCACCACTACCGAGGCAACCCGCCCCAACTGAGATACACGCCCACGGCTGACGCAGCCAGCCATTGCCGAGGCAACCCGTCCCTACTGAGATACACGCCCACTGCAGACGCAGCCTCCCATTACCGAGGCAACCCGTCCCTACTGAGATACACACCCACTGCTGACGCAGCCTGCCGCTGCCGAGGCAACACTCTACAACGAAGAGACTCCACCGCAGGGTGTGGCGGAGACCACAGCAGAGCCTGCAGGAACAGGGCGAATCACACAACAGCAGGGCGGAGACTAGGCAGGCAAACAGTGGCTAGTCTGCCTCCTAGCTGGGCAGGACACCTCAACGGACATCGAAAAATAAAGCCGAACCCCCGAACACAGAGCATTTGAGAAAAAAAGAGTTTTTTAAATGAGCTCTGTTGCAGCAGAATCAAACATAGCAGCCTAACAGCCCTGAATGAACAACAGAGCTCACAGCTCAGAAATAGAGCTCCTAAAAAGAACAGACTGTCTCCTCAAGCAGCTCCCTGACCCCTCTATATCCAAAAGACTGACATTAGGCAGGCATCATCCTGGGACAAAGATAGCAGAAAAAGAAACGGGTAGCATCCTTCACTGTGCCACAGCTGCTAGAGGTGTACCCCAGACAAGCAGGGCCTGGGGTGGACCTCAGCAGACGTACAGCGAAGGGGCTAGGCTGGTAGAAGGAAAACCAAGTAACAGAAATACTTCATCATCAACAATCTGGGTGTCCACTCAGAGACCCAATCGAAAAGTCAGCAACTACGCAGACGACAAGCGGATAAACCCACAAAGATGGGAAGAAACCAGCGAGAAAAGGAGGAAAACACCCAAAACCAGAACACCTTGCCTCCTAGAAAGGACCAAAACTCCTCACCAGCAAGGGAACAAAGCTGGACGGAGAATGACTGTGACGAAATGACGGAATTAGACTTCAGAAGGTGGATAATGAGAAATTTTGTGAGCAAAAAGAACACATATTAAATCAATGCAAAGAAACTAAGGAACTTAAAAAAAGACATGAGAAAATGATAACAAGAATGGATACCTTAGAGAGGAATATGAATGAATTAAAGGAGCTGAAAAACACAATAGGAGAACTTCGCGAAGCATGCACAAGTTTCAATAGCCGAACTGACTAAGCAGAAGAAAGAATATCTGAAGTCGAAGACCAAGAATATCTGAAGTCGAAGACCAACTCAATGAAATTAAATGAGAAACCAAGATTAGAGAAAACAGCGCAAAAAGGAATGAACAAAATCTCCAAGAAATGTGGGACTATGTGAACAGACCTAACCTACGTTTGATAGGTGTACCAGAAGGGGACGAAAAGAATGAATCCAAGCTGGAAAATACTCTTCAGGACATCATCCAGGAAAACTTCCCCCTCCTAGCAAGACAGGCCAACACTCAAATGCAGGAAATACAGAGAACACCACAAAGATATTCTGCAAGAAGAGCAACGCCAAGGCACATAATCGTCAGATTCAACAAGGTGGAAATAAAGGAGAAAACACTAAGGGCAGCCAGAGAGAAAGGTCGAGTTACCCACAAAGGGAAGCCCATCAGACTCACAGCAGATCTCTCAGCAGAAACACTACAAGCCAGAAGAGAGTGGGGGCCAATATTCAACATTCTTAAAGAAAAGAACTTTCAACCCAGAATTTCATATCCAGCCAAACTGAGCTTCAGAAGTGAAGGAAGAATAAAATCCTTTGCGAACAAGCAAGTACTCAGAGATTTTGTCACCACCAGGCCTGCTTTACAAGAGCTCCTAAAAGAGGCACTACACATAGAAAGGAACAACCAGTACCAGCCATTCAAAAATCACACTGAATGCTAAAGAGCATCAACATAATGAAGAATCTACAACAACTAACAGGCAAAACAGCCACTTAGCATCAAAATGGCAGGATCAAATTCACACATAACAATATTAACCTTACATGCAAATGGACTAAATGCACCAATGAAAAGACACAGACTGGAAAATTGGATAAAAATCCAAAACACATCAGTGTGCTGTACCCAGGAAACCCATCTCACATGCAAGGATACACAAAGGCTCAAAATAAAGGGATGGAGGAAGATTTACCAAGCAAATGGAGAGCAAAAAAAAGCAGGAGTTGCAATTCTCATCTCTGATAAAATAGACTTTAAAGCAACAAAGATCAAAAGAGACAAAGAAGGCCATTACATAATGGTAAAAGTATTGATAAAACAAGAAGAGCTAACGATCCTAAACATATATAGACCCAATGCAGGAGCACCCAGATACATAAGGCAAGTTCTTAATGACTTACAAAGAGACTTAGACTCCCACACAATAATAGTGGGAGACTTTAACACTCCACTGTCAATATTAGACAGATCAACCAGACAGAAAATCAACAAGGATATCCAGGGCTTGAACTCAGACCTGGAGAGGGCAAACCTGATAGACATTTACAGAACTCTCCACCCCAAATCCACAGAATACACATTCTTCTCAGCACCACATCACACCTACTCTAAAGTTGACCACATAATTGGAAGTAAAGCACTGCTCAACAAATGCAAAACAACTGAAATCATAACAAACAGCCTCTCAGACCATAGTGCAATCAAGTTAGAACTCAGAATACAGAAACCGACTCAGAACCGCACAGCTTCATGGAAACTGAACAACTGGCTCTTGAATGTTTACTGGGTAAACAATGAAATGAAGTCAGAAATAAAGAAGTTCTTTGAAACCAATGAGAACGAAGACACAACATGCCAGAACCTCTGGGACACATTTAAAGCAGTCTCTAGAGGAAAGTATATAGCAATAAGAGCCCATATGAGGAGAATGGAGAGTTCCAAAATTGACACCCTATCATCAAAATTGAAAGAGCTAGAGGAGCAAGATCAAAAAAACTCAAAACACAGCAGAAGACAAGAAATAACTAAGATCAGAGCTGAACTGAAGGAGCTTGAGACACGAAAAATTCTTCAAAAAATCAATAAATCCAAGAGCTGGTTTTTTGAAAAGATCAACAAAATAGACAGACCACTAGCCAGATTGATTAAAAAGAAAAGAGAGAACAACCAAATAGATGCAATAAAAAATGATAAAGGGGAAATCACCACAGATTCCACAGAAATTCAAACCATCATCAGAGAATATTACAAACCACTCTATGCACATAAACTAGTAAACCTGGAATAAATGGATAAATTCCTGGACTCCTGCATCCTCCCAAGCCTAAACCAGGAGGAAGCTGAAACTATGAATAGACCAATACCAAGGGCAGAAGTCGAGGCAGCAATTAAGAGCCCACCACACAAAAAAAGCCCAGGTCCAGACGGGTTCACAGCCGAATTCTACCAGACACACAAAGAGGAGCTGGTACCATTCCTTTTAAAACTATTTCAAACAATCCAAAAAGAGGGAATACTTCCCAAATCGTTTTAAGAGACCAACATCATCCTGATACCAAAACCCGGGAGACCCCAACTAGAAAAGAAAACTTCAGGCCAATATCCATGATGAACATAGATGCAAAAATCTTCAATAAAATATTGGCAAGCCGAATGCAACAGCAAATCAAAAAACTTATTCACCATGATCAAGTAGGATTCATCCCGGTGATGCAAGGCTGGTTCAACATACACAAGTCTATCAACGTAATTCACCACATAAACAGAACCAAAAACAAAAAACACATGATTATCTCATTCGACGCAGAGAAGGCATTTGACAAAATTCAACAGCCCTTTATGCTAAAAACCGTCAATAAACTCGGTATCGATGGAACGTATCTCAAAGTAATAAAAGCTATTTATGACAAACCAACAGCCAATATCATACTGAATGAGCCAAAACTGGAAGCATTCCCTTTGAAATCTGGCACTAGACAAGGATGCCCTCTTTCACCACTCCTATTCAATATAGTTCTGGAAGTTCTAGCCAGAGCAATCAGGCAAGAAAAAGAAATAAAGGGTATTCAAATAGGAAAGGTGGAAGCCAAATTGTCTCTATTTGCAGACGACATGATAGTATACCTAGAAGACCCCATCACCTCAGCCCAAAAACTCCTGAAACTGATAAACAACTTCAGCAAAGTCTCAGGATATAAAATCAATGTGCAAAAATCACAAGCATTCGTCTACACCAATAACAGACTTAAAGAAAGCCAAACCAAGAACAAACTGCTATTCACAATTGCTACAAAAAGAATAAAATACCTTGGAATACAACTCACAAGGAACGTAAGGGACCTATTCAAGGAGAACTACAAACCACTGTTCAACGAAATCAGAGAGGACACAAACAGATGGAGAAACATTCCATGTTCATGGTTAGGAAGAATTAATATCGTGAAAATGGCTATACTGCCCAAAGTAATTTACAGAATCAACGCTATCCCCATCAAGCTACCATCAACTTTCTTCACGGAACTGGAAAATACCACCATGAACTTCATATGGAACCAAAAGAGAGCCCGCATAGCCAAGTCAATTCTAAGCAAAAAGAACACAGCGGGGGGCATCACACTACTGGCTTTCAAACTATACTACAAGGCTACAGTAATCAAAACAGCATGGTACTGGTACCAAAACAGAGATATAGACCAATGGAACAAAACAGAGGCACCGGAGGCAACACAACATATCTACAACTATACAATCTTTGATAAACCTGACAAAAACAAGCAAGGGGGAAAGGATTCCCTGTTTAACAAATGGTGTTGGGAAAACTGGCTAGCCATGTGCAGAAAGCAGAAACTGGACCCCTTCCTGACACCTTACACTAAAATTAACTCCAGATGGATTAAAGACTGAAACATAAGACCTGGCACCATAAAAACCCTAGAAGGAAATCTAGGCAAAACTATCCAGGACATAGGAGTAGGCAAGGACTTCATGAACAAAACACCAAAAGCATTGGCAACAAAAACCAAAATAGACAAATGGGACCTAAGGAAACTCCACAGCTTTGGCACGGCAAAAGAAACAGTCACTAGAGTGGATCGGCAACCAACAGAGTGGGAAAAAATTTTTGCAGTTTACCCATCTGACAAAGGGCTGATATCCAGAGTTTACAAAGAACTGAAACGGATTTACAGGAAAATAACAAACAAGCCCATTCAAAAGTGGGCAAAGGATATGAACAGACACTTTATGAAAGAAGACATATATGAGGCCAACAATCATATGAAAAAATGCTCATCGTCACTGGTCATCAGAGAGATGCAAATCAAAACCACATTGAGATACCATCTCACGCCAGTTAGAATGGCGATCATTAAGAAATCTGGAGACAACAGATGCTGGAGAGGATGTGGAGAAAAAGGAACACTTCTACACTGTTGGTGGGAGTGTAAATTAGTTCAACCATTGTGGAAGACAGTGTGGCGATTCCTCAAGGCCTTAGAAATAGAAATTCCATTTGACCCAGCAATCCCATTACTGGGTATATATCCAAAAGACTATAAATCGTTCTACTATAAGGACACATGTACACGAATGTTCATTGCAGCACTGTTTACAATAGCAAAGACCTAGAATCAACCCAAATGCCCATTGATAATAGACTGGATTGGAAAAATGTGGCACATATACACCATGGAATATCATGCAGCAATCAGAAATGATGAGTTCGTGTCGTTTGTAGGGACATGGATGAATCTGGAGAACGTCATCCTCAGCAAACTGACACAAGAACAGAAAATGAAACACCGCATATTCTCACTCATAGGTGGGTGATGAAAAATGAGAACACATGGACACAGAAAGGGGAGTACTAAACACTGGGGTCTATTGGGGGGAAAAGGGAGGGCCAGTGGGAGGGGGATATGGGGAGGGATAGCCTGGAAAGAAATGCCAAATGTGGGTGAAGGGGAGAAGGAAAGAAAAGCACACTGCCATGTGTGTTCCTACGCAACTGTCTTGCATGCTCTGCTCATGTACCCCAAAACCTAAAATCCAATCAAAAATTAAAATAAATAAATAAATAAATAAAAAGAATCCACATTGTAATACTTTGTAAAATGTGTTTACTTTTTTATCATTGGAAAATTAATTACTTACTATGTACAAATTTCTAAAATACTTCACTGCAGTAAATAGTATATAGTATGAATTATTGTTTTCTTTAACATATAATAAACATGGGTGAAACTATTCATATGAATTCAGATCTTTTGGCTTCAATTGCCGTTCTACTTTATTAGCACTTCCCTAACTCCATAAAATGTATAATTTGAATTTTTGTTTAATCCAGAATTTATTGAAAATGTTTTTTTAATGTGATAATGTTACTATTGCAGTTGAGGACATTTTCAATAAATATCTTAAACTTGAGGTCCTGAGTATTTCTTTTGTACTAGATAACAGATTTCTCTGGCACAACTCCATTACTTGTGATAACATTTATGGAATCTGCAAATGTCAGGACACCATTTCAACAATGTACCCAGTTGTTCATATCAAATATATTGTTAGCTATGAAACAAACCAAATATAAATGTTGAATATATAGCACAAATAAACAGAATCTTCACAGAAAACAACAATAACTAATTTTCTACAATATGTCACCTATTCATTAGTTCTTCAGTAATACCATTTATGCTATTTCAAGTACAAGAGGTTCTTTAACTAGGTTCTAAAAGCCATAAACAATGATGCATAAAGTCAGATTTATTTTTAGAAACTTTTGATGCTTCTTTTGCTGTGCATCTTACTGTGAATATAGGGAGATGAAGACAAATGTACATTTAAGTCAATAGTGGGCACATGCGTTTTGCTCATATTGTTTTTTGCTTATATGGATGTTGTAAATAACAAGATACAATCATGAAGTTTGATAAACTCATCTGTACCTTGTGAACTTTAGTCCACTTAGTTTAAAACTTGATTCAGTCACTATTTATTGGTTTAAAAAATGATTTTAAAAGCTGCAAACAAAACTTTATTACACATTTCTGAATCAGGGAGTGGTAAACTGTGATAGTTTCCCTTTACCACAGACTGTTTTGTGAAGGAAATTCTGCATAATATAAAATAAATAAGAGTTTCCAAACTGTTTTTTAAAAAGCTTGAAATTTTTTCTACAATTAACCTTCTCTCTAGAGTCGCCTTTAATCAGGGCTTGGTCCCTGTGTCATCTTTTTAAGGTTTAGTTTCTGGAAAATTTTCAGCAAACCTCTCCCATGCTTTGTCCAAGTTTGTTTTTGCTTTGAAGAAGGCAAACATCTTCAGCTGAAGTTGGATGCCTGTCCCCAAGCTGTGCCTCTTGAAGCTAAAGCTGATTGAAGTTCCCATCCTTCCCCAGGCCATCTTTTTTCCAAACAATCTACTTCAACATTTTCTGACCTTTGTTGCTGTCAGTAATTTCAGAATAAACAGATGCAGGAGAGTCATCTCTTGGGAACGTTTCTTCACTTCTGATCTACTCCCTACGTTTTCCAGCTCCATCTGTATATTTTAGATGGTTCAATGTCTATTCATCCATCTCAAAATATGTATTTTGAGAACCATATTTTACTTGTACTTTCTTTAATTATTTTCTTATTTCCAACTCTTTTTTCTCCTTACTTTGTGTTGAACCAATAAGCAATTTGTTTTTCTTATCAAAACAAAGGTGAGCTCTAACCTGCTGCAGTTCACAGCCATCACAGCTATCACTGCCAGGGCGAATGTGAAAGGGTAACACAGGCTCTCCAAGTTTTACTTCCTGTCTATGCTCAAGGACACAAAGGTCGCACTTAATTTTGAGCTAAACAATTTCCATTAACAATTGTTCAATTTTGACTGCCGTGATCTACAAGGACATAACATGTAAGTCATGGTTAAAGTAAATTTCTGAATAAAACTTACTGACACCAACTTCAGGGATTCAAAGAGTATGCTTCAGATTATTTTCTCATCTAATTATACCACAGATTTTACAACGGTAATGATAAAAAGTGATCCTGTCTGCAAACAGGTGATCTAGTGGCAATTACTCTAATACACAGAGGCCAATTTTTTTTTCATTTACCTCCTCAGTATCTTCTGCAGTGACATAGCCTTTACTGATAATGTGAAGAGGGACGATGCTATGGCCATAAAGGATGCCTGTGGAGCCAGAACGATGGGAGTGCATGCGGTGAAAGGTAGTCTTGCCCAGGCTGGCTACTGTGGTCCTCTTCAGGATGCCCTGGCACATATTTTCTGGAACCAAACGGGGCTGTGGACAATGATCAAGGGGACACCTTATGTCCTATCTGTGTGACCTGAAAACTGAAAAAAATCCTTGGAAAGATTACATCTTCCCCAGCTATAGGAACAGTGGGAGGAGCGTCAGAGTAGTCAAGGGGCCTGAAGCACTCTGCTGTTCTTAGGTTAAGCCAGAAACAGTGGCCAAGAGGGTTGTAAAGAAAGCTTACCTGTGGCTGGATATTACGTACTGATTACTCTTATTTTTATTCCATATTTATTGAGCTATGATTTGCATATTGAAAGTGTATATATTTAGGGTGTACAATAGAGTGCTTAGATGTGTATACATCTTTAAATTATCTCAATAAAGCTAGTAAACATATCTATGCCTTCGCACAGTTGCTTTATACTTTTCTATGTATGTGGTGAGAGAACATAAGATCAATTTTTGTAACAAGTCTGAAGTACAATTATTATTAACTATAGTCACTATTCTGCACATTACACCTCCAGCAGTTTTTAAATTATATAACTGAAGATGTGCACCCTTTGATGAATATCTCCCCAGGTTTCCCCACGCCCTAGCCCATGGAAACTACCTTTGTAGTCTATCTCTTTTCTTTCTTTTTTTTTAGGATTCCACACACAAATGAGATTGTGCAGTATTTTTCTTTCTTCATTTCACTTATTTCACTTAGCATAATCTCTTCAAGGTTTATAAATATTGTTGTAAATAAGACTTTCAATATTAAAGGTGAAATTATCTTTCTCACATGGTTTATTAATTTATTTGTATTAGAGGAGTGCAGATGCCCTTACCGATACTAATTTCATGTCCTTTGGCTATATATTCTGAATTGAGATTAGTGGTACTTACAGTTTAAAAATGTTAATGAAACTCTATACTGTTTTTTTAATTATGGCTGCACCAGTGGACATGCTCAGCAACAGTGTAAAAATATTCTCTTTCCTCTGCACCCTAACACTTTTTATCTTTGTATGTTTTGATAATAATTCTCCTTAACCCCACAATAAGGTGACATCTCAAGCTGACTTTGATTTCAATTACTCTGATGGTTCGTGATGTTGGGCATCTTTTTATATATCTATGGGCCATTTGTATGTCTTTGGAAAAATGACTATTTAGATGTTCTGCCCAATTAATAAGGAAATAGGTTTTTGTTTTGTTCTACTGTGTGTTTTGTATTGATTCATATTACATATATTTTGGATAGTAACATATTATTCTATGTATGGTTTACAAATATGTTATTCCATCCAATATATTGCCTTTATATTTTGCTGATTTTTTTCTTTAGTGTGCAGAAACTTTTTACTTTGATATAGTTTCACGTTTTTACTTTTGCTTTTGTTGCTTGTGTTCTATGTGTAGAATCCAAAAAATCATTACCATGTCCAGTGTCGAACAGCTTTTTCCCTATTTAATTTTTAGGGGATTCATGATTTCAATTCTTATGTTTAAGTCTTCATTTTAAAGTCATTTTTGTGATGATATGAGAAAGGTTTGCTTTTTATATGTGCATATCTAGTTTTTTCTACACTATTTCTTGATGTGTCTATCTTTTCCTAATTTTGTGAAATCAGGTGACTGTGTATGTGTGAGTTTATTTCTGGGTTCTCTGTTCTGTTCCGTTTGTTTTTATATAGGTACTATACTATTTTGATGACTATTACTTTGTAATACAGTTTGAAAGCAGAAAGTTTGAGGCTTTCAGTCTTTTTGTTCTTATTATTTGGCTATTTGGGGTCTTTTTGTGACTCCATACTAATTTTACAATTGTTCTACATTATCTTAACAGTATTCAAATTTTGATTAAAAATATTTAATCTGTAGATTACTTTGTGTAGTAGATATTTTAACAATATTAATTTTTAGAATCAATGAACACAGGCTATATTTCCAATTTTCTAATATTTATTTTTTTTCATCAACATTTGGTAGTTTTCAGCATGCAAATCTTTAATATTCTTGGTTAAGCTTATTCTATTTAATAAATTAAGTATTTTATTCTACTTGATAACATTGTAAATGAAATTGTTTTCTTAATCCCTTTTCAGATTTTGTGTTGTTATTGTATTAAAATCCCACTGATTTTCCTGTTAAGGTATCTTGCAACTTTACTGAATTAGCTTGTTAGCTATAACAGAGTTTAGTTGTTGGTGGTGATGGTAAAATGGTGGGTATTCTTAACCCTAGTTATACTTTAAGTTGATGATGGCTATTATTATTTTATAATTTTAAAAAATGTAACCAGATAGGTTTCTGCTGTCAGAAATTCAGTGCAATTTAAATTTTTTTTTTCTTTTTTTGAGATTGAGTCTAGCACTGTCACCTGGGCTGGAGTGTAATGGTGCAATTTTGGCTCATTGCAACCTCCACCTCCCAGATTCAAGCGATTCTGTCTCAGCCTCCTGAGTAGTTGGAATAACAGTCAATCGCCATCATGCCTGGTTAATTTTTTTGTATTTTCAGTAGAGATGGTGTTTTCTCATAACTGTGAGCTGGACCCAATTACATGTGACAATCTCTCCTGTGGGCAGGAACCAGTAGGGAGAGTCACATAAACTAGGTACTGGGCCAGTGATATGTCAGTATTTTTTCTGTGGGCAGGACCCCGGCAATAAAATTTACATCTCCTGGGTGCTAGGTAAAGCAATATGTCAACAATCTAGTCTGTAAACATGTTCCAGGCAGAAGACAGTCACATCACCTAGGTGGTGAGCCCCATAACATGTCACTATTGTTCCTGTAAACTACTCCAGGACACACACACACACAAATGGTCACATCACATAGGTAATGGCCCAAAGATATCTCACAGTAATCTCTCTGGACTGGCTTAAAAAGGAAGGGAGAGTCATATCACTTAGGTGACTGGCATGTCACAATATCCACTGAGGGCAGACAGAGCCCAGGCAGAAATGTCACATAATCTAGGCCCTCAACCCAGGTATAGTTCACAATCTAATGTGTAGCCTGGACCTCAGCAAAAAAGTAAAACCAATCAGGGTTTGAGTAAAGGAATATGTTACAACTACACCTGTGTAAAAGTCAAGAGATAAAATTTACAATCCTACACCTTTCCCAGCTCCAGGTTCAGAGTCAATACTTACTGGGAGTTTTGTCCAAAAGGCAAGTAACAACCTCAACAATGAACTGGATCCATACATGACACCCCACTTGCAGACACTGTAAAAGAGTCAAAAGATCACAGGAGTGCCAAATCTTGGCCCAAGAGTCACCATCCTATCTTTGTACAGAGTTCACACATGATAGTAACAATGCCAGCTTTTGACTGTCTTTGGATGTGAAATTCCTAGAACCACAAGAGTAGACAGTGTTCATTTCTAGAGGTGAAAATATGGTTGGCTGGTTGTGCATACATAAGTAACTATCTCACCTGTGCTTTGAGCCCTGTTATGACACTCTTTGTACCAACTGAAGGCATTGTAAGGTATGTGTAAAAGTCACAATACTCTCTGAGACCCACATGCTTACATGGACCCACAATTTTATTTATTTCACTAAGCCCAGAAAGAGACAACATCTCCTTTATTGGCTGTGTCCAGGTATAAAATTCATTACTGTCCTTGTGAACGGGGTCCAGGAATTAGTTATCACCTTGCTTGTGAGTAAATTCATATACAACAGTCAAAATTTCAACTGTGGACTGCATTCATGACAGACTCAGGGCCTCACCAGTGGGCATTGTCCATATGTGAGGGTGACAAACTTAACTTTTGACCAGACCTGCATGTGAGTCACAATTTAAATTGTGTGGTGAGCCTTATTTTGAGATATTCTGTACCACCTAAGAGAAATATACCATATGCTAGCGTTTCATAGTCCTCTGATATTTCTAGGCAGAAAACCCAGGACAATATCCATTGCCCCAAGCCTAGCCATAGTCAACATTTTCTTTTGGCTTGGTCTAGGTACAACAGTCAACACCATGCTTGTGACCTGGTTCCAGATATTAGTCACCATTCAGCCTGCTGTCAGTCACAGTTCCAACTGTGGACTGCACTCATATGTGAAGGTGACAATCCTAGGCAAAAAGGAACAGTCAAGAAAGGACAGCCACATCTACTAGGTGCTGGGCCCAGTAATATGTCACAATCCCCCAGGTAAGCAGGTCCAAGGCAAGAGAGATGGATCATATTAGCTATGTGATGGGACAATAAATATGTCACAATCCCCCTTGTGGGCTAAACCCAGGCAGGAGAGGAATGTCACATCACAGAGGTGATTTCTGTGTAAATATTTTAAAATTCCCTCTGAGAGAATGACTCAGGCAGAAAAGTCATATCACTGAAGTGCTTGGCCTAGGTAAGTGTCACAATCCAAATACCTTACTAGACCCAGGAAGAAGAGTAAAATTAATCAGGTACTGGGCAAAGGCATATGTCAAAATTACACCCACCGAAAGATCCAGAGATCAGATTCACAAAAGTGCGATTGGGCTGGCTCCAAATACAACAGTCAACACCTCTTATGAGTTCTGTCCATGTACCCGAGTCATAATCTCAACTGGATCTGTGCAAGAAAGCCTCATCCTCATGTGCCAACGGTGTTTTAATAGGAAAGACACAGCTTCACAGGGGTGTTTAATCTTGATACAAAAGTCATCATCTTACCTATGGTCTGAAATCCATATGAGAGTCACAGTTTCAACTTTCATTTTTTTCCAGGTGTTATATTCAGAACCTCAAAAATGAGCTGTGTTTATGTAGGAGGGTGATTATCCTGTCATGAGTGTGCAGACAAGAGTCACAATTTTATCTGTGTGATAGACCCTGTTTCAAAACTTTCTTTGCCACCTGAAGGCATTATACAATATGCTTGAGTGTTGTAGGACTCTGCGACCTTTGTACAAGTAAGAAACCCAGGACATTACCTGTCACCCTAAGCCTAGCTACTAAAGTCAACATCTCTTCTATTAGATAGGTCCAGGTATTAGAGTCACAATTGTGCCTGTGAACTAAGTCCAGAATTGAGTCACCATTCTATCTGTGACCAGATTTACATATGGTAGCCACAATTGCAACTGTGGACTTAATCTGCATGTGAGATTCATGAGCTCACTAGTGGGCTCCATTTATGTATAATGGTGACAATCCTAACTTTCTACAGGTTATGCTTATGAGAGTCACAATAGCACCTGTGTTCTGATTTGTATTATGATACTCTCTGTACAACCCAAGGGCTTCACAATGTATGTGTGTTTGTCAGAGCCTTCTGTAACCTTTCTAAAAGTAGCTGACCAGAATTCTACCTTCTGCCCTAAACCTACCTATGAGAGTCAAAATCTCTCCAATTGGGTGACTCCACATCTGAGAGACATTATCATGCCTGTGTGCTGGGCCTAGGTATAAGTTACAATTCTACCTGTGCATGGAGAGACAAGACGGTCACATTATCTGGGTGCTGGGCCAGAGTTTTTTCACAAATGTCTGTGTTGGCAGGTCCCCCAAACATGTTACATCACCTGGATGTTAGACTCAGTGATATATCAGAATGCCCAGTGTAGGCAGGACACAGGCCGGAGAATTACATTACCTGGGTGCTGGGCCCAGTATTATTTCAAAGTTTTTATGGAAGCAGGGCACAGCCAGCCAAAAAGAGTCACCCTATTTAGGTGCTGGGATCAGTAATATGTCACATTTTTTTCTGTTAACAAGAACCAGTAAATCAAGGAGAGTCATATTCCAAAGTAGTGGGCCCAATGATATGTCAAAATCCACAGTGCAGGCAGAGCATAGGAAGGAAAGTGAGTCACATTACTTATGTTGATGGGCCAAGAGACATGTCACAAAATCCACTGTGGGAAAAGTGTAGGCAGGAGGGTCACATCACCCAGGGGCTTGGCCCAGGTATATGTCAGAAGCTTAACTCACAGTTGATGGCTAGGCTTCCACAAGAGAGTAAAGTCAATCAGATGCTTGGCAAAAGTACATTGTACTATTACACCTGCAGGTATGTCTAGGAATGAGATTCACAATCCTGCAAATTTCCAGGCTTCAGATAGGAGTGCAAATGTCTTTTGTGAGTTGTGCCCAAGTATGTAAGACGGAATCTCAGTGGTGGAGTTAATCCAGCCTCAACTCCAGCTGAAAACAGTGTCCCAGTGTGGTAGCCATATTCTCACAGTTGTGTTGAATCTTGGTTTGAAAGTCACTATTCTACCTGTGGATCAGATCAACATATGAGAGTCACAATTCCACTTTCAACTTCCTTCAGATGTGACATTGAGAACCTCAGCAGTGGGGCATGTTGATGTGAGAGGGTGACAATTCTTTCTGTTTGCTGAGTGTACATACAAGGGTAACAATCTCACCTGTGTGCTAGGCCATGTTAACACACTCTCTGTACCAGAAAGTTTGAGAGTTTCAGAGTTTCAATATGCTCTGAGACTTTTGTGGTGGTATAATCCCATGGTACTATTCATTGCCTTAAAGGCAGGCATGAGAGTCGGTATTTCCTTTTTGACTGGTTCAGGTATGAAAGTCATTACCATGCCTGTGAGCTGAGTTCAGAAATATTATTTGTCACCATCATATTTGTGGCTGGATGCACATATGGCAGGCATAATTCCGGCTGTAGACTGTGCCTACAGGTAAGATTCAGGGTCTGAACAGTGGGCTCTGTCCATGTGTGAGGGTGACAATCCCATCAGCTGGGTGTATGTAGGAGTGTAACATTCTTATCCTGTGTTGGGTCCTGTTATGACACTCACTGTACAACCTAAGTGCTTTATATAACATCTGTGAGTGTCATAATTTTCTGTGAACTTTGTACAAGTAGAAGACCCTGGATGAGTAAAAATCTCTCACATTGTCTTGGTCCAGTCATGAGAGTCATTACCGTACCTGTGTTTTAGGCTTAGAGACATGTCACAATTTTAACTCTGAGCAGAGACCAGGAAGAAGAGCCATGTCATCTAGGTGCTGAGTCCAGCAATATGTTAAAATCCTCCCTCAGAGCAGGGCCCTGTTCTAGCAGAAGACTTACATCACCTAAGTGCTTGGCCCATGTATGTGTAACAATTCAGTCTGCATGCATCCGGGGCCTACAAATGTGAGTCAAATCACTCAGATGTAAGGCAAAGGTATATGTCACAGTTACACCTTTAGGAAAATCCAAAAATAAGATTTATAATTTGGGACTTGTCTCATCTTCAGGTATAAGTCAATATCTCCAGAGATTTGGGTCTCAATACATGCATCACAACCTTAATGGTTGACTTCATTCATGTAGGGGATCTCCAATCACACCTGCAAATTGTGTCTTGGTAGAAAAACCACAGCCTAACAGGTGTGCTTAATTCTGGTCTGAAAGTGCAGCCAATCTGTGGACTGCATTTACACATTAGAGTCACAATTCTAACTTCTGTCTTCAGTTTTGAGATTCATGACCTGTGTGCTGGACCCTATTGTGACACACTGGGCCCCTGGAGGACTTTATACAATATGCATGAGAGCTGAAGTTCACTCGGAGACCTTTATTCTGGTACAGAACCACAATCTTATTTGATTCCCTGTTTTGCAGGATAAGTGTCAACATCTTTCTCGTTGGCTAGGTCCAGATATAAAATGTGTCATCATGCCTGTGAGCTGGATCCAAACATAGGTCACAATCCTGCTTGTGAACAGTGACAAGGCAGAAGAGTCACATCACCTGGGTGCTTGTCTAGAAATACATAATTTTATCTCCTGTGGGAAAGGATCAGGTAGAAGAGTCATATCCCTTTGGTGCTGAGCCAGGTGAAAATGTTACAATACCCTCTGTAAGTGGGACCCGGGCAGAAGAGGAGAATCACCTCACTTTGCAGCTGGTACCATGGATATGTCACAACTTCCCATGTGATGACGATCAGGCAGGATAGGAGTCACATTACCTAGGTGCTGAGTTCAGCAGTATGTAAAAATATCCCCTCAGGGCAGGGCTCAGGCAAAAGTGTCACATCACTCCGGTGCATCATCCAGGCATATGTTACAGTCCCACCTAAGGGCAGCACTTGGGCACAAGAGGAGAGTTACACAAACTAAGATATAAAATCAGAAATATGGTACAATGCCTCCTGTGGGCAGGGCCCAGGCAGGAGTGTCACATCATGTGGAAGCGGGATCCAGCAATATGTACAATCCCCACTGGGGCAGTGCCCAGGGAAAAGAAATGGGCCACATCACAAAGTGATGGGCCCAGCTAGATATCACAATTTCCTTTGAGGTCAGCACAAAAGAGGAAGTGTTACATCTCCTAGGTGCTTGTGTTAGGTGTATGTCACAATTCTATATGTGAGATTAGCTCAGGCAAAAGAGGCAAATTATTCAGGTGCTAGGTAAAGGTATATGTCAAGATCACACCTGTGGGTGTGGACTGAAAAACATGTTGCATCACCTGGGTGCTGAACCAAGAGTAAGTCAAAATTCTTTCAGAACTTAGGCAGAAGAATAACATCACCTGGGTGCTCAGTGCAGTAAAATGTCACAATTGCCCTTGTGGGCTGGGCCTAGGTAAGAAGGAGACTAACAAGACATAGGTACTGGGTGAATGAATATGTCACAATTCTCCTAGTAGGCAAGACTCAGTCAAAAGTGTCATAGCATTTGTGTGTTAGACTTAGAAATATGTCACCATGCCCTCTGTTGGCAGATCCCAGAAAACAGACCACATCTCAGGTCAGGCTGGAGACTCGACAATGACTCACTGTGATGGAGGGCTCCTGCTTCCACAAGTCTCAGGAACCCATCCCTCAGGGCAACAGTGGGGGTCGCTAAGAGGAGAACTGGCTTGTGCCTGCACATTGGCTAGTACTACTCACACTCCACTCCTGAAAGTCAGGATACAACCTTTTTTAAAAATGGCAGTGGTGGCCTGGCATGGTGGATCACACTTGTAATCCCAGCACTTTGTGAGGATGAGGTGGGTGGATCATGAGGTCAGGAGATTGAGACCATCTTCCCATCCTGGTGAAACCCTGCCTCCACTAAAAATGCAAAATATTAGCTGGGTGTGGTGGTGTGTACCTGTAATCCCAGCTACTTGGGGAGACTGAGGCATGAAAGTCACTTAAACCCAGGAGATGAGGTTACAGAGAGGTAAGGTCACACCACAGCACTCCAGCATGGTGACACTGTGAGAAATATGATGGCCCAAGTGGGGATGGGGTGATAAGGGAAGGTAGGGGAAAAAAGACTGTGCAAGACCCAGGGCTGGACAACTTAGAGTCCTGTGCTAAGGACCTCCTTGAGCCATCTGCCAGTTTGGTTTCTGGTGGAGAAGGAGCTTCAAGGTGCTGGCTGGGATCTGCAGACTCCTCTAAGGATCCAATTTTGGATTCCACTGGGTCAAAAGGGATGGTGTTACAATATGGTGAGGTGGGGAGGACCTCACTGGAGAACAGAAAGATTCCACGTAACTCAAGACATGGTGTCAGCTGAAAATTCACTGATCCATGAGCCCACTTCTTCCTTCCTCCTCCCATGGCAGAGAAATGGCCTGCCCCAGTCTCCAAAGCCCAGGTGCTCCCGCATCTCAACACTCCTTCCCAAGACGCATGCAAACAGGCATAAGGGTGAGTCTGAGGTAAAGCAAATGTGATCACACGTGGCACTGGCTTCCCACAAGAAAAGATGGAGATAGTGAGGTCAATAATGTCCAGGCATGTGCCCAGGGGGCAGTGGAGACCCCACCAAAGAAAGCCAAGGAAAACTGAAGCACACCTGGGAATGAGGAGAGGGCCTGTGCCAGAGTTAAAGCCACATTCAGCGACACCTGCCAGAGGAGCAGAGAGGTTTGTGCAAAGTACACCCCACCCCAGCAATGCAACAACTATGTAGCCCTGAGGTAACCTCCCCTGCACCCCACTAGAACAGTCTCTTTGGCTCCCTGACATCTTTGGCACCCAAAAGATTAAATAGTGGGGGGCAGTCCCACCCAGGAGCAGAGGAAGCACATGTGCTTCAAGAATGAGACAGAAAATCTCCTGTGGGCAGGGCCCAGGCAGGAGAGTCACATCATTTGGGAGCAGGGTCCAGGAGTATGTGCAATCCCCACTGGCAACACCCCCTTTCCAAGAAGGCAAAGGCCCACCATGGTCATCTACTGCACATCCTAAATAAAACCGGCAACCATCAGGTGGGACATGGAGACCAAAGGAGCTTCCATATCTGAGACACTTATGAAGACCAGAGCTCCAGGATCATCATGGCTACCCAATCTATAGAAATAGGTTTGGAGAAAAAAACAGTCATTAAACAGATCTTTAAAAAGTTTCAACCTGATGAACTCAAAAGTGTTATTTCTTGAAGACATTGAGTTAGACCAAGGAGGATCTAGACCCCTCAGATACATGGCAGACAGCAAGAGGGAGGACCGAACAGAGGCCAGATCCCAGGCAGGATACAGCACAATGCCACCGCCATGGCATTCAGGAAGAAGGACTTCCCAAAGGGTGACTGGCCTGAAAGGCCAGCATTTGAGTAACAGAGATGCTTGCCACGTCCTGTTCCTGACTTCTTCTCCAAGCCTGTGTCACCGTGGGGCAACATTTCTCAATGAGAGAAAAGGGTTGGAGGAGTAAGAACCATCTAGAACCACCTCCTTTGACCTCAGTCTGCATCCCTCCTGCAAGAGGACAATGAGCTCTTGAGAGGCTTTTGTCCCTAGGTGTGGTGTGCCAGTTTTGATCTTAAAAAAGAGGTTGCTCACAAGGGGGAGGAGATTTCAACCCCTGCGTGTCTGAGGCAGCTCCCCAGGTGGCCCAAGCTTTCACAAACCCAAATTTGAACAGCCAGAAAAATGACAACCAGCCAAATGACCAAGGAAGAGATGGCGCGGGGAGAGAGAGAGAAACAGGAATAGAGAGAGAGGAGAGAAAGAGAGACGTACACACACAGACATACAGCAGTGGCACAGAAACACCCACCGCCATGCATCCCCGGAGGCTGCCGGGTTCCAGGCTGTGCTCTCCGGGAGAATGACCCTCAGGTCAGCGAGCACCAATGGGCACAGGCAGGCCTCTCCTCAAGATCACAGGGGTAATGACTTTTGGGGAGACTCACCCACACACCGTCTGGGCCTGCCTGAGGCTGAGATCCCGCTCTCTGAAACTCCACCTGAGGTTTCTTCATCCCTGTCACTTTCCGCCACCCCTGGCATTTTCCTGGCATCCAGGAAACTTCCTGTCGACCCCCTGGAGAGGTCAGGTGGGAGCCTCGACACCGACCCACTGTTGCCTCCTGCTTCACCTGCTTTACCAAGCCTCAGTGTCCCATCTCCCAGGAGACGGTGGGGGTCACTGTGACGCGCGAATCCGCGTGTCCCTCGCGCATGTGCATTGGCTAGGCCAACTGGCGCTTTAATTCTGGAAGTCAGACTGTGGCCCCTTTCAAAAATGCCGCGGTGCTGAGGCAGCGGAGTATACAGCAGGCAAGGCAGCGGTGAATGAGGACTGGGGAGGGCAGGGTGAGGCGTGAAAGAAGGGGCTATGCTAGATCCAGGCCCAGACCCCTGGGCCTCCTGTCTTCAGGACCTCCTTGAGCCGCCTTCTGGTTTGGTTTCAGTGGAGGAGGAGCTTCAGCGCGCTGGCTGGGATCTCCAGACTCCTCTACCGATCTGATGGAGGATCCCACTGGGTCAGCAGTAATGGGGTGAAAATCTGATGAGGTGGGGAGGGACTCACTGGGGCACAAAGAGATTCCACGGGCCTCAATGAGAGATGTCAGCTGAAAATTTACTGACCCAAGAACTCACTTCCTCCATCCTCCTCCTCGCTGGGTGGAGCAATGGCCAGCCCAATCTGCAAAGCCCAGGGGCTTCTGTATTCCCCACACTGCTGTCTAGGACCTGTGCAAACAGGAACAGAGGCATGTCCAAGGTAGAGAAAATGTGACCACACGTGGAACTGGTGTCCCTCAAGAGAAGATGGAGTCAGCCTCTGATGGCGAGATTGTCAATGATGTCTAGGCATGCACCCAGAGGGCACTGGAGACTCCCCAAGAAAAAGCAAGCACACCTGGGAACCAGGAGAGAGCCTGTGCTGCAGTCTAAGCCACATTCAGGGATGCCTGCTGGAGGAGAAGAGAAGTTTCTGCAAAGTACACCCCACTCCCACTGCTCCACTGACTAGGTAGCCCTGAGGCAACTGCCCCTGCACCCAGCCAAAACCCAATCCCTTTGGCTTTCTGACATCTGTGGCAGCCACAAGATTCAGGGCTGACAGGCAATCCCACCAAGGAGCAGAGGAAACAGATGTTCATCAAGAATGAGACAGAAAGTACAGATGAAATGCAACACCACCTCTCCTAGAAAGCAAAGGCCACCATGTTCTCCTGCTGCTCAACCTAGATGAAACAAGCAGGTCCCCATGGTACCCAGGTCTTCACAAATCCCAAATTAAACTGTGGGGAAAATTACTGACAACCAGCCAAATTACCCAGGCAGAGATGCCAAAGAAAAAGCTTACCAAAGAGAGGTCATCATGCAAGCATCCACCCTCTAGCTAACAGGTCACATTTCTTCCAACACACACACAGACATCAGCAGACACAAACACACAGGCACATGCACACACAGACAGAGAAAGACAGATAGGGTGAGAGGAGACAGAGTGACATACGCACCCAGACATGCAACAGTGGCACAGAAGCACCCACTTCCAGGCAGCCCCTGAGGCTGTGGGGTTCTGCTCTCTGTGGCAATGACCCTCAGCTCAGACAGCAGCCTATGGACCCACAGGCAGGCCTATCCTCAATATCACAGGGGTCATGACTTTGGGGGAAACTCACCTGCACACGGTCCTGGCAGGCCTAAGGCTGTGATCCCCTGCTTGTTCTCCAAGACTCTGCCTGAACTTTCTTTATCTTGGTCAGTCCTCTGCAAATCCTGGCATTTGGAGACCACCCTGTCGACCTCCTTGAGAGATCAGACTGGAGCTACCATACAAACACATTGTTGCAGAGGGCTTCTCCCAGCCTCAGGGATCCATCCCCTGGCGACGTTGTGGTCACTGTGATGAGAGAAGCTTATTGCACTTACTGCATACTCATTGTCTAGGCTGACCTCTCTATATTCCTGGACATCAAGCTGTGCCCTCTTTAAAAACTAACGGTAATCCCAGCACTTTGGGATGCTGAGGTGGGCAGATTACCTTAGGTCACTATTTCCAGACCAGCTTGACCAATTTGATGAAACCACGTCTCTACTAAAAATACAAAAATTAGCCTGGTGTGGTGGCATGCACCTGTACTCCCAACTACTCGGGAGGCTAAGACAAGAGAATCGCTTGAACCTGGGAGGCAGAGGTTGCAGTGATTCAAGATCATGACACTGCATTCCAGACTGGGCAACAAGAGCAAAACTCTGTCTCAAAAAAAAAAAATAATGGCTGTTCTGTGGCAGGGTCATGGCGGATGAAGCTGGGAGGGTGCATAGGGTAGTCATGAGATAGGGGCCTATGTAAGATCCATAGCAGGACATTTGTCCTTTTGTCCTCAGTACCATTTTGAGCCAGCTTCTGTATCAGTTCTGATGTGGCAGGAGCTTCACTGTGCCAATTGGTTTCTCTTGGCATCCTCCTATGTGCTGGGGACAGCAATATGTCACAATTCCTACTGTTAGCAAGGCCCTTGTAGAAGAAAAAAGTATATCACCTAGGTTCTGGGTTCTGTGTGATGGTACTATCTGAGAGCAGGGCCCATTCAAAGAAGTCATATGTACTAAATTCTTGGCCCAGGTATGTGTCACAATTTTATTTGTAAGCTGGACCCAATCTGGAGTCAATTGTCAAATCACTCACATGTTGGACAAATGTATATTTCACAATAACATTTGTAAAAAGTTTCATTGATAATTTCCCATCCCATACCTGTCTTGGCTTCAGGTATAAGTGTCACCATTGGCCAGTCATAGTGGCCTACACTTGTAATCCCAGCACTTTGGAAGGCCCAGGTAGGTGGGACAGTTGAGGTCAGGAGTTCAAGACTAGTCTACCCAACATTGCAAAACCCTGTCTCTAGGAAAAAGAAAACAGAACAAAACAAAACAAAAAAACATGTTGTGTGCTTGAAATACCATCTACTCAGGAGGCTGGGGCCTGAAAATCACTTGAACCCTAGGAGGTGGAGGGTATGGTGACCTGAGATCATGCCACTCCACTCCAGCCTGGGCAACGAAGTGAGACTGTGTCTCAAAATAGTAACAATAATAAAGTCATCATTGTGCCTGTGATTTGGCCCCAGATCCCAGGACACAATACCAACTCTGGACAGAGAGACAGCAGGAAAGGCACATCAACTGTGTACTGGTCCAGGGATATGTAAAATCCTCCTTGTGTGCAGAACTCTGGCAGAAGGTACTGGGTCCAGTGTTATCAAAATCTTTCCTGTAGACAGAGTTTAGGTAAGAGAGGACACTCACTTCACCTAGATGATTGGCCTAGATATATGTCACAATGACCTTCATGAGCAGAGCCAAGGCAGGAGAGTGACATCACCTTGGTTCTTGGCTCAGTGATAGGTCACAATCACTTCAGTGGGCAGAGGACAGGTGAGAGAGCAGAATCACATCACCTACGTATTGTGCTAAGTGATGTGCTATAATGCTTCCAGTAGAAAGAACCCAGGCAGGAGTGTCTCATTACCTGGGTTCAGTACCTAGCTGTATGTCACAATGCACTCTAAGTGCAGGACCAATGCAGTAGAAGGAAGTCACATTACCTTTGTGATGGACCCAGAGATAAGTAACAATGCCCTTTGTAGTCAGAGTCTAGGCAGAGGAGTCACATAACCTGGGTGAATTCTGGTCTCACTGATATGAATAAAAATGCCCTTTATAGGCAGGGCCCAGGGAAAAGTTTCACATTACTTAGGTGATTAATCCAGGTTTATGTCACAACTTTATCTGTGGGCTGGGTCTCAGAAAGAGTCAAATCACTCAGGTTCCAGGCAAAGGTATATGTTTGAATCACACTCATGAATGTACAGAAATGAGTTTCACAGTCCCACACAAGTCCTAGCTTCAGGTGAGAGAGGCAACTCCTCCTGTGAGTTGGGTTGAAGTACAGAAGTCACAATCTCAACAATGGATAAGAACTGTGCATAAAAGCCCCAATCCCACCTGCAGATTTTGTGTTCTAGTCATGGAGTCACAGCCTCACAGGTCTGCTGACTGATGATTCAGGAGTCACCAAGCCACCTGTGACCAGATCCACATATAGGAGTAACAATTCCAACTTGCAACTGTTTTCTGTGTGTAAGATTAAGTAATTAGTAGGCTCTATTCATGTGTGAGTATTAAGATTGTGTCAGCTGGGTCTGCATATGAAAGTCACAATCTTACCTGTTAGCTGAGCCCGGTTATAAAACTCTCTGTATCAGTCTAGAGCTTTATACAATAGGCCTGAGTGTTGTAATTCTCTATGAAGTCTATACAAGTAAGAGGCATGACATTGCCTGTGGCCTGAAGTCTGGCTATGAGAGTCAAAATACCTCCTATTGGCTGTGTCCATGTATAAGAGTCATCATTGTGCCTGAAATATGGGCCCAGGTATATGTCCTAATTTCACCTGTGGGCAGGGACAAGACAGAAGAGTCAGTCACATCACATTGGTGCTAGGCCCAGTGATATTTCACAATCCCCTATGTGATGTGACCTTACCTGTAATTCTCAACGGAGGTCAGGATCAGGCAGGAAAATAAAGGGCACAGGCAGGAGAGTCACATTATCTGAGTTCTTGGTTTAGTTGTATGTCACAATTTCTTCTGTAAGTAGGGTCCAGGCAGCAATAAGAGTCACATTACCTCGATGCTGAGCCTAGTGATATGTCACAATGCTTTCTGTTAGCAAGGCCCAGGCAAGAAAAAATCTTGATTTTTTCAATCAGAGATTTTGTCTCACACAGAGATTTGTCACAATCATCACTGATGACAGGGCATAGGAAGAAAAAGTGAATCACATTTACTAGGTGATGGGCCCAGCCATATGACACAGTCTTTCTTGTAAGCAGAAACCAGACAAGTTAGAAGAGTTACATGAGTAACCTACAGTATGGGCCTGGTGTTATGTCACAATTTCTACTGGGACCAGGACCCTGGAAAAAGAGAAAGTCACATCACTGTGATGTTCTTAGAGATATGTCACAATGACCCCTTTGAACTGGCCCAGGCAGGACATGGGGTAATGTCATTATTTTTCCTGAAATAGACCAGAGTTGTGTCATAAATTTTCCTGAGGGCAGGGCTAAGGCAAGAGAGTCCCATCACTGAGGTTCTTGGCCTAAAAATGTGTCACAATCCCTTCTAAATGCAGGTACAAGCAGCAAAGAAGAGTCACATAACCTAGGTACTGTGCCCAGCAATATGTCACAATTCTCATTCTCAGTGGAGGCCAGAATCAGGCAGGAAATTAGAGTCACATCACTTAGGTTACAAGCCAAAGATATGTCACAATGCATTCTGTGGGGAAGGGCCAGGTGGGAGAGTTACATCATGTAAGTATTTGACCAAGGTGTATGTCACAATTCCAACTATTGGCTGGATCCAAGCAAAATAGTAAAATAAATTAAGCGCTCAGTGAAAGTATATGCCACAATGATACCTGCAGGAAGTTCCAGGAATAAGATTCAGTGTCCCACATATTTTTTAGCTGTAGGTATGAGAGTCAACACTTCTGATGAGTTGCATTCAAGTACATAAGACACAGTCTTAACACTGAAGAGGATCTGTGCATGAGAGCTCCATTCCCACCTGCAAACAGTGTTCCTGTGAAATAGGCACAGACTTACCATGCTGCTAATTCTTGGTCTTAAAGAGCCACTCTTCTACCTGTTGACAAGATGCATGTATGCATGTCAAAATTTCTTTCCTTTGCCTCTGGGTGTGAGATTCAGAACCTCAAGAGTGATCTGTGTCCATATGGCTGTGTATACATATAAGCATCACAATTTTCTCTGTAATTTTGGCCCTGTTATGACACTGTGTGTGCCATATGAGAGCTGTGCACAATATGCTTGAAATTGGAATCCTACACTGAGAACTTCGTGTGATTATGATATCAATCATTATCCTAAGCCCAGGAATGAGAGTCAACATCTTATTTATTGGCTGCTCCAGGTGGGAGTCATCATCATGCCTGCAATCTCGGTCCAGAAATGAGTCACAATCCTACTTGTGGTCACACCCACATGTGACAGTCACAACTTCAACTGTGCACTATGTTCACAAGTCAAAGTTAGAACCTCACCAGTGGGATCTGTCCATGTGTGAGGGTGACAATTCTGTCAGCTGGTTGTGCATATGCAAATAACAACCTCGGTTTCTTATGAAATTGAGCTGTGTTATGACACTCCCTGTTTCCCCCTAGGGCATTATATAGTATGCATAATTGTTGCAGTTCTCTGTGACCTCTGTGCAAGTGGAAAACCCAGAACCACACCCATTGCCCTAAGCCTAACAGGGAGAGCCGACATCTTTTCTATTAGATAGATTCAGGTAGAAGAAATAACACTGTGCCTGTGAGTTGTGTCATAAAATGACTTACAGTTTAACCTGTGACCAAATCTACATCTGACAGTCACAACTCCAACCCTGGTATTCATTTACATGTAAGATGTATAACCTCATCAGTGGGCTGTGCCTATGTTTGAAGGTAAAGGTGACAATCCCAATTTTTTGCTGAATTTACCTGTGAGAGTCACAATGTCCACTGTAGACAGGATCCAGGCAGGAGAGTCACATCATTTGGGTGCAGGGTCCAGTGATATATCACATTTCCTACTGGAAGTAAGGCCCAGGCAGAAGGGAAGAGTCATGTAATCTAAATGATAGGCTATATTATGCGTCCACAAGTTTTCCTGTGGACATGACCCAGGTAGAAAAAGATGGTAATGTCACCTAGGTGATAGGCCCAGAGATATGTCAAAATTTTCCCTAATAGGACCAAGAGAGAAGAGTCACATTCCCAACTTATATGGGTGAAATGTATGTCACTGTCCCATTTGTAAGCTTTATTTAGGCAAAATAGTCAAATATCAGGAGCTGGACTAAAGGTCTATGTCACAATCACACCTGCAGGAATGTCCAGAGATTAGATTCACAATTCCACACTGGTTCCAACACCAGATATGAGAGTGAACAGCTGTGAGTTAGGAACAAGTATGCAAGTCAGAATCTCAATGGTGAATTGGACTCATGTGTGAGAGCCCCAAGACCACCTGCAGACTTTATCTTGGTAGGAGAGTAACAGCCTCACATGTGTGCTGAATATTTGTCTGATAGTCATCATCTTTATTTGTGAAAGAGATTTACATATGAGAGTCACAGTTCCAACTTTTGACTGCCTCTGACTGTGAGATTCAGAACCTCAATAGTGAGTGGGCTATGTCCACGTGAAAAATTAATAATTCTTACCATTAGCTGTGTGTGCCTATAAGAGTCACAATCCCACCTTTTTGCTGGGCCCTGTTATAACACTCTCCATGCCACTCAGGGACTTTATAAAATATGTATGAGTGTTGAAATCAGTGACCTTTCCACAAGACAAAAGACCCAGTAAATTGCCCATTTCCTTAAGCCTAGGTGGAAGAGTCAATATTTTCTATTGCCTTGGTCCAGGTAAAAGAACAAGCATTATGCCTATGAGTTGGGCCTTGGTATATGGCACAGTCTCACATATGGGGAGGGACCATGCAGAAGTTTACATCACCTGAATGTGAGGAAACAAATGTTAATATTTTCCTTGTGGGCAGGACCCAGGGAGAGAGTTACATCACCTGGCTGCTTGGCCCAGTGATATGTTACAATGCCCAGGCAGAAAAGAGGAGTCACATCACTTAGATGCTGGGTACAGCAAAATGTCATAATGCCCCCTTTAATTATGGTTTAACTCAGAAAGGAGAGTCATATCACCTAGTTGATGGGTGCAGTAATATATAACAATCATCAATGGGCAAACCCCTGCCAAGAGTGTAGAGTCACATATCCTAGGTGATGGGCCCAGAGATATGTCAGAATGCTTTCTGTAAATGAGCCTAGAAAGAAGAGTCACATCACCAGGTGATTGGCCCAGAGATATTTAACACTTTCTCATGAAGGCAGGCCCAGGCAGGAATGTTATATCACCCATGTACTCAGCCCATGTATATGTCACAGTCCCAACTGTAGGCTTGGCCCAAGCAGACTGCTGAGGCAAGAGTAGGCAGACTGCTGAAAGAGTAATTTCCCAGGTATTGAAAATTGTATATGTTACAAACACCTTTGAGGGGGTCCAGGGATGATATTCACAACACCATATACCCTCCAGCTCCAGGTGTCAGAGTTCACTATTTCTGTGAGTTGGGTCCAAGTATGTGATCACAGTCTTAATGCTGGACTATATTTGTGCATGAGAGCTTCAAATCTACCTGTGTCCTGGTAGGGGAGTCACAGCCTCATAACTGTGTCTCACCTGTGTTCTGTGCCCTGTTATGACCCTCCATATGTATCACACAAGAACTTAATAGGATATGCACTTTATGGAGTGTCATAGTTCTCTGTGACCTTTCTACAAGGAGGGGACCTGAGACTATACAGGTGGCTCTAAGTCTGTCTATGAACATTAAAATCTCTCTCATTGGCTAGGTCCATGTGTAAGAATTACTATCATGCCTGTGAGCTAAACATAAGCATATTTCATAATTTAAACTGTAGGCATAAACTAGGCATGAGAATCACATAACTAAATACTGGACCAGGAATACGTCAATATGCCTCCTGTGTCTAGGGCCTACAGGTTTGTCACATCAGCTGAGTTTTGAGCTCAGCAATATGTCACAATGCCTCCTCTGGGCAAGGCCCAGACAGAGTCACTTACTGTGACTCATCTGAGTGTCACTGTGGGCTGACTGTGCATATGAGTGTGAGTTGGACCCAAGTACACCAGTAATAATCTCAACAATAATCTTACTCCATGCATAAGAGCCACATTTCCACCTGTGACTGTGTTCTGGTACAGGAGTCACATCCTACAGATGTGCTGAAACCTGGTCTTAGACATCACCTGGGTGATAGGCCAAGTAATGTGTCCAATACACATTTTTTACAGGATCTAGGCAGGAGAGGGAGTCACAACCCCTAGGTGATGGGCCATACATATGTCACAATGCCTCTTCTTGGCATTGCTCAGGTAGGAGAGTTGTGTCATTTGGGTGCAGGCCCCAGCAATATGCCACAATTCTCACTTGGTTCAGGGATCCAGGACAAAGAGGAGAGTCTCTTCACCTAGGTGATGGGCCCTGTGATATGTGACAACTCCCCTGTGGGCAGAAGAAGATAGTCACATCACCTAGGTGATGGGCCCAGAGATATGCCAAAATTCTCCATGAGGACAAGGCCTATGCAAGAGAATCACATTACCCAGGTCCTTGGCTCAGTTGTATTTTACTCTGCAGTTTGTAAGCTGTACCCAGGCAAGATAGTCAAATCAGTTAGTATATGTAACAAGCACACTTGTGGAACATCCAAGGATGAGATTCATAATCCCAAACGTGTCCCTCCTCAAGAGTCAATTCCTCCTGTGAGTTGGGCCCAACTATGCCAGTAACAATCTCAACAGAGGTCTGAATCTGAGCATGAGAGTCACAATCCCACCTGTGACTGTGTCCTGGTACAGGAGTCACATCCTACAAATGTGCTGAAACCTGTGTGGGAGTCACAATCTGTTCTGAGACTTTCATGCTGACATGGACCATACATCTTATCAGTTGCCCTTAGCCTAGGTATGCGAGTCAATGTATCTTCTGCTGGCTAAGTACAGGTGTCAGAGTCATTAGGGTTCCTTTAAGTTTTATCTAGAAATAAGTCAGTATGTCATCTGTGCCTGGATCTTCATATGACAGTAACAGTTCCAACTGTTGTCTATGTGTGTGAGATTCAGGACCTCATGTGGAAGATTTGTTTATGTGTGAGGATGAAAATTCCAGCCATCATCTGGGTGTGCCTATGAGAGTCATCATCTTACATGTGTGCTAGGTCCTGTGATGACACTCTATGTGTCATGAAAGTGCTTTATAGAATATACATGAGTGTCATAATTCTCTGATCTTTCTACAACTAAAAGACCCATGACCTTACTTGTTGCCCTAAGCCTAGTTGAAAACATAAAAATTTCTCTCTATTGGCTGTGCCTATGTATAAGAGTAATCATCAAGCTGTGAACTTTGGTGATTATGTCACAATTCCACCTGTTTGCAGGGACAAGGCAGGAGAGTCACATCACCTGAGTGCTGGGCCCAGTGATATGTCATAATGTCCATTATGGGCAGGGCACTAGTAATAGAGTCTGATCATCTTGAATCTTAGCCCAGGAGTATATTACAATCCCTCCTGTGGACAGAGACCATGCAGGAAAAACAGTCATGTCTTCCAGGTCCTCTGCTCAGTGATATGTCACAATCCTGGTTTAAGTAGGGCACAGGCAACAGAGAAAAGTCACATCATATAGGTGTTGGTCCCAATAAAATGCCACAATATCCACCAAGATCAGGGTCCTGGCAAGAGAGGAAAGTTAAATCACCTAGGTTACATTCTAGGTTCTGAAATATGTCACAATGCATTTTTTTGTTCTTGGCTCAGGCAGGAGTGAATTACATTACCTAGGTGACTAGCTGAGACATACATCAAAGTTGCCCCTGAGGGCAGGTCCCAGGCAGAAGAGTCATAACACATAAATGTGTGACCCACATATCTGTAGCTTAGGCACAGCAAAACAAATCAGGTGCTAGGCAAAAGTATAAACCACAATTACCCCTGAGAGAAGGTCCAGGGATAAAACTTACAATCTTGCAAATGTCCAAAATTCAGATATGAGAGTCAACTCTTGCTGTTAGTGCCCTAACTTCATCTGCAAATATTGGCCTGGTAAGGTAGTCATAGCATCACTGGGGTGCTCAATCTTGGTCCAAGAGTCACTATATTACCTGTGGATTATATGTACATGAGAGAGTCAAAATTCCCAATTTCAACTACATTTGGGTGTGACACTCAGAACCTCAACAGTAGGCTGTGTATATTTAGGGGTTTGAGATGAAATTCCTTATCATTTATTTGCTAAGTCTGCATATGAGGGTGACTATCTCACCTCTGTGCTGGGCTTTCTCATGACACACTCTTTTTACCTGAGGGCTTCACATGTTATGCTTGGGCATGTAAATCTTCTCTGAGACCTTCAGGCTATTATGGACCCTCTATCTGACCAATCTCCCTAAGCTCAGGCATGAGTGTCAACATTTTTTTATTGGCTGGGTTTAGGAATGACAATCATCACCGTGACTGTGAACTAAGTCCAGAAATGAGTCACCATCCCATCTGTGACTGGATCCACATATGACGATCTCAATTTCAACTGTGGACTTCATCTGTATTTGTTAAACAGAGGAATGAAAGGTATTACTTTCATAGAATAGTGCTAAAACTTGTTCTGAAATATTATGTGAATGTTTATTCTTTGGCGGTAGATGTGACTTGGATATGAACCTGGAGAAAAAATACAGCTTCGGGTAGCAGGGAGGTGGGGAGAGAGGTGGAGAAATTGAGGAGTGATGTGAGACTAGGAGCTGAAGGGTGGGGGATAAGAATCTGGAAGGGGAATAAAAATTTTTCAAATGACTCATCCTTTTTTTCCTTTTGTTCATCAAGAGCTTCATTTCTTCCCACTGACCTTTAAAATAAAATTATTGAAAAGAAATAGAAGGAAAACAACCTTTATTTACCTATTAGGGAATTAAGTAAATGGAGGAATGTGCACTCCTATTTGTGACTGCCTGAATTTATTCAAAAAATCCAATTTCAAGCTTTGGCATGTTTAAAAAGTTTCAATTGTGTATCTAGCACATGTTAGTGGGGAAGGGAAGGAAGCAATATTTAGGGAGTGCCTTCTATATGCTAAGGATGTTTACACATTATTGCATTCAGTCTTCTCAGAAAATCTGAGAAGTAAGAACTAACGAGGGGGAGACCAACCATTCCACTATGGACCATATGATTGCTGTGTCCACTTTCTCAGGTCTAAATATTAGAGAGGATGAATTCTCTGAGGAAATGAGAAAATGACATATAGCTAATGTAAACAAATTCTAAATTCTCTGGAAAAGTGAGACTATTTCTATGTTTATTTAGGTATCTTTTGGATGATTATTTTAGAAAGTGGAAAATAAAAACACTCATTTGTAGAAATATAACCATTTAAAAACTTAGCCTTAACACAACAAAATCTTTTACCAACACCTACAGGAGATACATAAACAGTTAAAAGTCCAGGTGTGGTTTCTCACACCTGTAATCCCAGCATTTTGGAGGCCAAGGCAAGAGAATTGCTGAGTCCAGGGGTTTGAGACCAGACTGGGCAACAGAGCAGAACACCTTCATCTCTCTGAAAAAAAGAAAAAATAAATAAAAATTAGTCTGGCATGGCTGTGCATGTTTATAGTCCCAGCTACTCACCCGAGGTGGGAAAATCCTTTGAGCTATGATTATTCCACTTCAGTCCGCCTGGACGACAGAATGAGATT
Organism: Callithrix jacchus; assembly: GCF_049354715.1. Classification (NCBI taxonomy): domain Eukaryota; kingdom Metazoa; phylum Chordata; class Mammalia; order Primates; family Cebidae; genus Callithrix; species Callithrix jacchus. Next base: position 1,265,296 of record NC_133520.1, read on the forward strand.
CTTTCTAAACAACAAGAACAAAAATAAATAAATAATTAAAGTTGGCCAGGTGCAATGGGTCATGCCTGTAATCCCAGCACTTTGGGAGGCTCAGAAAGGTGGATCCCTTAAGGTCAGGAGTTTGAGACCTTTCTGGCCAACATGGAGAATCCCTGTTTCTACTAATACAAAAATTAGCCAGGTTTGGTTGTGTGCAGAAGTAATTCCAACTATTTGGGAGGCTGAGGCTGGACAATCAGTTGAACCCAGGAGGCAGATACTACAGGGAGCTGAGATTTCAACATTGCACTCCAGCCTGAGTGCCACAGTGAGTCTTTATCTCCAAAGGGAAAACTAATTTAAAAAGATTTTAGGCCAAAAATATTTTATAAGTTTACATTTACAAAGCATACATTCAAAGGCAGTTTATTACATGGCCTGTCATGTTTTAAATTTAGTAGGAGTGTCATTCTTACGTTAACTTTATTTTAATTGGAAATGTATGAAGCTAATAGGAGTTATAAATTTTTTATTTTATTGTTTTTCAACTTAGTAAGTGCTTTTATTTATTAATTATTAAATTTCAGGCTGGAACCAAGCATGTGTTCATGTGTTTGCATTTTCCTTCGTTAGGAAATTGCCAGCTGACATCAGAGAAATATTCAGGCTGTTTATGCATACAGGCCTTAACAAAAATATATTTTTCTTTTTGTTAGTATTCATAATCTATACATTATGCAAACCCTACAGGGGTTTATTTATACACCGACTGTGGGTACACAGTCGGTATATAAATGATGAGTTGGATGAGATATATTGATACAAGCATGCAATGCACAATAATTACATCAGGGTTAATGGGGTATCTATCACCTCCAGCATTTATCCTTTATTTGTGTTACAAACAATCCAGTTATTCTCTTTTAGTTATTTTAAAATGTACAATAAATTATTGTTGACTGTAGTCACTTTGTTGTGCTGTTAAATACTAAATCTTATTCATTGTATATAACTATATTTTTGTACCCACTAACCTTACCCATTCCTTACTAATCTCCTAATTCCCTTTCCAGCCTCTGGTAACTATTCTTCTACTTTCTATGTCCACGAGTTCAATTCTTTTAAATTTTCTCTCCCACAAAACAAGTGAGATCATGGAAGGTTATTTTGTGATTTTTGTTTTGTTTTGTTTTTAACTTGTCTATTTTGCTTTGGCTGCTTGTGCTTTAGGGGTACTACTCAAGAAATATTTTCTTAGACCAATGTCCTGGAGAGTTTTCCCAATGATTTTTTAGTAGTCTCATAATTTGCAGTTTTAGATTTAAGCTCCTAATTTATTTGGATATGATTTTTCTATATGATAAGTGTTAGGGGCAGGAGAATCACTTGAACTCAGGAGGCAGAGGTTGTATGGAGCCAAGATCGTGCCACTGCACTGCAGCCTGGGTGACAGAGGGAGACTCTATCTCAAACCACATACATATATGTTTGACTGACCAAAATCCCAGAGGTTAAATATGGAAACTTTTTAATTGTGGAAATGTACATGTGCATATGGACAAGAACAGAAAAAAATTAAAAACTAAAAATAGCTTCTTTACAATGGTAAGACATAACTTTAAAATATATTTCGAGGTGGGTGGATCACCTGAGGTTAAGAGTTCAAGACCAGCCTGGCCAACATGATGAAACCTCATCTCTTCTAATAATGAAAAAAAAAAAAAAATAGCTGGGCGTTGTGGCATGGGACTATAGTCCCAGCTACTCAGGGAGGCTGAGATCATTTCACTTGTATGACAGTCTCTCAGTGTGTAGTGAACCTTGCAGCAGCCTCTGTTTAAGACCTGTGGTCTCTCAGCAAAAGTGACGGCTCAAGCATGTGCAAACCTTTTTCATTTCATACTTTCCTTGTATACTTCCCCACAACCGTACAGAAAGAGATCTGAATGACTATTTTGCCGCTGCAACTACTGCTACTCCTACTAAAAAGTTCTATGTTCTCTGTTATGTATTTTACCACCTAATGACACCTTCACAGGGTCTTACACCCAGCATCTAATTACTGATTCTAGTTGGTATTATTTTTGTGTATTGTCCATTTTAATATATTTAAGGTTTTATTTTGTAACAAATCTTGGTTCATGAACATTCAAATAAAATCAAAAGTGTCCATATGCATGGAAAGGGTGTTCTAGGTTGCAAACATAGTAATAAATTGCAGACCTCATAAAATTAGAGCTCAAGTAAGAATACCGCTTCCATTTATGGAAGCATGTAGAACTCCAGTTTCCTTTCCTGTCATTAAATTTAGGTCATGTGGTCTGTCAATTGTTTCTCCCATTTCAATGAATTTTATGTTGTCTGCATATTCTTTTGTCCTCCATCCCAAAAGGGTAAAATATTTTCTTTTGAAAACACTGTTTTCTACATGTTTTCTCTTGAAAACACTGACATTTTCTATTATGTATTTTATTTTATTTGTGATAGAGACATTTAACATAAGATATACTCTCTTAGCAAAGTTTTAAGGACACAATTCAGTACCATTAACTATAGAAACTATTCTGTGCCTCTAGACCTCTAGGACATATTCATGTTGCATAATTAAAATCTTGTACCCTTTGACTAATACCAACCTCTTTTCCCCTCCCTGAGTCCCTGGCAAGCACCACTGTACTCTCTGTCTCTATAGATTTGACTATTTTTTTTTTAAATTTTTTATTGGATTATAGGTTTTGGGGTACATGAGCAGAGCATGCAAGACAGTTGCGTAGGTACACACATGGCAGTGTGCTTTCTTTTCTTCTCCCCTTCACCCATATTTGGCATTTCTCCCCAGGCTATCCTTCCCCACCTCCCCCTCCCACTGGCCCTCCCCTTTTCCCCCCAGTAGACCCCAGTGTTTAGTACTCCCCTTTCTGTGTCCATGTGTTCTCATTTTTCATCACCCGCCTATGAGTGAGAATATGCGGTGTTTCATTTTCTGTTCTTGTGTCAGTTTGCTGAGGATGACGTTCTCCAGGTTCATCCATGTCCCTACAAACGACACAAACTCATCATTTCTGATTGCTGCATAATATTCCATGGTGTATATGTGCCACATTTTTCCAATCCAGTCTATTATCAATGGGCATTTGGGTTGATTCCAGGTCTTTGCTATTGTAAACAGTGCTGCAATGAACATTCGTGTACATGTGTCCTTATAGTAGAACGATTTACAGACTTTTGGATATATACCCAGTAATGGGATTGCTGGGTCAAATGGAATTTCTATTTCTAAGGCCTTGAGGAATCGCCACACCGTCTTCCACAATGGTTGAACTAATTTACACTCCCACCAACAGTGTAAAAGTGTTCCTTTTTCTCCACATCCTCTCCAGCATCTGTTGTCTCCAGATTTTTTAATGATCGCCATTCTAACTGGCATGAGATGGTATCTCAATGTGGTTTTGATTTGCATCTCTCTGATGACCAGTGACGATGAGCATTTTTTCATATGATTGTTGGCCTCATATATGTCTTCTTTCGTAAAGTATCTGTTCATATCCTTTGCCCACTTTTGAATGGGCTTGTTTGTTTTTTTCCTGTAAATCTGTTTGAGTTCTTTGTAAATTCTGGATATCAGCCCTTTGTCAGATGGGTAGACTGCGAAAAATTTTTCCCATTCTGTTGGTTGCCGATCCACTCTAGTGACTGTTTCTTTTGCCGTGCAGAAGCTGTGGAGTTTCATTAGGTCCCATTTGTCTATTTTGGCTTTTGTTTCCAATGCTTTTGGTGTTTTGTTCAGGAAGTCCTTGCCTACTCCTATGTCCTGGATAGTTTTGCCTAGATTTCCTTCTAGGGTTTTTATGGTGCCAGGTCTTATGTTTAAGTCTTTAATCCATCTGGAGTTAATTTTAGTGTAAGGTGTCAGGAAGGGGTCCAGTTTCTGCTTTCTGCACATGGCTAGCCAGTTTTCCCAACACCATTTGTTAAACAGGGAATCTTTCCCCATTGCTTGTTTTTGGCAGGTTTATCAAAGATTGTATAGTTGTATGTATGTTGTGTTGCCTCCGGTGCCTCTGTTTTGTTCCATTGGTCTATATCTCTGTTTTGGTACCAGTACCATGCTGTTTTGATTACTGTAGCCTTGTAGTATCGTTTGAAATCCGGTAGTGTGATGCCCTCCCCTGTGTTCTTTTTGCTTAGAATTGACTTGGCTATGCGGGCTCTCTTTTGGTTCCATATGAAGTTCATGGTGGTTTTTTCCAGTTCTGTGAAGAAAGTCAGTGGTAGCTTGATGAGGATAGCGTTGATTCTGTAAATTACTTTGGGCATTATAGCCATTTTCACGATATTAATTCTTCCTATCCATGAACAAGGAATGTTTCTCCATCTGTTTGTGTCCTCTCTGATTTCGTTGAGCAGTGGTTTGTAGTTCTCCTTGAAGAGGTCTCTTAAGTTCCTTGTGAGTTGTATTCCAAGGTATTTTATTCTTTTTGTAGCAATTGTGAATGGCAGTTCGCTCTTGATTTGGCTTTCTTTAAGTCTGTTTTTGGTGTAGACGAATGCTTGTGATTTTTGCACATTGATTTTATATCCTGAGACTTTGCTGAAGTTGCTTATCAGTTTCAGGAGTTTTTGGGCTGAGGCAATGGGGTCTTCTAGGTATACTATCATGTCGTCTGCAAATAGAGACAATTTGGCATCCACCTTTCCTATTTGAATACCCTTTATTTCTTTTTCTTGCCTGATTGCTCTGGCTAGAACTTCCAGTACTCTATTGAATAGGAGTGGTGAGAGAGGGCATCCTTGTCTAGTGCCAGATTTTAAAGGGAATGCTTCCAGTTTTTGCCCATTCAGTATGATATTGGCTGTTGGTTTGTCATAAATAGCTTTTATTACTTTGAGATACATTCCATCGATACCGAGTTTATTGAGGGTTTTTAGCATAAATGGCTGTTGAATTTTGTCAAATGCCTTCTCTGCGTCAATTGAGATAATCATGTGTTTTTTGTTTTTGGTTCTGTTTATGTGGTGAATTACGTTGATAGACTTGCGTATGTTGAACCAGCCTTGCATCACTGGGATGAATCCTACTTGATCATGATGAATAAGTTTTTTGATTTGCTGTTGCAATCGGCTTGCCAATATTTATTGAAGATTTTTGCATCTATGTTCATCATGGATATTGGCCTGAAGTTTTCTTTTCTCGCTGGGTCTCTGCCGGGTTTTGGTATCAGGATGATGTTGGTCTCATAAAATGATTTGGGAAGGAATCCCTCTTTTTGGATTGTTTGAAATAGTTTTAGAAGGAATGGTACCAGCTCCTCCTTGTGTGTCTGGTAGAATTCGGCTGTAAACCCATCTGAACCTGGGCTTTTTTTGTGTGGTAGGCTCTTAATTGCTGCCTCAACTTCAGACCTTGTTATTGGTCTATTCATAGTTTCAGCTTCCTCCTGGTTTAGGCTTGGGAGGACACAGGAATCCAGGAATTTATCCATTTCTTCCAGGTTTACTAGTTTATGCGCATAGAGTTGTTTGTAATATTCTCTGATGATGGTTTAAATTTCTGTGGAATCTGTGGTGATTTCCCCTTTATCATTTTTTATTGCATCTATTTGGTTGTTCTCTCTTTTATTTTTAATCAATCTTGCTAGTGGTCTGTCTATTTTATTGATCTTTTCAAAAAACCAGCTCTTGGATTTATTGATTTTTTGAAGGGTTTTTCGTGTCTCCATCTCCTTCAGCTCAGCTCTGATCTTAGTTATTTCTTGTCTTCTGCTGGGTTTTGAGTTTTTTTGATCTTGCTCCTCTAGCTCTTTCAATTTTGACTATAGGGTGTCAATTTTGGATCTCTCCACTCTCCTCATATGGGCACTTATTGCTATATACTTTCCTCTAGAGACTGCTTTAAATGTGTCCCAGAGGTTCTGGCACGTTGTGTCTTCGTTCTCATTGGTTTCGAAGAACTTCTTTATTTCTGCCTTCATTACACTGTTTACCCAGTCAACATTCAAGAGCCAGTTGTTCAGTTTCCATGAAGCTGTGCGGTTCTGGGTCGGTTTCTGAATTCTGAGTTCTAACTTGATTGCACTATGGTCTGAGAGGCTGTTTGTTATGATTTCAGTTGTTTTGCATTTGTTGAGCAGTGCTTTACTTCCAATTATGTGGTCAATGTTAGAGTAGGTGTGATGTGGTGCTGAGAAGAATGTGTATTCTGTGGATTTGGGGTGGAGAGTTCTGTAAATGTCTATCAGGTTTGCTTGCTCCAGGTCTGAGTTCAAGCCCTGGATATCCTTGTTGATTTTCTGTCGGGTTGATCTGTCTAGTATTGACAGTGGAGTGTTAAGGTCTCCCACTATTATTGTGTGGGAGTCTAAGTCCTTTTGTAAGTCATTAAGAACTTGCCTTATGTATCTGGGTTCTCCTGCATTGGGTCCATATATGTTTAAGATCATTAGCACTTCTTGTTGTATCGATCTTATTACCATTATGTAATGGCCTTCTTTGTCTCTTTTGATCTTTGTTGCTTTAAAGTCTATTTTATCAGAGATGAGAATTGTAACGCCTGCCTTTTTTTGCTTTCCATTTGCTTGGTAAATCTTCCTCCATCCCTTTATTTTGAGCCTTTGTGTATCCTTGCATGTGAGATGGGTTTCCTGGATACAGCACACTGCTGGGTTTTGGCTTTTTATCCAATTTGCCAGTCTGTGTCTTTTGATTGGTGCATTTAGTCCATTTATATTTAGGGTTAATATTGTTATGTGTGAATTTGACACTGCCATTTTGATGCTAAGTGGCTGTTTTTCTTGTTAGTTGTTGTAGATTCTTCATTATGTTGAAGCTCTTTAGCATTCAGTGTGATTTTGGAATGGCTGGAACTGGTTGATCCTTTCTATGTGTAGTGCCTCTTTCAGGAGCTCTTGTAAGGCAGGCCTGGTGGTGACAAAATCTCTAAGTACTTGCTTGTTCGCTAAGGATTTTATTCTTCCTTCACTTCTGAAACTCAGTTTGGCTGGATATGAAATTCTGGGTTGAAAGTTCTTTTCTTTAAGAATGTTGAATATTGGCCCCCACTCTCTTCTGGCTTGTAGTGTTTCTGCTGAGAGATCTGCTGTGAGTCTGATGGGCTTCCCTTTGTGGGTGGCCCGACCTTTCTCTCTGGCTGCCCTTAGTATTCTCTCCTTTATTTCAACCCTGTTGAATCTGACGATTATGTGCCTTGGGGTTGCTGTTTTTGCGGAATATCTTTGTGGTGTTCTCTGTATTTCCTGCAATTGAGTGTTGGCCTGTCTTGTTAGGTGGGGGAAATTTTCCTGGATGATGTCCTGAAGAGTATTTTCCAGCTTGGATTCATTCTCTTCGTCCCCTTCTGGTACACGTATCAAACGTAGGTTAGGTCTTTTCACATAGTCCCACATTTCTTGGAGACTTTGTTCATTCCTTTTTGCGCTTTTTTCTCTGATCTTGGTTTCTCGTTTTATTTAATTGAGTTAGTCTTCAACTTCAGATATTCTTTCTTCTGCTTGGTCAATTCGGCTATTGAAACTTGTGTTTGCTTCGCGAAGTTCTCGTATTGTGTTTTTCAGCTCCTTTAATTCATTCATATTCCTCTCTAAGTTATCCATTCTTCTTATCATTTACTCGAGTCTTTTCAAATCTTCTTTCAAGGTTCTTAGTTTCTTTGCATTGGTTTAATACATGATCTTTTAGCTCACAAAAGTTTCTCATTATCCATCTTCTGAAGTCTAATTCCGTCATTTCGTCACAGTCATTCTCCATCCAGCTTTGTTCCCTTGCTGTTGAGGAGTTTTGGTCCTTTCTAGGAGACGAGGTGTTCTGCTTTCGGGTGTTTTCCTCCTTTTTGCGCTGGTTTCTTCCCATCTTTGTGGATTTGTCCGCTGGTCGTCTGCGTCGTTGCTGACTCTTCGATTGGGTCTCTGAGTGGACACCCAGAATGTTGATGATGAAGTATTTCTGTTGCTTGGTTTTCCTTCTACCAATCTAGCCCCTTTGCTGTACGACTGCTGAGGTCCGCTCCAGACCCTGCTTGTCTGGGGTGCACCTCTAGCAGCTTTGGCACAGCGAGGGATGCTACCAGTTTCTTTTTCTGCTCTCTTTGTCCCAGCATGATGCCTGCCTAATGTCAGTCTTTTGGATATAGAGGAGTTAGGGAGCTGCTTGAGGTGACAGTTTGTACTTTATAGAGGTTTAATTGCTGAGCTGTGCGCTCTGTTGTTCCTTCATGGCTGTTAGGCTGCTATGTTTGATTCTGCTGCAACAGAGCTCATTAAAAAACCCGTTTTTTTTTTTTCTCAAATGCTCTGTGTTGAGGGGTTTGGGCTCTATTTTTGGATGTCCGATCAGGTGTCCTGCCCAGCTAGAAGGCAGACTAGCCACTGTTTGGCTGCCGAGGCTCCGCCCTGCTGTTGTGTGATTCGCGCTGTTCCTGCCGGCTCTGCTGTGGTCTCCGCCACGCCCTGTGGCATAGTCTCTTCATTGTAGCGTGTTGCCTCAGCAACGGCAGGCTGCGTCAGCAGTGGGCGTGTATCTCAGTTGGGGCGGGTTGCCTCGGCAACGGCTGGCTGCGTCAGCAGTGGGCGTGTATCTCAGTTGGGGCGGGTTGCCTCGGTAGTGGTGGACGCCCCTCCCCCACAGAGCGTCTCGGACCGTCTGCTCGGGATAGTTTGAAATCGCGGTTTTGTTCGTCCCACTGGGTATCCCAAACGATCTGTCCCTGCAATCCCCTGGGCTGGCCTACTGTCAAAGTCTCGTTCAGTCTCACATCCAGCCCTCTCAAGTCTCAGGTTGCCGGTTCAACAAGGCACCCGGACAAGCGCGCCCTGTGGGGATTGCTGGGTAGGGCCGCCCGCTGCCGACCCAGCTGCTGGCTTCGCCAGGCAGACCTACTGCCTGGCGTCCCGTTTCTTCTTATACTTGGGAGTTTCCCCGTTCTGTGGGCAACAAAGATCAGTCTGGAAATGCAGCTCGGACTCACCATTTGCGGATTCCACGCGAGCTCCAATCCTGGGTTGTTCTCACAGCGCCATCTTGAGTCCGACCACAAGTTGTTTTCTTTAAGTGGTTACTCTAGAGCGTACAACATGTGATACATCCTGGAATTAGAAAAATTAGAGATAAGTCACTGTATTTATTAATACTTAGTGAAATAACCGAACAACATTCAACTCATTAGCCCACTACTCTCTTTTATATTATTGTTGTTAGATGTTACTATTTTATGCAGAATAATTTATATACATTTACCCTCATATTTATCCTTTCTATGATACTTATATTTTCTTTAAACCTTTGTTCTTTCACATGGATTCATTTTCTTTCTGTCTGAAGAATACATTTTGTTATCTCCTTTAGTGTGATCTGTTGGTAACGAATTCTGTAGTCTTAGTTTCTCTAAAAATATACTTATTTACTTTTATTTTCAAAGAATATTTTTTGTCAAGTTTAGAATTCTTGGTTGTCAGATTGTTTTTCAGCCTTTGAGGATATCATTCTATTGTCTTATGGCTTTCACTGCTTCAACTAAAGAGCTGTGTTATCGTATTGATCATTTGTAGGTTGCAGAAATTTTTGTCTGTCTGCCCTTAGGAGTTTTCTGTTTTTTATAATAACAGTTTTACTGTGTTATACATATGTGTGTGTGTGTGTGTGTGTGTGTGTGTAGTCTGTGTGTGTGTGTATTAGTCTGTTCTCATGCTGCTAATAAAGGCATACCTGAGACTGGGTAATTTATAAACAAAAGAGGTTTAATGGACTCACAGTTCAACATGGCTGGTGAGGCCTCACAATCAGGATGGAAGATGAAGGAACAGCAAGGACCATCTTACCAGGTGGCAGGCAAGAGATCATGTGCAGGGGAACTCCTTTTTATAAAACCATCAGATCTTGTGAGACTTATTTAATATCCTGAGACTTGCATGGAAAAAAGCCATACCCATAAATAAATTACCTCCCACTGCATCCCTCCCATGACATGTGGGAATTATGGGAGCTACAATTCAATATGAGATTTGGGTTGGGACACAGCCAAACTATATCAGTGTGTTTTATATTTATTGTGCTAGTCATTTAGAGTGTCTCTTGAAATCTGTGGCATGGTATTTTTCATCAGTTTTGAAAAGTTCCTAGTGATTATTTCTTCAGATACTGCTTTTGCTGTATTCTCTCTTTCCTGTTTTTTTTTTGAGACTACAGTTATGTAGAGGTTAGAATTTCTCCCATGACTCCACATCTCACGTCCTTTTTTCTATCTTTTAAAGTTCCTTTTCTCGTAATTCACCACATAAACAGAACCAAAAACAAAAACCACATGATTATCTCAATTCATGCAGAGAAGGCATTTGACAAAATTCAACAGCCCTTTATGCTAAAAACCCTCAGTAAACTCGGTATCAATGGAATGTATCTCAAAGTAATAAAATCTATTTATGACAAACCAAGAGCCAATATCATACTGAATGGGCAAAAACTGGAAGCATTCCCTTTGAAATCCGGCACTAGACAAGGATGCCCTCTCTCACCACTCCTATTCAATATAGTACTGGAAGTTCTAGTCAGAGCAATCAGGCAAAAAAAAGAAATAAAGGGTATTCAAATAGGAAAGGTGGAAGCCAAATTGTCTCTATTTGCAGACGACATGATAGTATACCTAGAAGACCCCATCGCCTCAGCTCAAAAACTCCTGAAACTGATAAGCAACTTCAGCAAAGTCTCAGAATATAAAATCAATGTGCAAAAATCACAAGCATTCGTCTACATCAATAACAGACTTAAAGAAAGCCAAATCAAGAGCGAACTGCCATTCACAATTGCTACAAAAAGAATAAAATACCTTGGAATACAACTCACAAGGAACGTAAGAGACCTCTTCAAGGAGAACTACAAACCACTGCTCAACGAAATCAGAGAGGACACAAACAGATGGAGAAACATTCCATGTTCGTGGTTAGGAAGAATTAATATCGTGAAAATGGCTATTCTGCCCAAAGTAATTTACAGAATCAATGGTATCCCCATCAAGCTACCATTGACTTTCTTCACAGAACTGGAAAAAACCACCATGAACTTCATATGGAACCAAAAGAGAGCCCGCATAGCCAAATCAATTCTAAGCAAAAAGAACACAGCGGGGGGCATCACACTACCGGATTTCAAACGATACTACAAGGCTACAGTAATCAAAAGAGCATGGTACTGGTACCAAAACAAAGATATAGACCAATGAAGCAGAACAGAGGCAACGGAGGCAACACAGCATATCTACAACCATACAATCTTTGATAAACCTGACAAAAGCAATGGGGAAAGGACTCCCTGTTTAATGAATGGTGTTGGGAAAGCTGGCTAGCCATGTGCAGAAAGCAGAACCTGGACCCCTTCCTGACACCTTACACTAAAATTAACTCCAGATGGATTAAGGACTTAAACATAAGACCTGGCACCATTAAAATCCTAGAAGAAAATCTAGGCAAAACCATCCAGGACATAGGATTAGGCAAGGACTTAATGACCAAAACACCAAAAGCATTGGCAACAAAAGCCAAAATACACAAATGGGACCTAATCAAACTCCACAGCTTCGACACGGCAAAAGAAACAGTCACTGGAGTGAATTGACAACCAACAGAATGGGAAAAATTTTTTGCAGTTTACCCATCTGACAAAGGGCTGATATCCAGAATTTATAAAGAACTCCAACAGATTTACAGGAAAAAAACAAACAAGCCAATTCATAAATGGGCACAGAATATGAACAGACACTTTACAAAAGAAGACATACATGAGGCCAACAAACATATGAAAAAATGCTCATCATCACTGGTCATTAGAGAGATGCAAATCAAAACCACACTGAGATACCATCTCACGCCAGTAAGAATGATGATCATTAAAAAATCTGGAGACAACAGATGCTGGAGAGGATGTGGAGAAATAGGAACACTTTTACACTGTTCGTGGGAGTGTAAATTAGTTCAATTATGTGGAAAACCGTGTGGTGATTCCTCAAAGTTTTAGAAATAGAAATTCTATTTGACCCAGCAATCCCATTACTGGGTATATATCCAAAGGACTATAAATCGTTCTACTATAAGGACACATGCACATGAATGTTCATTGCAGCATTGTTTACAATAGAAAAGACCTGGAACCAACCCAAATGTCCATTGATGGTAGACTGAACTGGGAAAATGTGGCACATATACAGCATGGAATATTATGCAGCAATAAAAAATGATGAGTTCATGTCCTTTGTAGGGACATGAATGAATCTGGAGACCATCAATCTCAGAAAACTGACACATGAACATAAAATGAAATATCACATATTCTCACTCATAGGCGAGTGAAAAAAATGAGAAACGGACACGGGGAAGGAAGTACTACACACTGGGGTCTATTTGGAGGAATAGGGGAGGGATAGCGGGGGCGTGAGGTGGGGAGGGATTGCCTGGGGAGAAATACCAAATGTGGGTGAAGGGGAGGAAGGCAGCAAACCACACTGCCATGTGTGTACCTATGCAACTATCTTGCACGTTCTGCACACATACCCCAAAACCTAAAATGCAAGAAAAAAAAGAAAAATATAACAATTGTTTGCTTCAATTATTTCATATTTTTTCTTGTTATGAGTAATGTTGAAAAGATGATTTATATTGCCATTTATTATCAGTAAGTTAATGAATATTTCATTCAAGTACAGTTGGATCATTTAACAACAGGGATCTATAGTAAGAAACGTGTCTTTAGGCAATTCTGTGCAAACACCGAAATCTGTACTTACACAAACCTAGATGGTATATAGCCTATCACACACCTAAGCTATGTGGCGGAGCCTATTACTCCTGAGCTACAAACTTGTACCACATGTGACTGTACTGAAAAGTATAAGCAATTGTAATATGATGGTAAATATTTGTGTATTTAAACATATCTAAACATGGAAAAGGTACAGTAAAAGTATGGTATGAAACATAAAAATTACAACTATTTATAGTAGCTTCATTATAGTCTTAAAAGATCACCGTTGTATATGCAGTTTTTCATTCCCGGAAAAGTCATTACATGATGCATGGCTGTACCTTACTAAGAATTGTTTTCTAAATTAGTTTAGCACAAGTAACTATAGAAGTGGCAAACTTCCATTTGTATTATAATGGAAATTTTATAACTAGAACTTAATTTTTTGAGGATTCACTGATTAACATCAAAAGGAAAGCAGTTAGTTAACTGTGACTTATATAATGAATGTGTTTAACACACACACATACAGCAAGTGCTCCATATGGAGTAGAACATTTGGATAGTAGAGGGTGCAATTTTACCTTTAGTTCTGTATTTTAGTAATTAGAAATTATTATTTAATGGCTGAGAGAAAAATTTGAAGACTGTACTGTTTGTTGAAACTGTACACTATGAAACTGTATTTAAAATAAAATGAGTCACATAAAGAAGGGTACAAATTTCACAATCATGTGATGCTTTGTTTTACTTTGTACTTTCTAAATATAAAATATTTAAATATCAGAAACTATTTTGTAAAAAATGTTATTTTGATCTAATAAAATAAATAATATGTTTTCCACATACAGAAAAATATATACATATCAACATGATACTTTTCTGTTGTGGAGCTTCATTAATATTAAGTATATATATTTTGTCTCTTGAGAAATGCTGCTTCCAAAAGGATTAGGTATATTGATGACTACATCATAAGGCTCCCATTTTGTGGGATGAAAAATATAATTAAAACCACTGAAGATAAATTATTCAATTTCAAGAGAGTTCTTACATTCACATGGTTATTAATGCTAAGGTTTTGTTGAAAATCCAGAAGTTTCATGCAGTTGAAAATTAGAGAGGAGGACTCAAGATGGCGCTGTGAGAACAACCCAGTATTGGAGCTCTTCTCGTTGAATCCGCAAACGGTGAGTCAGAGCGGCATTTCCAGACTGATCTTTGTTGCCCACAGAACGGGGAAACTCCCAAGTATAAAAAAGACATGGGACGCCAGGCAGTAGGTCTGCCTGGTGAAGCCGGCAGCCGGGGTGGCAGCGGCCGGCCCTACCCAGCAATCCCCACAGGGCGCGCTTGTCCAGGTGCCCTGTTGAACTGGCAACCTGAGACTTGAGAGGGCTGGACTTGAGACTGAATGAGACTTGGACAGTAGGCCAGCCCAGGGGATTGCAGGGATTGGGATACCCAGTGGGATGAACAAAGCCGCGATTTCAAACTATCTCGAGCAGACAGTCCGAGACGCTCTGTGGGGGAGGGGCGTCCACCACTACCGAGGCAACCCGCCCCAACTGAGATACACGCCCACTGCTGACGCAGCCAGCCGTTGCCAAGGCAACACGCCCCAAGTGAGATACACGCCCACTGCTGACGCAGCCAGCCATTGCCGAGGCAACCCGCCCCAACTGAGATACATGCCCATTGCTGACGCAGCCAGCCATTGCCGAAGCAACCCGTCCCTACTGAGATACACGCCCACTGCTGACGCAGCCTGCTGTTGCTGAGGCAACACGCTACAATGAAGAGACTCCGCCGCAGGGCGTGGTGGAGACCACAGCAGAGCCGGCAGGAACAGTGCGAATCACACAACAGCAGGGCGGAGCCTCGACAGCCAAACAGTGGCTAGTCTGCCTTCTAGCTGGGCAGGACACCTGATCGGACATCCAAAAATATAGCCCAAACCCCTCAACACAGAGCATTTGGCAAAAAACAAAAACAAAAACGGGTTTTTTAATGAGCTCTGTTGCAGCAGAATCAAACATAGCAGCCTAACAGCCCTGAATGAACAACAGAGTGCACAGCTCAGCAATTAAGCCCGTATAAAGTACAAACTGTCTCCTCAAGCAGCTCCCTGACCCCTCTATATCCAAAAGACTGACATTAGGCAGGCATCATCCTGGGACAAAGAGAGCAGAAAAAGAAACTGGTAGCATCCCTCGCTGTGCCACAGCTACTAGAGGTGCACCCCAGACAAGCAGGGTCTGGAGCGGACCTCAGCAGTCATACAGCGAAGGGGCTAGACTGGTAGAAGGAAAACCAAGCAACAGAAATACTTCATCATCAACATTCTGGGTGTCCACTCAGAGACCCAAACGAAAAGTAAGCAACTATGCAGACGACCAGCGGACAAATCCACAAAGATGGGAAGAAACCAGCGCAAAAAGGAGGAAAACACCCGAAACCAGAACACCTCACCTCCTAGAAAGGACGAAAACTCCTCACCAGCAAGGGAGCAAAGCTGGACAGAGAATGACTGTGACGAAATGACGGAATTAGACTTCAGAAGATGGATAATGAGAAACTTTTGTGAGCCAAAAGATCATGTATTAAATCAATGCAAAGAAACTAAGAACCTTGAAAAAAGATTTGAAAAAAGATTCGAGGAAATGATAACAAGAATGGATACCTTAGAGAGGAATATGAATGAATTAAAGGAGCTGAAAAACACAATACGAGAACTTCGCGAAGCAAACGCAAGTTTCAATAGCCGAATTGACCAAGCAGAAGAAAGAATATCTGAAGTCGAAGACTAACTCAATGAAATAAAACGAGAAACCAAGATCAGAGAAAAAAGCGCAAAAAGGAATGAACAAAGTCTCCAAGAAATGTAGGACTATGTGAAAAGACCTAACCTACGTTTGATACGTGTACCAGAAGGGGACGAAGAGAATGAATCCAAGCTGGAAAATACTCTTCAGGACATCATCCAGGAAAATTTCCCCCACCTAGCAAGACAGGCCAACACTCAACTGCAGGAAATACAGAGAACACCACAAAGATATTCCGCAAGAAGAGCAACCCCAAGGCACATAATCGTCAGATTCAACAGAGTTGAAATAAAGGAGAGAATACTAAGGGCAGCCAGAGAGAAAGGTCGGGTCACCCACAAAGGGAAGCCCATCAGACTCACAGAAGATCTCTTGGCAGAAACACTACAAGCCAGAAGAGAGTGGGGGCCAATATTCAACATTCTTAAAGAAAAGAACTTTCAACCCAGAATTTCATATCCAGCCAAACTGAGCTTCAGAAGTGAAGGAAGAATAAAATCCTTAGCGAAAAAGCAAGTACTTAGAGATTTTGTCACCACCAGGCCTGCTTTACAAGAGCTCCTGAAAGAGGCACTACACATAGAAAGGATCAATCAGTACCAGCCATTCGAAAATCACACTGAATGCTAAAGAGCTTCAACATAATGAAGAATCTACAACAACTAATAGGCAAAACAGCCACTTAGCATCAAAATGGCAGTATCAAATTCACACATAACAATATTAACCCTAAATGTAAATGGACTAAATGCACCAATCAAAAGACACAGACTGGGAAATTGGATAAAAATCCAAAACCCATCAGTGTGCTGTATCCAGGAAACCCATCTCACATGCAAGGATACACAAAGGCTCAAAATAAAGGGATGGAGGAAGATTTACCAAGCTAATGGAAAGCAAAAAAAAAGCAGGAGTTGCAATTCTCATCTCTGATAAAATAGACTTTAAAGCAACAAAGATCAAAAGAGACAAAGAAGGCCATTACATAATGGTAAAAGGATCGATACAACAAGAAGAGCTAACGGTCCTAAACATATATGGACCCAACACAGGAGCACCCAGATACATAAGGCAAGTTCTTAATGACTTACAAAAGGACTTTGACTCCCACACAATAATAGTGGGAGACTTTAACACTCCACTGTCAATACTAGACAGATCAACCAGACAGAAAATCAACAAGGATATTTAGGGCTTGAACTCAGACCTGGAGCAAGCAAACCTGATAGACATTTACAGAACTCTCCACCCCAAATCCACAGAATACACATTCTTCTCAGCACCACATCACACCTACTCTAAAATTGACCACATAATTGGAAGTAAAGCACTGCTCAACAAATGCAAAACAACTGAAATCATAACAAACAGCCTCTCAGACCATAGTGCAATCAAGTTAGAACTCAGAATTCAGAAACCGACCCAGAACCGCACAGCTTCATGGAAACTGAACAACTGGCTCTTGAATGTTGACTGGGTAAACAACGAAATGAAGGCAGAAATAAAGAAGTTCTTCGAAACCAATGAGAACGAAGACACAACGTGCCAGAACCTCTGGGACACATTTAAAGCAGTCTCTAGAGGAAAGTATATAGCAATAAGTGCCCATATGAGGAGAATGGAGAGATCCAAAATTGACACCCTATCGTCAAATTTGAAAGAGCTAGAGGAGCAAGATAAAAAAAACCCAAAACCCAGCAGAAGACAAGAAATAACTAAGATCAGAGCTGAACTGAAGGAGATTGAGACACGAAAAATTCTTCAAAAAATCAATAAATCCAAGAGCTGGTTTTTTGAAAAGATCAACAAAATAGACAGGCCACTAGCCAGATTGATTAAAAATAAAAGAGAGAACGACCAAATAGATGCAATAAAAAAGATAAAGGGGAAATCACCACAGATTCCACAGAAATTCAAACCATCATCAGAGAATATTAGAAACAACTCTATGCGCATAAACTAGTAAACCTGGAAGAAATGGATAAATTCCTGGATTCCTGTGTCCTCCCAAGCCTAAACCAGGAGGAAGCTGAAACTATGAATAGACCAATAACAAGGTCTGAAGTTGAGGCAGCAATTAAGAGCCTAATTCACAAAAAAAGCCCAGGTCCAGACGGGTTCACAGCCGAATTCTACCAGACACACAAGGAGGAGCTGGTACCATTCCTTCTAAAACTATTTCAAACAATCCAGAAAGAGGGAATCCTTCCCAAATCATTTTATGAGACCAACATCATCCTGATACCAAAACCCGGCAGAGACCCAACGAGAAAAGAAAACTTCAGGCCAATATCCATGATGAACATAGATGCAAAAATCTTCAATAAAATATTGGCAAGCCGATTGCAACAGCAAATCAAAAAACTTATTTAACACGATCAAGTAGGATTCATCCTGGGGATGCAAGACTGGTTCAACATACGCAAGTCTATCAACGTAATTCACCACATAAACAGAACCAAAAACAAAAACCACATGATTATCTCAATTGAAGCAGAGAAGGACTTTGACAAAATTCAACAGCCATTTATGCTAAAAACCCTCAATAAACTCGGTATCGATGGAACGTATCTCAAAGTAATAAAAGCTATTTATGACAAACCAACAGCCAATATCATACTGAATTGGCAAAAACTGGAAGCATTCCCTTTGAAATCTGGCACTAGACAGGGATGCCCTCTCTCACCACTCCTATTCAATATAGTACTGGAAGTTCTAGCCAGAGCAATCAGGCAAGAAAAAGAAATAAAGGGTATTCAAATAGGAAAGGAGGAAGCCAAATTGTCTCTATTTGCAGACGACATGATAGTATACCTGGAAGACCCCATTGCCTCAGCCCAAAAGCTCCTGAAACTGATAAACAACTTCAGCAAAGTCTCAGGATATAAAATCAATGTGCAAAAATCACAAGCATTCGTCTACACCAATAACAGACTTAAAGAAACCAAATCAAGAGCGAACTGCCATTCGCAATTGCTACAAAAAGAATAAAATACCTTGGAATACAACTCACAAGGAACGTAAGGGACCTCTTCAAGGAGAACTACAAACCACTGCTCAACGAAATCAGAGAGGACACAAACAGATGGAGAAACATTCCATGTTCATGGTTAGAAAGAATTAATATCGTGAAAATGGCTATACTGCCCAAAGTAATTTACAGAATCAACGCTATCCCTATCAAGGTACCATTGACTTTCTTCACAGAACTGGAAAAACCACCATGAACTTCATATGGAAGCAAAAGAGAGCCCGCATAGCCAAGTCAATTCTAAGCAAAAAGAACACAGCGGGGGGCATCACACTACCGGATTTCAAACGATACTACAAGGCTACAGTAATCAAAACAGCATGGTACTGGTACCAAAACAGAGATATAGACCAATGGAACAAAACAGAGGCACCGGAGGCAACACAACATACATACAACTATACAATCTTTGATAAACCTGACAAAAACAAGCAATGGGGCAAGGATTCCATGTTTAACAAATGGTGTTGGGAAAACTGGCTAGCCATGTGCAGAAAGCAGAAACTGGACCCCTTCCTGACACCTTACACTAAAATTAACTCCAGATGGATTAAAGACTTAAACATAAGACCTGGCACCATAAAAACCCTAGAAGGAAATCGAGGCAAAACTATCCAGGACATAGGAGTAGGCAAGGACTTCATGAACAAAACACCAAAAGCATTGGCAACAAAAGCCAAAATAGACAAATGGGACCTAATGAAACTCCACAGCTTCTGCACGGCAAAAGAAACAGTCACTAGAGTGGATCGGCAACCAACAGAATGGGAAAAAATTTTCGCAGTCTACCCATCTGACAAAGGGCTGATATCCAGAATTTACAAAGAACTCAAGCAGATTTACAGGAAAAAAACAAACAAGCCCATTCAAAAGTGGGCAAAGGATATGAACAGACACTTTACGAAAGAAGACATATATGAGGCCAACAATCATATGAAAAAATGCTCATCGTCACTGGTCATCAGAGAGATGCAAATCAAAACCACATTGAGATACCATCTCACGCCAGTTAGAATGGCGATCATTAAGAAATCTGGAGACAACAGATGCTGGAGAGGATGTGGAGAAAAAGGAACACTTTTACACTGTTGGTTGGAGTGTAAATTAGTTCAACCATTGTGGAAGACAGTGTGGCGATTCCTCAAGGCCTTAGAAATAGAAATTCCATTTGACCCAGCAATCCCATTACTGGGTATATATCCAAAAGACTATAAATCGTTCTACTATAAGGACTCATATACACGAATGTTCATTGCAGCACTGTTTACAATAGCAAAGACCTGGAATCAACCCAAATGCCCATTGATAATAGACTGGATTGGAAAAATGTGGCACATATACACCATGGAATATTATGCAGCAATCAGAAATGATGAGTTTGTGTCGTTTGTAGGGACATGGATGAATCTGGAGAACATCATTCTCAGCAAACTGACACAAGAACAGAAAATGAAACACCGCATATTCTCACTCATAGGTGGGTGATGAAAAATGAGAACACATGGACACAGAAAGGGGAGTACTAAACACTGGGGTCTATTGGGGGGAAAAGGGGAGGGCCAGTGGGAGGGGGAGGTGGGGAGGGATAGCCTGGGGAGAAATGCCAAATATGGGTGAAGAGGAGAAGAAAAGCAAAGCACACTGCCATGTGTGTACCTACGCAACTGTCTTGCATGCTCTGCTCATGTACCCCAAAACCTATAATCCAATAAAAAATTAAAGAAAAAAAAAAAGAAAATTAGAAACCTAGATTTTTATTTAGACACTGAAGCAGCATTATAACATGACAGTTTAAGGCTTAATTTATAAATATCTGTGGGATACATGTATAAAAAGCTTTGAATTTTTATCTTTTAATTAGACTCTTTAATAGATAAAGATTTATTTTATTTTCTCATAAGAAGGGCTTGTTTTTAAATTTTTTAAAGTTGACAAAAATTACTTTTTTCAAGACCTGTATTCAAGTCTGATAAATTTGAAGAAATTTTGAAGTATTCTAGCTGACATTTTTTAATTACAGAAAACATCTACATGAGAAATATTTTTTTGCACTAACCAATCATATATTTCTATCTTTTGATTTAATTTAACATCTATTTAACATAGCATTGTGACATTATAATTATGTTTAATTCTGAAATGTTTGCACTTTTTTCTTCAATGGATTGTGATGTTAAACTTATGATTTTATATCTAGGGCCTACTCTGACATTCTAGGAAAAAAGCAAAACAAGAACAAGGGAGAGGAGAAGAGAAATAAGTATATCATTTTTTTAGATGGAATCTTGCTCTGTCGCTCAGGCTGGACTGCAGTAGCATGATATCGGCTCACTGCAATCTCCACCTCCTAAGTTCAAGCGATTGTTCTGCCTCAGCTTCCGAGTATCTGGGATTATAGGCACCTACCACCAAGCTCACCTAATTTTTGATATTCTTGTCAGAGACAGGGTTTTACCATATTAGCCAGGATGGTCTCGATCTCCAGACCTTGTGATCTGCCCACCTCAGCCTCCCAAAGTGCTGGTATTACAGTCATGAGCTCTTGCCCCTGCTCAAGTATATATATATATTTTTATTGGCTTTGCCTGCCCAGCATCCATTCTCCATTCTTCTGGTAACAGGACTCTATCATTTGGGAGTTAGATCTCACCCACTCTCTTTTCAACAGTGGGCACAGAACCCAGGCCTGAGCAGTCCAGTGGAGGGTGCATTGATAGGTGTGAAACCCAGGCCTGGGTGATGTTCATCTACTTTAAGAATTAACTTAGTAAAGGACTTTTGGAGATAAAATTGTTTCATGTATGTAAACTTGCTTCTTGAACTTTGTTTGAATCTTAACTTTCAAATGATAGATGTTCAGGTAGGACCCAAGCATTGGTTAACAATCATGAAAATTATTAAGTATCTTAATTGAAAAAAGCATCTGCTTTTGAAATAATATCAAATGATATGAATAGTTTTCTAAAAGATGTAGGTATTAAGAACAACTAGTGAGGAAAACCAACTCCGAATAAAGCAGTCAGGTTTTCAAGAAGCAGCTGGAACTGTGGAAGAAACAAAAACAAAAGCAGAACTGTTCATCCTGTAGACATTGCCTGTGTTACACCAAAGAGCACTGGACCTTGAAGAACAAATATCATAAGGCTAATTGGAAAAATTAAGGTGAGATTCTGGTGATTTAAAAGTGCATTAAGAGAGTAGAAAAAGGTAGTTGGATATCAATAAGACACCTTATTTTCTAGAAACAATTCAGAGCAACAAGAAGAAATCATGGTTATCAAAAAACTTAGACAAATATGTTGTTCAAAGAGTGATGATTGTTGTTTCTTTATTTTTTAATTGCATTTTATGTTTTGGGGTACATGTGAAGAACATGCAAGATAGTTGCATAGGTGCACACATGAAAGTGTGATTTGCTGACTTCCTCTTCTTCACCTTTATCTGGCATTTCTCCCCATGCTATCTCTCCCCAACTCCCTACACCCTGCTGTCCCTCCGCTATTCCCCCCAACACACCCCAGTGTGTAGTGCTCCCCTCCCTGTTTCCATGTGTTCTCATTGTTCAACACCCGCTTATGAGTGAGAACATGTGGTACTTCATTTTCTGTTCTTGTGTCAGTTGCTGAGAATGATGTTCTACAGGTTCATCCAGGTCCCTACAAAGAACATGAACTCATCGTTTTTGATTGCTGCATAATATTCCCGGGTGAATATGGGCCACATTTTCACTGTCCAGTATACCATCGATGGGCCTTTGGGTTGATTCCAGGTCTTTGATGTTGTAAACATTGCTGCAATGAACATTCGTGTGCATGTGTTCTGATAGTTGAGCGATTTATAATCCTTTGGATATATACCCAGTATTAGGATGGCTGGGTCAAATGGAATTTCTGTTTTTAGGTCCTTCAGGAATTGCCACACTGTCTTCCACAATGGTTGAACTAATTTACACTCTCACCTTCCCTGAAGGAAACCTGAGGACTGTACCAGTCCTACCTGTGCAGCAGGACGAAAGGCCCGTGGAAGAGTATGGTTTTCACTGTGCTGTGCTTGTCTACTTTTTGCAGGAGTGACCCCCCATTGGGATGAAAAGGCGATTAGGAGAGCTGCGGGTGGGAGCCAGATCCCCACTACAATAAGGCTTTAGAAACCAGGAGCAACACAAAGAAGGCGGGGCCCCACAGCGCCTAAGCCGCTAAGGATGCACATCCACCAGAAGGTAGAAAGACTAGAGAGCAACCTTGCCTGAGTGCACAGGCCACACTTACGTCCAGCATACACGACTCGAACACACACATATAAACACGAAGAAAAATACACATGGACACACATAGACACATGCAGACACACACACACACACACACACAGAGACACACATACAGAAAGACACACGGAGACATCCAACAGTTGCAGACAGCTCCTGAGGCTGTGGGGTTCTGCTCTCTGCCAGGAAGCCCCTCAGGGAGAGAGCAGCCCCCAGCACACAGGCTGGCAGTATCCGGAATTCCCAGCAGGGACAGTTTTCAAGGAGACGCATCCCCCACAGCATCTGAGGAGGCCTGAAGTATCCTGGGGATTCTTGGGGATCGCCCTGGGCATCCCTGAAGCTCCTCTGCAGCTTTCCTCAGCCTGGCTCCGCCCTGCAGAAACTACTGAAATCGCGGTACTGTGGCGACGGTCGACGTTAGATAGGGGGTCGTTGCCCAACGCCGAAGCACTGCCACGGAGGGCCCCTGCCTGGCCAAGCCGCTGAGACGGCGGTTTCCCAGGCCACGGGGGCGGTCACTGTGACGTGACCCTCGGGTGGGCGCTCGCGCTTGCCACCCGCCGACTGCGCATGAGCATTGGTATTCCCGGCTGGCCAGCCGCTATGTCTGCACCCCCACCAGCCGGCAGCAGTGGCTTGGAAAAATCCTGGCAGAGGTGTCTTAGGCGGCCCTTGGAAAGAAGGCTGCAGGCCACAAGCAGGGCAGGAGCCCTATCGTCCTGACTTCAGCGGCTCCCTGAAGCGGTTTTCCTATTCCGGTCCTCTGAAGAGGAAGGAAGCTTCAGAAAACGAGGTGGGTATTTTGGACTACTCTCCCCAGTAGATTCTGGATAAGACGGCATGGGCAGGGACCGGGTCCGAAGGGGCTGGAGATTCAGTCTGGTGAGGTGTGGTGGGGGTCCCTGGACCCCGGAAAGATGCCTGAGACCCTCCGGGAAAGTGTCGGCGAATGTTCCCAGCTCCCTAGACTCACTGCCTCTCCTGAGACCTGGGCCACCCACCAAGGGGCCCTGCCTAGTGCTCTGAAAGCCCAGGGAGCCCTGCTTCTCATCACTGCTGTCCGGAGAAGGCGGCAAGAAAGGAAAAGCTGCGGCATGTGTAGCCTGCAGTAGAGGAGGCAACAACTACATCTGGCCTCCCCTGGGGGCAGATTGGGTGAAGACAGCTTCTCAGAAGCTTTCTGGGGTGAAGCCAAATCCTGAGACGGATATCCAGGCATGTTGCTGAGGACACCGATGAACGCCAGGCACAACATGCTAACGGATTTAGTCACTTTATTGTTTCAACAGAAAACTTCATCATCTTGCCACCAAGTGTTTTGACCAAAATTACTTTGATGGCCTCTACACTGAGACCCCTTGTCAACTTGACCTGTCGAGAGAAAAATAATTCTCAGTGTAAAAAATGCAGATTCTCACTTTTATGGACACAAGTCGAGACTGTAACCGTGTGTGGAAGGTGAATCAGTGGATGAAATCTGTTTCTGAAGGACTGTTTTCACTAAATTCTATTTTATGGCAGGTCCTACCCTGCGGTTTGGTTTTACTTGTTTGCTGTTATGGGCAAATCATAAACACGGAACCTTCATCCCCTCCACACAAGCTTCTAGCATCCAACTTACCTGACAGGAGTTTCATTGTCTCCAGTTCCCTTGCAGGTTGCACATTCAGATCTCCAGTCTTCAGCCTGGGGTTTCTTTTGCAGCACAAAGGCTCTTTGTCTTCTCTCTCTAGGAACTCTTTCCTGCCATCCAAGAGCTAATAAAAGAAAACAGGATAAGGATATAACGGAAATAATTTTCAGAAAGAAATCTTCTCAAAGGTAAGGCTGTGGAAAGGTGTGTAACTTCTTCCAACCTCATGTTTTCCTCCCTCAGGAACGAAGCTCTGTTTTCCTCCTCTGCTTCTCTGGGAGAACTACAATAGCAAGAACAACATGGAAACTCCAGACCATATCGGGGGTTTGCTTAAGGACAAAATAAGTTTTCTCTGTCAAACATGGTGGCTTTAGTTAGGCTCTTGAGGAAATAACTATTTATCATTCATACTTTATGGGACCAGCATATGTTGTGACCATCGATGCCATGGGAAATAAAAAGTAACAAATTAAATGTACTGTATGTATACTTTCATAAATGTCTGTGATTAGCATTTATTCAGAGCATGTCAGTTTTCCGATCTTGTCTGGTGTGACTTCTACAGCTGAAATGCTAAATCCAGTGATTGTCCTACACACGTAGTTTGGCCACAGGTAGGCAGGTGCATGCATCTTTATGGACAGAGAGAATTTCTCAGCAGCAGAAGAAGAGCAGAAGGAAAAGGTCTCACAGCTCCTAAGTACTAGTTAAAGTCAAACCCGTTACAATGCCATAGAAAGCATTCCTGTAAAGTAATTCAGCTAAAATTCACATCGTACAGTTCAGATTACATTGACCATTTCAATGAAGGTATACAGATGTTTAAGAAAGACTGTAAGTACCTGGATATTTGCAGTCAATATGTTAGAAAACTCCACCAATCACATCACAGCCTCTGTGTAGATGTCACCATTCCCACATGCAGACCACTTTTCCTTAGAGACTGGAAGAGAAAGCAGGCACTGCTCCCCAGAATTACTTGGACAGCTGAGATCAAGGATCATTCCCAAGTGAGAGTAGGTACCAAATCATTCTGATCACAATGACATGATACTAGTAATCTGTTAATGTTTTCTTCCCTTATTGTCATTTCAATTCTTCCTCATAGCAAGCCAAGTGTGATTTCATCCCATGGCTAACTGCAGATCATTTAATTTGTCCCTGAAGAAGCAAAGAGTCCATTCAATGAGTAAATCAAGAAAAGGCAATTTAGGAACTATGTCTCTGTTTCCATCTCTCTTGCCCATCAATGTGTTTGAATTATCTCAGGAAGGAAATTAGGAAGAGGCCCTTGAATGCAGAAGCCACATCTACGGTAATGACTTCCAAAGAACAATCCTGAGTCTTGCTCCTGCAAATATCAATCATGACCCATCAGCACTGTCATCTCAAGAACCTACTCAAAATACAGAATCTCAGGCTCTCTCTGACACAGGAATGAAAATCTGTGTTCTTCACAAGAATCCTAACCAGAAAACCTACCAACACAGTAGTCCCTGAAAAAGACCTGAGGATAGTACCATCCCTACCTGTGCGGCAGGACCAAGGGGCCATGGAAGAGTATGGTTTCCACTGTGCTGTGTTCGTCTACTTTCTGCAGGAGTGACCTTCCCTTGGGATGGGCAGGTGATTAGGAGGGCTGCATGTGGGAGCCAGACCCCCACTACACTAAGGCTTCAGAAACCAGGAGCAACACAAAGAAGGCGGGGACCCGCAGCTCCTAAGCCGCTGAGGACACACATCCAGCAGAAGGTAGCCAGACTAGAGAGCAACCGCGATTGAGTGCACAGTTCACACTTATGTCCAGCATACAAGACTCGAACACACACATATAAACACGCAGAAAGATACACATGAACACATATAGACAGACAGACAGACACACACACACACACACACACACACACACACACACACACACAGGTAGACACACGGAGACATCCAACAGGTGCAGACAGCTCCTGAAGCTTCGGGTTCTGCTTTCTGACGGGAAGCCCCTCGGGGGGAGAGCAGCCCTCAGCACACAGCCTGGCAGTACCTGGAATTCCCAGCAGGGACAGCGTTCAAGGAGACGCATTTCCCACAGCGTCTGAGCAGGCCTGAAGTATCCTGGGGATCCTTGGGGATCGCCCTGGGCATCCCTGAAACTCCCCTGCAGCTTTCCTCAGCCTGGCTCCACCCTGCGGGAATCCTGAAATCACGGGACCTGGGCGACGATCCCGAAAGACGGGGGTGGGCCGTTGCCCAATGCCAAAGGACTGCCACGGAGGGCCCATGCCTTGCCCAGCCGCTGAGATGGCGGTTCCCCAGGCCACGGGGGCGGTCACTGTGACGTGAGCCTCGGGTGGGCCCTCGCGGTTGTCACCAGCTGCTTGCGCATGCGCATTTGCGTTCCTGGCCGGCCAGTCGCAATGTCCGCGCTCCCCGGTTGGCTGGCAGCAGTGGCATGGGAAGATGCTGGCGGAGGTGTCCGAAGCGGCCCCTGAAAAGAAGGCTGCGTGCGACAAGCAGGGCAGGAGCCCTATCGCCCTGACTTCAGCGACTCCCTGAACCGGTTTTCCGTTCCACTGTTCCGTTCCACTGAAGGGGGAGGGCGCTTCAGACCGCCAGGTGGGCATTCCGGACTACTCTCCCCAGTAGATTTTGAATCGGACGGCATGGGCAAGGATCGGGTCCCACGGGGCTGGAGATTCAGTCTGGTGAGGTGTGGTGGGGTCCCCAGAAAGATGTCTGAGACCTTCCGTGAGGGTGTCGGCCAATGTTCCCCAGCTCCCTGAGCTCACTGCACCTCCTTTGACCTGGGCCACCCACCAAGGGGCCCTGCCTTGCTCTGCAAGCCCAGGGACCCCTGCTTCTCATCCCTTCTGTCCAGAGTAGGCGGCAAGAAAGGAAAAGCCAGGGCAAACGCTGCTAGCAGTAGAGGAGGCAACAATTGCATCTGGCCTCTCCTGAGGGCAGATTGGGTGCAGACAGCCTCTCAGAAGCTTTCTGGGGCAAAGCCAAATCCCGAGACGGATATCCAGGCATGCCACTGAGGACTTCTATGAATGCCAAACACAGTATGCTAACGGATTTAGTCACTTTATTGTTTTGAGAGAAAACTTCATCACCTTCCGAGCAAGTGTTTTGATCAGAATTGCTTTGATGGCCTCCACACAAAGACCCCTTGACAACTTGACCTGTCGAGAGAAAAATAATTCCCGTTGTGAAAAATGCAGATTCTTACTCTTATGGACACCTAAGTCCAGACGGTAACCGTGTGTGGGAGGTGAATCAGTGGATGAAATCTGTTTCTGAAGGACTGTTTTTACTAAATTTTAGTTTAAGGAAGGTCCTACCCTGCCGTTTGGTTTTACATGTTTGCTGCGATGAGCAAATCCTAAACATGATGCCTTCATCCCCTCCACACAAGCTTTGAGCATCCAACTTACCTGACAGGAGTTTCATTGTCTCCAGTGCTCTTGCAAGTTGCACATTTAGATCTCCAGTCTTCAGCCTGGGGCTTCTTTTCCAGCACAGACTCTCTTTTTCTTCTCTCTTTTGGAGCTCTTTCCTGCCATCCAAGAGCTAATAAAAGAAAACAGGATAAGAATATAAAGCAAACAATTTTCAGAAAGAAATCTTCTCAAAGGTAAGTCTGTGGAAAGGTGCGTAACTTCTTCCAACTTCATGTTTTCCTCCTTCAGGAACAAAGCTGTTTTCCTCCTCTGCTTCTCTGGGAAAGCTATAATAACAACAACAACATGGAAACTCCAGACCATATCAAGGGTTTGCTTAAGGACAAAATAAGTTTCCTCTGTCAAACATGGTTGCTTTAGTTAGGCTCTTGAGAAAATATCTATTTATCATTCATACTTTATGGGACCAGTATATGTTGTGACCATCGATGCCATGGAAAATGAAAAGTAACAAATTAAGTGTACTGTATGTATACTTTCATAAATGTCTGTGATTAGCATTTACTCAGATCGTGTCAGTTTTCCCAGCTTGTCAGGTGTTACTTCTACAGCTGAAATACTAAACCTGGGATCATCTTACACACATAGTTTGTCCACAGGTAGGCAGGTTCATTTGTCTTGATGGAAAGAGAGAATTTGTCGGCAGCAGAAGAAGAGTAGAAGGAAAAGGTCTCACAGCTCCTAAGTCCTAGTTAAGGTCAAACCAGTTACAATGCCAGAGAAAGCATCCCTGTAAAGTAATTCAGCTAAAATTCACATTGTACAGTTCAGATTACACTGACCATTTCAATGAAGGTATACAGATGTTTAAAAAAAACTATAAGTACAAGTGTATTTGCAGTCAATATTTAGAAAACTCCACCAATCACATCACAGCCTCTGCGTAGATGTTGCCATTCCCACATGCAGACCACTTTTCCTTAGAGACTGGAAGAGAAAGCAGGCACTGCTCCCCAGAATTACTTGAACAGCTTAGGTCAAGGATTATTCCCAAGCGAGAGTAGGTACCAAATCATTCTGAACACAATGACATGATACTAGTAATCTGTTAATGTTTTTCTACCTTATTGACATTTCAATTCTTCCTCATAGCAAGCCCAGTGTGATTTCATCCTATGGCTAACTGCAGACCATTTAATCTGTCCCTGAAGAAGCAAAGAGTCCATTCAATGAGTAAGTCAAGAAATGGCAATTTAGGAACTATATCTCTGTTTCCATCTCTCTTGCCCATCAATGTGTGTGAATTATGTCACGAAGGAAATTAGGAAGAAAAGTGAAGACAATATCCAGAAGAGGCCCTTAAATGCAGACGCCAAGTCTACAGTAATGACTTCCAAAGAACAATACTGAGTCTGGCTCCTGCAACTATCAATCATGACCCATCAATACTGTCATCTCAAGAACCTACTCAAAATACAGAATCTCAGGCTCTCTCTGACACAGGAATGAAAATCTGTGTTCTTCACAAGAATTCTATCTAGGAAACCTACCAACACTGTAGTCCTTAAAGGGGACCTGAGGACAGTACCAGCCCTACTTATGCGGCAGGACTAAGGGCCCATGGAAGCGTATGGTTTTAGCTCTGCTGTGCTCGTCTACTTTCTGCAGGAGTGACGCCCCTTCGGGATTTGCAGGTGAGTAGGAGGGCTGCAGGAGGGAGCCAGACCTCCATTACACTAAGGCTTCAGAAACCAGGAGCAACACAAAGAAGGCGGGGCCCCACTGTGCCTAAGCCACTGAGGACGCACATCTACCAAAATGTAGCCAGACTAGAGAGCAACCGTGCTGGAGTGCACTGGTCACACTTATGTTTAGCATACACGACTCAAACACACATATGTAAACATGCAGAAGGATACACATGGACACACATACACACACACACACACACACACACACACACACACAAACTCACACAGAAAGAAAGCCACACGGAGACATTGAACAGTTGCAGACAGCTCCTGAGGCTGTGGAGTTCTGCTCTCTGCCAGGAAGCCCCTTGGGGAGAGAGCAGCCCCCAGCACACAGGCTGGTTGGACCTGGAATTCCCAGCAGGGACAGCTTTCAAGGAGACACATTCCCCACAGCATTTGAGCAGGCCTGAAGTATCCTGGGGATCCTTGGGGATTGCCCTGGGCATCCCTGAAGCTCCTCTGCAGCTTTCCTCAGCCTGGCTCCACCCTGCCTGACTCCTGAAATCGCGGGACCGTGGCAACGTTCTCCGGGAGAAGGGAGGTAATGGCCCAAACTGAAGCACTGCCGAGGAAGGCCCCTGCCTTGCCAAGCCGCTGAAATGGCAGTTCATTAGGCCATGGGGGCGGTCATTGTGACATGAGCGCCGTGTGGTCTTTTGAGCTTGTCACCCGCCACTTGCGCATATGCATTGGCGTTCCCGACTGGCCATCGGCTATGTAGGCTCTCCGGCACCAACCTGCAGCAGTGGCGTGGGATAATGCTGGCGGAGGTGTCGGATGAGGCCCCTAGGAAGGAGGCTCCATGTCACAAGTGGGGTGGCACATGAATGTAATCTCAGGCATTTCGGAGGCTAAGACAGGAGAATTGCTTGTACTTGGGAGGTGGAGATTGCAGTGAGCCAAAATGGTTCCACTGAACTAAAACCTGGGCAACAAGAGTAAAACTCTGTTTCCGAAAAAAAAAAAAACTCAGCATGGTTGCAGGCACCTGCATTCCCAACTTCTCAGAAGGCTGAGTCAGCAGAATGGCTTGAACCTGGAAGGTGGAGTTTTCAGTTGTCTGAAATCACCCACTGCACTCCTGCTTTGGTGACAGAGCAAGATTCTGTCTCAAATAAAAGAAAAAGCAAAACAAAATCAAACACTTCTGTGCTCATGCAATCCTCCTACCTCAGCCTGCGAAATTGCTGGGATTATAAGAAAATGCCACCATACCCTGCCTGGGCCAAGATGTTAATAGAGAGTGGTAACCAGTGTGAGAAGTAAGGTATTGGGGGTAAGCAGTTTCCAGACAGAGGGCACAGCACATAAAAGAGAGAATCTGCATTTTTCACACCGGGAATTGTTTTTCTCTACACAGGACAAATTGACAATGGACCTCCGTGTACAGGTCGTCAAAGCAATTTCGGGGAAACACTTTGTAGCAAGATGATAATCTTTTCCGTGAAAACAATAAGGTGACTAAAATCCGTTAGCATGTTGTGCTTGGCTTCCATGGTGGTCCTCAGCGGCTTGCCTGGACACTGGTCTTGGGATTGGGCTTCACCCCAGATAGTTTCTGAGGTGCTCTCACCACCGGATCCACCCCAAGGGGAGTCCAGTTCCGGGTTTTACTGCCTGTGCCACTGTCTGCGCTTGCCGCTTCATCTTTCTTCACTCTTTCTCTGGCCAACAGCACTGAGAAGCAGGGGTCCCTGGGCTTGGACAACAAGGCAGGGCCCCTTGGTGCATGGTCCAGGTTGAAACGGGGCAGTGAGCTCATGGATCCAGGCAACGTTCTGCTTACACCCTCACGGAGGGTTTCAGGCATCTTTCTGGGGTTCACCAACACCCCACCACACCTCAGCAGACTAAATCTCCAGCCCCACGTGACCCAATACCTGCCCACACTGTCCGACCTGGAATCCAGTGGGAAGAGCAGACCCGGGTGCCCACCTCACCATCTCAAGCACCCTCCTCATCCAGCCGACTGAAACAGGATATTTGGCTCAGGGAGCAACTGAGGTCAGGACGGTCGGGCTCCTGCTCAGCTTGTGGCAGGCAGCCTCCTTCCCTGTGGCCACCTCGGATACTGCCGCCAGCATGTTCCAGTGCCCCTGTGGCCCCCCCTGCCACAGAACACCCACGTTGTCGCTGGCCAGCCGGACACGCCAATGCACATGCATTTGTGGTGCATCATAAGTGTGAGCTCCCACCCAGGGGTAGCATCACAGTGACAGCCCCCGTGGCCTGGGGAACTGCGATCTGAGCAGCTTGGCAATGAAGGGGTCCTCCATTGCACTGCCTGGGCTTTGGGCAATGGCCCCACCTCTCCCTGAGATCGTTGGCAGGGTCCCACCATTTCAGAAGTTGGGCAGGGCAGGTCCAGGCTGAGAAAAGCTGCAGGGGAGTTTCAGTGATCTTCAGGGCGATCCCCAAGGATCCCCAGGATGCTTCCGGCAGGCTCAGATGGTGTGGTGGTGCGTCTCCTTGAAAGCCATCCCTGCTGGGAATTCCAGGTACCACCAGCCTGTGTACTGGGGACTACTCTCTCCCTGAGGGTCTTCCCAGCAGAGAGCAGAACTCCACAGCCTCAGGAGATGTCTGCGACTGTTGGATGTCTCCGTGTGTCTTGCTTCCTTCCTGTGTGTGTGAGTGTATCTGTGTGCATCTGCAGGGGTCCCTGGGCTTCCAGACCAAGGCAGTGCCCCATGGTGGGTGGCCCAGGTCGAAGTGGAGAAGTAAGCTCATGGAGCCAGGGAATGTTCAGCTGTTGGAGGAACAGCAAGGAAGTCCCTGTGGCTGGAGCAGTGTGAGGAGGGTGTGAGAGGGAGAAGGGAGGCAAGACCTGTTGGGCAGGGCCTGCAGGCCTTGGGGAGGCGAGGGAAGTAAAGCAGTTTTTCTTTTAATGTAAGTGTGATGGGAAATACGAAATCAGGAAAGAAACAATTCAATTTAAGTTTCTGGGTTTTTTGTTTTTTGAATCTCACTTTGTCACCCAGGTAGGAGTGCAGAGGCATGATCTCGGCTCACTGCAACCTTCGCCTCCCAGTTTCAAGTGATTCTTGTGGCTCAGCCTCCTGAGTAGCTGATATTATTGGCACCTGCCACCATTCCCGGCTAATTTTTGTAATTGTAGTAGAGAAAAGGTTTCACCATAATGGCCAGGCTTTTCTGGAACTCCTGACCTCAAGTGGATCTACCTGTCTCTGCCTCCAACTTAGGTTTTAATGAAAACATATTGGTTGGGGTTGGTGGCTAATGCCTGTAATTGCAGCACTTTGGGAGGCCAAGGCAGGAGGATCACCTGAGGTTGAGAGTTCAAGACCAGCCTGACCAAGATGGAGAAATCCTGTTGACATTAAATGTTCAAAATTAGCTGAGCATGGTGGCGCATGCCTGTAATCTCAGCCATTTGGGAGGCTGAGGCAGGATAATCACTTGAACCTGGGAAGTGAAGTTTTCAGTGAGCCAAGATCATGCCACTGAACTCCAAACTGGGAAACAAGAGTAAAACACTGTCTTAAAAAAAAAAAACATGGGCATGGTGGTAGGCACCTGTAGTCCCGGCTACTCAGAAGGCTGAAGCAGCAGAATTGCTAGAACCTGGAAGGTGGAGGTTTCAGTGGGCTGAAATCACCAACTGCACTCCTGCCAGGGTGACAGTGCAAGATTCTGTCAAAAAGAAAACGAAAAAACAAACTAAACCAAACACTTCTGGGCCCTTGTGATTCTCCTACCTCAGTCTGCAAAATTGCTGGGATTATAAGCAGGTGACACCATGCCCAGCAAAGGACACTATCTTAGTGGAAAGGGGTAACCAGTGTAAGAGGGAAGATATTGGGGGGTATGCACTTTCCAGACAGATGGCACAGTCCATGCAAAGGCCTTGGGATAGGGCTATGTCAGGGGTCTTGAAGGAACAGCGAGGAGGTCCCTTGGCTTGAGCTGAGTAAAGAGTGGGAGAGAATGAGGAGGGATGGAGGAAGGGTTGGGCAGGGCCTGTGGGCCTGGGGAGGTGGGAAAAGTTAAGCAGTTTATCTTTCAATTTAAGTGTTATTGGCCATCAGGAAGTAGGAAATAAACAGTCCAATTTGAGTTTCTGGGATTTTTTTTCCTTGTGATGGACTCTCACTGTCACCCAGGTGGGAGTGCAGTGGCATAATCTTGGCACACTGTCACCTCCGCCTCCCAGACTGAAGTGACTCTCGGGGCTCAGCCCTGGTATTAGAGGCACCGGCCACCATGCCTAGCTAATTTTTGTAAATGTAGTAGGGACTGGGTTTCACCATAATGTTCAGGCTGTCCTGGAACTCCAGACCTCTAGTGTATCAACCTGCCTCAGCCTCCAATTGATGTCTTAATAAAAAGATATTTGTCGGGGTTTGTGGCTCACGCCTGTAATCCCGGCAATTTGGAAGGCTGAGGCAGCAGGATCGCTTGAACCTGAAAGGCAGAGGTTGCAGTGAGCCAAGATTCTGCCACTGAACTTGAACCTGGGCCATGAGAGTAAAACTCTGAAAAATAAATAAATAAATAGAACTGGGCATGGTGGCAGGCACCTGTAGTCACAGCTACTCAGGAGGCTGAAGCAGTAAAATCACTTGAACTTGGAAAGTGGAGGTTTCAGTTGGCTGAAATCACCCACTGCACTCCTGCCTGGGTGACAGAGCAAGATTCTGTCTCAAAAAAAAAACAAAAAGCAAAACAAAAGCAAACACTTGTGGGCTCATGTGATCCTCCTACCTCAGCCTGCAAAATTGTTGGGATTATAAACATGGGCCACCATGACCAGCCTGGGTCAAGATCTTAATGGAAGGGGTAACCAGTGTGAGAAGGAAGGTATTTCATGGTAAGCACTTTCCAGACAGAGGACACAGCCCATGCAAAGGCCCTGGGGCAGAAGTGTTTGTGGTGTGTTGGAGGAACAGCAAGGAGGTCACTGTGGCTTGAGCAGAGTGAGGAGTGAGATAGAGGGAGCAAGGAAGGATGACAGGTTGGGCAGGGCCTGCAGGCCTTGGGGAGGTGGTGGAAATTAAGCAGTTTATCTTTTAATGTAGGTTTGATGGGAAATCAGGAAGCAGGGAAGAAATTGTCCAATTTGAGTTTTGGGTTCTTTTTTATTTTTATTTTTGTGAGACAGAATCTCACTCTGGCACCCAGGAGGGAGTGCAGTGGTGTGATCTAGGCTCACTGCAACCTTCCACCTCCCTGATTGAAGTGACCCATTGGGCTCAGCCTCCTTAGTAGCTGGTATTACAGGCACTGGTCATCATTCTCGGCTAATTTTTGGAATTGTAGTAGAGACAAGGTTTTGCCATAATGGCCAGGCTGGTCTGGAATTTCTGACCTCTAGTGGATCAACCTGTCAAAACCCATCGGTCCACTGTATTCAAATCCATTTTATAAGCAAGGACACACAAAGACTCAAAACAAAGCTTTGCTTGAAGACTTACCAATCAAATGGAGAGAAAAAAACAACAACAGGAGTTGTAACTTTTGTCTCTGACAAAATAGACTTTAATAGTAACAAAGACTGAAAGAAACAAAGGAGGACATTATATAATGGTAAAAGAATCAATACAACAATAGGAGTCAATGATTATAAATTTACATGCACCCAATATAGGAACACACAGATACATAAGACAAGTTCTCAATGACTTAAAAAGAGACTTGGACTCCTGCACAATAATAGCGGGAGACTTTGACACCACATTGTTGATATTTGATGGATCAAAGAGATAGAGAATTAAGAGGGACATTTATGATTCGATCTCAGACCTGCAACAAGTAAATTCAATGAATATCTATAGAATTCTTTACTCTAGGTGCACAGAACATACATTTTTCTGAGTATCACATTACACCTGTTTTGAAAGCGATGACATAATTGGAAGTAAATCATTCTTCAGCATTTTCAAAGCATTTCACAGACTTAAATGAAATATTGGTTGGCTGTTTGTTTGTTATTTTCTTCCCTTTTTCCTTCCTGTCTCCACTGATAAGTACAATTATCAGCATAAAAAGGGTTTTTAATACCTATTTTTAGATTGCATTCCAGCCTGGGAAATAGAGCAAGACTACTGTTCTCTCTTCCCCTTTCTCTTTCTCTTTTTTTCTTAAAAAAAAAAAAAAGAATGGAGTTACAGTATTGGCTGAGTGAAGAAAGAAAAAAGGAAATTGGTATCAAAATCCTATGAAGATTTTTGTGGATATGGACAAAATAGGTCTATAATTTCTATGGAAAGGCAAATAGAATACCTAAAGTAAATTTGATAAAAGGATAAAGGAGAAATCTAATTTCAAGACTGGAACACCTACAATAATAAAAACTGTGGCTGGGCACGGTGGCTGATGCCTCTAATCCCAGCACTTTGGGAGGCCAAGGGGGGTGGATCACAAAGTGATGATATCCAGACCATCCTGGCCTACATTCTGAAACCACGTCTCTACCCCCCAAAACAAAAAATACAAAGAAATTAGCTGGATGTGGTGGTGCATGCCTATAGTTCCAGTTACTGAGGAAGGAGAATCACTTGAACCAGGGAGTCAGAAGATGCAGTGAGCTGAGATCATGACACTGCACTCCAGCCCAGTGATAGAGTGAGACTCTGTCTCAAAAAAAAAAGACTCTGTAGTATTTCTGGAGGGATATATACATACATTGATGGAATTAAATGAGAACCTGGAAATGTCCTCACACAAAGACTGGCCACTGATTTTTTGACAAAGGTCCAAAAGCAATTCAATGGTGGAAGGTTGGTCTTCAACAAATGGTGCTGGAATAATCAGACATCCATGGGTTAAAAAAAGTGAATCTTGACCAAAGTATCCCATCTTACACAAAAATAAACTCAAAATGGATCACGGACTTAAATGTAAAAATGTAAAAGAATACAACTTCTAGAAAAAAAAAACCTCAGAGAGATTATTTTTTAAATCTAGTGCAAAGCAAAGAATTCCCAGACTTGATACTAAAAGAAAATATTAGATCCCACAAATAAGGGGTTGGAGGAAAATGAGGATGGTTAATGCATACAAAAATATAGTTCCACTGCACTCCAGACTGGATGACACAGCAAGACCCTGTCTCAAAAAAAAATGAATACGATCCGGAATTTGATAGCACAACACAGTGAATGTAGTCTATAATAATTTAGTTGTATATTTAAAAATAACTAAAGAGCATAATTGGATTATTTGTAACACAAAGGATACATGCTTGAGGTGATGACACCACATTTACCCTCATGGGATTGTTATGCCTTGTATGTCTGCATCAAAACAGCTTATGTACCACATAAATATATACACCTGCTATTTATTCACAATTCAAAATTAAAATATATATAAATAAATTGGGCTTCATCAAATTAAAAACTGAAGAACTTTGCTCTGTGAAGAGGATAAAAATCAAGCTCTAGACTAGAATATATTTGCAATATTTGACAAAATATTCCATTTCAAATGCACGATGATGGCTATAATAATTAAAAAGGAAAAATAACAAGTGACAAGAATGTGGGAAAGTGGAACTCATACATTGCCAGTAGGAATGTAAAATAATGCAACTCTTGTCATACAGTTTGGCAGTCCCTCAAAAAGTTAAACATAGACTTGTATGAGCCAGCAATTTTACATTTAAGTATCTACAAAACAGATTTGAAAACATATGTCCACACAAAATCATATACACTAATATTCATAGCAGCTTTATTGATAATAGCCAAAAGTGGAAACAACCCAAATGTCCATCAGCTGATGAATGGATAAACATAATGTGGTGTATCCATACAATGAAATATTATTCAGTCATAAAAAGGAATGAAGTATACTACAACATGGATGAACTTTAAAATTATTATGCTAAGTGAAAGAAGGTAAGTACAATGTGTACTTTCATTTATATGAAATGTTCAGAATAGGAAGATCCACAGTGACAGAAATTGGATTAGGAGTTGCCAGTGGCCAGTTGAAATTGGAAATGGCTGCTAATGTGTATAGGGTTTCTTTATAGGATAATAAAATGTTCTATAATTAGATTGTGGTGATGGTTGCACAAGTCTTTAAATATACCACAAACAACTTAATTTTCCATTTTAAATAGGTCCATTGTATGGTCTGTGAATTCTATTTTAATGAGGCTGTTATATATTTAAAAAAAAAACCAACAAAGACATCTTTAGATAATTAGCCTATTTCCAACCGACTTTCAGTCCAGTTCTGTTTCAGGTATAGCAACACAGGGTAGATGCTAGAGTTCAGATTTCCAAAATATCATCAAAATTTAGCCACACATTTTAACAAACAAAATTCTGAAAGAAATAATATAAGCACTGAAGCATGCTGGACACATCATGACAAATGAGGATGATAAGTGAGTATAAGAAGGACTAAGTCAATCTGTAGAATCCCAGTTTACTGGCAATACCACTTTCTCTAATAGTCAGAGAAAAGAAATACCTGATAAACTTAAAACAGCAAATCTACATTCTAAAATCCAAGTCTCTTACAGATATATAATATTAAGACTCAGAAGAAAAGCTAACATGTCTAGGTCTTTATTAAAAATAGAAGTAAGATTTAGATGGAAGAAAGGAAGGGGGAACAACTTCAATCATCCATTTATAGTATGTTTGATAGGTGCTCAGGTCAAGCAATAAAGGGAACCAATATAAATATTCGCTTGTGTTACTGAAGGGCAAAAGGAGTCTGTGGTACCACTTTATTTTTTTTTTATTTTATTTTTTTTATTTTTATTTTTATTTTTTTTATTGCATTTTAGGTTTTGGGGTACATGTGCAGAGCATTCAATACAGTTGCATAGGTACACACAGGGCAGTGTGTTTTGTTTGCTTTCTCCCCTTCATCCACATTTGGTATTTCTCCCCTGGCAATCCCTCCCCACCTCCCCCTCCCACTGGCCCTCCCCTTTTCCCCCTATAGACCCCAGTGTTTAGTACTCCCCTCTCTGTGTCCATGTGTTCTCATTTTTCATCACCCGCCTATGAGTGAGAATATGCGGTGTTTCATTTTCTGTTCTTGTGTCAGTTTGCTGAGAATTATGTTCTCCAGATTCATCCATGTCCCTACAAACGACACGAACTCATCATTTCTGATTGCTGCATAATATTCCATGGTGTATATGTGCCACATTTTCCCATAGACTGGATTTGGAAAATGTGGTACCACTTTAATGGTAAGTCTGTGTTAAAAACTTCTGTGTGCTTCAAATATATCAATCAAACATCATTCGACATCTAATAGAAAGATAACATGGAAATAACCTTGATTTTGATGAGCTATGATAAGCTATACAGATCGATCCTTGTATTATAAGCCATACAGATCACTCCTTGTATATAGATTCAATTGAGTTAATAAAATCATCAAGTGCAGCCTTGAAAGGGAAAGATGTTGGAAAAGGGCAGCTCTGCACTGGAGGTTGTAGTGCTCTGGTTTTCAGGAAGCCACCCTCAGGCCCTCTCTTGTTACCATGGTGATGTTTGGAGAGCTTACCTAAATACTCTTTGAGATAGCAGCAAACTCTCCACATCCTTTTAGCACCAACTAGTTATGCCATTTCTTTTTCCCCCCCCCACAATTCCACCCACACTCTCATAATCTTATGAATTTGATGAACCTACATGTGTACCTCCAATGTCCAAGGCTGGAGAATGATGCTAATTTGCCTACCCAGGCCAATGAATAAAAGGATTGTTAAGTAAATATGAGGTTAGGAAAAACAAGGTTCTTCAAACAAACAAAAAAATGATATATTTGGAAGATAATGCAGGATCTGCACTACCTAATGTCATGCAAAGCCTTTTCTTAAGGCTTGGCTAATAGTTCTTATGCTCTGCCACTTATCACACTATTATCTTGTTCATACTCATCCCCCTTTCTAGCCCAAGTTTCTTCATTTATAATAAGAGATAGTTGAGCTGTAGAAGTTTCTTTAAAACATTTTGGCCAAACCCATAATAAGAAATACATTTTATATCACAACCCAGTATACACGTATACATACATCAAATCTAACACAAACATTTTACAAAGCAATTCTTACCTTTAATATATGTGATGCACTCTCAAAGTTTCTGTGCTATTTTTACATATTTTAATTGCTGTTTGTGACTTAATAGTTGACTTGTCAGCCTCATTAATGTTTCACAGCTCACAGTTTGAAGAACACTGAACTAATAGGCATCTAAGGCTCTCTATAGTTCTAGCATTCTATGATATGCATTTATCTTCTTTTTAGAATAATGGTAACAATAGCTAATAATTATTGAGCTCTTACTATGTGCCAGGCATTGTTTTAAGCACTTTGCCCATATAAACTAACTTAATTATTCAACAACTATGACTACTTTTTTGGTTGCATTTTAAAAATGAGATAAATCAATGTGACTTATAGCTGCACCAAATTTAGTGGACTACCAAAATACATTTCATAACCTATTTAAGGTGTTTTGAATATATTTTAATATTTCCATTTTATAAAATTTTGTCTTGTCTACCCTTATCATTTTAAACCCTGGAAGGTACTAGAATAAACCTGTCAGATCTGAGAAGAGAAAAAGATCAATAATCTTAATAATACTTATTACTGGCTTTGAAGTTCATATCCTTTCTTTTCTATTATTGTGAAATTGATCCTAAAACAGGCTCTTAGTAATGCCAAATCAGAGAGCATTCATACTTTCATAGGTGTGACTGCTACTCAAGTAGACAATATAATTCTTGGGGAGATGGGCACTATCAGTAGGTTGTCAGTAGAACAATACAAGTCTCCAAATATGTGCCCACAGTCACCATACATCTTTGTTAGTAGTAGTGTAAAACTAAACATTAGTGCTATTTCTTCCCAATGCCAGTAATTATCCAAATACTAAGCACCACTGCCAATATTCATCTTTCATAAATTAGCTGGAAGGACCCAGAATGTGATGAGACAATACTATTATTCATAAATTTCACTGAGCATATATAGTTTAGGGGCGGTTGATGGAATAGGATTGAAAGATTTCAAACATGTTCTCTTTGGATAAACAACAGAGATAGCTGACATTTAATGACCCATATAATAAATGCAACACCAATCCATAATTTCATTTATTTATTCCACAATACTATTGAGTATCTACTATATGCTAGATACTGATTTGCCACTGGAGATTCAGCAGCGAACATAAAGTACCTACACTAAGGAAACTTATTTCATGTTTGGTAAGCTTGGATTTTTGTATATTGCATTTGTTTATGGAGATCCACACTTGTATATTTCCTTTGGTAAAGAGACACTGGGAATAGTATGTTTTACTTATTTAAACTATTTGAGTGTCTTTTATGCATAGCAGTAATGAAGGAACTACAGGAAGCAAAAAAAGAGCAAATCAATTTCTGCTTTTGAAGAGTTTAAGATCTAGTTAATGCAGATCATAATCAGATGTTCCAACTTGGAGCACCTTCACCCCCCAGGGTACATTTGGCAATGTCTGGAGATATTTCTGGTTGTCACAACTGAAGGGGGAGGTACTACAGGCATCTAATGGGTAGAGGCCAGAGATGCTGCTAAATATTCTACAGTGCACAAGACAACCCATGACAAAAAGCTTTCAGGCCCAAAGAATCAAGAGTGCCCATGTTAAGAAACTGAGTTGTGCATACATACATTAAACTTGTTTTTAACTGCAAGTATTAGATGATAAATATCAAATGAGTGATACAGAGAAGAGAAAGATTATCCTAGACTGAATTGGTTAGGGAGGCATCATGAAGCAAATGGGGTTCAAGCTGAAGTGTCGTGTCACTCCTTCACTCATAACAGAAGAAACCCTGTTACCTCTCTGATGTCACCTCTTACCACTCTCCCCCTTGCCCCTCCACAGCTGATTGGCTTTTGCATTTCCTCAAAAATATCAAGTATGCTTCTATCTCATGGAATTTGTTCTTGTTTTCTCTGATTCAAGTGCCATTCCCCCAGAAATCCATATAGCTCACTCTCTTACTTCCTGTACATCTCTGTTCTGTTCAATCTCTTACTAGAGAGCCTTTCTGTAATCATAGTTTCTACAAAACATTAATTCCTGTTTCCTCCACTTTCTTTCCCTTTACTATGCTTTTCTGTCTCCCTAGCAAGGCTATACCTGGCCCATACCAGACACTAAAGTATTCTGTATAGAATGAGTAAATTAGTTAAATATATTATTAACAGCAGGATTCTTTAGCCCAAGCAATGAGAAGAAACTTGAGGGTAGGACCCTGACTACAGTTATCCCTAGTGGCCTAAAACAGTGCCTACTTCATATAGAGACTTCATAAATAGTGAATAAAGAATGATAAACTAGAGAGCCAAAGGAAATTAATATAAACAAAATTAGCTCACAACTGTCTTTAAAAGTATTCTGAGAACAGTTACTTCCTTCTGTGTATACTGGTACATCGAAGTACATCTGATAAATATTTTATTAGTTTTAACTATTCTTACCTGCTTTTTCACTTTACATTAATTCCCGATATATGCCTTACATTAAGCTAAGTTTCTGAAATATTTATATTAAAATTATGTGCATTTGAAGAAGTCTAAAGGCAGCCGTTTACAATCCAATTCTAGTTCTCTATTTTCATTTGCACTTAAACACTACTTCACACAGCCTACACTCAGGGAACCACTACAGATAATTATGCTAATGCTAGTCACAATAGCAGCTAATGTTTATTGCAAGCTTTGTGCCAGGAACCAACCTGGAGGCTGTGCATACATTATCTGGTTTTGTTCATACTGCAGGAAACCCATGTTACTACATTAATGTATATTAACCAACTCTAAATTACTTTCTGTTCCCGGCGCAAAGCCCAAACCCCAAACTCCTGAGCACTGACTCTGCACCCCGATTCTTGCCACTTTCTCTTATTCCTTGCCTCTAGGCATCCTCCTTTCCAGGGGAGCCACAAGTGCGTCTTCCCGTCTCTTTTTGAGAACCGTGACAACCACCGATTCCCCCTCCCCTTCCCCTGTCCTCCCTCCCCAAGATGGCAACCCTGCCAGCACAAGGTCAGACGACCTGCTAGGTAATTTGCGCATGTGACTGCCTAGTAACAGTGTCTCGAGTCCTAAGTGCACCGAACCAGAGGCGGGGTGTGAGAGCTGGTGCGCGCACCCGTAACGTCTTTGCAGCTTCGCTACGGGGCTGAGCTTTGCCTGTCAGCAGGCAGAGTAGGTATTGGCGTCAAAGCGCGCGGTTTTATTTCCCTCCGCTTTGAACGAGGCAAACTAGCTTTTGGTAGTGAAGCAGGTACGCAGTTATCCAACAATGTCTGGTGAGTCAGGACAGCCTGAAGCTGATCCCTCCTATGCAGGGATAGGTTGGCCGAACCCTGAGAGAATTTGGGCTGGGGTCCCGGGAGGGGTGATCTGAAGAGCTGGTGCCCAAGGGTGCATGTCCTGGATTCAAAAGGTTCTTGAACAGATTATAGGCTCACCTCTCCAGTGTGTCACCCCCTCGGAGGTGGTGCCTGTCATTGTGCTGGCCGTCCAAAGGTACCTGTTAGAGGATGAGCCACGTGACACAGTGCCCAAGCCTCCCCTTTATTGCTATGATGTGACTATCTCAGACGAGGTGTACCAGGAGAAGTGCTGTCTGGACCTCAGCTTGAACTGTCTCGTATATCAAAATATTCTTAAAGTTGGCATACAAATGAGAATTTCCAGACTCTCATGTCTTTACAATGAGATAAGGATAGGCCAGAGGAACCTGTGCTTAGGTAACGTCCACTGTGGGGAGACCTCAGACGCTATTTCTTTAGAAACTCCCTTCAGAAATAGAGCACATGAGGAGAAAGCAGAGAGGCTTTTAAGAGGCGGGAAGAGTCATTACTTGGCGATGTGGAATAACGAAGATCCGTATGGAGGTACCTGGTTAACAGACAAGCAACCTGAGGAACTCAACTTTAGCGGTAAGTGTTTGGAACGAATGGCAGAGGGTTATTTTAAAATAGTTTTCAGGAGCTTGCTTGAATGGGAAAAAAATGAAAATGCTTTCATATTGTTAATTGCAAGCCAGGAGTGACAGGTCGACAAGTTTTCTTGAATGACCCAAGGATGCTTAATGAAATTTGCACAGCCCGTGGTTTTTGTTGTTTTTTTCCTTGTTTCTTTGATTGCAAAAGTAGCCAATTCAGGAAGTGTCTGACTACATCTTAAAATTCAGTCTGGCATACGTACTGATGTGGGAGTCAGTATACCTTATACGTTCTTTACATGTTTAATTGTGGTGGAATTAATCTTCGTTTTATTCCCAATCCAGTTGTGGAATTAGTATGTTGTGACGGTTGAAGAGCTTATAGATTTTAATTTAGTGTAAGGGTTGTAAAAATTTGCGGTTTTGCATGTTTTAATCTTCATTCGAAAAGGATGTTCCAGAATGTATTCATTTGTACTTTACATTGATTGAAACCCTGTGTAAGAATTATGTAAATATCAGGTTTTAAATGTGTGGTTTTATGGGATGGCTTGGCATTCTCATTTTCTTGT
Organism: Callithrix jacchus; assembly: GCF_049354715.1. Lineage (NCBI taxonomy): Eukaryota > Metazoa > Chordata > Mammalia > Primates > Cebidae > Callithrix > Callithrix jacchus. The sequence goes on from NC_133520.1 coordinate 1,309,448, forward strand.
TTCTTATTACTCACCACAGACAGTACTGATCTAAGAAGTTCAATTTTTCTGTCTCAGAAGTAGGAAGTTAACCTGAAAACACTAGCTTGTCATCAGCAACTGCTTGTCGATTAAATTTCTTCTCTAAGAAATGAAATTAAGGGGAATGATAGTACTGTATGCATGAACACGTTTGAAATGGGGAAAGAAATAAAATGCAAAAAATAAAATAAGTACTGGAAGAAGAAAGATTATAATTTTCTGCATTACTGCTTTTCAGTCCTTTTTAAAATGTTGTCACAATACTAAGTCATATGTAACCTGGCTGTAACATGTAAGAGCAACAAACTTGAAAGTAAAAGGATAACTTAGCTCAAAAAACATGATGCAATTATAGTCACATTCAGTTAAAGATGTTATAGCAATGTGTAGGCAAGGATGTCTTAAATAACTAAATTTTAAAAACAAGATAACTATTTCTGGGATTTAAAAAGATGGGATGATTTTTATCTCAAGTGTGAAATAAGGCAGTAGTGCATTGTTACTCTAAATGTTGATTACTTTAATTTTTAGAATTGAATATGTAAATGACAAATTTGTGTCCTAAAGAAGAGTTGAGGGGGTTAATACTTTGTGTTTATTTTGTCATACTATCTATTCATTAAAACCATATTTATATTACAAAAGGTAATGTCTGTGTGCCAAAATAAAACCCAATCTGTATATTTAAAACACATTATGTTAGAAATATACCACCCAAGGGTAGTAAAATGTTAGTGATAAAGTCTAGGAAGTGATCATATTGATGTTCACCATAAAATTTGTTCAATTTTGCTGTATATTTCAAATCATCAATAATAAAATATTAGGGAGAAGTGAAAGACCTGTTTTGCCTTCTCTGGTGCCTTCACTTTTCCTCTAAAAATCCCAAACTGTCAGTAGTTTGGTGTATGTCTTTGAAGAATACAAAAGGAAGTAATGTCTCATTGTGTGATTTGCTATTTCCACTAAACACATCTCAGGTATATTTCCTGAACTTCTGTACATACCATAGCATGGGTGTGTCATAATTTCTGTAATCATGCCCATGGGAATAGGTAATTTGTAATTTTAGGCACTTATTTGTTTATTAGTATTAAATACAAGCGTTGTATTTACAAACATCATTAGAATGTACACATATTTTTATTTACTATGTTCAAGTATTGCTGTTGAATGGCTTCCTTTAGTAAAATTGCTGCCTTAAAAGGTATTAGTATCATTTTTTAAATGTTGTGGATATAGACAAATCATCTCCTGAAAAGGCTGTACAAATTCACATTCACCAGCATATGTATGAGAATGCCCATTTCTCCATATCTTACTATTTTAAAATATATCTTTTGTCATTTTTCTAATTAATTTATAGAATTTCTTTGCTAAGGGGTATTACAACTTTGTCTGCAAATTGTTTTCGTGCAATCTATTCTTTTTCTCTTAACTTTGTTCGTGGTACACATTTGTGTTTTGAAACTCTTCACTAAGGTTTACCTTGTACACAGTAAAAACAAAATTTTAAAAATACAGCTTGATAAAATTTTATATACATATACACCTGTGTAACCACCACCCCCTTCCCTTCAAGATATAGAATATTTCTATATCTTGTTACCCCAAAAGTCTCCCTCATGTCTCCTCGTCACTACCCTATCTGAAAGCTAACACATATTGTGACCTCAAAGATAGCTTTAAAATGTAGAAGTTAGCCTGTGCGACAACCTTCTGCCTAAATCTCTCAGGTGGCTCGCTATTGCATTTAGGCAGCAATTCAAACTCTACCGGGGTCTCCAAGGCTGTTCATCAGAGTATGGTGAACTTTCTGAAAAGAGACAAACAGTAAATCTTTTTGTCTTTTGAAGACATATAATGTCTGCCACAACCGTTCGCTTTTGCCATTGTATATAGAAAGCAGCCTTAAGCAGTATGTAAATAAATGGGTCTGGCTGTGTTGCAATAGAACTTTATTTACAAAAGCAAGCAACAAGCAGGATTTGGCTTATAGGCTATATAGTTTGCAGACACCCTGCCCTACAGAATCTTTTACTCACCTCTAATCTCTAAGCCCTCTCCTCCACCATTATGTTCTGGGAACCAGCCTTCTTTTTGATCCTCAAACCACCAGTCTTTTTCCTGCACCTGCTTTCTCCTCTTTCTGAAAAGTTTCTTTCTATCCTCCCGTTTCAGCTCAAATTAAAACATATTAAAAGTGCCTTTTAAAATAAATATTTCCTCCCCCACTTATTATATTACCCTGCAAATGCTCTTCATATAATCATAGCATTCTGAAATTATTTTATTTAGCTGTTTTATTTTCCCCCCTACCTTTTTATAAGATCCATGACTTTTTTTTTGGCCTTTGGGCCATATCTTATAGCTTGAACAATGTCTGGCACATAGTAGGCATTCAGTATTTGTTGAACAAAGGAATGAATGAAATAAATTAATGGTTTTACTAATATTGAGCCACTTTTGAATTCCCACTTGGTCATGATTATTTTTACATCTGTTTACTTAAATTAATTTGGTCTATAGGTTTGGTTTTTGTTTTTGTTGATTTTTGCTAGGGGAGTATTTTTTGAACGAATTGTTTATATTGGTAGAATGAGTTGGAAAGCTTGCCCGTCTTCCTATGCTTACAGACATTATATGTTCATTAAAGGTTTAGTAAAATTACCCTCTAAAACTACCTGAACCTCGTGTCTTGGGCCAGGATTGGGGGTTAAGCGAGACGACTCTTGCAATTGCTTTTAGAGAAAATGATTAAACTAATAATGCTTTTTCAAGAATCCACTTTTGAGAGTAGGTAATTTGCTAGGGAATCTCATTTCACCTAGATCTCAAAGTTGTACGTAGTAATCTACATTTTTTTTACCTATCTTGTCAATTATGACTCCTTTCACAATCCTGTTGTTTGTGTGTTCACCTTTTCTAATGATCAGCCTTACCAGAACATTATTTGTTGTATTGTTGGTTTTTTTAAAGACACTTGGTTTTGCTAATAACAAAGTATATAGTGAGGAGATGTTTTCTACTTAATTTATGCTATCATCTTTAATTTCTTCCATATACTTCCTGTGCTTATAGTTTTCTTGTACTACTTTCTTGAGTTGAATGCTTGGTGCATATATTTCCTTGTTTGTTTCCTCCAAAAACATTTAAAATTTTGAAATTTCCCATGGAAATTGCTTAGGCCGCATCTCCCAGGTTTGGAAGTACAGAGATTTTATTGTTACTCATTATTGATATTTTCTTATTTTATCTTATTTTATTCTTGTATTTTTGCATTATTGAATTATTGTAGTCATTTTTGAAATAACTACACTTCAGCCCAATTATCTTCTTTAGTGTGTTCCATCTTTCAAATACATTAAAAAAATGACAGAAGTGATTTAAACAACCGTGTTGGAAACTAGCTGTTGAGATAACTTAATGTGCATCAATTCATTTTGTTTATATACTTTCATTACCTTCCTGTATTCTGTTTAGTTTTTGGGGTCTAAATTTCACTGATATTTTCAAACTTCGGGGGTCTTTGCTGCCATTTCAAGTGAGAATTTTACTGAGATGGTAATATCTTTATTCTTTTTTTATTTTTTTATTTTTTTAATTATTTTTAATTTTTTAAATTTTTTATTGGATTATAGGTTTTGGGGTACATGAGCAGAGCATGCAAGACAGTTGCGTAGGTACACACATGGCAGTGTGCTTTGCTTTTCTTCTCCCCTTCACCCATATTTGGCATTTCTCCCCAGGCTATCCTTCCCCACCTCCCCCTCCCACTGGCCCTCCCCTTTTCCCCCCAATAGACCCCAGTGTTTAGTACTCCCCTTTCTGTGTCCATGTGTTCTCATTTTCATCACCCACCTATGAGTGAGAATATGCGGTGTTTCATTTTCTGTTCTTGTGTCAGTTTGCTGAGGATGATGTTCTCCAGATGCATCCATGTCCCTACAAAAGACACGAACTCATCATTTCTGATTGCTGCATAATATTCCATGGTGTATATGTGCCACATTTTTCCAATCCAGTCTATTATCAACGGGCATTTGGGTTGATTCCAGGTCTTTGCTATTGTAAACAGTGCTGCAATGAACATTCGTGTACATGTGTCCTTATAGTAGAACGATTTATAGTCTTTTGGATGTATACCCAGTAATGGGATTGCTGGGTCAAATGGAATTTCTATTTCTAAGGCCTTGAGGAATCGCCACACTGTCTTCCACAATGGTTGAACTAATTTACACTCCCACCAACAGTGTAAAAGTGTTCCTTTTTCTCCACGTCCTCTCCAGCATCTGTTGTCTCCAGATTTTTTAATGATCGCCATTCTAACTGGCGTGAGATGGTATCTCAATGTGGTTTTGATTTGCATCTCTCTGATGACCAGTGACGATGAGCATTTTTTCATATGATTGTTGGCCTCATATATGTCTTCTTTCGTAAAGTATCTGTTCATATCCTTTGCCCACTTTTGAATGGGCTTGTTTGTTTTTTTCCTGTAAATCTGCTTGAGTTGTTTGTAAATTCTGGATATCAGCCCTTTGTCAGATGGGTAGACTGCAAAAATTTTTTCCCATTCTGTTGGTTGCCAATCCACTCTAGTGACTGTTTCTTTTGCCGTGCAGAAGCTGTGGAGTTTCATTAGGTCCCATTTGTCTATTTTGGCTTTTGTTGCCAATGCTTTTGGTGTTTTGTTCATGAAGTCCTTGCCTACTCCTATGTCCTGGATAGTTTTGCCTCGATTTCCTTCTAGGGTTTTTATGGTGCCAGGTCTTATGTTTAAGTCTTTAATCCATCTGGAGTTAATTTTAGTGTAAGGTGTCAGGAAGGGGTCCAGTTTCTGCTTTCTGCACATGGCTAGCCAGTTTTCCCAACACCATTTGTTAAACATGGAATCCTTGCCCCATTGCTTGTTTTTGTCAGGTTTATCAAAGATTGTATAGTTGTATGTATGTTGTGTTGCCTCCGGTGCCTCTGTTTTGTTCCATTGGTCTATATCTCTGTTTTGGTACCAGTACCATGCTGTTTTGATTACTGTAGCCTTGTAGTATAGTTTGAAATCCGGTAGTGTGATGCCACCCGCTGTGTTCTTTTTGCTTAGAATTGACTTGGCTATGCGGGCTCTCTTTTGGTTCCATATGAAGTTCATAGTGGTTTTTTCCAGTTCTGTGAAAAAAGTCAATGGTAGCTTGATGGGGATAGCGTTGATTCTGTAAATTACTTTGGGCAGTATAGCCATTTTCACGATATTAATTCTTCCTAACCATGAACATGGAATGTTTCTCCATCTGTTTGTGTCCTCTCTGATTTCATTGAGCAGTGGTTTGTAGTTCTCCTTGAAGAGGTCCCTTACGTTCCTTGTGAGTTGTATTCCAAGGTATTTTATTCTTTTTGTAGCAATTGCGAATGGCAGTTCGCTCTTGATTTGGCTTTCTTTAAGTCTGTTATTGGTGTAGATGAATGCTTGTGATTTTTGCACATTGATTTTATATCCTGAGACTTTGCTGAAGTTGTTTATCAGTTTCAGGAGCTTTTGGGCTGAGGCAATGGGGTCTTCTAGGTATACTATCATGTCGTCTGCAAATAGAGACAATTTGGCTTCCACCTTTCCTATTTGAATACCCTTTATTTCTTTTTCTTGCCTGATTGCTCTGGCTAGAACTTCCAGTACTATATTGAATAGGAGTGGTGAGAGAGGGCATCCTTGTCTAGTGCCAGATTTCAAAGGGAATGCTTCCAATTTTTGCCCATTCAGTATGATATCGGCTGTTGGTTTGTCGTAAATAGCTTTTATTACTTTGAGATACGTTCCATCGATACCGAGTTTATTGAGGGTTTTTAGCATAAAGGGCTGTTGAATTTTGTCAAAAGCCTTCTCTGCATCAATTGAAATAATCATGTGGTTTTTGTTTTTGGTTCTGTTTATGTGGTGAATTACGTTGATAGACTTGCGTATGTTGAACCAGCCTTGCATCCCCGGGATGAATCCTACTTGATCATGATGAATAAGTTTTTTGATTTGCTGTTGCAATCGGCTTGCCAATATTTTATTGAAGATTTCTGCATCTATGTTCATCATGGATATTGGCCTGAAGTTTTCTTTTCTTGTTGGGTCTCTGCCGGGTTTTGGTATCAGGATGATGTTGGTCTCATAAAATGATTTGGGAAGGATTCCCTCTTTTTGGATTGTTTGAAATAGTTTTAGAAGGAATGGTACCAGCTCCTCCTTGTGTGTCTGGTAGAATTCGGCTGTGAACCCGTCTGGACCTGGGCTTTTTTTGTGAGGTAGGCTCTTAATTTCTGCCTCGACTTCAGACCTTGTTATTGGTCTACTCATAGTTTCAGCTTCCTCCTGGTTTAGGCTTGGGAGGACACAGGAATCCAGGAATTTATCCATTTCTTCCAGGTTTACTAGTTTATGCGCATATAGTTGTTTGTAATATTCTCTGATGATGGTTTGAATTTCTGTGGAATCTGTGGTGATTTCCCCTTTATCATTTTTTATTGCATCTATTTGGTTGTTCTCTCTCTTTTTTTTAATCAATCTGGCTAGTGGTCTGTCTATTTTGTTGATCTTTTCAAAAAACCAGCTCTTGGATTTATTGATTTTTTGAAGGGTTTTTCGTGTCTCAATCTCCTTCAGCTCAGCTCTGATCTTAGTAATTTCTTGTCTTCTGCTGGGTTTTGAGTTTTTTTGATCTTGCTCCTTAGCTCTTTCTATTTTGACGATAGGGTGTCAATTTTGGATCTCTCCATTCTCCTCATATGGGCACTTATTGCTATATACTTTCCTCTAGAGACTGGTTTAAATGTGTCCCAGAAGTTCTGGCACGTTGTGTCTTCGTTCTCATTGGTTTCGAAGAACTTCTTTATTTCTGCCTTCATTTCGTTGTTTACCCAGTCAACATTCAAGAGCCAGTTGTTCAGTTTCCATGAAGCTGTGCGGTTCTGGGTCGGTTTCTGAATTCTGAGTTCTAACTTGATTGCACTATGGTCTGAGAGGCTGTTTGTTATGATTTCAGTTGTTTTGCATTTGTTGAGCAGTGCTTTACTTCCAATTATGGGGTCAATTTTAGAGTAGGTGTGATGTGATGCTGAGAAGAATGTGTATTCTGTGGATTTGGGGTGGAGAGTTCTGTAAATGTCCACCAGGATTGCTTGCTCCAGGTCTGATTTCAAGCCCTGGATATCCTTGTTGATATTCTGTCTGGTTGATCTGTCTAGTATTGACAGTGGAGTGTTAAGGTCTCCCACTATTATTTTGTGGTAGTCTAAGTCCTTTTGTAAGTCATTTAGAACTTGCCTTATGTATCTGGGTGCTCCTGTGTTGGGTCCATATATGTTTAGGATCGTTAGCTCTTCTTGTTGTATCGATCCTTTTACCATTATGTAATGGCCTTCTTTGTCTCTTTTGATCTTTGTTGCTTTAAAGTCTATTTTATCAGAGATGAGAATTGCAACTCTTGCTTTTTTTGGCTTTCCATTAGCTTGGTAAATCTTCCTCCATCCCTTTATTTTGAGCCTTTGTGTATCCTTGCAGGTGAGATGGGTTTCCTGGATACAGCACACTGATGGGTTTTGGCTTTTTATCCAATTTGCCAGTCTGTGTCTTTTGATTGGTGCATTTAGTCCATTTACATTTAGGGTTAATATTGTTATGTGTGAATTTGATACTGCCATTTTGATGCTAAGTGGCTGTTTTGCCTGTTAGTTGTTGTAGATTCTTCATTATGTTGAAGCTCTTTAGCATTCAGTGTGATTTTGGAACGGCTGGTACTGATTGATCCTTTCTATATGTAGTGCCTCTTTTAGGAGCTCTTGTAAAGCAGGCCTGGTGGTGACAAAATCTCTGAGTACTTGCTTGTTCGCAAAGGATTTTATTCTTCCTTCACTTCTGAAGCTCAGTTTGGCTGGATATGAAATTCTGGGTTGAAAGTTCTTTTCTTTAAGAATGTTGAATATTGGCCCCCACTCTCTTCTGGCTTGTAGTGTTTCTGCCGAGAAATCTGCTGTGAGTCTGATGGGCTTCCCTTTGTGTGTGACCCGACCTTTCTCTCTGGCTGCCCTTAGTATTCTCTCCTTTATTTCAACCCTGTTGAATCTGACGATTATGTGCCTTGGGGTTGCTTTTCTTGCAGAATATCTTTGTGGTGTTCTCTGTATTTCCTGCAATTGAGTGTTGGCTTGTCTTGCTAGGTGGGGGAAATTTTCCTGGATGATGTCCTGAAGAGTATTTTCCAGCTTGGATTCCTTCTCTTCGTCCCCTTCTGGTACACCTATCAAACGTAGGTTAGGTCTTTTCACATAGTTCCACATTTCTTGGAGACTTTGTTCATTCCTTTCTGCGCTTTTTTCTCTGATCTTGGTTTCTCATTTTATTTCATTGAGTTGGCCTTCGACTTCAGATATTCTTTCTTCTGCTTGGTCAATTCGGCTATTGAAACTTGTGTTTGCTTCTCGAAGTTCTCGTATTGTGTTTTTCAGCTCCTTTAATTCATTCATATTCCTCTCTAAGGTATCCATTCTTGTTATCATTTCCTCGAATCTTTTTTCAAATCTTTTTTCGAGGTTCTTAGTTTCTTTGCATTGATTTAATACATGATCTTTTAGCTCACAAAAGTTTCTCATTATCCATCTTCTGAAGTCTAATTCCGTCATTTCGTCACAGTCATTCTTCGTCCAGCTTTGCTCCCTTGCTGGTGAGGAGTTTTGGTCCTTTCTAGGAGGCGAGGTGTTCTGGTTTCGGGTGTTTTCCTCCTTTTTGCGCTGGTTTCTTCCCATCTTTGTGGATTGGTCCGCTGGTCGTCTGCGTAGTTGCTGACTTTTCGATTGAGTCTCTGGGTCGACACCCAGAATGTTGATGATGAAGTATTTCTGTTGCTTGGTTTTCCTTCTACCAGTCTAGCCCCTTCGCTGTACGCCTGCTGAGGTCCGCTCCAGACCCTGCTTGTCTGGGGTGCACCTCTAGTAGCTGTGGCACAGCGAGGGATGCTACCAGTTTCTTTTTCTGCTCTCTTTGTCCCAGGATGATGCCTGCCAAATGTCAGTCTTTTGGATATAGAGCGGTCAGGGAGCTGCTTGAGGAGACAGTTTATACTTTATAGGGTTTTAATTGCTGAGCTGTGCACTCTGTTGTTCATTCAGGGCTGTTAGGCTGCTATGTTTTATTCTGCTGCAACAGAGCTCATTAAAAAACCCTTTTTTTTTATCTCAAATGCTCTGTGTTGAGGGGTTTGGGCTTTATTTTTGGATGTCCGATCAGGTGTCCTGCCCAGCTAGAAGGCAGACTAGCCACTGTTTGGCTGCCGAGGGTCCGCCCTGCTGATGTGTGATTCGCGCTGTTCCTGCAGGCTCTGCTGTGGTCTCCGGCACGCCCTGCGGCGCAGTCTCTTCCTTGTAGCGTGTTGCCTCAGCAACGTCAGGCTGCGTCAGCAGTGGGCGTGTATCTCAGTAGGGACGGGTTGCCTCGGCAATGGCTGGCTGCGTTAGCAATGGGCGTGTATCTCAGTTGGGGCGGGTTGCCTGGGCAACGGCTGGCTGCGTCAGCAGTGGGCGTGTATCTCAGTTGGGGCGGGTTGCCTGGGCAACGGCTGGCTGCGTCAGCAGTGGGCGTGTATCTCAGTTGGGGCGGGTTGCCTCGGCAATGGCTGGCTGCGTCAGCCGTGGGCGTGTATCTCAGTTGGGGCGGGTTGCCTCGGTAGTGGTGGACGCCCCCCCCCACAGAGTGTCTCGGACCGTCTGCTCGGGATAGTTTGAAATCGCGGTTTTGTTCGTCCCACTGGGTATCCCAATCCCTTCAATCCCCTGGGCTGGCCTACTGTCCAAGTCTCGTTCAGTCTCAAGTCCAGCCCTCTCAAGTCTCAGGTTGCCAGTTTAACAGGGCAACCGGACAAGTGCGCCCTGTGGGGATTGCTGGGTAGGGCCGGCCGCCGCCGCCCCGGCTGCCGGCTTTGCCAGGCAGACCTACTGCCTGGCGTCCCGTGTCTTTTTTATACTTGGGAGTTTCCCCGTTCTGTGGGCAACAAAGATCAGCCTGGAAATGCCGTTCTGACTCACCGTTTGCGGATTCAACGAGAAGAGCTCCAATCCTGGGTTGTTCTCACAGCCGGTAATATCTTTAAACCTCTCTCTTATTTTTTTTGGCATGTAATTGGCATTTCCTTTTTATTTTCTCCCTTCCTTCCTTTAATTCTCAATCTCTCTCTCTCTGTCTCTCTTTCTCTGTCTCTCTCATCTCTGTCTCTCTTTCCTTCTTTCTTTCTTTCCTCCTGACAGAGACTCATTTGTTTTCCAGGGTGGATTGCTGGCACAGATCTTGGCTCACAGCAGCCTTCACCTCCCTGGTTCTCCAGCAATGATTCTCCTGCTTCAGCCACCTGAGTAGCTGGGATTACAGGCATACACCACCACACCAGCTAATTTAGCATTTTTAGTAAAGATGGGGTTTTGCCACGTTGACCAGGCTGGCCTCAAACTCCCGACCTTAGGTGATTCACCCACCTAAGCCTCTCAAAGTGCTGGGATTACAGGTGTGGGTTATTATGCCTGACTTGTTTTCAATTCTTTAATCTCTGAACATTTAGAAAAAGCTTATTAGGCTTAAAGTTTGTTATTATACCGGGTTTTTAAAAATATAATTCGCATATTACAGAGTCTTGTTTTTAATCAATTTTATTTGCTCATTTATCTGAGAGAAATATTGACTTCCATCTATGATGATAGTTTTATCTCTCCTTACATTTCTAAAAGGTTTTGCTTTAGATGTTACTATAACATGTACAGTTTTATAACTGATTAGTGTATTACTGGTGAGTTTCACACTTATGAAATTTGCTTTTGTCACTTTTGCCTTGAATTTCATTTTTCCTAATAGTAATGTTTGCCACTTCAGCAGTCTTTTTTGGTAGCATTTTAGGACAATGATTCTCAAACATGAGAAGGCATGCATATCACCTCAGGAGTGCCAGTCAGAAAAATAACTTAAATGCTTCCTAACTCTAAGAATTCACAAATAACATCAAGAAACACTGCAAAGAATGAATGAGGCAAAAATGAGCAATTGGAATTGGAGACAAATAAGCATTCAAGTACTGACAGGTTCTAATTATACTTACAAAAATAAGAGAAAAAATTAAGCAGAAAAAAAAATTTGGAAAAGTTTGCTAATATAAAGAATATGCCAAAACTTAAGTAAATCATTAAGGCAGTATGTTTGAAATGTTGAACCAAAAAAAAAAAAAAAAAAAACAAAGCCAGGAAAATAAAAGAAAGGTATTTAAAGATATTACTGTATCAGTAAAATTCTCACTTGAAATGACAGAGAAGACCACAAATAGCTAATCAGAACACATGAAGGTCATGAAAGTATATAATCAAAATGAGTTGATGCACAATAAATTATCACAACAGTTTTCAACATTATTGTTTAAATTGATTTTGCCTTTTTTAAAAAATGGATTTGAAAGATGGAAAACACTAACAAAAGGCCATTCAACTGGAGTGTAATTATTTCAAAAATGACTACTATAATCCAATAATGCAAAAATACAAAAATAAAACAAGATAAAATACAGATTGCTCAGCACCATTCGCAGTGCATGGTTTATTAGATCTGGGGTAGGGCCGTAGAATTTACATTTCTAACATGTTCACTGGTGTTAATGATGCTGCTGGTACAGAGACCACACTTGGAGAACCACTGGAAAGGCGGATGCAGTGGCTCATGCCTGTAATTTTAGCATTTTGGGAGACCCAAGCAGGCAGATTGCTTGAGTACAGAGTCCATGTTGAGACGAGCCTAGGTCCAGACCAGCCCAGATGAGCCAAGGTAACATGACAAAACTCTGTCTTTAATAAAAATACCATAGTCCAGGCGTGGTGATTTGTGCCTGTAATCCAGCTACTTGGTGGGAGGGTGGTGAAGGGGGGAGCCTGAGTCTGGGAGGTTGAGGCTGCAGTGAGCCTTGATCATGCCAATGCACTGCAGCCTGAGCCAACAGAGAGAGACCCTGTCTCAAAAAATTTAAAAAAAGAGAGAACCACTGACCTTAGTGCATGCTTGTCCATCCCTTTATTTCCATTTTGTTTTAGGGTTGTTTCTTTTAAAAAGTATATAGCTAAGACTCTGCCTTTTGAGCAAAACCAATTATTTTTTTAAATATCAATTTAATTTATCTATATTTAATGTGAATAATGATGTTTGTACTTGTTCTTGAAATTCTTTTTTTATGTATAAAATATACCATCTTATGTGTTTCTTTTACTTTTGCAGGATTAAAATATTATTTTTATTCTAGTAGTTTGGAAGTTATACAATATATTTGTATTCTCCTAGACTCCTAGTTGCTACTCAATATTTTTGAAAAAAATTATGGGTATATAGTAGGTGTATATATTTATGGAGTACATGTATTAATATTTTAACAAAATTATTTAAACTTATGTGTTTGTTTCAGTCTCCAGAATTATTCTGAATATATAACATACTACGAATGAACAAAATAAGACATTTAGGATTCCATTTGATCACGACACAGTTGTCTTTGAGCATACTGCTATATTAAATTTGAAGTATTGTATTTAGGATTTTTCCCATTATAACTAATTTTCGTTTATAGTTTTCCTTCCTGTATTATTTCTGTTGGAATTTTTCAAGATTATTCTAAGTTTATAAAGTGAAGTGGTAAAATTTCTATGCTTTATTGGGCTCTGGGACAATTTATAGCTCAGGGAAAGAGCTATTCTTTGACATTTGTTAGAATTTTCTTGTAAAACCACGTGAACCTGCTCCCAGTTTTGGAAGCCATCATTAGTGAACTTTTTTCTTTCTTTCTTTCTTTATTTTTAAATTTTTTATTGGATTTTAGGTTTTGGGGTACATGAGCAGAGCATGTAAGACAGTTGCGTAGAAACACACATGGCAGTGTGCTTTTCTTTCCTTCTCCCCTTCACCCACGTTTGGCATTTCTCCCCCTCCCACTGGCCCTCCCCTTTTCCCCCCAATAGACGCCAGTGTTTAGTACTCCCCTTTCTGTGTCCACGTGTTCTCATTTTTCATCACCCGCCTATGAGTGAGAATATGCGGTGTTTCATTTTCTGTTCTTGTGTCAGTTTGCTGAGGATGACGTTCTCCAGATTCATCCATGTCCCTACAAACGACACAAACTCATCATTTCTGATTGCTGCATAATATTCCATGGTGTATATGTGCCACATTTTTCCAATCCAGTCTATTATCAATGGGCATTTGGGTTGATTCCAGGTCTTTGCTATTGTAAACAGTGCTGCAATAAACATTCGTGTACATGTGTCCTTATAGTAGAACAATTTATAGTCCTTTGGATATATACCCAGTAATGGGATTGCTGGGTCAAATGGAATTTCTATTTCTAAGGCCTTGAGGAATCGCCACACTGTCTTCCACAATGGTTGAACTAATTTACACTCCCACCAACAGTGTAAAAGTGTTCCTTTTTCTCCACGTCCTCTCCAGCATCTGTTGTCTCCAGATTTTTTAATGATCGCCATTCTAACTGGCGTGAGATGGTATCTCAATGTGGTTTTGATTTGCATCTCTCTGATGACCAGTGACGATGAGCATTTTTTCATATGACTGTTGGCCTCATATATGTCTTCTTTCATAAAGTGTCTGTTCATATCCTTTGCCCACTTTTGAATGGGCTTGTTTGTTTTTTTCCTGTAAATCCGTTTGAGTTTTTTGTAAATTCTGGATATCAGCCCTTTGTCAGATGGGTAAACTGCAAAAATTTTTTCCCATTCTGTTGGTTGCCGATCCACTCTAGTGACTGTTTCTTTTGCCGTGCCGAAGCTGTGGAGTTTCCTTAGGTCCCATTTGTCTATTTTGGCTTTTGTTGCCAATGCTTTTGGTGTTTTGTTCATGAAGTCCTTGCCTACTCCTATGTCCTGGATAGTTTTGCCTAGATTTCCTTCTAGGGTTTTTATGGTACCAGGTCTTATGTTTAAGTCTTTAATCCATCTGGAGTTAATTTTAGTGTAAGGTGTCAGGAAGGGGTCCAGTTTCTACTTTCTGCACATGGCTAGCCAGTTTTCCCAACACCATTTGTTAAACAGGGAATCCTTTCCCCCTTGCTTGTTTTTGTCAGGTTTATCAAAGATTGTATAGTTGTAGATATGTTGTGTTTCCTCCGATGCCTCTGTTTTGTTCCATTGGTCTATATCTTTGTTTTGGTACCAGTACCATGCTGTTTTGATTACTGTAGCCTTGTAATATAGTTTGAAATCGGGTAGTGTGATGCCCCCCGCTGTGTTCTTTTTGCTTAGAATTGACTTGGCTATGCGGGCTCTCTTTTGCTTCCATATGAAGTTCATTGTGGTTTTTTCCAGTTCTGTGAAGAAAGTCAATGGTAGCCTGATGGGGATAGCGTTGATTCTGTAAATTACTTTGGGCAGTATAGCCATTTTCACGATGTTAATTCTTCCTAACCATGAACATGGAATGTTTCTCCATCTGTTTGCGTCCTCTCTGATTTCATTGAGCAGTGGTTTGTAGTTCTCCTTGAAGAGGTCCCTTACGTTCCTTGTGAGTTGTATTCCTGGGTATTTTATTCTTTTTGTAGCAATTGTGAATGGCAGTTCGTTCTTGATTTGGCTTTCTTTAAGTCTGTTATTGGTGTAGACGAATGTTTGTGATTTTTGCACATTGATTTTATATCCTGAGACTTTGCTGAAGTTGCTTATCAGTCTCAGGAGTTTTTGGGCTGAGGTGATGGGGTCTTCTAGGTATACTATCATGTCGTCTGCAAATAGAGAAAATTTGGCTTCCTCCTTTCCTATTTGAATACCCTTTATTTCTTTTTCTTGCCTGATTGCTTTGGCTAGAACTTCCAGAACTATATTGAATAGGAGTGGTGAAAGAGGGCATCCTTGTCTAGTGCCAGATTTCAAAGGGAATGCTTCCAATTTTTGCCTATTCAGTATGATATTGGCTGTTGGTTTGTCATAAATAGCTTTTATTACTTTGAGATACGTTCCATCGATACCGAGTTCATTGAGGGTTTTTAGCATAAAGGGCTGTTGCATTTTGTCAAATGTCTTCTCTGTGTCAATTGAGATAATCATGTGGTTTTTGTTTTTGGTTCTGTTTATGTGGTGAATTACGTTGATAGACTTGTGTATGTTGAACCAGCCTTGCATCCCCGGGATGAATCCCACTTGATCATGGTGAATAAGTTTTTTGATTTGCTGTTGCATTCGGCTTGCCAATATTTTATTGAAGATTTTTGCATCTATGTTCATCATGGATATTGGCCTGAAGTTTTCTTTTCTTGTTGGGTCTTTTCCGGGTTTTGGTATCAGAATGATGGTCTCATAAAATGATTTGGGAAGTATTCCGTGTTTTTGGATTGTTTGAAATAGTTTTAGAAGGAATGGTACCAGCTCCTCCTTGTGTGTCTGGTAGAATTCGGCTGTGAACCCGTCTGGACCTGGGATTTTTTTTGTGTGGTAGGCTCTTAATTGCTGCTTCGACTTCTGATCTTGTTATTGGTCTATTCATAGTTTCAGCTTCCTCCTGGTTTAGGCTTGGGAGGATGCAGGAGTCCAGGAATTTATCCATTTCTTCCAGGTTTACTAGTTTATGTGCATAGAGTTCTTTGTAATATTCTCTGATGATGGTTTGAATTTCTGTGGAATCTGTGGTGATTTCCCCTTTATCATTTTTTATTGCATCTATTTGGTTGTTCTCTCTTTTCTTTTTAATCAATCTGGCTGGTGGTCTGTCTATTTTGTTGATCTTTTCAAAAAAACAGCTTTTGGATTTATTGATTTTTTGAAGGGTTTTTCGTGTCTCAATCTCCTTCAGTTCAGCTCTGATCTTAATTATTTCTTGTCTTCTGCTGGGTTTTGAGTTTTTTTGATCTTGCTCCTCTAGCTCTTTCAATTTTGATGATAGGGTGTCAATTTTGGATCTCTCCATTCTCCTCATATGGGCACTTATTACTATATACTTTCCTCTAGAGACTGGTTTAAATGTGTCCCAGAGGTTCTGGCATGTTGTGTCTTCGTTCTCATTGGTTTCAAAGAACTTCTTTATTTCTGACTTCATTTCATTGTTTACCCAGTCAACATTCAAGAGCCAGTTGTTCAGTTTCCATGAAGCTGTGCGGTTCTGGGTTGGTTTTTTGTATTCTGAGTTCTAACTTGTTTGCACTATGGTCTGAGAGGCTGTTTGTTATGATTTCAGTTGTTTTGCATTTTTTGAGCAGTGCTTTACTTCCAATTATGTGGTCAATTTTTGAGTAGGGATTTCTTGAAGCTACCAGTATTTCAGATGAAGAAACCGGATTTCTCATGATGTAATGTTCTATGAGATAGAAATTGTAGATCAGATATTTTACTCATGCATGCAATTGTTGACATTTCTGCTTTTCAGAAAAATAACATGTTTCAAAAACTTAATGCAGATAATAAAACCACCAAGAAGTCACAAGAATTTACAAAATGCCTAATATAGTTGAAGAAAATGACAGAAACTTCTCAGGATCCGAAGTAAATAAAGGTAATAGTTGAGAGAAATATCAACCTAAGAGGCCAGTGCTCCATTCAGATGCATCTGATCACAAAGATGTTAAATTTATGTGGGTTGTTCAGCTTCTGACAAGGCAAATTAGATAAACACAGATAAAGTGTCTGCAGCATCCAGTGTGTGCTCTCTTCCACATGTGAGAATGAAACTATGAAGTATGTTGTACACAAGAAGATGAGCTACTGGCTTGAAGCGTTAGATAAATTATATTGTACATAAAACTCAGATATGAGGTTTGTATTTAATATTTGTCCAATAAAATAAAATAATAAGAAATCAAAATAATGTGGAAAAAACTATGAGTTTGACAAATCATATTTGGAAAAGAGGCAAATGGAAAGTAAACTATTGGAAATGTAGTAAAACAATGTAATGCACAGCATACAAATGGCATATTAAAATACACTGAATTGATGAGAGGACTAATAAATTAAATCTGAGCAGAATTAATGTAGTCATATAATTTATAGAAGAAAAATTACACAGGATAAAAATATATTTATTTTATATAAAAATTAGATGAGAAGAAATAAAAAAATTGTTTCCTAGGCCGCATAAACAGGAAGGCAACATGCAAAGAATCGGTTACTATAAGTTTCCAAAAGTGAAAAAAAGTTTAGAGTGTAATGCATCAGGAAAGATAAACTAAGGAATACTTAAAAGAAATAACGGTTTTGGTTATTGTGAATACTGCATCAATAAACATAGGAGTGCAATTTTTTTAATTTTAGATGATTTCACTCTTGTTGCCCAGGCTGAAGCCCAGTGATGCAATCTCAGCTCACCACAACCTCCGCCTTCCACCTTCAAGGGATTCTTTTACCTCAGTCTCTCAAGTAGCTACACCTCTCTCATTTTGTGTTTTTAATAGAGAGAGACTTTCTTTATGTTAGTCAGGCTGGTTTTCAACTCCCTAACTGAGGTGATCCACCTGCCTCAGCCTCCCAAAGTGCTGAGATTACAGGCATGAGCAACCGCTCCTAGCCACCTTTTAACATACTTATTTTATTTCCTTTTGATATATAACCAGTGGATGCATATGGTAGTTCTATTTGTAACTTCTTGAAAAACCTCCACACTGTCTTTCCTAACAGTTGTACCAATTTAAATTCTTACCAACAGTTATAAGTGCCCATCTATAAATGAATGAAGAAAATGCTGCACACACACATGCACACACACATGTACACACACACAGAAATAATGTTCATTAATAAAACAGAATAAACTGTCATTTATGTTGACATGGATGACCTTAGAGGACATTATGTTAAGTGAAATAAGCCAGTAACAGAAAGAAAAATACCACATGATGTCACTCAGATGTGGAATTTTAAAAAGTTGATCTCATAGAAGTAGAGAGTAGAATGGTGGTTACCGTTACTAGAGGCTAGAAAGTGAAGGAATGAAGAAATGGGGAGAGGTTTGTCAAAGTTACAAAGTTACAGTTAGACAGGCAGAATAAATTCTGGTGTTCCATTACACAGTAGGGTAATTATAGCTAATTATAATGTACTGTTTATTTTAACACAGGTAGAAGAGAGGATTTTTAATTTTATTAGCAGAATGCAATAATACATGATTAAAGGGAAAAATATAAAAGTACCCTTTTTGGGTCATTGTGTGGTGTACTGAAACATCACACCTACTCCATAAATATGTACAATAATTATTTGTCAATTATAAATAAAATAGATCTTAAAGAAGGAATAGTGATTAAACTGAATGACTCCAAAAAGAAGAAAAACACTTAAAAGCACTGAGACAGAAGACAGATAACCTACGAAGCTCAGGGCAAACTCTGACCTCTGTATCAAGTCAGAAAACATAAAAATTAATATCAATAAAATATTAACACTTTGGGAGGCCAAGGCGGGTAGATCACGAGGTCAAGAGATCGAGACCATCCTGGTCAACATGTTGAAACCCCGTCTCTACTAAAAATACAAAAATTAGCTGGGCATGGTGACACGTGCCTGTAATCCCAGCTACTCAGAAGGCTGAGGCAGGAGACTTGCCTGAACCCAGGAGGCGGAGGTTGCAGTGAGCTGAGATTGCACCATTGCACTCTAGCCTGGTAACAAGAGAGAAACTCCATCTTAAAAAAATTTTAAAATAAAAGCTTCTGGATAGCATAAAAATCTATTAACAGAATGAAAAGACAACCTATAAAATAAAAGAAAATGTGTGCGTTAAAACCTAAATAGATGTTTTTTCATAGAAGACAAAGAAATACTCAACATCACTAACCATCTGGAAAATGAAATCCAAAACCACATGTGATATTGCCTTGCCCCATTTAGAATGGCCTTTATCAAGAAGACAAAAGATAACACGTTTTGATGAGGATGTGGAGAAAAGGGGACACTGTTTGTGTGAATGTAAGTTTAGTACATTTTTAGGCATTTCTTTCTTTATTTAAAACCCCCATGGAAAACTTTGCAGGTATCTCTAAACGAAAGCAAAACAAAAAACAAAAACCTAAAAATGAAATTCCATATAATCCACAAATTCCATTATTGAGTATATATTAAAAGCAAATAAAATCAGTAATTGAAGAGATAGTGGCACTCCCATGTTTATCACAGCTCTATTGAAAATAGACAAGATATGCAATCAGTCTTTGTGCCCATCGGGGATAAATGTTTAGACCAAATGTGGTGTATACACACAGTGCAATACGATTCAACCTTAGAAAGAATGAAATCCGGCCTTGAGAGCTGACATCGGCCTCTAGTGTGATTGCTCAGCACTGGCTCCTGGCCTGGTCACCGACCCTACAGCTGCGCAGTCCCTCCCTCAGGATGCCCTACCCTTGGCCTTCCAATCACTGTGGCTTTTGCAGTCCGTGAGGCTGCTGCTGCTGCTGCAGCCTTATCTTGGAATTGAAGATGTCTTATTCTGCTTTCAGGACAGAACCATGAACCCAATGGCAGCCGCAATGAGGCTCCCACTCTGCTGCTGGGCGTGACCTCTGAGCCTGCTGCATCTGCCACGACAGAGCCCACCCGCAGCACATCGCAGAGTTGCTCTTGTGAGCAGCGGCTGGGGAGGGACTGGGTCGGCAGGACATCTCTGGGCACTGGGTGAAGGAGAAACTGCAGCCGCCACATCCTGTCTTTCCCTGAGGATGTGCAGAATTACCATGAAATTATGACTTATCATCCTGTGTATTACTAATGGGAGAATTGGAGTCTAGAAAATGTTGTTAGCATTTTAGCCCACCAGTTCCCCAGTAGCTATATTTGAGTAATGAAGTGCTCCTGAATGCATCTGCACAGATTCACTTGCCATGATAATTAGGTGAAAAGTAACATGTTTGTTTTCCCAGAACACAATAGTTATTCTGGAGCTTTTAAGCACCTTTATATGTTATTAGTTAATAATTTTAAGTCAGAATAACTTATCAAAGAAAAATTTGAATGATTGGAACAAGGACTCCACAGCATCTGCTTATTAGTCCAATTCTTCTTGTACCGTATAAATTGTTCCAGGGAGAAAAAGAGAGGACCTATGAAAAATCTGATGAGTCAGCCATGAGTTTCTATCTATTATCACTAAATGTTTCAACTTTGACTGGATTCAATAAAGGTTGTGTTGTTTTGAATCAGTTTTTTTTTAAGTTGAAAGAAACCAAGAAAGACAAGAATATAGACAGTTACATTAAAAACATAGGAACAACATATTGGCCCAGGCACATTGGCTCATGTCTGTAATCCTAGAACTTTGAGAGGCTGAAGTGTGTAAATCACGAGGTCAGGAGTTCAAGAACAGCCTGGGCCTACATAGTGAAACCCTGTCTCTATTAATAATACAAAAATTAGCCGGGCATGGTGGCACATGCCTGTAGTTATAGCTACTCGGGAGGCTGAGGCAGGAGAATCACACCACTGCACTGCAGCTGGGCAAGAGAGCGAAACTTCATACAAAATAATAATAATAATAACAATAATAATAATAATGTATTGGCTGAATGGTGGTAATTGAGAAAGCAATACTTGGGTTAGTTATCCACAAGTATTAAAAAAATTGCACAAACAGGGATTATTGTTCATACCTATGTAACATTTTACTAAATTCATGGTTCAATGAGATCTTGGATTGGAAAGGAGCAAAATAAATTTGTTTAGATACTTGGGGATATTGGTATACAGGTGACCTGTAAGCTGTTTCCATAAATTAGCCATCATTCAGCCTGAGGCCAGATCCACATATAAAAGTCAAAATTTCAACTCTGAACTGCATCCATGTATGAGATTTAGAATCTCAGCAGTGTTGCATGTCTGCACATGTACCCCCAAACCTAAAATTCAATTAAAAAAAATTCTCAGCAGTGGACTCTGTTTATGTATGAAG
This sequence comes from Callithrix jacchus, assembly GCF_049354715.1. Lineage (NCBI taxonomy): Eukaryota > Metazoa > Chordata > Mammalia > Primates > Cebidae > Callithrix > Callithrix jacchus. The sequence goes on from NC_133520.1 coordinate 1,330,386, forward strand.
GTGACAATCCTAATTGTTGTCTACACGTGTCTATGAGAGTCGCAATCTCATCTGTGTGCTGGGCCCTGTTATGTCACTCTCTATACAAGTGAAGGGCTTTATAAAATACATGTGAATGCTGTAATCTTCTGCGAGCATTTTACAATGAGTAGACCAAGGACCATAGATGTTGCCCTAAGCTTAGCTATTAGAGTCAAAATTTCTCCTATTAGCTTGGTGAGTGTAAGAAAGCCATCATCATGACTGTTGCTTAGGCATAGTTATAGGTCACAACTCCACCTGTGAGCAGAACTCTGGGAGGAAAATTACATTACCTTAATGCTTTCCCAGGGAACTGTTAATATATCTCCATGGGCAGGACCCACACAGAAAAGTCACATCACCTCTGTGCTAGGTTCAATGATATGTCACATTGCCCACTGTAGGCAGAACCCAGTCAAAAGAGTCACACCACCTAGGTGCTGGGCCCAGAAGTATGTCACAATCCCTCCTATTGACAGGGCCAAGCCATGAGAGGAGAGTCATATCACCTAGGTAATATTCCCAGATTTATGTTCCAAACATAAACTGGAGGCAGGACACAGGCAGGAAAATAGAGTCTCATCACCCAGTTGATGGACTCAGAGACATATTACCATGCCCCTTGTAGGCAGGACCCAGGCTGGAGAGTCATATTACCTAGGTATTTTGGTGAGGTATATGTCACAATTCCAACTGTTGTCAGGATTCATGCAAGGGAGTAAAGTCAATCTGATGCTGAGAAAAAATTATATGTCCAAGTCACACCTATAGGAAGGTCCAGGAATGAGATCCACAGTCCCACATATATTCTAGCTCCAGGTGCAAGAGACAGCACCTTCTGTGAATTGTGTTAAATACACAAATCACAATCTCAATGCTGGGCAGAATTCAGTCAGGAAAGCTCCAACCTCACCTGCACATACTGTCTAATTAGAGTCATCACTGCCTTACACGTGTGCTGAGTTTGAGTATGAACGTCACCATTCTACCTGTGAGGTGGATCCATGTATGAGAGGTCACAATATCAACTTTAAACTGATCTAGATGTGATATTCAGAACCTCAACAATAGGCTGTGTCCATGTGGGAAGATGACATTTCTCACTGTATGTTTTGAGTGCAGAGAATAGTCACAATGTCACCTGTGTCCTGGATCTTTATAAGGCATCCTCTGTGTCACTTAAGGGCTTCATATAGTATGCACTAGAATGAAAACCTGCTCTGAGACCTTCATGATGGTAGAAACCCATGACCCTGCATGTTGCCCTAAGTTCAGCCATGAGAGTCAACACTTACCATGTCTGGGTCCAGGTATGAAAGTCATCAGTGTGCCTGTGAACTGGGTCCATAAATGAGCCACCCTGCCATTTGTGGATGGATTTAGATATGACAGTCTCAATTTCACCTGTGAACTGTTTCTGTGAGTGAGATCCAGGCCCTCGTGAGTGGGTTCTGTTCACATTTAATTCTAACTGTGGACTGTGTGTGCATACAAGAGTCACAATCAGGATTTTGAGTTGGGCCCTGTTTTAACAGTATCTGTACCATTTCAGGGCATTATACAGTATGCATGAGTGTTGTGATTCTCTGAGACCTCTGAAACATTGGAAGCCCAAGATCTTATCTGTTATGTAAGACTGGATACAACAGTCAACATCTCTTCTACTACCTGGGATCAGGCATGAGAGACATTGACATGCCTATGAGCTGGGTCCAGAAATGAGTCACCTTTCAACCTCTTGCCAGATCCACATATGACCATCCCAATACTAACTGTAAACTGTTTGCACATGTGAGATTCAGAACCTCACCTATGGACTCTGTTTATGTGTGAGAGTGACAATCCCAATTTTTGGATGGTGTAACAATGAGAGACAAAATTTTACTTCTGTAATGGACTCTTATAAGACCCAAGTATTTTATAGAATATTCATGAGTTTCATAATCATTTGTAATCTTTATATGATTAGAAGACCCAGAACTTTACTGATTGTTCTGAGCTTAGCTGTAAGAGTCAAAATCTCTTGTATTGGCCAGGCTGTTATATGACAGTAGTCATTATTCCTGTGACTTGAACCTAGGTGAATGTCACAATCCTGCCTGTGGAAAGAACCAGGCAAAAGAGTCACAGCACCTGAATATGAATATGAGTCAGGGATATACTAGTATCCCCCCTGTAGGGTGCCAGGGTATCCTACACTCCACCCATGGGTACCTTGAGTCCAGAGATGACAAAGAAATGAGACAAAGACAAGTTAAGAATGCATAAAGTGGGACAGGGGGGACAATGTGAAAAGATGGCTGCAAAGACCGTGAGCTCTGGTTTTCACAATATTTACTGAATACAATCAGTTTTATCTATAGAAAAATGGTGGGGTGAATCATTGAAAAAGAAGCTGTGCATCAAACATAAGATTGATGATAGCAGTGGCAGATTATGTGAGTTTTTCAATAACTAACAGTGTATGCTTATCTGGTATATAAGTGATAATGCAGCTGGTGGAAGCAGACTTAGCAAGGAGCCTATGTATCTAGTTACATTCCAGTGCTTCAAGGGGGCATTATGTCATTGGGCTCGATGTTTAAAATCCCACTCTGTACCTGGGAACATGCTGGCAATAGAGAAGCCTTCTTCCCCAGATGCCTCCTGTGGCCTTCCGAGTTTATCTTTTCTGATTTCTTTTATACCTTATTTATAACCAGTTTATGTAGGCACACTGTAAACCCTTCCTCCATTGCTGATTACCTCAACACCCCCTGTGAGTTGAGTGCTTGTAGGAAATTCACATCACTATGATGCTGGGATGAGTGATGTGTCGCAATGTTTCCTGTGGGCAGAACCCAGGCTGAAGGATCACATCACATGAGTTCTGGGCTCATCAATATGTCACTACCCACTTTGAAAACAGCACCTAGGCAGGAGAGGACAATCACATCACCTGGAAAGGAGACCAGTGGTATATCACAATGCCACCTGTCAGTAGGCAGGAGGGCCATATTACCTAGATTATTGGCTTAGGTGTATGTAACAATTAAATCGTGGGCTTTATTAAGGCAGAAGAGTCAAATCCGTTGAGTGTGGGGATCACTCCTGCGAAGGGCCCTTGACAGGACCCTCGCCATCTTAAGCTTGAGCCCATACATGTTTATCCTCTCCTGGAGGCTGTTGAGCTAAGGGAAAGGAGGAAGTCTGGTTGCACTGATTTTATAAACATCAATCTTTGCCTCTGACATTTGCAACAGAATGGCTGAGCTCAGGCCTTGTGGTCTAAGGAGACATTGTATGGTTAGACATTGTGTGCCTCCTCGTTCCTTCTCTGCACAATAACTCTATGACTTTGTTTACCTCTGCTAACTCAATCATATTGTTTGCATATGATCCTATATGAATAGGCAAGGTTAGAATGACATTTGGAAAGGTCCAGCTATACCTTGTTAATGATCTTACTTGCTTGCTTAACTGAATTTAGAGAAACACATGTTTAGATTTATGATCCCCTTTTTGCAAACTTTATTGTCCCTTTGTTGTACACCCTTTGATTAAGAGTCTTACTTTCTGTACTCCTTTCCTTGCGATTTTTTGTTCTTGATTTTATTTCAAGATACAATAGAATGTACGTCACTCCTCAAGCACTGAAAGGTATATAACCTGTAGTTTTCACAAATAAACTTGCTGTCTTGGTATTACTTGCTCTGGCATTCCCTGGCAGTCCTCCAGATCCCACTCTCTATCTATCTTTTCTTCCTCGCACTCCCTCTTCCAGGTTAAGAACATTTGAGTGGGGCTGAGGCTCTCTGCTGGTCGGAAGCCCCCCGGCAGACATTCCAGACCCCCACATCTGGCTCCCGAACAGGGACCCTGGACACGAGGGATCACAGTGACGCTCAAGTTATAAAGGTGAGGCTGCAGCAGCAAGTTTGGCTTTTCTCGTAAGTAAGCTCTCTACTTTTGATTTTGTATAATATTAATCTATTTTTTCTCTCTTTGTTGTACATACAAGTCAAAGTAAACAAAATTTCTAAGTTTCATCTGGAGTAAAACATGAGGCATATAGACTGTAAGGAGTGTAACTTGTTTATACAATTATTGAAAAAATGATTAAGTCACATGGGCATGATATTAAGCTAAAAACTGTAGAGGAGTTTGTGCACATTATTCGTGAAAATTGCCCGTCGGTTCCAGAAAGAGGAATATTAGAGGAAACTGCATGGGATGAAATTGGTGAGAAAATTGAACAATATACCTCTCATAATAAAGCTTTACCTCAAACTGAGGTTTTACTTTCTATTTGGTCTAAACTTAAGGACAGTGTCTGCTCCTCTCAAGCGGAACCTGCTCGCCCTTGCTCTCACAGTGCTATTTCTTCCCCTGCTGCTGCTTTCTCCCCTCCTCCTTCTGAACTTGATCCTCTTGATCAAATGGAGCATGGTATTAACCATTCTTCTTCTAGACATCCACCTAGCTGCCAACTTGTGACACAAGTTGGATAGCTGCCAACCTGTGACAGAAGCTGTTTCAAAAGAGCCTGACAGGTATGTCTCCCCACATAACACCCCTCGCTGTGATCTTAATCCAGTAACTCTCACCCTTCCCTCGGACCTTTCTGATCAAGTCAGAGACTTTCTTTCTCTTTGCTCTAAAGCACTCACCTTGCAACAACAACACTGCTTTCCTGTTGCTCAGGCACCATCTTCTGTACCTTCTGATTCTTTGGTAATTAGATCCACCCCCATTGCTTTTATCTCCCCCTTAACACAAGCCATGATGTCTAGGCATAAAGGTTTTGTTGACGCCAATAGTACATCATTATATCCTCTTATAGAAGTTACTAATAATGCAGGCAATGCCACCCGTCATTATGAAGCTATTCCTCCTAAGTTCCTGAAAGATCTTAAGGAAGATCTTAAGGAAGCCGTCATGCATTATGGCCCAATAGCACCTTACACTTTGTCTATTTAAAAAAATTTTTCAACAGATGCCTGGCCACTGGCTGAATGGATAAGACTAACTAGAGCTTGTCTTTCTGGTGGAGATTTTCTGTTATGGAAAGCCTATTATGATGAGGCTGCTTTCAATCAGTCTGAGTGCAATCAGCGTGCCGGTAGCCAGGTTACTTTAGATATGCTTGTGGGCAGAGGTGCTTTTGAAACTTTACAAAATCAAATTTCCCTTTCTGATGAAGCTTTGTTACAAATTAATACATTAGCTCTAAAGGCATGGCGCCAACTTCCATCTAAGGTAGCTAAGACAGAGGAGCTGTCTAAAATTCGCCAAGGATCTGATGAACCATATCAGGAATTTGTTTCGTGTCTCTTAGAGGCAATTACTCATCACGTTGGCGATCAGGAAGCCAGCTCTATGCTGTCCAAACATTTGGCTTTTGAGAACGCTAATGCTGCATGTCAGGCTGCCATAAGACCATGGCGATGTGCCACTATTTCTGATTATATTAGGATGTGTGCAGATATTGGCAAAGCATATCAAAATGGCTTAGCTATGGCTGCTGCACAGAATGGCATGACAGTGGCCGCTTTTTTAAAGCGACAGTCTCAAAATTCTAATATCAAGTGTTTTCACTGTGGTTTACCTGGCCATGTAGGAAAGAAATGCCCATCTGGACAACAATTGGCTTTACCTGCCCCTGCACAACCATCTATGCAACTTTTAGCTCTCCCTGCACCACCCACATCAGAGAAATCTAAAACTCGGCCTCCTGGTGAGTATCCCCATTGTCATCGTGGAAACCACTGGGCCAATGAGTGCAGATCCAAACGGGATGCACAAGGTAATCCTTTGATGCCCCGTTTGTGAAACTCCCAGAGGGGGCAGGCTTGGCCCCAACAAATCGGGGCACCTCTGGTACAAACCTCACAAGTCACCACAAATCCATTTGTGACCTCCGCCATGCCACACCCAACAGTGCAGGACTTGGCCTCTGTTCCTCCACCCAACAGGTATTAACACCTAAATCAGGTGTTCATTTAATACCAACTGGCATCTATGGCCCTCCACCCTTTGGGCACGCAGGTTTAATTTTTGGGCATAGTTCCTCCTCCCTTTGAGGTTTACAGATCATACCTGGGGTTATTGATAATGACTATACTGGAGAAATCAAAGATATTGCCTGCTCTCCTTTAGGTGTCTGCACTATAGACCCAGCTCAGCCTTTTGCTCAGCTCTTGTTAGTTCCTGTTAATGTATCAATTGGACATCCTTTATCAAAGGAAACCAGAGGATCTAAAGGTTTTGGCTCCTCTTCTTATGCTTATTGGATTCAGTCCATCTCAGCTAACAGACCTGAGATGACTCTTAACATTAATGGTAATACTTTTAAAGGAATTTTGGATACCGGTGCCGATGTTTCATTCATCTCTTCTATACATTGGCCTTCTGCCTGGCCACTTACTGTGGCAATAACCTCTATACAAGGTATTGGCATGAGTTCCAATCCCCAACAGTCTGCTACTTTATTGTCTTGGACAGACTCTGATGGTCATTCTGGTACTTTTCGCCCCTATGTCCTCCCAGGCATTTTCATTAATTTGTGGGGCAGAGACATTTTGGATTTATGGAAGCTAATTGCACACAACACTGCTTTAAATATTATGCTTAAACAAGGATTCCATCTGGCTAAAAGTCTTGGTAAAAATCTGCAGGGCTCTTCTGAGCCCCTGCCTGTACAGGTGAAAGCTGACCATGCCGGTCTTGTGTGGTTTTAGAGGGGGCCACTGTAACTCCCTGTACTCATGCTGATCCCATCACTTGGATATCTGATGCACCCGTATGGGTAGGGCAGTGGCCCCTCCCTTCTGAAAAAATTTTAGCAGCTCGCAAGTTGGTTTGGGAGCAACTCGAAGTGGGCCATATCAGACCCACTAATAGTCCTTGGAATTCTCCTATTTTTGTTATCAAGAAAAGGTCTGGCAAATGGAGATTGTTACAGGACCTGAAAAAAGTTAATGAAACCATGGTGGTTATGGGGGCACTTCAACCTGGACTGCCCTTCCCTGTTGTAGTTCCACAGGAATGGCATATGTTTGTTATTGATTTAAAGGATAGTTTCTTTTCCATTCCATTAGCTCCTCAGGATTGTAAACGTTTTGCCTTTAGCATACCAGCTACTAATTATGACAGACCTTATGAAAGATTTGAATGGGTTGTCTTACCTCAGGGTATGGCTAATAGTCCTACTTTGTGTCAATCCTATGTTGCTAAAGTACTCTCTCCACTTCATCATCAACTTCCTGAGGTCTTACTGTTACATTACATGGATGACTTACCCTTAGCTTCACCCACAGAGAGGCTTCTTTTTGAAATCTATAACTCTTTGCAGGCATGTTAATTAAGTGCTAATCTTGTTGCTACTGACAAGGCTCATCTAGTTACTCCTCATCATTATCTAGGCAGGCTTATTGATTGTCATCAGGTTTCCTCTAAATCTCCTGTATTGGTTACAAGTTATTTAAAAACTCTTCATGATTTTCAAAAGTTTCTTGGAGATATTAATTGGATACGCCCTAGTTTAATATTAACTACTGGTCAATTGAAACCTTTGTTTGATATTCTTAAAGGTTCCTCTGACCCTAAGTCTCCTAGGCAACTGAAAGAACCAGCTAAGCAGGCTCTACAGTTGGTTAATGAGTTTCTAAGACAACAAAAACTTACCAGAATTTCTGTGAAAACTTCTTGGTGTTATTGTGTACTTCACACACAGTACACCCCCACTGGAGTTTTTTGGCAACAGGGAGTGGTGGAGTGGCTCCATCTGCCGGCTAGTAGAAGCAAAGTCATCAACCCTTACTTTGACCTCGTAGCCACTTTGGTTGCCAAAGGCTGATCCAGAGCCCTAACACTCTTTGGTTATGAACAATCAAAGATAGTTGCTCCTTATAATAATTCACAACAACAATCGCTTTGGACATTTTCTGATTCTTGGCAGATTGTCTTTGCTGGATATCCTGGTAAATTTTTATGTCATTATCCTACTGATAAATTTCTCCAATTTTATTCTCAATGCTCTCATTTTTCCACAAGTTTGTGTAAAAACCCCTTTGCCTTCCGCTTATTTAGCCTTTACTGATGAATCAACATCTGGCATCGCTGCTGGAGTAGTTAATGATCAATCCTTTACTTTTCAGACTGAGAAACGCTCTGCACACAGAGTAGAATTACTTGCTGTTCAACGTGTGCTTTCAAATTGGGATTTCCCTTTAAATTTATATTCTGATAGCCAATATGTTGTTAACTTAGTTCAGAACCTTGAAACAGCTCCATTATCTTTCTCAGACTCTTCTTCCATAATTTCCTTGCTCTTATCTCTCCAACAGGTTCTTAGACGCTGTTTCCATTCTTTCTTTATAAGGCATATCAGAGCTCACACTAACCTACCTGGACCCTTGGCTACTGGAAATTCTGCTGCTGACATCATAACTCAAAATATTTTTCCTGCTCTTTCTCCTGTACAGCAGGCCGAGTCTTCCCATGCTATACATCACCAAAACGCGAGAAGTCTCTGACTACAGTTTCACATTACCAGGGAACAGGCAAGACAAATAGTTAAACAATGCCCTGCCTGTGTTTCTTTTCTCCCACAGACCATTCATCTTGGAGTTAACCCATGCGGTTTCCAACCTGCTCATGTTTGCCAGATGGATGTTACACATTTTATTTCTTTTGGTAAGCTTAAATTTATTTATGTAACCATTGATAGCTTTTCCCACTTTCTTGTAGCTTCTGCCCACAATGGAGAAGCAGTTAAGAATGTTATTTCTCATTGCCTCTTGGTCTTTTCTATTATTGGTTCTCCTAATATTTTAAAAACTGACAATGGTCCTGCATATACTAGTAAAAGTTTTCAGTCATTTTGTTCACAATTTCAAATCTCTCATCGTACAGGTATTCCTTACAACCCTCAAGGCCAGATTATCGTTGAATGCTCTCATACTGTTCTCAAAAATCTACTATCTAAACTGAAACATGATTCTAATACTGTGTCTTTTTCCAAGTTTCCACATGACTGGCTTCATCATGCACTCTATGTACTAAACTTTCTCACTTTGGATGACAACAACTGTTCTGCTGCTGATCGCTTTTGGCATCCTGATCATAAGTCTTGCCCCAAAGTTATCTGGAAAGACGCCCTTTCTAATTAGTGGCATGGCCAAGATCCAGTCCTCATATGGGGACAAGGACATGTTTGTGTTTTTCCTAGGTCTGCTGATTCACCTATTTGGGTTCCTGAACACCTTGTGAAGCATGAACATAAACAACAAACGAAGTCCAAACTCCTTGATCCCGAGATTTCATCAACTACAAGTGACGGCTTCTGCTCGTCACAGATGCTGGTCCTGACAGAACAACAGATGTAATTCGTGATACCGTAATGTGTCTCTACCTTCCTGGAATCAACTTTGCCATCTTAGTGCTGAAGCCTCTAATCTTGTTCGGCAACAAGGACATTTTAGAAATCTTGTTACCTTGTTTCTAGCCATGATTGCTATTTTGGCTTGTGAACAAGCTACTGCTTTTCCTGTTCCTCATTCTCCCACCTCTACCCGCCACACACTGTGGGCTTTTGTTCCTGATTTACCTGTCTTAAAACCTGTTACTTGGGATGATCCTGCTTTTCCTGTTTACATTAATAATACCTCTATACTTGGTTTTCCTTCTTCCTCTCATATTACTCCTCAACTTGCCAATTACACATATACAGCTCAGGCCATTGCTCCTCCTATGTGTTTTTATGCTTCTTTTATATATGATAAATTTTCTTACAGTGAATTGTGTCTCTTTACAACCTTCCCCTCCTCTGCCTATTCCTAGAGACTTTTATTTTCCTCTAGGAGTTAAACAATTACGAACATACAACGGCCCTTTCACTCTCTTCCCTGCTGAGTCTATTTCTGTAAGAGATTGGACACTATTTTATCCTAGTATTCGGGAATCTCCTAAAATTTGTTCTCCTGATTTTCCTTTCATGGAACTACCAGCTTGTCACTCTGGCAACACTCCCTTTAATCCTTCTCCTCCATGGCAATTTTGTTATCCTAATCAAAAACAAGCTCTGTATTATACTCTGCCTTCTGGTTTTACTTTGTATGACTGGTCCATCCCTAACCTTTTAAGTGAAGATCTAACTCATGATGAAATGCCCAGTGGGTGGAGCACTCCTATTTTTACCCCTCATAAGGGCACAATTTAAACCTCTCTTTGGAAATTATTTTTGTCTGTGTACACCAGTTATTATTTTGCTGGCTCTAATAGCCGTGCCTATCCAGGTAAACGTCATGTATACATTCAATCTTGTGTTGCATCCCCCTATGCTATTTTACTTGGTAATGTTTCTTTTTCTGAAAACAATGGGCATTATTCAATTTCTTGCATTAATTGTACCCTCACCAATTGTATGGACTCCTCTAAGTTTCCTACTTTTACAATATGGATTGTTCATCAACCTCCTTATGTTTTGCTTCCTGTTAACATTTCTGGTGATTGGTATGATGAAAAATCCTTAACAATTTTTCATGAAGTTCATGAACTTCTGTTAAGACCCAAACAATTTATTGGTATTCTCATTGCTAGTATTATAGCTATTGTTTCTGTTGTGGCTACTGCTGCCACTGTGGCTGTTAATCTCACTCATAGTGTTCAAACTGCTTCTTATGTTAATCACTTGGCAAAAAATATTTCAGATACTATGGGAACTCAAATGGACATTGAAAAGAAAATTGAGGTTAAACTTAATGCTTTAGAAGAATCTGTTAACATAATTGGAGATACGGTGTATAATATTCAAAATTGTCTTACTCTTCATGGTCACCGGGATTTTAAGTATATCTGTGTTACTAATACTCCCTATAATGATACTCATTGGAAATGGCCCGTAGTTAAGGCTCACTTGCAAGGTATATGGAGTCATAATAATATGTCATTCGATATTCTTAAATTGCAACAAGAAATTTATGCTATTGACTTTTCCCACAGAGAGCTTCCTGAGGATGCCACAATTGCTCATGACATCGTTAACACTCTGTCTTCTTGGACCCAGGGCTTCTACCAGCCATCATTTTCTTCAATCATTGCAGTTGGTGGCTGTATTCTGTTACTAATCGTGTGCCTACCTTTCATCTTTCGCCTTGTGTTCTCCTCCCTCCAGAAGATGCAGCTTAAATTTTTGAGTTGCACTGAAAATCTAAAAATGGAAACAGTTTATAGGGAGAGGACTCAAGATGGCACAGTGAGAACAACCCAGGATTGAAGCTCTTGGCGAATGAATGGAGAGGATGAGTCAGGGACGCATTTCCAGACGGATCTTTGTTGCCCAAAGAACGGGGAAATTCCCAGGTATAAAAGAGATGTGGGATGCCAGGCAGAGGTTTTGGCTGGTGCAGCCAGCAGCCGGTGCAGCCGGTGGCTGGTGCTGTAGCTCAGTGGCTCTACACAGCGCTCCTCACAAAGTGCACTGGTCCGGGTGCCCTGTTGAACTGGCAATCTGAGACTTGAGAGGGCTGAACTTGAGACTGAATAAGACTTGGACAGTGAGCCAGCCCAGGAGATTCCAGGGAAACAGCGTTTGGGGTAGCACAGTGGGACAAACAAAATGGCGATTCCAAACACTCCCAGTAGAGAGGATCCCTGAGGGCACAGCTGAACCCAGGATGGTGCAGCTCTGTGGGGGAGGGTCGTCTTCCATTACTGAGGCAATCCGCCCCTACTGAGGTACACGCTGATTGCTGATGCAGCCTGCTGTTGCCGAGGCAACCCGCTACAACAGAGAGACTCCGCCAAAGGGTGTAGCCAGTGGCAGCAGGGCGGAGACTGCAGCAGCATGGCAGAGTGTGCAGCAACAGAGAAAACTTCACACTAGCAGGGCAGAGCCTTGGCAGGCAAATAGTGACTAGACTGCCTCCTAGCTGGGCAGGACAGCACAACAGACACTCACAAAGAAAGCCCCAAACCCCACGAGACAGAGCATCTGAGAAAAAAAGGGTTTTTTAATGAGTTCTGTTGCAGCAGAATTAAACGTAGCAGACTAACAGCCCTGAATGAACAACACAGCTCACAGCTCAACACTTGAGCTCCTATAAAGTACAGACTGTCTCCTCAAGCAGCTCCCTGACCCCTCTATACCCAAAAGACTGACATTTGGCAGCCATCATTCTGGGACAAAGATAGCAGAAAAAGAAACTGGTAGCATCCCTCACTGTTCTGCAGATGCTATAGGTGCACCCCAGACAAGCAGGGCCTGGAGTGGACCTCAGCAGTCATACAGTGGAGGGGCTAGACTGGTAGAAGGAAAACCAAGTAACAGAAATACTTCATCACCAACAATCTGGGCGTCCACTAAGAGAACCAATCGAAAAGTGCAACTACGCAGACGACAGGTGGATAAATCCGCAAAGATGGGAAGAAACCAGCGCAAAAAGGAGGAAAACACCCAAAACCAGAACACCTCGCCTCCTAGAAAGGACTAAAGCTCCTCACCAGCAAGGGAACAAAGCTGGGTGGAGAATGACTGTGACAAAATGACGGAATTAGACTTCAGAAGGTGGATAATGAGAAAATTTGTGAGCTAAAAGAACATGTTTTAAATCAATACAAAGAAACTACGAACCTTGAAAAAAGATTCGAAGAAATAATAACAAGAATGGATAACTTAGGAATATGGATGAATTAAAGGAGGTGAAAAACACAATACAATAACTTCGCGAAGCATGTACAAGTTTCAACAGCTGAATGACCAAGCAGAAGAAAAAATATCAGGAGTCAAAAATCAACTTAATGAAATAAAACCAGAAACCAAGATAAGAGAAAAAAGCGCAAAAAGGAATGAAACAAGTCTCCAAGAAATGTGGGACTATGTGAACAGACCTAACCTACGTTTGATAGGTGTACCAGAATGTGACGAAGAGAGTGAATCCAAGCTGAAAAATACTCTTCAGGACCTTATCCTGGAAAATTTCCTCCACCTAGCAAGACAGGCCAACACTCAAATGCAGGAAATACAGAGAACACAACAAAGATCGTTGGCAAGAAGAGCAACCCCAAGGCACATAATCGTCAGATTCAACAAGGTTGAAATAAAAAAGAAAATACTAAGGACAGCCAGAGAGAAAGGTCGGGTCACCCACAACGGGAAGCCCATCAGACTCACAGCAGATCTCTCGGAAGAAACACTACAAGCCAGAAGAGAGTGGGGACCAATATTCAACATCCTTAAAGAAAAGAACTTTCAACCCAGAATTTCATATCCAGCCAAACTGAGCTTCAGAAGTGAAGGAAAAATAAAATCCTTTGCGAAAAAGCAAGTACTCAGAGAGTTTCTCACCACCAGGCCTGCTTTACAAGAGCTCCTGAAAGAGGCACTACACAAAGAAAGGAACAACCAGTACCAACCATTCCAAAATTACACTAGATGCTAAAGAGCATCAACATATTAAAGAATCTACAAAAACTAACAAGCAAAACAGCCAGCTAGCATCAAAATGGCAGTATCAAATTCACACATAACAATATTTACCCCAAAAGTGAATGGGCTAAATGCACCAGACAAAAGACACAGACTGGAAAATTGGATAAAAATCCAAAGCCTATCAGTGTGCTATGTCCAGGAAACCCATCTCACATGCAAGGATACACAAAGGCTCAAAATAAAGGGATGGAGGAAGATTTCCCAAGCAAATGGAGAGCAAAAAAAAGCAGGAGTTGCAATTCTCATCTCAGATAAAATAGACTTTAAAGCAACAAAGATCAAAAGAGACAAAGAAGGCCATTACATAATGGTAAAATGATCGATACAACAAGAAGAGCTAATGATCATAAACATATATGGACCCAATACCGAAGCACCCAGATACATAAGGCAAGTTCTTAATGACTTACAAAGAGACTTAGACTCCCACACAATAATAGTGGGAGACTTTAACACTCCACTGTCAATACTAGACAGATCAACCAGACAGAAAATCAACAAGGACATCCAGGGCTTGAACTCAGACCTGGAGCAAGCAAACCTGATAGACATTTACAGAACTCTCTACCCCAACTCCACAGAATATACATTCTTCTCAGCACCACATCACACCTACTCTAAAATTGACCCCATAATTGGAAGTAAAGCACTCCTCAGCAAATGCAAAACAACTGAGATCATAACAGTCTCTCAGACCATAGTGCAATCAAGTTAGAACTCAGAATTCAGAAACCAACCCAGAACCGCACAGCATCATGGGAACTGAACAACTGGCTCTTGAATGTTGACTGGATAAACAATGAAATGAAGGCAGAAATAAAGAAGTTCTTTGAAACCAATGAGAACGAAGACACAACATGCCAGAATCTCTGGGACACATTGAAAGCAGTCTCTAGAGGAAAATATATAGCAATAAGTGCCCATATGAGAGAAATTGATAGATCCAAAATTGACACCCTATCGTCAAAACTGAAAGAGCTAGAGGAGCAAGATCAAAAAAACTCAAAACCCAGCAGAAGACAAGAAATAACTAAGATCAGAGCTGAAGTGAAGGAGATAGAGACACGAAAAACTCTTCAAAAAATCAATAAATCCAAGAGCTGGTTCTTTGAAAAGATCAACAAAATAGACAGACCACTAGCCAGACTGATTAAAAAGAAAAGAGAGAACAACCAAATAGATGCAATAAAAAATAATAAAGGGAAAATCACCCCAGATTCCACAGAAATTCAAACCATCATCAGAGAATATTACAAACAACTCTATGCACATAAACTAGTAAACCTGGAAGAAATGGATAAATTCCTGGACTCCTGTGTCCTCCCAAGCCTAAACGAGGAGGAAGCTGAAGGTATGAATAGAACAATAACAAGGTCGGAAGTTGAGACAGCCATTAAGAGCCTACCACACAAAAAAACCCCAGGTCCAGCTGGGTTCACAGCTGAATTCTATGAGACACACAAAGAGGATCTGGTACCATTCCTTCTGAAACTATTCAAAATAATCCAAAAAGAGGGAATCCTTCCCAAATCATTTTATGAGACCAATATCATCCTGATACCAAAACCCGGCAGAGATCCAACAAGAAAAGAAAACTTCAGGCCAATATCCATGATGAACATAGATGCAAAAATCTTTAATAAAATATTGGCAAGCCGATTGCAACAGCAAATCAAAAACTTATCTATCATGATCAAGTAGGATTCATCCCAGGGATGCAAGGCTGGTTCAACATACGCAAGACTATCAACGTAATTCAGCACATAAACAGAACCAATAACAAAACCACATAATTATCTCAATTGAGACAGAGAAGGCATTCGACAAAATTCAACAGCCGTTTAGGCTAAAAACCCTCAATAAACTCGGTATCGATGGAACATTCTCAAAGAAATCAAAGTTATTTATCACAAACCAACAGCCAATATCATACTGAATGGGAAAAAATTGGAAGCATTCCCTTTGAAATCTGGCAGTAGACAAGGATGCCCTCTTTCACCACTCCTATTCGATATAGTATTGGAAGTTCTAGCCAGAGCAATCAGGCAAGAAAAAGAAATAAAGGGTATTCAAATAGGAAAGGTGGAAGCCAAATTGTCTCTATTTGCAGACGACATGATAGTATACCTAGAAGACCCCATCGCCTCAGCCCAAAAACTCCTGAAACTGATAAGCAACTTCAGCAAAGTCTCAGGATAAAAAATCAATGTGCAAATATCACAAGCCTTCCTCTACATCAATAACAGACTTAAAGAAAGCCAAATCAAGAACAATCTGCCATTCAAAATTGCTACAAAAAGAATAAAATACCTTGAAATACAACTCACAAGGAACGTAAGGGACCTCTTCAAGTAGAACTACAAACCACTGCTCAACGAAATCAGAGAGGACACAAACAGATGGAGAAACATTCCATGTTCATGGTTAGGAAGAATTAATATCGTGAAAATGGCTATACTGCCCAAAGTAATTTACAGAATCAACGCTATCCCCATTAAGCTACCATTGACTTTCTTCACAGAACTGGAAAAAATCACCATGAACTTCATATGGAACTAAAAGAGAGCCCGCATAGCCAAGCCCATTCTAAGCAAAAAGAGCACAGTGGGGGGCATCACACTACCAAATTTCAAACTATACTACAAGGCTATAGTAATAAAAATAGTATGGTACTGGTACCAAAACAGAGATATAGACCAATGGAACAAAACAGAGGCATCGGAGGCAACACAACATATCTACAACCATATAATCTTTGATAAACCTGACAAAAGAAAGCAATGGGGAAAGGATACTTTGTTCAATAAATGGTGCTGACAAAACTGGCTAGCCATGTGCAGAAAGCAGAAACTGGACCACTTCCTGACACCTCACGCTAAAATTAACTCCAGATGGATTAAAGACTTAAACATAAGACCTGGCACCATAAAAAGCCTAGAAGGAAATATAGGCAAAACCATCCAGGACATAGGAGTAGGCAAGGACTTCGTGAACAAAACAGCAAAAGCATTGGCAACAAAAGCCAAAATAGACAAATGGGACCCAATCAAACTCCACAACTTCTTCATGGCAAAAGAAACCGTCACTATAGTGAATCGGCAACCAAAAGGATGGGAAAAATTTTAGCAGTTTACCCATCTGACGACAGGCTGATATCCAGAATTTACAAAGAACTCAAACAGATTTACAGGAAAAAAACAAACAAGTCCATTCCTAAGTGGGCAAAGGATATGAACAGACACTTTACAAAAGAAGACATATATAAGGCCAACAATCATATGAAAAAATGCTCATCATCTCTGGTCATTATAGAGATGGAAATCAAAACCACACTGAGGTATCATCTCACGCCAGTTAGAATGGCGATCATTAAAAAATCTGGAGACAACAGATGCTGGAGAGGATGTAGAGAATGGAACACTTTTACACTGTTGGTGGGAGTGTAAATTAGTTCAACCATTGTGGAAGACAGTGTGGCGATTCCTCAAGGCCTTAGAAATCAAAATACCATTTGACCCAGCAGTCCCATTACTGGGTATATATCCAAAGGACTATAAATCATTCCACTATAAGGACACATGCACACGAATGCTTATTGCAGCACTGTTTACAATAGCAAAGACCTGGAACCAACCCAAATGCCCATTGATGATAGACTGGATTGGGAAAAGGTTGCACATATACACCACGGAATATTATGTAGCAATCAGAAATGATGAGTTTGTGTCGTTTGTAGGGACATGGATGAATCTGGAGAACATCATTCTTAGCAAACTGACACAAGAACAGAAAATGAAATACCACATATTCTCACTCATCGGCGGGTGATGAAAAATAAGAACACATGGATACAGGGAGGGGAGTAATAAACACTGGTGTCTACTGGGGGGAAAAGGGGAAGGCCAGTGGAAGGGGGAGCTGAGGAGGGATAGCCTGGGGAGAAATGCCAAATGTGGGTGAAGGGGAGAAAGGAAGCAAAACACACTGCCATGTGTGTACCTATGCAACTGTCTTGCATGTTCTGCACATATACTCCAAAACCTAAAATGCAAGAAAAAATTTTAAAAAAAAAGGAAAAAAAAAGACTGCCTGTAAAACACAGAAGAATCGTATCTGTAAAATTGCTCTGGTGTGTTTGCGTTTAAATGGAGTTGTTTCTATGTTTCGATTCAGCAGGTTAGAAAGACTTTTCTTACAGGAGGTAGATTTGTTCATTCCAGACTTAAAGTGAACATATGCTGTAATAAGAAATCTATCACCCTGAAAACTCTAAGGGAGCAATCTGATAAAAATGTTGTTAATGTGTTCACTCATTTTACAAAATTACACTGCTGTGTGTATGCAGCAGTTTGCAAACACTTTCTGTGGATAATCACAAAACTGATATTTCCAGCCAAATTTTGTGTTATATGAAATATCAGTAAGATTGCCTGTAAAACACAGAAGAAATGTATCTGTGAAACTGCTCTGGTTTATGTGCATTCAATTGAGAGTTGCTTCTAAGGTTCGATTCAGCAGGTTAGAAATGCATTTTTTACAGAAGATAGATTTGTTTATTCCAGATGAAAAGTGGGCATATGGTGTACTGTGAAATCTCTGACCTTCAAGACTCAAAGGAAACTATACAAGAAAAAAGTTGTCAATGTGTGCATTCAAGTTACAGAGTTACACTGCTGTGTGTATGCAGCTGTTTGCAAACACTTTCTGTAGAGAATATCAAAACTGACATTTCCAGCAAAATCCCGTGTTATACAAAATAGCAGTAAGACTGCCTGTAGATCACACAAGAAATTCTCTGGTGTGTAAGCATTCACCTAAAAGAGTTGTGTCTATGTTTAGATTCTTCATGTAAGAAGCACTTTTCTTACAGAAACTAGATTTGTTCATTCCAGACAGACAGTGAGCATTTGATGTAATGAGAATTCTCTCACCTTAAAAACTCGGAGGAAGCTGTCTGGGAGAAAGGTTGTCAATGTGTGTATTCAACTTAGAGTTACACTGCTGTGTGTATGCAGCAGTTTGCAGAGGCTTTCTGTGTAGAATCCAAAAACTAAATTTCCTGCAAAATCCTGTGATATATGAAATAAACAGGAAAACACAGAAGCAGTGTATCTGTGAAACTTCTCCAGTGTGTGTGAACTCAATTTAGAGATTTACATCTATGTTTTGAATCAACAGGTTAGAAGCACTTTTGTTACAGAAGCTAGATTAATTCATTCCAGATGACAAGTGGGCATATGCTGTAATGAGAAATCTCTCACTATGAAAACACAAAGGAATCTATTCCAGAGAATGTTTGTCAACGTGTGCTCTAAACTTAGAGTTATGCTGCAGTGTGTATGCTGCAGATTGCAATTGTTTCCTTTACAAAATTTCTAAACTGACATTTCCTGCAAAATCCCATGTTATATGAAAAAGCAGTAAGACTGCCTTTAAATTATACAAGAATTGTATTTGTGAAACTGCTCTGGTGTGTGTGTTCTCAACTAAAAGAGTTACATATATGTTTTGATTCAGCAGCTTAGAAACACTTTTCTTAAGAAAGCTAGATGTGGTAATTCCAGATGAAAAGTGGGCATATGCTGCAACCATAAATCTCTCACCTTAAAAACTCAAAGGAAGCTATCCAGGCAAAAGGTTGTCAATGTGTGCATCTAACTTACAGAGTTACACTGCTGTGTGTATGCAGTAGTTTGCAAATGCTTTCTGTGGAGATTCTCAAAACTGACATTTCTGGCAAAATCTCATGTTATGCAGAATACCAGTAAGACAGACTGTAAAACACAGAAGAAACATAACTGTAAGACTTCTCTTGTGTCAGTGCATTCAAGTAAGAGGGTTGCATCCATATTTCAATTCAGCCAGTTAGAAACACAGTCTTTACAAAAGCTAGATTTGGTCATTCCAGATGGAAAGTTGTCATATGTTGTAATGACAAATCTCTCACTTTATAAACTCAAAAAAAGCTATCCAGGAAAAAAAAGTCAATGTTTGCATTCAACTTACAGTGTAACACTGCTGTGTGTATGCAGTAGTTTGCAAATGCTTTATGTGGGGAATCTCAAAACTGATATTTACAGCACAATCTCATGTTATATGAAATACCAGTAAGACTGCCTGTAAAACACAGAAGAAAGATATCTGTGAAACTGCTCTGATGTTTGTGCGTTCAACTAAGAGAGTTGCATTTGTGTTTCAATTTAGCGGGATAGAAACACATTCCTTACAGAAGTTAGATTTGTTCATTCCAGACGGAAAGTGGGCATATGTTATAATGATGAATTGCTTACCTTAAAAACTCAAAGGAAGCTATCTGGGAGAAAGGTTCTCAATCTGTGCATTCAACTTACAGAGTTGCACTGCTGTGTGTATGCATCAGGTTGCAATCACTTTTTTCCAAGAATCTCATCAGTGCCATTTCCAGCAAAATCCTCTGTTATACAAAATAGCATTACAACTGCCTGTAAAGCACAGAAGAAACGACTCTGTGAAACTGTTCTGGTGTGTGCGCATTCAACTAAGAGAGTTACATCTATGTTTTGATTCAGTAAATTAAAAACAATTTTCTTACAGAAGCTAGATTTGTTCATTCCAGAAGAAAAGTGAGCATATGCTGTAATGAGAAACATCTCACCCTAAAAACTCTGAGAAGCAATCTGAGAAAAAGTTTACAAAGTGTGCACTCACCTTACAGAATTTCACTGCTGTGTGTATGCATCAGTTTGCAAACGACTTCTGTGGATAATCTCAAAACTGACATTTCCAGCAGAATCCCGTGTTTTATGAAATAGCAGTAAGACTGCCTGTAAAACACAGAGGATACATATCTGTGAAACTGCTCTGGTGTATGTGCATTCTATTGATAAGTGCTTCTAAGGTTCAATTCAACAGGTTAGAAATACTTTTCTTACAGAAAACCGATTTGTTCATTCCAGACCAGAAGTGAGCATATGGTGTACTGAGAAATCTCTGAACTTAAATACTCAAAGGAAACTATAAAAGAGAAGGGTTGTCAATGTGTGCATTCAACTTACAGAATTACACTGCTGTGTGTATGCAGCTGTTTGCAAACGCTTTCTGTAGAGAATCTCAAAACTGACATTTCAAGCAAAGCCCCGTGTTATACGAAATAGCAGTAGGACTGCCTATAGAACACACAAGAAAGGTATCTGTGAAACTGCTCTTGTGTGTGCAGATTCAACTAAAAGAGTTGTGTCTATGTTTCAATTTATTAAGTTAGAAGCACTTTTCTAACAGAAGCTAGATTTGTTCCTTCCAGACGGACAGTGACCAGTTGCTGTAATGAGAAATCTCTCACCTTAAAAACTCAGAGGAAGCTGTCTGGGAGAAAGGTTGTCATGTGTGTATTCAACTTACAGAGTTTCACTACTGTGTTTATGCAGCAGTTTGCAAAGGTTTTTTATGTAGAATCTAAAAACTGAAATTTTCTGCAAAATCCTGTGATATAAGAAATAAACAAAAAACACAGAAAAGGTGTATCTGTGAAACTTCTCCAGTGTGTGTGCACTCAATTTAGAGAGTTGCATCTATGTTTTGATTCAATAGATTAGAAATACTTTTGTTACAGAAGCTAGAATAATTCCTTCCAGATTACTAGTGGGCATATGCTGTAATGAGAAATCTCTCACTTTGAAAACACAAAGGAATCTATTCTTGAGAAGGGTTGTCAACATGTACATTGAACTTACAGAGTTACACTGCAGTGTGTATGCTGCAAATTGCAATCGCTTTCTATACAGAATTTCTCAACTGACATTTCCTGCAAAATCCCTTGTTATATTAAAAAGCAGTAAGACTGCCTGTAAATCATACAAGAATTGTATCTGTGAAACTTCTCTGGCGTGTGTGTGCTCAACTCAGAGAGTTGGATATATGTTTGAATTCAGAAGCTCAGAAACACTTTTCTTAAGGAAGCCAGATGTGTTAATTCCAGACGAAAAGTGGGCATATGCTGTAACCAGAAATCTCTCACCTTAAAAACTCAAAGGAAGCTATCCAGGCAAAAGGTCGTCAATGTGTGCATTCAACTTACAGAGTTACACTGCTGTGTGTATGCAGTAGTTTGCAAATGCTTTCTGTGGAGAATCTCAAAACTGTCATTTCCAGCAAAATTTTGTTTTATACGAAATAACAGAATGACAGCCTGTATAACACTGGAGAAACTTAGGCGTGAAACTGGTCTAGTGTGTCTGTGTTAAAAAAGGAGAGCTGCATCTATGTCACAACTCAGCAGATTAAAAACACTTTTCCTACAAAAGCTAGATTTCTTCATTCCATACAGGAACTGGGCATACGCAATTATGAAAATTCTGTCACCTTAAAATCTCAAAGGCAGCTATCCAGAAAAAAGTTTGTCGGTGTTGCATTCAACTTACAGAGTTACACTGCTGTGTGTATGCAGTTGTTTTTAAATGCTTTCTGTGGAGAATCTCAAAACTGACATTTCCAGAAAAATCCCCTGTTATATGAAATAGTTATAATACTGCCTGTTAAACACACAAAAAAAATATCTGTGAAACTGCTCTGGTGTGTGCGCATTCAACTAAGGAAGTTGCATCTGTGTTTCGATTCAGCACGTTTGAAACACTTTTTTTAACAGAAGCTAAATTTGTTCATTCCAGACAGAAAGTGGGCATATGCTGTAATGAGAAATCTCTCATTTTAAAAACTCAAAGGAATCTATCTGGGAGAAAGGTTTTCAATGTGTGCATTAAGTTTACCAAGTTAGATTGCTGTGTGTATGCAGCAGTTTGCAAACCATTTCTCTGGAGAACTTCAAAACTGACATTGTCAGCAAAATTTACCGTTATACAAAATAGCGGTAAGATTGCCTGTAGAACACAGGAGAAATGTATCTGTGAAACTGTCCCAGTGTGTGTGCATTCAACTGAGAGAGCTGCTTCCATATTTTAATTCAGCAGGTTAGAAACAATTTTCTTACAGAAGTTAGATTAGGTCATTCCAGACAAAAAGTGGTCATATGCTGTAATGAAAAATCTCTCACTTTAAAAACTCAAATGAACCTATCCAGAAGAGACGCTCTCAATGTGTGCATTCCACTTTCAGAGTTACACTTCTGTGTGTATGCAGGAGTTTGCAAACGGTTTCTGTGAAGAATCACAAAACTGTCAATTCCAGCAAAATTCCATGTTGTATGAAATAGCAGTATGACTGCCTGTAAAACCCAGAAGATACATATTTGTGAAACTTCTGGTGTGTCTGCGTTCAACTAAAAGAGTTGCATATATTTTCGATGCAGCAGTTAGAAACACTTCTTTTTTTTACAGAAGCTAGATTTGTTCATTCCAGACAAAAACTGGGCATACGCTGTAATGAGAAATTTCTCACCTTAAAAACTTACAGGAAGCTATCCAGAAGAAAGGATTTCAATGTGTGCATTGAACGTACAGAGGTACACTGCTGTGTGTATGAAGCAGTCTGCAAACGCTTTCTGTGGAGAATCTCAAAACGGATTTCCAGCAAAACCCCATGTTACAGGAAATAGCAGTAAAACTGTCTGTAATGCAGAATAAACGTATCTGTGAAACTGCTTTGATGTGTGTGCCTTCAACTAAGAGAGTTGAATCTATATTTAGATTCTGCGGGGTAGAAACACTTTTCTTACGGAAGCTACATTTGTTCATTAAAGATGGAATGTGAGCATATGCTCTAATGAGAAATATCTCACCTTAAAAACTCAAAAAAAAAACTATCGAGGATAAAGTTGGTCCATGTGTGCACTCAACTTACACAGTTACACTGCTGTGTGTTTGCAGCACTTTGCAAAGCTTTTCTATGGAAAATCTCACAATGGACATTTTCAGCCAAATCCCATGTTATATGAAATAGCAGCAAGACTGTCAGTAAAACACAGAAGAAACATATCTGTGACACTGCTCTGGTGTGTGAGCATTCAACTAAAAGAGTTGCATCAATGTTTCTTTTTTTTAAAATTTTTTTATTGGATTTTAGGTTTTGGGGTACATGAGCAGAGCATGCAAGACAGTTGCGTAGGTACACACATGGCAGTGTGCTTTGCTTTCCTTTTCCCTTTCACCCACATTTGGTATTTCTCCCCAGGCTATCCCTCCCCACCTCCCCCTCCCACTGGCCCTCCCCTTTTCCCCCCAATAGACCCCAGTGTTTAGTACTCCCCTTTCTGTGTCCATGTGTTCTCATTTTCATCACCCACCTATGAGTGAGAATATTCGGTGATTCATTTTCTGTTCTTGTGTCAGTTTGCTGAGGATGATGTTCTCCAGATTGATCCATGTCCGTACAAACGACACAAACTCA
The DNA here is from genome assembly GCF_049354715.1 of Callithrix jacchus. Taxonomy (NCBI): domain Eukaryota; kingdom Metazoa; phylum Chordata; class Mammalia; order Primates; family Cebidae; genus Callithrix; species Callithrix jacchus. The sequence goes on from NC_133520.1 coordinate 1,354,195, forward strand.
TCATTTCTGATTGCTGCATAATATTCCATGGTGTATATGTGCCACATTTTTCAAATCCAGTCTGTCATCAATGGGCATTTGGGTTGATTCCAGGTCTTTGCTATTGTAAACAGTGCTGCAATGAACATTCATGTACATGTGTCCTTATAGTAGAACGATTTATAGTCTTTTGGATATATACCCAGTAATGAAATTGCTGGGTCAAATGGAATTTCTATTTCTAAGGCCTTGAGGAATCGCCACACTGCCTTCCACAATGGTTGAACTAATTTACACTCCCACCAACAGTGTAGAAGTGTTCCTTTTTCTCCACATCCTCTCCAGCATCTGTTGTCTCCAGATTTTTTAATGATCGCCATTCTAACTGGCGTGAGATGGTAGCTCAATGTGGTTTTGATTTGCATCTCTCTGATGACCAGTGACGATGAGCATTTTTTCATATGATTGTTGGCCTCATATATGTCTTCTTTCGTAAAGTATCTGTTCATATCCTTTGCCCACTTTTGAATGGGCTTGTTTGTTTTTTTCCTGTAAATCTGTTTGAGTTTTTTGTAAATTCTGGATATCAGCCCTTTGTCAGATGGGTAAACTGCAAAAATTTTTTCCCATTCTGTTGGTTTCCGATCCACTCTAGTGACTGTTTCTTTTGCCGTGCCGAAGATGTGGAGTTTCCTTAGGTCCCATTTGTCTATTTTGGCTTTTGTTGCCAATGCTTTTGGTGTTTTGTTCATGAAGTCCTTGCCTACTCCTATGTCCTGAATAGTTTTGCCTAGATTTCCTTCTAGGGTTTTTATCGTGCCAGGTGTTATGTTTAAGTCTTTAATCCATCTGGAGTTAATTTTAGTGTAAGGTGTCAGGAAGGGGTCCAGTTTCTACTTTCTGCACATGGCTAGCCAGTTTTCCCAACACCATTTGTTAAACAGGGAATCCTTTCCCCATTGTTTGTTTTTGTCAGGTTTATCAAAGATTGTATAGTTGTAGATTTGTTGTGTTGCTTTCGGTGCCTCTGTTTTGTTCCATTGGTCTGTATCTCTGTTTTGGTACCAGTACCATGCTGTTTTGATTACTGTAGCCTTGTAGTATAGTTTGAAATCCGGTAGTGTGATGCCCCCCGCTGTGTTCTTTTTGCTTAGAATTGACTTGGCTATGCGGGCTCTCTTTTGGTTCCATATGAAGTTCATGGTGTTTTTTTCCAGTTCTGTGAAGAAAGTCAATGGTAGCTTGATGGGGATAGCGTTGATTCTGTAAATTACTTTGGTCAGTATAGCCATTTTCACGATATTAATTCTTCCTAACCATGAACATGGAATGTTTCTCCATCTGTTTGTGTCCTCTCTGATTTTGTTGAGCAGTGGTTTGTAGTTCTCCTTGAAGAGGTCCCTTACGTTCCTTGTGAGTTGTATTTCAAGGTATGTTATTCTTTTTGTAGCAATTGTGAATGGCAGTTCGTTCTTGATTTGGCTTTCTTTAAGACTGTTATTGGTGTAGACAAATGCTTGTGATTTTTGCACATTGATTTTATATCCTGAGACTTTGCTGAAGTTGCTTATCAGTTTCAGGAGTTTTTGGGCTGAGGCGATGGGGTCTTCTAGGTATACTATCATGTCGACTGCAAATAGAGACAATTTGGCTTCCACCTTTTCTATTTGAATACCCTTTATTTCTTTTCCTTGCCTGATTGCTCTGGCTAGAACTTCCATTACTATATTGAATAGGAGTGGTGAAAGAGGGCATCCTTGTCTAGTGCCAGATTTCAAAGGGAATGCTTCCAGTTTTTGCCCATTCAATATGATATTGGCTGTTGGTTTGTCATAAATAGCTTTTATTACTTTGAGATACGTTCCATCGATACCGAGTTTATTGAGGGTTTTTAGCATAAAGGGCTGTTGAATTTTGTCAAATGCCTTCTCTGCATCGATTGAGATCATCATGTGGTTTTTGTTTTTGGTTCTGTTTATGTGGTGAATTACGTTGATAGACTTGTGTATGTTGAACCAGCCTTGCATCCCCGGGATGAATCCTACTTGATCATGATGAATAAGTTTTTTGATTTGCTGCTGCAATCAGCTTGCCAATATTTTATTAAAGATTTTTGCATCTATGTTCATCATGGATATTGGCCTGAAGTTTTCTTTTCTTGTTTGGTCTCTGCCGGGTTTTGGTATCAGAATGATGTTGGTCTCGTAAAATGAGTTGAAAAGGATTCCCTCTTTTTGGATTGTTTGAAATAGTTTTAGAAGAAATGGTACGAGCTCCTCTTTGTGTGTCTGGTAGAATTCTGCTGCGAACCCGTCTGGACCTGGGCTTTTTTTGAGTGGTAGGCTCTTAATTTCTGCCTCGACTTCTGACCTTGTTATTGGTCTATTCATAGTTTCAGCTTCCTCCTGGTTTAGGCTTGGGAGGACACAGGAGTCCAGGAATTTATCCATTTCTTCCAGGTCTACTAGTTTCTGTGCATAGAGTTGTTTGTAATATTCTCTGATGATGGTTTGAATTTCTGTGGAATCTGGGGTGATTTCCCGTTTATCATTTTTTATTGCATCTATTTGGTTATTCTCTCTTTTCTTTTTAATCAATCTGGCTAGTGGTCTGTCTATTTTGTTGATCTTTTCAAAATCCAGCTGTTGAATTTATTGATTTTTTGAAGGGTTTTTCGTGTCTCAATCTCCTTCTGTTCAGCTCTGATCTTAGTTATTTCTTGTCTTCTGCTGGGTTTTGAGTTTTGTTGATCTTGCTCCTCTAGCTCTTTCAATTTTGACGATAGGGTGTTAATTTTGGATCTCACCATTCTCCTCATATGGGCACTTATTTCTATATACTTTCCTCTAGAGACTGCTTTAAATGTGTCCCAGAGGTTCTGGCATGTTGTGTCTTCGTTCTCATTGGTTTCAAATAACTTCTTTATTTCTGTCTTCATTTCATTGTTTACCCAGTCAGCATTCAAGATCTAGTTGTTCAGTTTCCATGAAGCTGTGAGGTTCTGGGTCGGTTTCTGTATTCTGAGTTCTAACTTGATTGCACTATGGTCTGAGAGGCTGTTTGTTATGACTTCAATTGTTTTGCATTTGTTGAGCCGTGCTTTACTTCCAATTATGTGGTCAATTTTAGAGTAGGTGTGATGTGGTGCTTAGAAGAATGTGTATTCTGTGGATTTGGGGTGGAGAGTTCTGTAAATATCTATCAGGTTTGCTTTCTCCAGGTCTGAGTTCAAGCCCTGGATTTCCTTGTTGATTTTCTGTTTGGTTGATCTGTCTAATATTGACAGTGGAGTATTAAAGTCTCCCACTATTATTGTGTGGGAGTCTATGTTTCTTTGTAAGTCATTAAGAATTTGCCTTATGTATCTGGGTGCTCCTGCATTGGGTCTATATATGTTCAGGATCATTAGCTCTTCTTGTTGTATCGATCCTTTTACCATTATGTAATGGCCTTCTTTGTCTCTTTTGATCTTTGTTGCTTTAAAATCTGTTTTGTCAGAGATGAGAATTGCAACTCCTGCTTTATTTTGCTCTCCATTTGCTTGGCAAATCTTCCTCCATCCCTTTATTTTTAGCCAGTGTGTATCCTTGCATGTGAGATGGGTTTCCTGGATACAGCACACTGATGGGTTTTGGATTTTTATCTAATTCGCCAGTCTGTGTCTTTCGATTGGTGCATTTAGTCCATTTACACTTAGGGTTAATATTGTTATGTGTGAATTTGATACTGCAATTTTGATGCTAAGTGGCTGTTTTGCCATTTGTTGTTGTAGATTCTTCATTATGTTGATGCTCTTTAGCATTCAGTGTGATTTTGGAATGGCTGGTACTGGTTGTTCCTTTCTATGTGTAGTGCCTCTTTCAGGAGCTCTTGTAAAGCAGGCCTGGTGGTGAGAAACTCTCTGAGTACTTGCTTGTTCACAAAGGATTTTATTTTTCCTTCACTTCTGAAGCTCAGTTCGGCTGGATATGAAATTCTGGGTTGAAAGTTCTTTTCTTTAAGAATGTTGAATATTGGCCCCCACTCTCTTCTGGCTTGTAGTGTTTCTGCCGAGAGATCTGCTGTGAGTCTGATGGGCTTTTCTTTGTGGGTGACCCGACCTTTCTCTCTGGCTGCCCTTAGTATTTCCTCCTTTATTTCAACCTTTTTGAATATGAAGATTATGTGCCTTGGGACTGCTCTTGTTGCAGAATATATTTGTGGTGTTGTCCGTATTTCCTGCATTTGAGTGTTGGCCTGTCTTGGTAGGTGGGGGAATTTTTCCTGGATGATGTCCTGAAGAGTATGTTCCAGCTTGGATTCATTCTCTTCATCCCCTTCTTGTACACCTATCAAATATAGGTTAGGTCTTTTCACATAGTCCCACATTTCTTGCAGACTTTGTTCATTCCTTTTTGCGCTTTTTTCTTTAATCTTGGTTTCTCGTTTTATGTCATTGAGTTGGTCTTCGACTTCAGATATTCTTTCTTCTGCTTGGTCAATTTGGCTATTGAAACTTGTGCATGCTTCGCGAAGTTCTCATATTGTGTTTTTCATCTCCTTTAATTCATTCATATTCCTCTCTATATTATCCATTCTTGTTATCATTTCCCCATATCTTTTTTCAAGTTCCTTATTTTCTTTGCATTAATTTAATACATGTTCTTTTAGCTCACAAAAGTTTCTCATTATCCACCTTCTGAAGTCTAATTCCGTCATTTCATCACAGTCATTCTTTGTCCAGCTTTGTTCTCTTGCTGGTGAGGAGTTTTGGTCCTTTCTAGGAGGCGAGGTGTTCTGGTTTCGGGTGTTTTCCTCCTTTTTGCGCTGGTTTCTTCCCATCTTTGTGGATTTATCCGCTTGTCGTCTGTATAGTTGTTGAAGTTTCGATTGGGTCTCTGAGTGGACACCCAGATTGTTGATGATGAAGTATTTCTGTTACTTTGTTTTCCTTCTACCAGTCTAGCCCCTTTGCTGTATGACTGCTGAGGTCCATTCCAGTCCCTGCTTTTCTGGGGTGCACCTCTAGCAGCTGTGGCACAGTGAGGGATGCTACCTGTTTCTTTTTCTGCTATCTTTGTCCCAGGATGATGCCTGCCAAATGTCAGTCTTTTGGATATAGAGGGGTCAGGGAGCTGCTTGAGGAGACAGTCTGTACTTTATAGGAGCTCAATTGCTGAGCTGTGAGCTCTGTTGTTCATTCAGGGCTCTTAGGCTGCTATGTTTGATTCTGCTGCAACAGAGCTCATTAAAAAACACTTTTTTCTCTTTTTTCTCAAATGCTCTGTGTTGGGGGTTTCGGGCTTTATTTTTGGATGTCTGCTGAGGTGTTCTGCCCAGCTCAGAGGCAGACTAGCCACTGTTTGCCTGCCAAGGCTCCACCCTGCTCTTGTGTGGTTCGCCCTGTTGCTTTAGGCTCTGCTGTTCTGCTGTGGTCTCCGCCACGCCCTGTGGCAGAGTCTCTTTGTTGGAGCGGGTTGCCTTGGCAACGGCAGGCTGCATCAGCAGTGGGTGTGTATTTCAGTAGGAATGGGTTGCCTCAGCAACCGCTGGCTGCGTCATCAATGGGCATGTATCTCAGTTGGGGCGGTTGCCTCGGTAATGGTGGACGCCCCTTCCCCACACAGCGTCTCAGACTGCCTGCCCGGGGATTGTTTGAAATCACAGTTTTTTTCGTCCCACTGGGCTACCCTGAACGCTCTGTCCCTGCAATCCCCTGGGCTGGCCCCCTGTCCAAGTCTCATTCAGTCTCACGTCCATCCCTCTCAAGTCTCAGGTTGCCGGTTCAACAGGGCACTTGGACAAGCGCGCCCTGTGGAGAGTGCTGGGGTGGCCGGCCACCGCCACCCCGGCTGCCGGTTTTGCCAGGCAGAGGTACTGCCTGGCGTCCCGTGTCTCCTTTATACTTGGGAGTTTCCCCGTTCCGTGGGCAGCAAAGATCAGTCTGGAAATGCAGCTCCGACTCATCTCTCCACGGATTCAACGAGAGCTCCAATCCTGGGTTGTTCTCCCAGCGCAATCTTGAGTCCTCCGCATCAATGTTTCTATTCAACAGTTTAGAAATACTTTTTTTTTCAGAAGCTACATTTGCTCTTTCCAGACGTATAGTGGGAATACAATGTAATCAGAAATCTCTCCCCTTAAAAACTCAAAGGAGGCTATCCTGGAGAAAGTTTGTCAATGGTTGCATTCAACTTACAGAGTTACATTGCTGTATGTATGCATTAGTTTGCAAATGTTTTCTGTGGAGAATTCCAGAACTGACAATTCCAAAAAAATCCTGTGTTCTACAAAATAGCAGTAATACTGCCGGTAAAACACAAAAGAAATGTATTTGTGAAACTGCTCTGGTTTGTGGGAGTTCAACTAAGAGACTTGCATATGTTTTTCAATTCAGCAGCTTAGAAACACTTTTTTTTTAACAGAAGCTAGATTTGTTCATTCCAGATGGAAAGCGGGCATATGTTGTAATGAGAATTCTCTCACCTTAAAAACTCAAAAAATGCGATACGGAAGAAAATTTGTCAATCTGTGCATTCCACTTATAGAGTTACACTGCTGTGTGTATTCAGCAGTTTGCAAATGCTTTCTTTGGAGAATCTCTAAACTGACATTTCCAGCAAATCCCCTGTTATACGAAATAGCAGCAAGACTGAGTGTTAAACAAAGAAAAAATATATCTGTGTATCTGCTCTGTTGTGTGTGCATTCAATGAAGAGAGTTCCAACTAAGTTTTGATTGAGCACGACAAAACTACTTTTTTGTTACAGAAGCTAGATTTGTTCATTTCAGACAGAAAAACAACATACACAGAAGTCTTTCAACTTAATAAATCAAAAAAAGCTATCAAGAAAAAACCTTTTCAATGTGTGCATTCAACTTACACAGTTACACGGCTATATGTATGCAGCAGCTTGCAAATGCTTTCTTTTGAGAATCTCAATACTGACAATTTCAGCAAATCCCCTGTTATAGGAAATAGCAGTAAGTCTGACTGTTAAAGACACACACACAAAAGTATCTGTGAAACTACTCTGTTGTGAGTGCGTTCAACTAAGGGAGTTGCATCTATATTTTGATTAAGTAGGAGAGAACCACTTTTCTTACAGAAGCTAGATTTGTTCATTCCAGATAGAAAGGGAGCAGTAATGAGATATCTCTAACCTTAAAAACTCAAAGGAAGCAATCTGGAAGAAAACTTTTCAATGTGTGCATTCAACTTACCGAGTTACAATGCTTTGAGTATGCAGAAGTTTGCAAACGCTTTCTGTGGAGAATCTCAAAACTGACATTTCCAGCAAAATCCACTGTTATAAGAAATAGCACTAAGAGTGCCTGTTAAACACAGAAGAAACTTATGTATAAAACTGCTCTGGTGTATGTGCATTCAACTAAGGGAGTTGCATCTGTGTTTCAATTCAGCAGGCTAGAAACACTTTTTAAAGAGATGCTAGATTTCTTCATTCCAGATGGAAAGTGGGCATATGCTGTAATGAGAAATCTCTCACCTTAAAACCTCAAAGGAAGATATCCATGAGAAAAGTTGTTAATGTGTGAATTAAACTTATGATTTACACTGCTGTGTTTATGCGGCAGTTTGCAAGTACTTTCTGTGGAGAATCTCAAAACTGACATTTACAGCAAAATTTTGTGTTATATGAAACAGCAGTAATACTTTCTGTAAAAACCTTAAAAACCGAAAAAAAGCTATCCGAGAGAAAGATCGTCAATGTATGTATTCAACTTACAGAGTTACACTGCTGCGTGTATGCAGCAGTTTGCAATCCCTTTGGAGAATCTCAAAACTGCCATTTCCAGGAAAATATCATGTTATACGCAATAGCAGTAAGATTGCCTGCAAAACAAAGAAGAAACTTATTTTTGAAACTGCTCTGGTGCATGTGCATTCAACAAAAAATATGTTGCATTTATGTTTCGATTCAGTAGGTTAGAAACAGTTTTCTTACAGAAGCAAGATTTGTTCATTCCAGATGGAAAGTGAGCATATTCTGTAATGAGGAATCTCTCACCTTAAAAACTCAAAGAAAGCTATCGAGGAGAAAGATAGTCAGTGTATGCATTCAACTTACAGAGTTACACTAGTATGCGTATGCAGCATTTTCCAATGCTTTCTGTCTAGAATCTCAAAACTGACATTTATAGAAAATCCTCTGTTATACGAAATAGCAGACAGACTGACTGTTAAACACAGAAAAACGTATCTGTGAAACTGCTTTGTTGTGTCACCATTCAACTAAGGGAGTTGCACCTATGTTTTGATTAAGCAGGACCAAACCACTTTTCTTACAGAAGCTAGATTTGTTCATTCCAGACAAAAAGGGGGTATATGCAGTAATGAGAAATCTCTCACCTTAAAAAGTCAAAGGAAGCTATCTGGAAGAAAGCTTTTCAATATGTGCCTTCAAATTACAGAGTTACAATGCTTTGTGTATTCAGCAGTTTGCAAACGCTTTCTGTGGAGAATCTCAAAACTGACATTTCCAGAAAAATTACCTGTTATACAAAATAGTAGTAAGACTGCTTGTTAAACACAGAAGAAATGTATGTGTAAAATTGCTCTGGTGTGTCTACATTCAACTAAGGGAGTTTCATATATGTTTTGATTCAGAAAGTTAGAAACATTTTCCAAGAGATGCTAGATTTGTTCATTCCAGATGGAAAGTGGGCATATGCTATAATAAAAAACCTCTCATTTTAAAAAATCAAAGGAATCTATCCAGGAGAAAGGTTTTCAATGTGTGCATTCAACTTATAGAGTTACACTGCTGTGTGTATGCAGCAGTTTGGAAACGCTTTCTGTGGAGAAACTCAAAACTGACATTTTCAGCAAAATTCTCTGTTATGTGAAATATCAGTAAGACTACCCATAAAACACCAAAGAAACATATCTGTGAAACTTCTCTTGTGTGTGGGAGTCCAACTAAGGGAGTTGCATCTAGGTTTTGACTAAGCAGGATAGGAACACTTTTCTTACAGGAGCTAGATTGGTTCATTTCAAACAGAAAGTGGGCATATGCTATACTGAGAAATCAAACACCTTAAAAACTCAAAGGAAGCTATCTGGAAGAAATGTTGTCAATGTGGGCATTCAACTTACGGAGTTACACTGCTGTGTGTTTTCCACAGTTTGCAAAAGTTTTCTGTGGAAAATCTCAAAACTGACATTTCCAGCAACATACAGTGTTATACAAAATAGCAGTAAGACTGCCAGAAAAACACTGAAGAAACATATCTGTGAAACTGCTCTGATGTGTGTGCATTCCATGAAGAGAGTTGCATCTGTGTTTCTATAAAGCAGGTTAGAAACGCTTTTCTTACCAAAGCTAGATTTGTTCATTCCAGACATAAAGTGAGCATATGCTGTAATGAGAAATCTCTCACCTTAAAACTCAAAGGTAGCTATCTGGGAGAAAGGTTGTCAATGTGTGCATTCAACTTACAGAGTTACGTTGTTGTGTGTATGCAGCAGTTTGCAAAATTTTTCTATGGAGAATATCACAACTGACATTTTCAGGAATATCCGGTGTTTCAGGAAATAGCGGTAAGACTGCCTGCAAAACACAGAAGAAACGTATCTTTGAAACTGCTCTGGTGTGTGTGCATTCAACTAAGATACTTGCATTTATTTTTTGATTTAGCCAATTAGAAACACTTTTATTACAGGAGCAATATTTGTTCATTCCAGATGGAAAGTGGGCATATGCTGTAATGAGAAGCTCTCACCTTGAAAACTCAAAGGAAGCCATCCAGGAGAAATTTTGTCAATGTGTGAATAATAATTACAGAGTTACACTGCTGTGTGTATTCAGCAGCTTGCAAATGCGTTCTGTGAAGAACCTGAAAACTGACATTTTCAGCAAAATCCCGTGTTATAAGAAATAACAGTAAGAATGCCTGTAAAACACAGAAGAAACATATTTGTAAAACTGCTCTGGGGTGTGTGTGTTCAACTAAGAGAGTGGCATATTTTTTGATTCAGCTGTTAGAAACACTTTTCTTACAGAGGCTAGATTTGTTCATTCCAGATGGAAAGAGGGCATATGCTGTAATGAGAAATCTCTCACTTTAAAAACTCAAAGAAAGCTATCTGGGAGAAATTTTGTCAATGTGTGCATTCAAATTACAGAGTTACACTGATGTGTGTTTACAGCAGTTTGCAAATGCTTTCTGTGGAGAATCTCAAAACTGACATTTCCAGCAAAATTCCGTGTTATGTACAAAAGCAAAAGATTGCTTGTAAAACACAGAAGAAAACTATCTGTGAAACTGCTCTGGTGTGTGTGAGTTCTACTAAGAGTGTTGCATCAATATTTGGATTCGTCAGGTTAGAAACACTTTTCTTTCAGAAGATAGATTTGTTATTTCCTGATGAAAATTGGGTTTACGCTGTAATGAGGAATGTCTGACATTAAAAACTCAAAGGAAGCAATCTGTGAGAAAGGTAGTCAAAGTGTGCATTTAACTTACAGAGTTACACTGCTGTGTGGAAGCAGCAGTTAGCAAAAGGTTTTCTTGGAGATTCTGAGAGCTGACATTTTCAGAAAAAATCTGTAATATACGAAATAGCAATAGGACTGCCTGTAAAACACAGAAAAAAAGTATCTGTAAAACTGCACTAGTGTGTGTGCATTTAACTAAGAAAGTTGCATCTGTGTTTTGTTTCAGCCGGTTAGAAACACTTTTTTCACAGAACCTAAATTTGTTCATTACAGACGGAAAGTGGGAATATGTTGTAATGAGAAATCTCTCACCTTAAAAACTCAAGGGAAGCTACCCAGGAGAAATGTTGTCAATGTGTGCATTAAACTTACCAAGTTACACTGCTGTGTGTATGCAACAGTTTGCCAACGGTTTATCTGGAGAATCTCAAAACTGACATTTCCAGCAAAATTTTGTGTTATATGAACTAGCAGCAAGATTGCCTGTAAAACACAGAAGAATGGTATCTGTTAAACTGCCCTGGTCTGTGTGCATTAAACTGAGAGTGCTGCATCCATGTATCAATTCAGCTGGCTAGAAACTATTTTCTTACAGAACCTAGATTTGGTCATTCCAGACAAAAAGTGATCATATGCTGTAATGAGAAGTCTCTCACTTTGGAAACTTAAAGGAAGCTATCCAGGAGAATAGCTTTCAATGTGTGCATTCCACTTACCGAGTTACATTACTGTGTGTATGCAGGAGTTTGCAAATGCTTTCTTTGGAGAATCTCCAAACTGACATTTCCAGCAAAATCCCTTGTTATGAGAAATAGCAGTAGGACTACCTGTAAAACACAGAAGAAATGTTTCTCTGAAACTTCTTTGGTGTGTCTGCATTCAACTAAGGGAGTGGCATTTTTTTTATTCAGCAGTTAGAAACACTTTTCTTACAGAAGCTAGATTTTTTCATTCCAGATGGAAAGTGTTCCTATGCTGGAATGGGAAATCTCTCACCTTTAAACTCAAAAGAAGCTATCCGGGAGAAAGGTTGTCAATGTGTGCATTCAACTTACAGAGTTACGTTGCTGTGTGCATGCAGCAGTTTGCAACATTTTTCTCTGGAGAATCTTAAAACTGACATTTTCAGGAAAATCCCATGTTATAGGAAATAACAGTAAGATTGCCTGCAAAGTACAGAGGAAACGTATCTTTGAAACTGCTCTGGTGTGTGCGTTCAACTAAGATACTTTCATTTATGTTTTGATTCAACAGGTTAGAAACACTTTTATTTTTTTTCCTTTTTTTTTTGAGATGGAGTTTCACTGTTGTTATCCAGGCTGGAGTGCAATGGCGCGATCTCGGCTCACCACAATCTCTGACTCCTGGGTTCAAGCAATTCTCCCACCTCAGCCTCCTGAGTAGCTGGGATAACAGGCATGCGCTACCATGCCCAGCTAATTTTTTGATTTTTAGTAGAGACAGGGTTTCACCATGTTGACCAGGATGGTCTTGATCTCTTGAACTCATGATCTACCCGCCTTGGCCTCCCAAATGCTGGGATTACAGGCTTAAGCCACAGCGCCCAGCCTGAAACACTTGTCTTACAGAAGCAAGATTTCTTTATTCCAGTCAAAAAGTGGGCCCATGCTGTAATAAGAAACTCTCATCTTGAAAACTCAAAGGAAGCCGTCTGGGAGAAATTTTGTCAATGTGTGCATTTTATTTACAGAGTTACACTGCTGTGTGTATGCAGCATTTTGCAAATGCTTTCTGTGGAGAATTATTACACTGACATTTCTAGCAAAATTCCATGTTATACGAAAAGACAGCAAGACTGCCTGTAAAACACAGAAGAAACATACGTGTGAAACTGCTCTGGTGTGTGTGTGTGTTCAACTAAAAGAGCTGCATCTATGTTTTGACTCAACAGATTAAAAACACTTTTTCTACAGAAGCTAGATTTGCTTATTCCAGATGGAAAGTGGGCATCTGCTATAACGAATAATCTCTCCTCTTAAAAACTCAAAGGAAGCTATCTGTGAGAAAGATTATCAATCTCAGCATTAAACATACAGAGTTACACTGCTTTCTGAATGCACCACATTGCAGATGCTTTCTGTAAACAATCTCAAAACCGCAGAGATGCTTTCTGTGGATAATCTCAAAATCTCAATTTTCAGCATAATTCTGTGTTACACGAAATAGGAATAAGATTGCTTGTAAAACAAGAAGAAATCTATCTGTGAAACTGCTCTGGTGTGTGTGAGTTCAACTAATAGTGTTGCATCAAATTTTGATTCAGCAGGTTATAAACACTTTTCTTTTAGAAGATAGACTTGTTCTTTTCAGATGAAAATTGGGATTATGCTGTAATGAGGAATCCCTGACATTAAAAACTAAGAGGAAGCTATCTGTGAGAAAGGTTGTCAAAGTATGCATTCAGCTTACAGAGTTACACTGTTGTGTGGATGCAGCAGTTTGCAAAAGTTTTCTTTGGAGATTCTAAAAGCTGACATTTCCATAAAAAATCCTGTGCAATACGAAATAGCAATAGCACTGCCTGTAAAACACAGAAAAAACGTATCTGTGAAACTGCTCTGGTGTGTGTGCGTTCAATAAGACAGTTCCATCTGTGTTTTGATTCAGCAGGATGATAACAATTTTCTTACAGTAGCTAAATTTGTTAATTCCAGACAGAATGGGGGCACGTGCTATAATGAGAAATCTCTCACCTAAAAAACTCAAAGAAAGGTATCCTGGAGAAATGTTGTCAATGTGTGCATTCAGGTTAGACAGTTACAATGCTGTGTGTATGCAGCAGTTTGCAAACGTTTTCTGTGGAGAATCTCAAAACTGACATTTCTAGCAAAATCCCATGTTATACGAAATAGCAGTAGGACTGCCTGTAAAACACAGAAGAAACTTATCTGTGAAACTGCTCTGGTGTTTTTGCATCCAACTAACAGAGGTCCATCTGTTTTTCAATTCACCAGGTTAGAAACACTTTTCTTACAGAAGCAAGATTTGCTCATTCCAGAAGGAGTGTGGGCATATGCTGTTATGAGAAATTTCTCAATTTAAAAACTCAAAGGAAGATACCCAGGAGAAAGGTTGTCAATGTTTGCGTTCAACTGACAGAGTTACACTGTTGTGTATTTGCCACAATTTGAAAGGGCTTTCTGTGGAGAATCTGAAAACTGATATCTCCAGCAAAATTCCCTAATTTACAAAATAGCAGTAAGACTGCGTGTAAAACAAAGAAGAAATGAATCTGTGAAACTGCACTGTTGTGCGTGCATTCAGCTAAAATATTTGCATCTGTTTTGATTCAGCAGGGTAGAAACACTTTTCGTATAGAAGCTAGATTTGTTCATTCCAGATGAAAAGTGGGCATATGCTCTAATGAGAAATCTCACACTTTAAAAACTCAAAGGAATCTATCTGGGAGATAGGTTATCAATGTTTGCATTCAACTTACACCATTACACTGCTGTGTGTATGCAGCAGTTTGAAAACATTTTCTGTTGAGAATTTCTAAACCGACATTTCTAGCAAAATTTCATGTTATAAGAAATAGCAGTAGGACTGCCTGTAAAACAGAGAAGAAATGTATCTGTGAAACTGCTCTAATGTGGGTAAGTTCAACCTTAAGGGTTGAATCTATGTTCTGATTCTGCAGGTTGGAAACACTTTTTTTTTAAAAAAAGAAAGGTAGATTTGATCGTTCCAGATGGAAAGTGGGCATATGCTGTAATGAACAATTTCTCACCTTAAAAACTCATAGGAATCTATTCAGAAGAAAGGTTCTCAATGTGTGCATTAAACTTACAGAGTTACACTGCTGTGTGTGTGAAGCAGTTTGCAACGATTTTCTTTGGAGAATCTGAAAACTGACATTTCCAGCAAAATCCTGTGTTATACAAAAGAGCAGTAAGAATGCCTGTAAAACAAAGAAGCAACGGATCTTTGAAACTGCTCTTGTGTGCGTGCTTTCGACTAAGATAATTGCATCTATGTTTTGGTACAGTAGTTTAGAAACACTTTTTTTACAGAAGTAGATTTGTTCATTCTAGATAGAAAGTTTGCATATGCTTTAATGAGAAATCTCTCATTTTAATAACTCAAAGGAAGCTATCTGTAGAATGTTGGTCAATGTGTGCATTCAAGATACCATGTTACACTGCTGTGTGTATGCATCAGTTTGCAAACGCTTTCTGTAGAGAATCTCAAAGCTGACATTTCCAGCAAAATTCCAGGTTATACAAAAAAGAAGTATAACTTCCTTTAAAACACAGAAGAAATGTATCTGTGAAATTGTTCTGGTGTGTGTGTGTTGAACTAAGAGAGTTGCATCTATGTTTCAATTAAGCAGGTTATAAACACTTTTCGTACAGAAGGTATATTTGTTTGTTCCAGACAGAAAGTGAGCATACGCTGTAATGAGAAATCTCTCCCCTTAAAAACTCTAAGGGAGCAATCTGAGAAAAAGGATTACTATGTGTGCACTCACTTTTCAGAATTACACTGCTGTGCTTATGAAGCAGTTTGCAAACACTTTCTGTGGAGAATCTCAAAACTGACACCTCCAGCAAAATCCCATGTTACACGAAATAGCAGTAAGACTGCCTGTAAAACACAGAAGAAAGTTATCTTTGAAATTGCTCTGGTGTATGTGCATTCAAGTGAGAGTTGCTCCAAAGGTTCTATTCAGCAGGTTAGAAATACTTTTCTTACAGAAGATAGATTTGTTCATTCCAAAATGAAATTGGTCATATGCTGTAATAAGAAATCTCTGACCTTAAACTCAAAGGAAACTATATGAGAGAAGGGTTGTCAATGTGTGCATTTAACTTACAGTTTCACTGCTGTGTGTATGCTGCAGTTTGCAAACGCTCTCTGTAGAGAATCTCAAAACAGACATTCCCAGCAAAATCTGTGTTATACAAAATAGTAGTAAGACTGTCTGTAGAGCACAGAAGAAACGGATCTGTGAAACAGCTCTGGGGTGTGTGCGTTCAACTAAGTGAGTTGCATCTATGTTTCGATTCAGCAGATTAGAAGCACTTTTCTTACAGAAGCTAGATTTGTTGATTCCAGATGGAAAGTGAGCATATGCTGTAATGAGAAATCTCTCACCTTAAAAACTCGAAGGATGCTGTCAGGGAGAAAGGTTGTCAATGTGTGCATTCAACTTACAGAGTTACACTGCTTTCTATATGTACCAGTTTGAAAACGCTTTCTGTGGACAATCTCAAAACTGACATTTCCAACGAAATCCTGTGTTATACAAAATAAACAGTAAAATATAAAAAGCATATATGTGAAACGGCTCCAGTGTGTGTGCGCTGAACTAAGAGAGTTGTGTCTATATTTTTATTCAGCGGGTTAGAAACACTTTTGTTATCAATGGGCATTTGGGTTGATTCCAGGTCTTTGCTATTGTAAACAGTGCTGCAATGAACATTCGTGTACATGTGTCCTTATAGTAGAACGATTTATAGTCTTTTGGATATATACCCAGTAATGGGATTGCTGGGTCAAATGGAATTTCTATTTCTAAGGCCTTGAGGAATCGCCACACTGTCTTCCACAATGGTTGAACTAATTTACACTCCCACCAACAGTGTAAAAGTGTTCCTTTTTCTCCACATCCTCTCCAGCATCTGTTGTCTCCAGATTTTTTAATGATCGCCATTCTAACTGGCGTGAGATGGTATCTCAATGTGGTTTTGATTTGCATCTCTCTGATGACCAGTGACGATGAGCATTTTTTCATATGATTGTTGGCCTCATATATGTCTTCTTTCGTAAAGTATCTGTTCATATCCTTTGCCCACTTTTGAATGGGCTTGTTTGTTTTTTTCCTGTAAATCTGCTTGAGTTGTTTGTAAATTCTGGATATCAGCCCTTTGTCAGATGGGTAGACTGCGAAAATTTTTTCCCATTCTGTTGGTTGCCGATCCACTCTAGTGACTGTTTCTTTTGCCGTGCAGAAGCTGTGGAGTTTCATTAGGTCCCACTTGTCTATTTTGGCTTTTGTTGCCAATGCTCTTGGTGTTTTGTTCATGAAGTCCTTGCCTACTCCTATGTCCTGGATAGTTTTGCCTAGATTTCCTTCTAGGGTTTTTATGGTGCCAGGTCTTATGTTTAAGTCTTTAATCCATCTGGAGTTAATTTTAGTGTAAGGTGTCAGGAAGGGGTCCAGTTTCTGCTTTCTGCACATGGCTAGCCAGTTTTCCCAACACCATTTGTTAAACATGGAATCCTTGCACCATTGCTTGTTTTTGTCAGGTTTATCAAAGATTGTATAGTTGTATGTATGTTGTGTTGCCTCCGGTGCCTCTGTTTTGTTCCATTGGTCTATATCTCTGTTTTGGTACCAGTACCATGCTGTTTTGATTACTGTAGCCTTGTAGTATAGTTTGAAATCCGGTAGTGTGATGCCCCCCGCTGTGTTCTTTTTGCTTAGAATTGACTTGGCTATGCGGGCTCTCTTTTGGTTCCATATGAAGTTCATGGTGGTTTTTTCCAGTTCTGTGAAGAAAGTCAATGGTAGCTTGATGGGGATAGCGTTGATTCTGTAAATTACTTTGGGCAGTATAGCCATTTTCACGATATTAATTCTTCCTAACCATGAACATGGAATGTTTCTCCATCTGTTTGTGTCCTCTCTGATTTCGTTGAGCAGTGGTTTGTAGTTCTCCTTGAAGAGGTCCCTTACGTTCCTTGTGAGTTGTATTCCAAGGTATTTTATTCTTTTTGTAGCAATTGCGAATGGCAGTTCGCTCTTGATTTGGCTTTCTTTAAGTCTGTTATTGGTGTAGACGAATGCTTGTGATTTTTGCACATTGATTTTATATCCTGAGACTTTGCTGAAGTTGTTTATCAGTTTCAGGAGTTTTTGGGCTGAGGCGATGGGGTCTTCTAGGTATACTATCATGTCGTCTGCAAATAGAGACAATTTGGCTTCCACCTTTCCTATTTGAATACCCTTTATTTCTTTTTCTTGCCTGATTGCTCTGGATTGGAAAAATGTGGCACATATACACCATGGAATATTATGCAGCAATCAGAAATGATGAGTTCGTGTCGTTTGTAGGGACATGGATGAATCTGGAAAACATCATCCTCAGCAAACTGACACAAGAACAGAAAATGAAACACCGCATATTCTCACTCATAGGTGGGTGATGAAAAATGAGAACACATGGACACAGAAAGGGGAGTACTAAACACTGGGGTCTATTGGGGGGAAAAGGGGAGGGCCAGTGGGAGGGGGAGGTGGGGAGGGATAGCCTGGGGAGAAATGCCAAATGTGGGTGAAGGGGAGAAGAAAAGCAAAGCACACTGCCATGTGTGTACCTACGCAACTGTCTTGCATGCTCTGCTCATGTAACCCAAAACCTATAATCCAATAAAAAATAAAAAAAAAAAAAAAAAAAAAAAAAAAAAAAAAGAAACACTTTTGTTACGGAAACCACATTAGTTGATTCCAGACGGAAAGTGAGCATATGGTGTAATGAGAAATCTCTCACTTTAAAAACTCAAAGAAATCAATCCGTGAGAAAAGCTGTCAATGTGTGCCTTCAACTTACAGAATTACACCACTCTGTACATGCAGCAGTTTGCAAATGCTTTCTGTGGAAAATCTCAAAACTGAAAACTTTAGCAAATTTCCGTGTTATATAAAATAGTACTAAGACTGTCAGTAAAACACAGAAGAAACGTAGCTGTGAATCTTCTCTGGTGTGTCTGCGCTTAACTAAGACAGTTGCATCTCTGTTTCAATACTGCAGGTTAGAAACACTTTTCTTACGGAAGCTAGATTCATTGATTCCAGACGGAAAGTGGTCATGTGCTGTAATGAGAAATCTCTCATTTTAAAAACTCAAATGAAGCTCTCCAGGAGAAAGTTGTAACTGTGTGCATTCAACTTAGAGTTACACTGTGGTGTGTATGCAGCAGTTTGCAAACGCTTTCTGTGGAGAATCTCAAAACTGACACTTCCAGCAAAATTCTGAATTATGCAAAATAGCAGTAGGACAGCATGTAAAACACAGAAGAAACATATCTGTGAAACTGCTCGCGTGTGTGTGCGTTCAGCTTAGAGACTTGCATTTGTGTTTCAATTCAGCAGGTTAGAAACACTTTTTTTACAGAAGCTAGATTTGTTGATTATAGACAGAATGTGGGCATATGCTATAATGAGAAATCTCTCATTTTGAAAACTCAAAGGAAGCTATTTGGGAGAAAGGTTGTCAATGTGTGAATTCAACTTATAGAGTTACACTGTGGTGTGTATTCAGCAGTTTGCAAACGCTTTCTATGGAGAATCTGAAAACTGACATTTCCAGCAAAATTCCATATTATAAAAAATGGCAGTGAAACTACCTGTAAAAAACACTGGAAACATATCTTTGAAGCTACTCTCATGATTTTGTGTTCAAAAAATAGACTTGCATCCATGTTTTGATTCAGCAGGTTAGAAATACATTCCTTACAGAAGCTAGATTTGTTCATTCTAGAGGGAAAGTGGGCATATGCTGTAATAAGAAATATCTCCCCTTAAGAACTCAAAGGAAGCTATCTGAGAGAAATGTTGTCAATGTGTGCATTTTACTTATAAAGTTACACTGCTGTGTGTATGCAGCAGTTTTCAATCGCTTTCTTTAAAGAATCTTAAAACTGACATTTTCAGCAAAATCCCGTGTTATACAATATAGCACTATGACTGCCTGTAAAAGACAGAAGAAATGTATCTGTAAAACTGTTCTGGTGTGTGTACCTTCAACTAAGAGAGTTGCATTCATGTTTCGGTTCAGCAGGTTAGAAACACTTTTCTTACAGAAGCTAGATTTGTTCATTCCAGACACAAAGTGGGCATATGTTGTAATGACAGATCTCTCAAATTCAAAACTCAGAAGAAGCTGTCCAGGAGAAAGGTTGTCATTGTGTGCATTCAACTTACGTAGTTATGCTGCAGTTTGTATGCAGCAGTTTGCAAATGTTTTAAACTGACATTTCCAGGAACATACCGTATTTTACTAAATAGGAGAAAGACTGCCTGTAAAACACAAAAGAAATGTATCTGTGAAACTGCTCTGGTGAGCATGCTTTCAACTAAGAAAGCTGCATCTATGTTTTAATTCAGCAGGTTAGTATCACTTTTCTTACAGAAGCTATATTTGTTCATTCCAGATGGAAAGTGGGCATATGTTGTAATGAGAAGTTTCTCACCTTAAAATCTCAAAGGAAGCTATACAGGAGAAAGGTTTTCAATTTGTGAATTCCACTTAGAGTTAAACTGCTTGGAATACAGCAGTTGGTGAGTGCTTTCTGTGGAGAATTTCAAAACTGACATTTCCATCAAAATCTAGTGTTATACGAAATAGCCGTAAGACTGCCTGTAAAACACAGAAGAAACGTATCTGTGAAACTGCTCTGGTTTGTGTGCATTCAACTAAAAGAGTTGCATCCATGTTTTGATTAAGCAGATTAGAAACGCTTTTCTTTCCGAAGCTAAATTTGTTTATTCCAGACAAAATGTGGGAATATGCAGTAATGAAAATCTCTCACCTTAATTATTCAAAGGAACCTATCCGGGGAAAAGTTGTCAATATTTCCATTCAAATTACAGAGTTCCACTGCTATGTATATGCAGCAGTTTGCAAATGCTTTCTGTGGACAATCTCAAAACTGACATTTCCAGCAAAAACCCATTTTATATGAAACAGCAGTAAGACTGCCTGCAAAACACAGAAGAAACATATCTGTGAAACTGCTCTGGTGTGTGTGCGTTCAACTAAGAGAGTTGCATTTTTTTGATTCAGCAGTTAGAAATACTATTTTACAGAAGCTAGTTTTGTGTATTCCAGGTGGAAAGTGGGCATATGCTGTAATTAGAAATCTCTCACCTTAAAAACTCAAAGGAAGCAATACGAGATAAAAGTTTTCAACGTGTGCATTCCATTTACAGAGTTACACTGCTGTGTATGCAGCAGTTTGCAAAAGCTTTTTGTGAAGAATCTCAATCCTGATGTTTCCAAAAAATTCCATGTTATATGAAATTGCAGTAAGACTGCCTGTAAAACATAGAAGAAATGTATCTGTGAAACTCCTCTGGTGTGTGTGCTTTCAACTAAGAGAGTTGCAACCCTGTTTCAATTCAGGAGATTAGAAACACTTTTATTTCTGAAACTAGATTTGTTCATTCCAGAAGGAATTTGAGAATATGCTGTAATGAGAAATCTCTCACCTATAACACTCAAAGGAACCTATCCGGGGAAATGTTGTTAATGTTTGCATTCAACTTACATAGTTACACATGCAAATGCTTCCTTTGGAAAATCTCAAAACTAAAATTTTTAGCAAAATCTTGTGTTATATGAAACAGCAGTAAGACTGCCTATAAAACAAAGGAGAAAAGTATCTGCAAAACTACTCTGGTGTGTACACTGAACTAAGGGAGTTGCATCTGTGTTTTGATTCAGCAGGTAAGAAAAACTTTTCTTAGACAAGCTAGATTTGTTCACTCCAGACGGAAAGTGGGCATATGCTGTAATGAGAAATCTCTCACCTTAAAAACTCAAAGGAATCTATTCAAAAGAAAGGTTTTCAATGTGTGCATTCAATTTACAGAGCTACACTGCTGTTTGTATGCAGAAGTTTGCAAACTCTTTCTGTGTAGAATATCAAAACTGACATTTCCAGCAAAATACTGTGTTATATAAAAAAGCAGCAAGACAGCCTGTAAAACACAAAAGAAATTCATATGTGAAACTACTCTGGTGTGTGTGCATTCAAGTAAGAGAGTTGTATCTATGTTTGGATTCAGTAGATGAGAAAATATTTTCTTACAGAAGCTAGATTTGTTCATTAAAAACAAAAAGCGGGCATATGCATTAATAAAAATTTCTCACTTTAAAAACTCAAAGGAACTTATCCAGGAGAAATATTGCCAAAGTGTGCATTCCACTTACAAAGTTACACTGCTGTGTGTATGCAGCAGTTTGTAATAATTTCTGTGGAGAAACTCAAAACTGGCATTTCCAGCAAAACCTCATGTTATATGAAATACCAGTAGGACTGCCTGTAAAACACAGAAGAAACGTATCTTTGAAACTGCTCTGGTGTGTGTTCGTTCAACTAAAACAGTAACATTCATTTTTCACTTCAGCAGGTTAGAAACACTTTTCTTTCCAAAACTAGATTTGTCAATTTCAGACAGAAAGTGGGAATATGCTGTAATGAGAAATCTCTCACCAAAACTCAAAGGAAGCTATCTGAAAGAAAGGATGTCAATGTGTGCATTCAACTTACAGGGCTTCACTGCTGTGCAAATGCTGCAGTTTGCAATTACTTTCTTTAAAGAATCTCAAAAGTGACATTTCAACCAAAATCCTGTGTTATACAAAATAGCAGTACAACTGCCTGTAAAACACAAAATAAACATATTGTGAAACTTCTCGGGTGTGTGTACATTCAACTAAGAGAATTGTTTCCATTCAGCAGGTTATAAAACTTATCTTACAAAAGCTAGATTTGTTCATTCCAGATGGAAAGTGGGCATATGCTGTAAAAAGAAATCACTCACCTTAAAAACTCAAAGGGAGCTATCCAGAAGAAAGGTTGTCAATGGTCGCATTCAACTTACATTCAAGTTACACTGTTGTGTGTATGCAAAACTTTGCAAATACTTTCTGTGGAGGAACTCAAAATTCACATTTACATCAAAATCCCGTGTTATACGAAATAGCACTAAGACTGCCTGTAAAGCACCAGAGAAATATATCTGTGAAACTGCTCTGTTGTGTGGGCATTCAACTAACAGAGTTCTATCTATGTTTTGATTCAGCAGCTTAAAAACACTTTTCTTAAAGAAGATAAATTTGTTTCTTCGAAATGAAAAGTGGGCATATGTCATAATGAGGAATCTCTGACCTTAAAAACTCAAAGGAAATTATCCAGGAGAAAGGTTCTCAATGTGTGCATTCAACTTAAGAGTTATACTGTTGTGTATATGCAGTGGTTTGCAAACACATACTGTAGAGAATCTCAAAACTGACATTTCCAGCAAAATCTTGTATTTTACAAAATAGCAGTAAGACTGCCTCTAGAACACAGAAAAAAACGTATCTGTAAAACTGCCCTTGTGTTGGTGCATTCAACTAAAAGCGTTGCATCTATGTTTTCATTTGGCAGGTTAGAAACACTTTTCTTACAGAAGCTAGATTTGCCCCTTCCAGAAAGAAAGTGGGCATATGCTGTAATGAGAAATATCTCACCTTAATGTCTGCATTCAGCTTACAGTGTTACACTGCTATGCATATGCAGCAGTGTGCAAACGCTTTTTTTGGAGAATCTCTGAACTAACACTTCCAGAAAAATTCTGTGTTATGCAAAATAGCAGTAGGAGTGCACGTGAAACACAGGAGGAACATATTTCTGAAACTGCTATCATGAGTGTGCCTTCAACTAAGAGAGTTGCATCAATGGTTCTATTTAACAGGTTAGAAACACTTTTCTTTCTTTTTTTGGTGGGGGACGGAGTTTTGCTGTTGTTACCCAGACTGGAGTGCAATGGCATGATCTCGGCTCACCACAACCTCCACCTCCTGGGTTCAAGATATTCTCCTGCCTCAGCCTCCGAAGTAGCTGGGACTACAGGCGTGCACCACCATGCCCAGCTAATTTTTGTATTTTTAGTAGAGACGGGGTTCCACCATGTTGACCAGGATGGTCTCTATCTGTTGACTTCGTGATCCACATGACTCAGCCTCTCAAAGTGTTGGGATTATAGGCGGGAGCCACTGCACCTGGCTAGAAACGCTTTTCTTACAGAAGCCAAATTTGTTCATTCCAGATGGAAAGTGGGCATATGTTGTAATGAAAAATCTGTCACCTTCCAAACTAAAAGGAAGCTATTCGGAAGAAAGGTTGTCAATGTGTGCATTCACCTTGCACAGTGACACTGCTGTGTGTATGCAGCAGTTTTCAAATGCTTTCTGTTGAGAATCTCAAAACTGACATTTCCAGAAAAATCCCATGTTATATGAAAGAGCAGTAGTACTGCCTGTAAAACACAAATGTACCTGTGAAACTGCTCTGATGTCTGTGCATTCAACTAAAAGAGTGAAATCTATGTTTTGATTCATCAAGTAAGAAATACTTTTCTTACAGAAGCTGGATTTTTCATTCCAGACAGAAAGTGGACATATGCTGCAATGAGAATCTCTCATTATAAAAACTCAAAGGAAGCTATTCATTACAAGGTTTGTCAAAGTTTGCATTCAACTGAAAAAGTTACACTGTTGTCTATATGCAACAGTATTCAAACACTTTTTGTGTAGACTTACAAAACTGACATTTCCAGGAAAACCCCATGTTATACAAAATAGCAGTAAGACTGCCTGTAAAACACAGAAGAAATGTATCTGTGAAACTGTTCTGGTGTGTGTGTGTGTGTTCAACTAAGAGAGTTGCATCCAAGCTTCAATTCAGCATTTTAGAAACAATTTTCTTACAGAAGCTAGATTTATTCATTCCAGACGGAAAGTGGGCATATGCTGAAATGAGAAATATTTTGCCTTAAAAACTCAAAAGAAGCTAACCCAGAGAAATGTTTTCAATTTGTGAATTTAACTTACAGAGTTACATTGCTGTGTGTATGCAGCATTTTGCAATCCGTTTCTCTGGAGAATCTCAAAACTAACATTTTCAGAAAAATCCTGTGTTATACAAGGTAGCAGTAAGACTGCCTGTAAAACACAGAAGAAATGTATCTCTAACACTGCTCAGGTGTGTGTGCATTCAAATAAGGGAGTTACATCTATCTTTCGATTCAGCAGGTTATAAACATTTTTTTTACAGAACCTCAATTTGTTCTTTCAAGACGGAAAGTAGGCATATGCTGGAATGAGAAAGCTGTCACCTTAAAAACTCGATGAAATCTGTCTGCAAGTATCGTTGTCAATATGTGCATTCAACTCACAGAGTTACACTGCAGTTTATATGCAGAACTTTGCAAATGCTTTCTGTGGAGAATCTCAAAACTGACATTTCCAGAAAAATTAAGAGTTATACGAAATAGCAGTAAGACTTCCATTAAAACACAAATGAAACATATCTGTTAAATGGCTCAGGTGTGTATGCATTCAACTAAGAGAGTTGCAATAATATTTTGATTGAACAGGTTAGGAAAACATTTCTTACAGTAGCTAGATTTGTTTATTCCAGACGACAAGTGGGCATATGCTGTAATGAGAAACCTCTCACCTTAAGAACTCAAAGAAAGCTACATGCGAGATTGATTGTCAATGTGTCCATTCAACTTACAGATTTATACTGCTCTGTGTATGCAGCAGTTCGAGAGTGCTTTCTTTCGGGAATCTAAAAACTGACATTTCCAGAAAAATCTAGAGTGATACGAAGTAGCAGTAAGAGTGTCTGTAAAACAGAGAAGAAACGTATCTCTAAAACTGCTCAGTTGTGTGTGTGTTCCACAATGGAATTTGCATCTATGTGTCAAACCAGCAGGTAAGAAAAACTTTTCTTGCAGAAGCCAGATTTCTTTATTCCAGATGGAATATGGAAAGTGGGCATATGCCATAATGAGAAATGTCTTACCTTAAAAACTCAAAGGAAGCTATCTGGGAGAAACGTTGCCAATGTGTGCATTAATCTTACAGAGGTACACATCTGTGTGCATGCAGCAGTTGCAAACGCTTTCTATGGAGAATCTCAAAACTGAGATGGCCAGCTAAATCTTGTGTCATACGAAATAGCAGTAAGACTGCCTGTAAAACACAAAAGAAAGCTAGTTGTGAATCTATCCAGGAAAGAGGCTGTCAATGGGCACATTCAACCTACAGTTACATTTCTGTGCATATGCAGCAGTTTGCAAATGCTTTCTGTGGAGAATCTCAAAACTTACTTATCCAGCAAAATCCAGTGTTAAACGAAATAGCAGTAAGACTGCCTGTAAAACACAGGAAAAAGGTATTGGTGTAACTGCTAAAATGTGTGTGTGTTCTAGTAAGAGAGTTGCATCTATATTTCTATTCAGCAGGTTAGAAAAACTTTTCTTAGAGAATCCAGATTTGTTCATTTCTGATGGAAAGTGGGCATATGATGTAATGAGAAATCTCTCACCTTAAACACTCAAAGAAAGCTAACTAGGAGAAAGGTGGTCAATGTCTACATTCAACTTACAGAGTTACACTTGTGTGTGTATGCAGCAGTTTAGAAATGCTTTCTGTAGATAATCTCAACGCTGACATTTCTAGCAAAATCCCATGTTATATGTAATAGCAGTAAGATGGCCTTTAAAACACAGAAGTAACATGTCTGTGAAACTGCTCTACTGCGCGTGCATTCAACTAAAAGAGTTGCATCGATGTTTTGATTCAGCACATTAGAAACACTTTTCTTACAATAGCTAGATTTGTTCATTCCAGATGGAAAGTAAATATATGCTAGAAAGACAAATATCTCACCTTAAAAACTCAAACGAAGCTAACTAAAAGAAAGGTTGTCTATGTGTGCATTCAACTTGCAGAGTTACACGGTTGTGTGTATGCAACAGTTTGCATACAATTTCTTTAAAGAATCTCAAAACTGTGATTGCCAGCAAAATCTCATGTTTACGAAATAGCAGTAGGACTGCCTGTAAAACACATAAGAAATGAATCTGTAAAACTGCTCAGCTGTGTGTGCTATCAGCTAAGAGAGCTGCATCTATGTTTCTATTTAACAGGTTAGAAACACTTTTCTTTTGGAAGTGAGAATTGTTATTCCAGACTGAAAGAAGCCATACGCTGTAATGAGAAATCTCTCATATTAAAAACTCAAAGGAAGCTTTCTGAAAGAAAGGCTGTTAATGTGTGCATTTGTCTTACAATGTTATTCTGCTGTGTGTATGTAGCAGTTTGCAAACACTTTCTGTGGAGAATCAGAAAACTTATATATCCAGCAAAATCACGTGATAACTAAAGAGAAGTAAGACTGCCTCTAAAACAGAGAAGAAACCTATCTTTTAAATTGCTCTGGGTTGTGTATGCACTCAACTAAAGGGCTGAATCTATTTTTTGATTCGGCAGGTTAGAAATACTTTTCTAACAGAAGCTTGATTTGTACATTCCACACAGAAAGTGGGAAAATGCTGTAATGAGAAATCTCTCACCCTAAAAACTCAAAGAAATCTATCCAGGAGAAAGATTGTCAATGTGTACATTCAACATACCGAGTTACACAGCGGTATGTATTTAGCAGTCTGCAAACGATTTATCTACAGAGTCTCAAAACGGATATTTTCAGCAAAATCCCATATTATATGAAATAAGCAGTAAGGATGCCTGTAAAACACAGAAGAAACGTTTCTGTGAAACTACTCTGGTGTGTGTGCGTTCAACTAAGAGAGTTGCATCTACGTTTCAATTCAGAAGGTTAAAAACACTTTTCTTACAGAAGCTAGATTTTTTCATTGCAGATGGAAAGTGGGCATATGCTGTAATGAAAAATCTCTCACCTTAAAAACTCAAATTAAACTCTCTGGAAGAAATTTGTCAATGTGTGCATGCAAATTACAGAGATACACTGCTCTGTGTATGCAGCAGTTGCAAACGCTTTCTGTGGAGGATCTAAAAACTGACATTTCCAGGAAAATCCCGTGTTACACGAAATAGCAGTAAGACTGCCTGTAAAACACAGAAGAAATGTATCTGTGAAACTGCACAGGTTTGTGTGCATTCAACTACGACAGTTGCAGTTATGTTTCTATCCAACAGCTTAGAAACACTTTTCTTCCTGAAGCCACATTTGTTCATTCCAGACTGAAAGTGGGCATATGCTGTAATGAGAAATTTCTCATCTTAAAAACTCAAAGAAAGCTGTCCGGGAGAAAGGCTGTCAATATGTGCATTAAACATGCAGGGTTACACTGCTGTGTGTACACAACAGTTTGCAAACGCATTCTGTGGAGAATCAGAAAAGTGACATTTCCACCAAAATCCCGTTATGCGAAATAGCAGTAATATTGCCTCTAAAACACAAAGAAACATATTGGTGGAACGTCTCTGGTATGTGTGCGTTAAACTATGAGAGCCACATCTATATTTTGATTCAGTAGGTTAGAAACACTTTTCTTACAGAAGCTAGATTTGTTCATTTCATGCAGAAAGTGGACATATGCTGAAATTAGAAATCTCTCACGTTAAAAACTCAAAGGAAGCTATCCTGGAGAAAGGTTGTCAATGTGTGCTTTCAACTTATGGAGTTACACTGCTTCATGTATGCAGCAGTTTGGAAATGCTGTCTGTGGAGAATGTCAACACTGACATTTCCAGCAAAATCCCATGTTGTATGACCCAGCAGTAAGACTGCCTGTGAAACACAGAAGAAATGTATCTGTGAAACAGCTTTTTTGTGTGGGCGTTCAACTGAAAGAGTTGCATATATTTTTTGACTCATCCGGTTAGAAACACTTTTTTTAGAGGAGGTAGATTTCTTCATTCCAGACAGGAAGTGGGCATAGGCTGTAATGAGAAATCTCTCACCATAAAAACTCAACAGAAGCTCTCTGGGAGAAAGAATGCCAAAGCTTACATTCAACTTGCAGAGTTACACTGCTGTGTGTATGCAGCAGTTTACAAAGGCTTTCTGTGTAGAATCTAAAAACTGATTTTTAGCATAATTCTGTGTTAAAAGATAGCAGTAAAACACAAAATAAGCATATCTGTTACTTAGGCTGGAGTGCAATGGTGCAATCTTGGCTCACCACAACCTCTGCCTCTTGGGTTACAGCAATTCTCCTGCCTCAGCCTACTGAGTAGGTGAAACTACAGGCATGAGCCACCACGCCCAGCTAATTTTTGTATTTTTAGTAGAGACGGGTTTTCGCCATGTTGACTGGAATGGTCTCAATCTCTTGACCTTTTGATCCACTCACCTCGGCCTCCCAAAGTGCTGGGATTATAGGCGTGAGCCACCGTGCCAGGCCAGAAACACCTTTTATACAGAAAATAGATTTGATGATTCCAGAAGAAAAGTGGGCCTATGCTGTAAGGAGAAACCTCCTGCCTTAAAAACTCAAAGGAAGCTATCTGGGAGAAAGGTTCTCAATGTGGAAATTAAACCTACAGAGTTAAACGGTTGTGTGTTTGCAGCAGTTTGCAAACGCTTTTTGAGAAGAATTTCAAAACTGACATGTCAAGCAAAATCTCGTGTTATACGAAATAGGAGTAAGACTGCCTGTGAAACACACAAGACACATATCTGTGAAACTGCTCTGTTTGTTCATTCAACTGAGAGAGTTCAATTTATTTTTCGATTCTGCATGTTAGGATCTCTTTTCTTACAGAATCTAGATTTCTTAATTCCAGATGAAAAGTGGGCATATACTGTAATGAAAAATCTTTCACCTTAAAAACATAAAGGAATCTATACAGGGAGAATGTTGTCAATGTGTGCTTTCAACTTCCAGAGTAACACTGCTACGTGTATGCAACAGTTTGCAAATGCTTTCTGTGGAGAGTCTCAAATCCCGTGTTATATGAAATAGCAGTAAGACTGCCTATCAAACACCAAAGAAATGTATCTGTGAAACTGCTCTGTTGTGTGGGCATTCAACTAACAGAGTTTTATCTATGTTTTGATACAGCAGCTTAAAAACACTTCTCTTACAGAATATTATTTTTTTCCTGATGAAAAGTGAACACATGTTGTAATGAGGAATCTCTGTCCTTAAAAACTCAAAGAAAACTATCTGGGAGAAAGGTTCTCAATATGTGCATTCAACTTACAGAATTACACTCTTATGTGTATGCAGCGGTTAACAAACGCATACTGTGGAGAATCTCAAAGCTGACATTTCCAGAAAAATCTTGTGTTTTACAAAATAGCAGTAATACTGCATATAAAACACAGAAGAAACGTATCTGTGAAACTACCCTGGTGTGTGTGCGTTCAACTAAGAGTGTTGCATCTATGTTTAGATTCAGCAGGTTAAAAACACTTTTCTTACAGAAGCTAGATTTGTCCCTTCCAGAAAAAAGTAGGCATATGCTTTAATGAGAAATCTCTCACCTTAGAAACTCAAAAGAAGCCATCCAGGAGAAAGATTGTCCATATGTGCATTCAGCATACAGTTACACTGCTTTGTCTATGCCGCAGTTTGCAAATGCTTTCTTTGGAGAATCTCAAAACTAACATTTCCAGCAAAATTCTCTGCAATGCGAAATAGCAGGAGAGCTGCATGTAAAACACAGAAGAACTGTATCTCTGAAACTGCTATCATGTGTGTGCGTTCAACTAACAGAGTTGCATCAATGTTTCAATTCAGCAGGTTAGAAACACTTTTCTTACAGAAGCTAGATTTTTTCATTGCAGATGGAAAGTGGTCATATGCTGTACTGAGAAATCTTTCACTTTAAACACTCAAAGGAAGCTCTCTGGAAGAAAAGTTTCAATGTGTGAATTCAACTCAGAGAGTTATACTGCTGTGCATATGCAGCAGTTGCAAACTCGTTCTGTAGAGAATCTCAAAACTGACATTTCCAACAAAATCCCGTGTTATACAAAATAGCAGTAAGACTGTCTGTAACACACATAAGAAATGTATCTGTGAAACTGCTCAGGTGTGTGTGTGTTCAACTAAGAGAGTTGCATCAATGTTTTTATTCAACAGGTTAGAAACACTTTTTTTACAGAAGCCTAATTTGTTCCTTCCAGTTGGAAAGTTTATGCATGTTGTAATGAAAAATCTCTCACCTTCAAAACTAAAAGGATGCTATCCAGGAGAATGGTTGTCAATGTGTGCATTCACCTTGCAGAGTGACACTGCTGTGTGTATGCAGCAGTTTTCAAACACCTTCCATTGAGAATCTCAAAACTGACATTTCCGACAAACTCCTGTGTTATACGAAATAGCAAAAATACTGCCTGTAAAACACAGAAGAAACGTATCTGTGAAACTGTTCTGGTGTCTGTGCGTCAACTTAAAGAGTGGCATCTATGTTTCAATTCATCAGGTTAGAAACAGTTTTCTTACAAAAGCTAGATTGTTCATTGCAGAGAGAAAGTGGACATATACTGCAATGAGAAATCTCTCACCATAAAAACTCAAAGAAAGCTATCCATTAGAAAGGTCTTCAATGTGTGCATTCAACTTACAAAGTTACACTGCTGTCTATATGCAGCAGTTTCCAAACACTTTCTGTGTAAACTTACAAACTGACATTTCCAGTAAAATCCTGTGTTAAACAAAATAGCAGTAAGACTGCCTGTAAAACAGAGAAGAAACATATCTGTGAAACTGTTCTGATGTGTGTGTGTTTAACTAAGAGAGTTGCATCCATGCATCAATTCAGCATTTTAGAAACATTTTTCCTTTCTTCTTCTTTTTAGTTTTTTTATTGCATTTTAGGTTTTGGGGTACATGTATAGAATGTCCAAGATAGTTGCATAGATACACAAATGGCAGTGTGTTTTGCTGCCTTCCACCCCTTCACCCACATTTGGCATTTCTCCCCAGGCTATCCCTCCCCAGCTGCCCCCCCCGCTGTCCCTCCCCTATTCCCCCAAATAGACCCCAGTGTGTAGTACCCCCTTCGCTGTCTCCATGTGTTCTCTTTTTCCCTCACCCATCTATGAGTAAGAATATGTAGTATTTCATTTTCTGTTCTTGTGTCAGTTTGCTGAGAATGGAGAACATCATTCTCAGTAACACGTTTCTTAAAGAAGCTTGATTTATTCATTCCAGTGGGCATATGCTGAAATGAGAAACCTCTTACCTTAAAAACTCAAAGAAAGTTATATGGGAGACTGATTGTCAATGTGTCCATTCAACTTACAGTTATACTGCTCTATATATGCAGCAGATTGTGAGCGTTTTCTTTGGGGAATCTCAAAACTGACATTTCCAGAAAAATCTCGAGTAATATGAAGTAGTAAGAGTGTCTGTAAAACACAGAAGACACATATCTCTGAAACTGCTCAGTTGTGTATGTGTGAGTGTGTGTTCCACTAAAGGATTTGCATTTATGTTTCAATTCAGCAGGTTAGAAACACTTTTCTTGCAGAAGCCATATTTCTTCATTCTAGACCTAAAGTGGGCATAGGTTGTAATGAGAAATCTCTCACCTTAAAAACTCAACAATAGATATCCGGGAAAAGGCTCTCAATGTGTGCATTCAATTTACAAGTTACACTGCTGTGTGTATCCAGCGGTTTGATAACGCTTTTTGTGGAGAATCTAAAAATTAACATTTCCAGCAAAATCCCGTGTTACACAAAATAGCAGTAAAACTGCCTTTAAAACACAGAAGAAATGTATCTGTGAAACTGCTCTGGTGTGTGTGGGTTCAGCTAAGATAGTTGCATCTATGTTTCACTTCAGCAGGTTAGAAACACTTTTCTTGCAGAAGCTAGGTTTTCTCATACCAGACTGAATATAGCCATATGCTGGAAAGACAAATATCTCACCTTAAAAACTCAAAGGAAGCTAACTAAAAGTAAGGTTTTCTATGTTTGCATTCAACTTGAGAGTTACATGGTTGTGTGTATGCAACAGTATGAATGAGATTTCTTTGGAAAAATCTCAAAACTGAGATTGCCAACAAAATCTCTTGTTATACTAAATAGAAGTAGGACTGCCTGTAAAACACAGAAGGAACGAATTTGTAAAACTGCTCAGGTGTGTGTGCAATCAACTAAGAGAGCTGCATCTATGTTTCTATTTAACCAGTTAGAAAGACTTTTCCTCCAGAAATGAGAATTGTTATTTCAGACTGAAAGAAGCCATATGCTGTAATGAGAAATCTCTCGTATTAAAAACTCAAAGGAAGCTTTCTGAAAGAAAGGCTGTCAATGTGTGCATTCGTCTTACAAATTATTCTGCTATGTGTATGTAGAAGTTTGCAAACACTTTCTGTGGAGAATCAGAAAACTTATATATCCAGTAAAATCACGTGATAACTAAAGAGAAGTAAGACTGCCACTAAAACAGAGAAGAAACGTATCTGTTAAATTGCTCTGGGGTGTGTGTGCTGAATCTATGTTTCAATTCAGCAGGTTAGAAGCACTTTTCTTACAGAAGCTAGATCTGTTCATTCCATATGGAAAGTAAGCAAATGCTGTAATGAGAAATCTCTCACCCTAAAAACTCAAAGAAAGCTATCCAGGAGAAAGGTTGTCAATGTATACATCCCACATACAGAGTTACACTGCGGTATGTATTTAGCAGTCTGCAAACAATTTCTCTATAGAGTCTCAAAACGGATATTTTCAGCAAAATCCCATATTATGCGAAATAAGCAGTAAGACTGTAAAACACAGAAGAAACGTATCTGTGGAACTACGCTGGTGTGTGTGCGTTCAGCTAAAAGAGTTGCATCTATGTTTCAATTGAGCAGGTTAAAAACACTTTTCTTACTGAAGCTAGGTTTTTTTCATTGCAGATGGAAAGTGGGCATATGCTATAATGATAAATCTCTTACCTTAAAACATAAATTAAGCTCTCCGGAAGAAATTTGACAATGTGGGCATTCAAATTACAAAGTTACACTGCTCTGTGTATGCAGCAGTTGCAATCGCTTTCTGTGGAAAATCTCAAAACTGACATTTCCAGAAAATTCCCATGTTATACTAAATAGCAGTAAGACTGCCTGTAAAACACAGAAGAAATGTATCTGTGAAACTGCACAGGTGTGTGTGTGTTTAACTTCTAGAGATGCAGTTATGTTTCTATTCGGCAGCTTAGAAACACTTTTCTACCAGAAGCCAGATTTGTTCATTCCAGACTGAAAGTGGGCATATGATGTAATGAGAAATTTCTCATCTTAAAAACTCAAAGTAAGCTGTCCGGGAGAAATGCTGTCAATATGTGCATTAAATATACAGAGTTACACTGCTGTGTGTATGCAGCCGTTTGGAAACGCATTCTGTGGAGAATCAGAAAACTGACATTTCCAGGAAAATACCCACATATAACAAACAGCAGTAAGACTGCGTTTAAAACAAAGAAGACATGTTATCATTCAAACTGCTCTGCTGTGTGTTCGTTCAACTAAGTGAGTTACATCCATGTTTAGATTGAGGAGTTAGAAACACGTTTCTTGTAAAAGCTGTGTTAGGACATTCCAGAGTGAATGGTCGTATATGCTGTAATGAGAAATATCTGGTTCTAAAAGGAAAACAGAGCTATCTAACAGAATGGACGTCAATGTTTACATTCAACTTACAGAGTTAAAGTGATGTATTTGTGCAGCAGTTTGGAAACCCTTTCTGTGGAGAATCCAAAAGCAGACATTTCCAGCAAAATACCCGCATATAACAAAAAGCAGGAAGACTGCATCTAAAACACAGAAGAAATGTATGCTTCAAACTGCTCTGCTGTGTGTTCTTTCAACTAAGTGAGTTAAATCTATCTTTATATTCAGGAGTTAGAAACACGTTTCTTGTTAAAGCTGCGTTTGGACATTCCAGAGTGAATGGGAGTATAGGCTGTAATGAGAAATATCTGGTCCTAAAACAGAAACGGAGCTATCTCTCAGAGTGGTTGTCACTGTGTACGTTCAACTGACAAAGGTAAACTGATGTGTTTATGCAGCGGTTTGAAAACCATTTCTGTGGAGAATCCAACAATAGACATTTCCAACAAAATACCCACCTATAACAACAGCAATAAGACTGGGTCTACAATACAGAGGAGATAAAACCTTTGAACTGCTCTTCCGTGTTTTTGTTCAACTAAGTGAGTTGAATCTATCTTTAGATTCAGAAGGTGGAAACAAGTTTATTTTAAAAGCTGCATTTGGACATTCCAGAGCGAATGGGAGTATAGGCTGTAATGAAAAATATCTGCTTCTAAAATGAAAATGGAGCAATCTAACAGAATGGTTGACAATGTGTACATTCAAGTTACATATTTAAATTGATTTGTTTATGCAGCAGTTTGGAACCCCTTTCTGTGGAGAATCCAGACAGACATTTCCAGCAAAATACCGACATATTACAAACAGCAGTAAGACTGAACCGAAGAAACATATTTTTCAAACTGCTCTGCTGTGTTTTCTTTCAACTAAGTGAGATAAATCTATCTTCAGATTCAGAAGTTAGAAACACGTTTCTTGTAAAAGGTGTGTTTGGACATTCCAGAGTAAATGGGAGCATAGGCTGTAATGAGTAATATCTGCTTCTAAAACCAAAACGGAGCTGACAGAATGGTTTTCAATGTGTACATTCAACATACAGAGGTTAACTGATATATTTATGCAGCAGTTTGGAAACGCTTTCTGTGGAGAATCCAAAAACAGATATTTCCAGCAAAATACCTGCATATAACAAACAGCAGTAAGACTGCATCTAAAACACAGAAAAAACGTATCCTTCAAACTACTCTGCTGTGTGTTCGTTCAACTAAGTGAGTTGAACCTATTTTGAAAATCAGGAGTTGAATACACGTTTCTTGTAAAAACCACGTTTGGACATTTCAGAGTGAATGGGAGTATATGCTGTAATGAGAAATATCTGGATCTAAAACCAAAATTGAGCTATCTAACAGAATAATTGTCAATGTGTATATTCTACTTGCCGAGTTAAACTGATGTGTTTGTGCAGCAGTTTGTAAACCCTTTCTGTTGAGAATCCAAAAACAGACATTTCCTGCAAAATATCCAAATATAACAAACAGCAGTAAGCCCACGTCTAAAACACAGAAGAAACGTATCCTTCAAACTGCGCTATTGTGTGTCTGTTCAACTCAAAGAGTTGAACGTATCTTAAGATTCATAATTTGGAAACACGTTTCTTGTAAAAGCTGCATTTGGACATTCCAGAGTGAATGAGAGTATATGCTTTAATGAGAAATTTTTTGTTGTAAAATGAAAACAGAGCTATCTAAAAGAATGGTTCTCAATGTGTACGTTTAACTTACAGAGTTTAACTGATGTGTTTATGAAAAAGTTTGGAAAGCCTTCCTGTGGAGAATCAAAAAACAGACATTTCCAGCAGAAAACCCGCATATAAAAAAAAGCAGTAAGACTGCGTCGAAAACACAGAAGAAACGTATTCTTCAAACTGCTCTGTGGTGTGTTCCTTCAAATAAGTGAGTTGAATCTATCTTTAGATTCAGTAATTAGAAACACGTTTCTTGTAAAAGCTGCATTCCTACATTCCAGAGTGAATGGGACTATACGCTGTAATGAGAAATATCTAGTTCTAAATGATAACAGACCTATCTAACAGAATGGTTGTCAATGTGTACATTCAACTTACAGAGTTAAACTGATGTGTTTATGCAGCAGTTTGGAACCCCTTTCTGTGGAGAATCCAAAAACAGATATTTCTGGCAAAATACCGGCCTATAACAAACAGCAGTAAGACTGCGTATAAAACACAGAAGAAACGCATCCTTCAAACTGCTCTGCTGTTTGTTTGCTCAACTAAGTGAGTTGAATCTATCTTTAGATTCAGGAGTTAAAAACATGTTTCCTCCAAAAGCTCCGTTTTTACATTCCAGACTGAATGGGAGTACATGCTGTAATGGGAAATATCTGGTTGTAAAATGAAAGCGAAGCTACCTAACAGAATGGTTGTCAATGTGTAGATTCAACTTACAGAGTTCAACTAATGGGGGTATGCAGCAGTTTGGAAACCCTTTATGTGGAGAATACGAAAACAGACATTTTCAGCAAAATACCCACGTATTACAAACAACAGTAAGACTGCACTGAACAAACGTATCCTTCAAACTGCTCTGCTCTGTGTTCGTGCAAATAAGTGAGATGAATCTATCTTTAGATTCAGGAGTTAACAACACGTGTCTTGTAAAATGTGCGTTTGGACATTCCAGAGTGAATGGGAGTATATGATCTAATGAGAAATATATGGTTCTAAAGGGAAACGGTGCTATCTAACAGAATGCTTGTCAATGTGTACATTTAACTTACAGAGTTAAACTGATGTGTTTATGCAGCAGTTTTGAATCCCTTTCTGTGTAGAATCAAAAACAGACATTTCCAGCAAAATACCCACATATAACAAAAAGCAGTAAGACCGCGTCTAAAACAGAGAAGAGACGTATACTTCAAACTGCTCTGTGGTGTGTCTGTTCAACTAAGTGAGTTGAATCTATCTTTAGATTCAAGAGTTGGAAACACGTTTTTTGTAAAAGCTGCGTTTGGACATTCCAGAATGAATGGGAGTATAGGCTTTCATGAGAAATAGCTGGTTCTAAAACGAAAATGTAGCTATCTAACAGAATGGTTGTCAATGATTACATTCAATTACAGAGTTAAACTGATGTGTTTAGGCAGCAGTTTGCAAACCCTTTTAAAACGAAAACATAGCTATTTAACACAATGGTTGTCAATGAGTACATTCAACATACAGAGGTAAACTGATGTGTTTATGTAGCAGTTTGAAAACTTTTCTGTGGAGAATCCAATAACAGATATTTCCAGCAAATACCCACATATTACAAACAGCAGTAAGACTGAACCAAAGAGATGCATACTAAGTGAGATTAATCTATTTTAGATTCAGGAGTTAGAAACACGTTTCTTGTAAAAACTGCATTTGGATATTCCAAGGTGAATGAAAGTACATGCTGTAATGAGAAATATCTGGTTCTAAAACGAAAACGGAGCTATCTAACAGAATGGTTGTCAATGTCTAGGTTCAACTGACAGAGGTAAAATTATATGTTTATGCAGCAGTTTGGAAACCCTTTCCATGAATAATCCAAAAACAGACATTTCCAACAAAATACCCAACTATAACTAACAGCAGTAACACTGCATCTAAAACACAGAAGAAACGTATCCTTCAAACTGCTCTCCTGTGAGTTGCTTCAAAAAGTGTGTTGAATCTATCTTTAGATTTAGGAGACAGAAACACGTTTTTTGTAAAAGCTACGTTTGGACATTCCAGAGTTAATGTGAGTATATCCTGTAATGAGAAATATCTGGTTCTAAAACAAAACCAGAGCTATCTAAAGAATGGTTGTCAATGTGTACGTTCGACTGACAGAGGTCAACTGATATGTTTATGCAACAGTTTGGAAACCCTTTCTGTGGAGAAACCAAAAATATGAATTTCCAGCAAAATACCTTCCTAAAACAAACAGCAGTAAGACTGCGTCTAAAACACAGAAGAGACGTATCCTTCAAACTGCTCTGCAGTTTTTTCATAAAATTAACTGAGTTGAATCTATTTTTAGATTCAGGAGTTCGAGACATGTTTTTTGTAAAAGGTGCATTTGGACATTCCAGAGTGAAAGGAAGTATATGCTGTAATGAAAAATATCTGGTTCTCAAACAAAAACGGAGCTATGTTACAGAATGGTTGTCAAGGTGTACATTCCGCTTACAGAGTTAAACTGATGTGTTTATGCAGCAGTTTGGAGACCCTTTCTGCAGAGAATCCAAAACAGACATTTCCAGCAAAATACCTGCATATAGCAAACAACAGTAAGTCTGAGTCTAAAACTCAGAAGAAACGTATCCTTTATACGGCTCTGCTGTGTGTTCGTTTAACTAAGTGAGTTGTATTTACCTTTAGATTCAGGAGTTAGAAACACGTTTATTGTTAAAGCTGCATTTGGACATTCCAGAGTGAATGGGAGTATATGCTGTAATGAGAAATATCTGGTTCTAAAATGAAAACGTAGCTATCTAACAGAATGGTTGTCAATGTGCACATTCAACGTACAGAGTTAAATTGATGTGTTTATGCAGCAGTTTGGGAACCCTTTCTGTGGCAGATCCAAGAACAGACATTTCCAGAAAAATACCATTCTATGACAAACAGAAGTAAGACTGCTTTTAAAACACAGAAGAAACGTATCCTTCAAACTCCTCTGTTGTATGTTCATTCACCTAAGTGAGTTGAATCTCTCTTTAGATTCAGGAGTTATAAACACGTTTCTTGTAAAAGCTGTGTTTGGACATTCCAGAGTGAATGGGAGTATACACTGTAGTGAGAAATATCTGGTTCTAAAAGGAAAAC
The DNA here is from genome assembly GCF_049354715.1 of Callithrix jacchus. Taxonomy (NCBI): domain Eukaryota; kingdom Metazoa; phylum Chordata; class Mammalia; order Primates; family Cebidae; genus Callithrix; species Callithrix jacchus. The sequence continues at coordinate 1,392,597 of NC_133520.1, forward strand.
TGAGCTATCTAACAAAATAGTTGTCAATGTGTACATTCAAATTACAGAGTTAAACTGATGTGTTTATGAAGCAGTTTGGAAAATCTTTCTGTGTAGAATCCAAAAACAGATATTTCCAGCAAAATACCCGCATATTACAAACAGCAGTAGGACTGCACCGAAGAATCATATACTTCAAACTGCTCTGCTGTGAGTTCATTCAACTAAGTGAGATGAATCTACCTTTAGATTGAGGAATTAGAAACACGATTCTTGTTAAAGGTGCGTTTGGACAATCCAGAGTGAATGGGAGTATATGGTCTAATGAGAAATATCTGGTTCTAAATGAAAACGAAGCTATCTACACAATGCTTGTCAATGTGTACATTCAACTTACAGAGTTAAACTGATGTGTTTATGCATCAGTTTTGAAACTCTTTCTGCGGAGAATACAAAAACAGACATTTTCTGCAAAATGCCCACATACGGCAAACAGCAGTAAGACTGAGTCTAAAACACAGAAGAAATGTATCCTTCAAACTGCTCTTCTGTGTGTTTATTTAACTAAGTGAGTCAAATCTATCTTTAGATTCAGAATTTGGAAGCACGTTTCTTGTAAAAGCTGCATTTGGACATTCCAGAGTGAATGGGAGTATATGCTTTCATGAGAAATATCTGGTTCTCAAACGAAAACGGAGCTATCTAACAGAATGGTTGTCAATGTGAAAATTCAACTTATAGAGTTAAACTGTTGTGTTTACACAGTACTTTGAAAACCCTTTCTGTGGAGAATCCAAAGTCACACATTTCTAGCAAAATATCCACATATTAAAAAGAGCAGTAAGACTGGGTCTAAAACACAGAAGAAACGTATCCTTCAAACTGCTCTGCTGTGCGTTCCTTCAACTAGTAAGTTGAACCTAACTTTAGATTCAGGAGTTAGAAACACGTTTCTTCTAAAGGCTGCATTTGGACATTTGAGAGTGAATGAGAGTACATGCTGTAATGAGAAATATCTGGTTCTAAAACGAAAATGGAGCTATCTAACAGAATGTTTGTCAATGAGTACATTCAACTTACATAGTTAAAATGACGTGTTTTAGCAGCAGTTTTGAAACGCTTTCTGTGGAAAATCCAAATACAGATATTTCCAGAAAAAATACATACATATTACAAACAGCAGTAAGACTGCATCCAAAACACTGAAGAAAGTTATCCTTCGAACTGCTCTGCTGTGTGTTCGTTCAACTAAGTGACATGAATCTATCTTTAGATTCAGAAGTTAGATAAACGTTTCTTGTAAAAGGTGCGTTTTGACATTCCAGAGTAAAAGGCGGTATATGCTCTAATGAGAAATATCTGGTTCTAAAAGTAAAATGGAGCTATCTAACAGAATGCTTGTCAATGCGTACCTTCAAATTACAGAGTTAAACTGATGTGTTTATGCAGCAGTTTGGAAACCCTTTCTGTGGAGAATCCAAAAACAGTCATTTCCAGCAAAATACCAGCCTATAGGAAACAGCAGTAAGCCTGTGTATAAAACACAAAAGAAACTTATCCTCCAAACCACTCTGCTGTGCGTTCCTTGAACTAGTGAGTTGAATCTATCTTTAGATTCAGGAGTTAGAAACACATTTCTTGTAAAAGCTGCATTTGGACATTCCAGAGGGAATGGGAGTATAGGATGTAGTGAGAAGTATCTGGTTCTAAAATGAAAACACGTTTCTTCTGAAGGCTGCGTTAGGACATTTGAGAGTGAATGGGAGTACATGTTGTAATGAGAAATATCTGGTTCTAAAACGAAAATGGAGCTATCTAACAGAATGGTTGTCAACGTGTACATTCAACAGACAGAGGTAAACTGATGTGTTTATGCATAGTTTGGAAAATATTTCTGTGGAGAATCCAAAAACAGACATTTCCAACAAAATACCTGGCTATAACAAACAGCAGTAGGACTTCATCTAAAACACAGAAGATACATATCCTTCAAACTGCTCTGCAGTGTGTTTGTTCAACTAAGTGAGATGAATCCATCTTTAGATTCAGAAGTTGGAAACACTTTTATTGTAAAAGCTGCGTTTGGACATTCCAGAGTGAATGGGAGTATAGGCTGTAGTGAGAAATATCTGGAGCTAAAACAAAAACCGAGTTATCTAACAGAATGTTTGTCAATGTGTAAATTCAACTTACAGAGTTAAACTGATGTGTTTATGCAGCAGTTAGGAAAACCTTTCTGTAGAGAATCCAAAAACAGATATTTCCAGCAAAATACCCGCATATTGCAAAAAGCAGTAAGACTGCACCAAAGAAACATATCCTACAAACTGCTCTCTTGTGTGTTCATTCAACTAAGCGAGGTGAATCTATCTTTAGATTCAGGAGTCAGAAACAGGTTTTTTGTAAAAGGTGCATTTGCACATTCCAGAGTGAATGGGAGTATATGGTCTAAGGAGAAATATCTGGTTCTAAATGAGAACGGAGCTGTCTACAGAATGCTTGTCAATGTGTACATTCAGCTTACAGACTTAAACTGATGTGTTTATGCAGCAGTTTTGTAACCCTTTCTGCGGAGAATCCAAAAACAGACATTTACCACAAACTACACGCATATAGCAAACAGCAGTAAGACTGAGTCTAAAACACAGAAGAAACGTATCCTTCAAACTGCTCTGCTGTGTGTTTGTTTAACTAAGTGAGTTGAATCTACCTTTAGATTCAGGAGTTAGAGACACGTTTTTTTGTAAAAGCTGCATTTTGACATTCCAGAGTGAATGGGAGTATATGCTTTCATGAGAAATATCTGGTTCTCAAACGAAAACAGAGCTATCTAACAGAATGGTTGTCAATGTGTACATTAAACATACAGAGGTAAACTGATGTGTTTATGCAGCTGTTTGAAAAATATTTCTGTGGAGAATCCAAAAACAGACATTTCCGACAATATACGCACCTATAACAAACAGCAGTAAGACTGCATCTAAAACACAGAAGAGACGTATCCTTCAACCTGCTCTGCGGTGTGTTTGTTCAATTAATTGAGTAGAATCTATCTTTAGATTCAGGAGTTGGAAATACGTTTGTTGTAAAAGATGCGTTTGGACATTCCAGAGTGAATGGGAGTATAGGCTGTAATGAGAAATATCTGGTTCTAAAACGAAAACGGAGCTATCTAATAGAATGGTTGTCAAAGTGCAAATTAAAATTACAGAGTTAACCTGATGTGTTTATGCAGCAGATTGGAAACTCTTTTGTGGGGGATCCAAAAACCGACATTTACAGCAAAATACCCGCATATAACAAACAAAAGTAAGACTCCGTCTGAAACACAGAATAAACGTATCATTCAAACTGTTCTGCTGTGTGTTCGTTCAACTATGTGAGTTGAATCTATCTTTAGATTCAGGAGTTAGAAACACGTTTCTTGTAAAAGCTGCATTTGGACATTCCAGAGTGAGTGGGAATATAGGCTGTACTGAGAAATATCTGGATCTAAAACGAAAACGGAGCTATCTCACAGAATGGTTGTCAATGTGTACATTCAACATACAGAGTTAAACTGATGTGTTTAGGCAGCAGTTTGCAAACCCTTCCTGTGGAGAATCCAAAAACAGACATTTCCAGCAAAATACCCGCATATAACAAAGAGCAGTAAGACTGCATCTAAAACACAGAAGAAACGTATCCTTCAAACTGCTCTGCTGTGTGTTCGTTCAACTAATTGAGCTGAATCTCTCTTTAAATTCAGGAGATAGAAACACGTTTCTTGTCAAAGCTGCCTTTGGACACTTTAGAGTGAATGGGTGTATATGCTTTAATGAGAAATATCTGGTTCTAAAACAAAAATGGAGCTATCTAACAGAATGGTTGTCAATATGTACATTCAACTGACAGAGGTAAACTGATGTGTTTATGCAGCAGTTTGGAAACCATTTCTGTGGAGTGTCCAAAAACAGACATTTTCAGCAAAATACTCACATACTACAAACAGCAGTAAGACTGCATATAAAACATAGAAGAAACGTATCCTTTAAACTGCTCTGCTGTGTGTTTGTTCAATTAAGTGAGTTGAATCTCTCTTTAGATTCAGGAGTTAGAAACACGTTTATTGTAAAACCTCCGTTTGGACACTCCAGAGTGAAGGGAAATATATGCTTTATTGAGAAATACTTGGTTCTGAAACCAAAACGCAACTATCTGTCAGATTGGTTATCAATGTGTACATTTGACTTACAGAGTTAAACTCATGTGTTTATGCAGCAGTTTGGAAACCATTCCTGTGGAGAATCAAAAAAACAGACATTTCCAGCAAAATTCCTGCATGTTACAAAGAGCAGTAAGACTACATCTAAAACCCAGAAGACACGTATCCTTCAAACTGCTCTGCTGTGTGTTCATTCAACTATGTGGGTTGAATATCTCTTTAGATTCAGGGGTTATAAACACGTTTCTTATGAAAGCTGAGTTTGGACATTCCAGAGTGAATGGGAGTATAAGCTGTAGTGAGAAATATTTGGTTCTCAAACGAAAACAGAGCTATCTAACAGAATGATTGTCAATGTGTACATTCAACTTAGAGAGTTAAACTTAGGTATTTATGCAGCAGTTTGGAAAACTTTCTGTGGATAATCGAAAAACAGATATTTAAAGCAAAATACCCGCATATTACATACAGCAGTAAGACTGCAGCTAAAACACAGAAGAACCACATCATTCAATCTGCTCTGCTGTGTGTTGGTTCAACTAAGTGAGTTGAATCTATCTTAAGATTCAGGAGCTAGAGAAACGTTTCTTGTAAAAGGTGCATTTGGACATTCCAGAGTGAATGGGAGTATATGCTGTAATGACAAATATCTGTTTCTAAAATGAAAACGGAGCTATCTAACAGAGTTGTTTTCAATGTGTACATTAAACTTACATAGTTAAACTGATGCGTTTATGCCACAGGTTGGAAAGTTTTCCTGAAGAGGATCCAAAAACAGACATTTCCAGCAAAAACCCACCTATAACAAAGAGCAGCAAGACTGTGTATAAAACACAGAAGAAACGTATCCTTCAAACTGTTCTGCAGTGTGTTCCTTCAACTAAGTGAGTTGAATCTATCTTTAGGTTTAAGAGTTAGAAACACATTTCTTGTAAAAGCTGCCTTTGGATATTCCAGATGAATGGGTGTGTAGGCTGTACTGAGAATTATCTTGTTCTAAAATGAAAATTGAGCTATCTAACAGAATGGTTGTCAATGTGTACATTCAACATACAGAGTTAAACTGATATGTTTATGCAGCAGTTTGAAAACTTTTTCTGTGGAGAAGCTAAAAACAGATATTTCCAGCAAAATACCCGCATATTACAAATAGCAGCAAGACTGCACCTACAAAAACTATCCTACAAACTGCACTGCTGTGTGTTCTTTCAACAAATTGAGATGAATCTATCCTTAGATTCAGTAGTTAGAAACAGATTTCTTGTTTAAGGTGCCTTTGGACATTCCAGAGTGAATGGTATAATATGCTCTAATGAGAAATATCTGGTTCTAAACGAAAATGGAACTAACAGAATGCTTGTCAATGTGTACATTCAACTTACAGAGTTCAACTGATGTGTTTATGCAGCCTTTTAGAAACGTTTTTTGTGGAGAATCCAAAATAACACATTTCCAGCAATATACCCACATATAACAAAGAGCAGTAAGACTGCGTCTAAAACACAGAAGAAGCGTATCCTTCAAACTGCTCTGCTTTCCGTTCCTTCAACTATTGAGATGAATCTGTTTTTAGATTCAGGAGTTAGAAACACGTTTCTTGTAAAAGCTGCATTTGGACATTCCCGAGTGAATGGGAGTATATGCTATATTGAGAAATATCTGGTTCTAAAATGAAAACAGAGCTACCTAACAGAATGGTTGTCAATGTGTACATTCAACTGACAGCGGTAAACTGATGTGTTTATGCAGCAGCTTGGAAACAATTTCAGTGGAGAATCAAAAATCATGCATTTCCAACAATATACCCGCCTATAAAAAACAGCAGTAAGACTGCATCTAAAACACAGAAGAGACGTATTATTCGAAATTCTCTTTGGTGTGTTTGTTAAATTAAGTGAGTTGAATGTATCTTTAGATTCAGGAGTTGGAAACACGTTTATTGTAAAAGCTGCATTTGGACATTCCAGAGTGAATGGTAGTATAGGCTGTAATGAGAAATATCTGGTTCTAAAACCAAAACTTAGCTATCTAACAGAATGGTTGTCAATGTGTACATTGAATTTAGAGAGTTAAACTGATGGTTTTATGGAGCACTTTGGAAACCCTTCCTGCGGACAATCCAAAAATAGACATCTCCAGCAAAATACCCGCATATTACAAACAGCAGTAAGACTGCATATAAAACACAGAAGAAACGTATCCTTCAAACTGCTCTGATGTGTGTTCGTTCAACTAAGTGAGTTGAATCTCTCTTTAAATTCAGGAGATAGAAACACATTTTTTTTAAAAGCTGCATTTAGACATTCCAGAGTCAATGGGAGTGTAGGCTGTAGTCAGAAGTATCTGGTTCTAAAAAGAAAACGGAGCTTTGTAACAGAATTGCTGTCAACGTGTACATTTAACTCACAGAGTTTAACAGATGTGTTTATGCAGCAGTTTGGAAAGTTTTTTTGTGGAGAATCCAAAAACAGATATTTTCAGCAAAATGCCTGCCTATTACAAACAGTAGTAAAACTGAACTGAGGAAACGTATCCTTCAAACTGCTCTGCTGTGTGTTCGTTCAACTACGTGAGCTGAATCTATCTTTAGATTCAGGAGTTAGAAACACATTTCTTGTAAAAGCTGCATTTGGACATTCCAGACTGAATTGGAGTATATGCTTTAATGACAAATATCCGGTTCTAAAATGAAAACGGAGATATCTAACAGAATGGTTGTCAATGTGTACATTCAACTTAGAGAGTTAAACTGATGCGTTTATGCAGCAGTTTGTAAACCTTTTCTGTGGAGAACCCAAAAACAAGCTTGTTCAGCAAAATACACGCATATTACAAACAGCAGTAAGACTGCATCTAAAACACAGAAGAAACGTATTTTTCAATCTGCTCTGCTGTGTGTTCGCTCAACTAAGTGAGTTGAATCTATCTTTAGATTTAGGAGTTAGAGACACGTTTCTTGTAAAAGGTGCATTTGGACATTTCAGAGTCAATGGAAGTATATGCTGTAATGACAAATATCTGGTTCTAAAATGAACACGGAGCTATCTAACAGAATTTTTTGCAATGCGTACATTCAACTTACAGTGGTCAACTGATGTGTTTATTCAGCATTTTTAAACCCTTTCTGAGGAGACATTTCGAGCAAAATACCTGCATATAGCAAATAGTAGTAAGACTGATTATAAAACACAGAAGAAACGTATGCTTCAAACTGTTCTGCTGTTTGTTCCTTCAATAAGTGAGTTGAATATATCTTTATATTTAGGAATTAGAAACACTTTACTTGTAAAAGCTGCGTTTGGACATTCCAAAGTGAATCGTAGTATATGTTGTAATGAGAAATACCTGGCTCTAAAACAAAAACGGAGCTATCTACAAGAATGGTTGTCAATGTGTATGTTCAACTGACAGAGGCAAACTGATGTGTTTATGCAGTAGTTTGGAAACCATTTCTGTGGAGAATCCAAATACCGACATTTCCAACAAAATACCCGCATACTACAAACAGCAGTAAGACTGCATCTAAAACACAGAAGAAACGTATTTTTCCAGCTGCTCTTCTGTGTGTTCGTTCAACTGAGTTGAATGTCTCTTTCGGTTCAGGAGTTAGAAACACGGTTCTTGTAAAAGCTGCGTTTGGACATTCCAGAGTGAATGAGAGTATATGGCTTAATGAGAAATATCTGGTTCTAAAACCTAAACGGAGCTATCTATCAGAATGGTTGTCAATGTGTACATTCAACTTACAGAGTTAAACTGATGTGTTTGTGCAGCAGTTTGGAAACCCTTTATGTGGAGAATCCAAAAGCAGACAATTCCAGCAAAATACTGGCCTATAGCAAACAGCAGTAAGACTGTGTCTAAAATACAAAAGAAACATATCCTTCAAACTGCTCTGCTGTGTGTTTGTTCCAATAAGTGAGTTGAATCTATATTTATATTTAGCAGTTAGAGACCCATTTCTTGTAAAAAATGCGTTTGGACATACCAGAGTGAATGGGAGTTTATGCTGTAATTAGAAATATCTGGTTCTAAAACGAAAACCGAGCTGTCTAACAGAATGGTTGTCAATGAGTACGTTCAACTGACAGAGGTAAACTGATGTGTTTATGCAGCAGTTTGGAAACCATCTCTGTGGAGAATCCAAAAATATGCATTTCCAACAAAATACCCACCTATAACAAATAGCAGTAAGACTGCGTCTAAAACACAGAAGAGACGTATCCTTCAACCTGGTCTGCAGTGTGTTTGTTCAATTAAGTGCGTTGAATCTATCTTTAGATTCAGGAGTTGTAAACACCTTTATTGTAAAAGCTGCGTTTGGACATTCCCGAATGAATGGGAGTATATGCTTTAATGAGAATAAAGCTTGTTCTCAAACAAAAACGGAGATATCTAACATAATGGTTGTTTCTGTGTACATTCAACTGATGTGTTTATTCAGCACTTTGTAAACCCTTTCTTTGGAGAATCCAAAAACAGTCATTTCCAGCAAAATACTCGCATATAACAAAGAGCTGTAACACTGTGTCTAAAACAAAGAAGAAACGTATCCTTCAAACTGCTCTGCTGTGTGTTCGTTTAAGTAAGTGAGTTGGATCTATCTTTAGATTCAGGAGTTGGAAACACGTTTAATGCAAAAGCTGCATTTGGACATTCCAGAATGAATGGGAGTATAGGCTGTAATGAGAAATATCTGGTTCTAAAACGAAAACGTATCAATCTAACAGAATGGTGATAAATGTTCACATTCACCTTACAGAGTTAAGCTGATGTATTTCTGCAGCAGTTTAGAAACTCTTTCAGTGGATAATCCAAAACTAGACATTACCAGCAAAATACTTGCATATTACAAACAGTAGTAAGACTGCATCTAAGACACAGAAGAAAAGTGTCCTTCAAGCTGCACTGCTGTGCATTCCTTCAAGTAGTGAGTGGAATCTATCTTTAGATTCAGGAGTTAAAAACACGTTTCTTGTAAAAGCTGCGTTTAGACATTCCAGAGTGAATTGGAGTATATGTTGTAATGAGCAATATCTGGTTCTAAAACAAAAACCGAGCTATCTAACAGAATGGTTGTCAATGTGTACGTTCAAGTGACAGAGGTCAACTGATGTGTTTATGCAGCAGTTTGGAAAACATTTATGTGGAGAATCCAAAAACAGACGTTTCCAACAAAATACCCACCTATAACAAACAGCAGTACTACTTCGTCAAAAACACAGAAGAGACATATGCTTCAAATTGTTCTGCAGTGTGTTCGTTCAACAAAGTGAGTTGAATCTATGTTTAGATACAGGAGATGGAAACACGTTTATTGTAAAAGCTGGGTTTGGACATTCCAGAGTGAATGAAAGTATAGCCTCTAATGAGCAATATCTGGTTATGAAACGAAAAGGGAGCTATCTAACAGAATGTTTGTCAATGTGTGCATTCAACTAACAGAGTTAAACGGATGTTTTTATGCAGCAGTTTGGAAACCCTTTCTTTGGAGAATCCAAAAACAGACATTCCCAGAAAAATACCTGCATATAACAAAAAGCAGTAAGACAGAGTCTTAAACACAGAAGAAACGCATCTTTCAAACTGCTCTGCTGTGTTTTACATCAACTAAGTGAGTTCAATCTCTCTTTAGATTCAGGAGTTAGAAACACATATCTTGTAAAAGATGCATTTGGACATACCAGAGTGAATGGGAGTTTATGCTGTAATGAGAAATATCTGGTTCTAAAACTAAAACTGAGCTACCTTACAGAATGTTTGTCAATGCGTACATTCTACTTAGAGTTCAACTGACATGTTTATGCGGCAGTTTGGAAATCCTTCCTGTGGAGAATCCAATAACAATATTTCCACCAAAATACCCTTGTATAACAAACCGCAGTAAGATTGCATCTGAAAAACAGAAGAAACACATTTTTCAAACTGCCCAGCTTTGTGTTTGTTCATCTAAGTGAGTTGAATCTATCTTTAGATTCAGGAGTTAGAAACCCGTTTCTTGTAAAAGCTGTGTTTGTCAATTCCAGCTTTAAAATGGGTGTATATGCTGTAATGAGCAATATCTGGTTCTCAAAGGAAAACGGAGTTATCTAACAGAATGGTTGTCAATGTGTACATTCAACACACAGGTAAAACTGATTTGTTTATGTAGCAGTTTGGAAACCTATTCTGTGAAAAATCCAAAGACAGACATTTTTAGCAAAATATCCACATATCACAAACAGCCGTAAGACTGCGTGTAAAACACAGAAGAACGTATTCTCCAAACTGCTCCGCTGTGTGTTCGTTCAACTAAGTGAGTTGAATTTATCTTTAGATTCAGGAGTTAGAAACACGTTTTTTGTAAATGCTGCGTTTGGAATTTTTAGAGTGAATGGCAATATATGTTGTAATGAAAAATATCTGATTCTAAAATTAAAACGAAGCTATCTAACAGAATGGTTGTCAATGTGTACATTCAACTTAGAGTTAAACTGATGTGTTTATGCAGCAGTTTGGAAACCCGCTCTGTGGAGAAGCCCAAAACAGACATTTCCAGCAAAATAACTGCATGTAACAAACAGCAGTAAGACTGCGCCTAAAAGACAGAAGAAACCTATCCTTCAAACTGCTCTGATGTGTGTTCTTTAAAGTAAGTGACTTGAACCTATCTTGAGATTCAGGAGTTGGAAAGCTGTTTCTTGTAAAAACCACGTTTGGTCATTGCAGAGTGAATGGGAGTATATGCTGCAATGAGAAATATCTGGTTCTGCAGCAAAAACAAAGCTATCTAACAAAATGGTTGTCAATGTGTACATTCAACTTGCAGAGTTAAATGGATGTGTTTATGCATTAGTTTGGAAAACCTTTCTGTTGAGATTCCAAAAACAGACATTTCCAGCAAAATACCCACATATAACAAACAGCAGTAAGACTGCCTCTAAAACACAGAAGAAACATATCCTACAAACTGCTCTGCTGTGTGTTCCTTCAACTAAGGGAGTGGAATCTATCTTTAGATTCTGGAGTTGGAAACACCTTTCTTTTAACAGCTACGTTTGGACATTCCAGCGTGAATGGGACTATTTTGCCTGGATTTGCCTTGCCTAAATTTGCATTTCCTTGCCTTGCCTTACCTGAATTTGCCTTGCCTTGCCTTGGAATGACTTGCCTTGCCTGGATTTGTTTTGCCTTGATCTCCTGGATTTTCCCTGCCTGGGTTTGCCTTTTCTTGACTTGCCTGGATTTGCCTTGCCTTAAATTTCGTTGCCTTGCCTGGATTTGCCTTGCTCAGATTTGCATTGCCTTGTTTTGCCTTTCCTTGCCTTGCCTGTATTTGTCTTGCCTTGCCTTGTCTGGATTTGTTTTGCTTTGCCTTGCCTTGCCTGGATTTGCCTTTACCAGATTTACCTTGCCTTGCCATGCCTTCCCTGGATTTGCCTTGCCTGAATTTATCTTGCCTTGCCTTCCGCAAATTTGACTTGCCTGTATTTGCTTTGCATTGCCTTGTCATGCCTAGCCTGGATATGCCTTTCTTGGATTTGCCTTAGATTTCTTTGCCTTGCCTGAATTTGCCTTATCTTGCCTTGTTATGCCTGCATTTGCCTTGCTTGGATTTGCCTTCTCTTGCCTTTCCTGAATTTATCATGCCTTAACTTGCCTTGCCTGGCCAGGATTTTCCTTGCCTGTATTTGCCTTGCCTTGCATTGCCTAAATTTTCCTTGGCTGGAATTGCATTTTCTTGCCTTGCCTGGATTTGCCTTGTCTGGATTTGCCTTGCCTTGGCTTGACTGGATTTGCCTTGCCTGGACTTGCCTTGCATGTATTTAATTTGCTTTGTTTTGCCTGGATTTGCCTTGCCTGGCATTGCATTGCCTTGCGTTGCCTGGATTGGGCTTGCCTTGCCTTGTTTTGCCTGGATTTGCCTTGCCTGGACTTGCCTTACATGTACTTGATTTGCTTTGTTTTGCCTGGTTTTACCTTGCCTTGCCTTGCCTTGCCTGGATTTGTTTTACCTTGCTTTGCCTGAATTTACTTGCCTGGATTTGCCTTGCCTTGCTTTACATTGCCTGAATTTGCCTTGTCTTGCCTAAATTTGCCTTGCCTTGGGTTGCCTGGATTTGCCTTGACTGGATTTGCCTTGCCTGGATTTGCCTTGCCTTGCCTTGTCTTGCCTGGGTTTGCCTTGCTTGGATTTGACTTGCATTGATTTGACTTGATTGCCTTGCCTTGCCTGAATTTGCATTGCCTGGATATTACTTGCCTTGCATTGCCTTGCCTGGATTTGCCTTCCCTGCATTCCCCTTGTATTGTCTTGCCTCGCCTGGATTTGCCTTGTCTGGATTTGCCTGGCTGTCTCTGGCTTTGCCTTGCCCGGATTTGCCTTGCTTTCCCATGCCTTGCCTGTATTTGTCTTGCCTAAATATGCCTTTTCTTGCCTTGCCTTTACTAGATTTGCATTGCCTGGATTTGCCTTGCCTGGATTTTCCTTTCCTGGAATTTCCTTGCCTTGTCTTGCCTTGCTTGGATTTGCCTTGCCTTGCCCTGCCTGGATTTGCCTTACCTAGAATTGCATTTCCTTGCCTTGCTTGGATTTGCTTTGTCTCATTTTGCCTTTCCTTGTCGTGCCTGGATTTTCCTTGCCTTGTTTTGTCTTGCCTAAATTTGCCTTGTCTGGATTTGCGTTGCCTTGTCTTGCCTTGCCTGTGTTTGCCTTGCCTGGATTTGTCTTGCTGGAATTTGCCTTGCCTTGCCTTGGCTTGCCTAGATTTGCCTTGCCTGGATTGGCCTTGCCTGGATTTGCCTTGCCTGGATTTACTTTGTTTTGCCATTCCTTGCCTTGCCTGGATTTGCCTTTTCTGGATATGCTTTGCCTTGCCTTTCCTGGATTTTTCTTGCCTAGATTTGCCTTTCCTTGCCTTGCCTTACCTGGATTTGCCTTGCCTTGCCTGGATTTGCCTTGTCTGGGTTTGTCTTGCCTTGCCTGAATTTTTCTTGACTTGATTTGCCTTTCCTAACCTTGCCTTGCCTGGATTTGCCTTGCCTGGATTTGCCTTTCCTCGCCTGGCCTTGCCAGAATTTTTCTAGCCTGGATTTGCCTTTCCTAGCCTTGCCTTGCCTGGATTTGCATTCCCTGGATTTGCCTTGGCTTGCCTTACCTTTCCTGGATTTGCCTTCCCTGGATTTGCCTTACTTTTTCTTGCATTGCATGGATTTGCCGTGCCTGGATTTTCCTTGCCTTGCTTCGTTTTGCTTGCCTTTGCCTTGTCTGGAATCATCTTGATTTGCATTGCCCGAATTTGCCTTGTCTGAATTTGCATTGTCTTGCCTTGCCTGGCCTGGATTTGCTTTTCTGCATTTGACTTCCTTTGCCTTGCCTTGGCTGGATTTGACTTGCCTTGCCTTGCCTTGCCTGAATTTGACTTGCCTGGATTTGCCTAGCTTTGCCTTGCCTTGCCTTACCTGGATTTGCATTACATAGATTTCTTTTCCCTGTCTTTCCTGGAATTGCCTTGCCTGGATTTGACTATTTTGCCTTGCCTGTATTTGCCTTGTCTGGCATTGCCTTGCCTTACCTTGGCTGGTTTGGTATTGCCTGGATTTCCCTTGCCTTGCCATGCCTTGCCTGAATCTGTCTTGCCTGGATTTGCTTTCTCTGGCCTTGCCAGGATTTTCCTTGCCTGGATTCTCCTTGTCTTGCCTGGATTTGCCTTTCTGGATTTTCCTGGCCTGGAATTGCCTTGCCTTGCCTTGTTTTGCCTGGAAATGCCTTGTCTGGATTTGCCATGCCTTGCCTTGCCTTTCTTGTATTTGCCATGCCTTGATTTACCTTGCATTTCCTTCCCTTACCTGGATTTGCCTTGCATATATTTGACTTGCTTTGCCTTGTTTGTCCTGGATTTGCCTAGTCTGTATCTGCCTTGCTTTGCCTTGCCTTGTCTTACCTTGCCTTGCCTTGCCTGGATTTCCCTTCTCAGGATTTGCCTTGCCTTGTCATGCCTTGCCTGCATTTGCCTTGCCTGGATTTGCCTTTCCTGGTTTTGCCTGAAATTTTCTTGCCTTGATTTGCCTTGCCTGGCCAGGATTTGCCTTGCCTTGCATTACCTGAATTTTTCTTGGCTGGATTTGCATTTTTTCCCTTGCCTAAATTTGCCTTGTCTGGATCTGCCTTGCCGTGACATGCCTGGATTTGCCTTGCATGAATTTGCATTTCCTTGACTTGTTTGGATTTGCCTTGTCTGATTTTGCCTTTCTTTGTCTTGCCTGGATTTGTTTTGCCTTGCCTTGCCTTTCTTGGATTGGCCTTCCCTGGATTTGTCTTGTCTTTCCCTGACTGGATTTTCCTTGCCTGGATTTGCATTTCCTTGACTTGCTTTGCCTTGCCTGGACTTGCATTTCCTGGATTTTCCTCTCAATGTTCTCCTGGATTTGCCTTGCCTGGATTTGTTTTTCCTTGACGTGCCTTGATTTGCCTTGCCTTGCCTTTCCTTGCTTGCCTGGATTTGCGTTGCCTTGCCTTGCCTTGCCTGGTTTTGCCTTTTTTTTGCCTTGCCTGGATTTGTCTTGCCTTGCTGTACCTGAATTCACCTCGCCTGGATTTTCCTTGCCTTGCTTTGCCTTGCCTGGACTTGCATTGCCTGGATTTTCCTTGACTGGATTTGCCTTTCCTTGACTTGCCTTTATTTGCCTTGCCTTGACATTTTTGCTTGCCTGGATTAGTCTTGCCTGGATTTGCGTTGCCTTGCCTTGCCTGGTTTTGCCTTTTCTTGCCTTGCCTGGATTTGCCTTGTCTGGATTTGCCCTGCTTGGATTTGCCTTGCCTTGCCTTGCTTTGCCTTGCCTGGATATGCCTTGCCTAAATTTGCCGTGCCTTGCCTTGACTAGCTTGGATTTGCCTTGACTGGATTTACCTTGCCTTGCCTTGCCTAATTTTGCGTTGCCTGAATTTGCCTGTCCTTGCCTGAATTTGCGTTGCCTTGCCTAAATTTGCCTCGCTTTGCCTTGCCTTGTCTGCATTTGCATTGCCTGAATGTGCCTTGCCTTGCCTGCACTTGCCTTGCTTGCCTTGACTTTCCTGGATTTTCCTTTTCTGGATTTGCCTTTACTTGACTTGCCTTGCCTGGATTTGCCTTTCCTTGCTTTGCATTTTCTGGATTTCCTTGCCTGGATTTGCCTTCCCTTGTTTTGCCTCTCCCGGATTTGTCTTGCCTAAATTTGCCTTGCCTTGCCTTACCTTGCCTTGCCTTGCCTGTATTTGCCTTGCCTTAACCTGCCTGGATTTTCTTTGCCTAGATTTGTATTTTCTTGCCTTCCTTGGATTTGCCTTCTCAGAATTTGCCTTTTCTTGTATTGCCTGGATTTACCTTTCCTTTCCTTGCCTTGCCTGGATTTGCATTGCCTTGCCTTGACTTGCGTGTATTTGTTTGCCTGGATTTGCTTTGTTTTACCTAGTGTTGCCTGGATTTGCCTTGTCAGCATTTGCCTTGCCTTGCCTTGATTTGTCATACCCTAGTTTGCGTTGCCTTGCCTTGCCTGGATTTGCCTTGCCTTGTGTTGCCCTGCCTGGATTTGCCTTTCCTTTCCTTGCCTTGCCTGGAATTTTCTTTCCTAGATATACCTTGCCTTGCCTTGCCTGGATTTTTTAGCCTAAATTTGCCTTGCCTTGCCTGTATTTGCCTTGCCTTGCCTTGTCTTAAATGGATTTTACTTGTCTGGATTTGCCTTGCCTTGCCTGGAATTTCCTTGCCTAGATTTGCCTGTTCTAGCCTTGCCTTTCCTGAATTTTCCTTGTCTGTATTTAAATTTTCTAGATTTGTCTTGCCTGAATTTTCGTAGCCTGGATTTGCGTTTCCTAGCCTTGCCTTGCCTGGATTTGCGTTTCCTAGCCTTGCCTTGCCTGAATTTGCCTTGCCTTGCCTTGCCATTCCTGGATTTGCCTCGCCTGGATTTGCTTTTCTTTTCCTTGTCTTGCCTGGATTTGCATTGCCTGGATTTGCCATGCCTAGATTTTCCTTGCCTTGCCTTGTTTTGCCTGGATTTGCTTTGCCTGGATTTGCTTTTTCTTGTTTTGACTGGATTTACCTCGCCTTTCCTTGCCTTTCTTTGCCTTGCCTTTCTTTGCCTTGCCTAAATTTTCCTGAACATGCCTTGCCTTGAATTGCCTGGATTTCCCTTGTCTGAATTTGCATTGCCTTGCCTTGTCTGGCCTGGATTTGCTTTCCTGCATTTGCCTTGCCTTGCCTTGCCTTGCCTTGCCTTGCCTTGCCTTGCCTGGGCTGGTTATTCCTTGCCTGGATTTGCCTTGACTTGCCTCGTTTTGCCTCGCCTTGTCTTGCCTTGCATGGGTTTGACTTGCCTGAATTTGCCTTGACTTGCCTTGCCTTACCTGGATTTGCCTTGCCTGGATTTGCCTTTCCCTGCCTTCCCTGGATTTTTCTTGCTTTGCCTTTCCTAGCCTGGATTAGCCTTGCCTGGATTTGACATTTTTGTTTTGCCTGAATTTTCACTGTCTGTGATTGTCTTGCCTTACGTTGCCTAAATTTGTATTGCCTGGATTTGCCTTGCCTTGCCATTACTTGCCTGAATTTGCCTTTCCTGGTCTTGCCTGGATTTACCTTGCCTATATTTGCCTTGCCTTGCCTGGATTTGCCTTGCCTGGAATTTTTTTGCCTTGCCTTGTTTTGCCTGGATTTGCCTTACCTGAATTTGCCATGCCTTGCCTTGCATAGCCTGTTTTGGTATTACCTTGATTTACCTTGCATTTCTGTGCTTTGCCTTGCCTGAATTTGCCTTGCAGAAATTTTTTGCCTTGGCTTACCTTGCCTGAATTTGCCTTGCTTGGATTTTCCTTGCCTTGCTTTGCCTGGTTTTGCCTTGTGTGGATTTGCCTTTCCTTGCCTTGCCTGGATTTGCCTTACCTGTCATTGCCTTGCCTTTTCCTGCCTAGATTTCTCTTGCCTGGATTTGCATTTCCTTGCCTTGCCTAAATTTGCCTGGCCTTGCCTTACCTGAATTTTCCTTACCTGGATTAGCCTTCCCTTGTCTTGCCTTGCTGGATTTGCCTTGTCCCATTCTTCTGGATTTGCATTGTCTAGATTTGCCTTGTCTTGTCTTGCCTAGATTTGTCGTGCCTTGCCCTGTCTTGCCAGGATTTGCTGTGCCTGGATTTGCCTTGCCTTGACGTGCCTGGATTTGCCTTGCCTGCATTTTCCTTTCCTTGTCTTGCCTTGCCTGGAGGTGCCCTTTTTGCCTTTCCTTGCCTCTAGTTGCCTTGCCTTGCCTTGCCTTGTCTGGATATGCCTACTTTGGATTTTCCTTGTCTTGCCTTGGCTTGCCTTACTTGGATTTGCCTTGCCTGCATTTAACTTGCCTTGTCTTGCCTGGATTTGCCTTGCCTTTCCTTGTTTTGCCTGGATTTTCCTTGCCTGTATTTGCCATGCCTAGCCTTCCGTTGCCTGTATTTGCCTTGCCTAATTTTGCCTTGCCTGGATTTCCCTTGCGTTGCCTTACCTTGCCTGGATTTTTCTTGCCTGGATTTGCCGTGCCTTGCTCTGCCTGGATTTGACTTGCATGGATTTGCATTTCCTTCCCTTGTTTTAATTTGCCTTGTATGATATTGCCTGCTTTTGCCTAACCTGGATTTGCCTTGCCTTGCTCTGCCTGGATTTGCCTTGCCTTGCTCTGCCTGGATTTGCCTTGCCTTGCTCTGCCTGGATTTTCCTTGCCTGTATTTGCATTTCCTTGCCTTACCAGAATTTGCCTTGCCTGGATTGGCCTTGCCTTTCCTTACATAAATTTGCCTTGACTGGATTTGCCTTGCCTTGCATTGCCTTGCCTGGATTTGCTTTGTCTTGCCTCGCCTTGCCTGGATTTGCCTTATTTGGTTTGCCTTGCCTTGCCTTGTTTTGCTTGGGTTTGCTTTGGATGGACTTGCCTTGCCTTGCCATGCCAGGATTTGCATTGCCTGAATATGCCTTGCCTTTTGTTGCCTTGCGGGATTTGCCTTGACTAGAGTTTCCTTGCCTTGCCTTAATTTGCCTTACCTTTCCTTGCCTTTGCTGGATTTGCCTTGTCTGGAATTGCCTTTCATTTCCTTGCCTGTATTTGCATTGCCTGTATTTGCCTTGCTGTGCCATGCCTGGTCTACATGTGCATTGCCTAGATTTGCCTTGCCTTGACTTCCCTGGATTTGCCTTACCTGGACTTGCCTTTCCTTGACGTTTTTTTGACTTACCAGGATTTGCTTTGCCTAAATTTGCCTTGTCTTGCATTGCCTGGATTTGCCTTCCCTGGATTTGACTTGTATGGATTTGCCTTGCCTTTTTTGCCTGGACTTGCCTTGCATGTATTTGACTTGCCTTGTTTTCCCTGAATTTGAGTTGCGTGGATTTGCCTTGCCTTGGATTGCCTTGTTTTAATTTGCTTTGCCTTGCCTCTATTGGCCTTTTTTCCCTTGTTTTGCCTGGATTTGCCTTGCCTTGCCTTGCCAGAATTTGCCTTTCCTGGATTTGCCTCGGAGAATTTGCCTTTCCTGGATTTGCCCCGCCTTGCTTTGCCTGAAATTTGTCTTGCCTTGCCTGGATTCGCCTTGCCTGGATTTGCCTTACCTATATCTGCCTTGCATGCATTTGCCTTGCCTTACCTGAGTTTGCCTTGCGTTGCCTTGTCTTGCCTGGATTTGCATTGCCTGGATTTGCCTTACCTTGCATTGACTGGATTTGCCTTGCCTTGCCTTGCCTGGATTTGCTTTGTTTAAATTTGCCTTTTCTTGCCTTGCCTAGATTTGTCTTGTCTAGATTTGCCTTGCCTTGACTGTCTTGGATTTTCCCTGCCTTTATTTTATTTTGTTTTACCTTGCCTTGCCTGGATTTACCTTACCTTGCCTTGCCTTACCTAAGCTGGATTTGCGTGGCCTGGATTTGCCTTGCCTTACCTTGCCTTATCTGGATTTGCCTTGCCTTGCATTGCGTTGCCTTGTCTGGCTTTGCCTTGCACGGATTTGCCTTGTTTTGCCTTGCCTTTCCTTGCCTCGCCTGGATTTGCCTTGCCTGGATTTGCCTTGCTGGGATTTGCCTTGCCTTGTCTTGACTTGCCTGGATTTGCCGTGCCTTGCCCTGTCTGGATTTTCCTTGCCTGGATTTGCCTTGACTTGTCTTGCCTTGACTGGATTTTCCTTGCCTGAATTTGCCTTGCCTGGATTTGTATTTTTTTGCCTTGCTTGGATTTGTCTTGTCTAATTTTGCGTTTCCTTGTCGTGCCTGGATTTGCCTTGTCTTGCATTGCCTTGTCTGGATTTGCATTGCATTGCCTTGCCTTGCCTTGCCTGTGTTTGTGTTGCCTGGATTTGCTTTGCCTTCCCTAGCGTTGCCTGGGTTTGCTGTGCCTGTATTTGCCTTGCCTTGTATTGCCTTGCCTGAATTTGCCTTGCCTTGCCTGGATTTGCATAGCCTGGATTTGTCTTGGCTTGCCTTGCCTGGATTTGCCTTGCCTGAATTTTCTTGCCTTACCTGAGTTTGCCTTGAGTTGCCTTGCCTTGCCTTGATTTGCGTCACCTGGATTTTCCTTTCCTTGCCTTGCCTAGATTTACCTTGCCTGGATTTGCCTTGTTTTGCCTTACCTGGATTTGCCTCATCTTGCCATGCTTTGAGTGAATTTGGCTTACCTTACCTGACTTTGCCTTGCATTGCATTTCCGTGCCTTGCCTGGATTTGTCTTGCCTAGATTTGCCTTGCCTAGATTTCCCTTGCCTTGCCTTACCTTGCATAGATTTGCCTTGTCTGGATTTGCCTTGCCTTTCCCTTCCTGGATTGGTCTTGCCTGGATTTGCCTTGCCTTGCCTTGCTTAGATTTGCCTAGCCTTTACTTTCTTGGATTTGCCTTACCTGGATTTGCCTTGTGTTGCCTTGCCTTGCTTGAATTTCCCTTGCCTTACCTGACTTTCCCTTGTGTTGGCTTACCTTGCCTGGATTTGCTTTGACTGAATTTGCCTTGCCTTGCTTTGCCTAGATTTGAGTTACCTTGCCTTGCCTTGCCTAAATTTTACTTGCCTTACCTGAGTTTTCCTTGCGTTGCCTTGCCTTGCTTGCCTGGATTTGCCTTCCGTGGATTTTCCTTGTCTGGATTTGCCTTGCTTAGCCTTGCCTTGCCTTGCCTGATTTTTTCTTGCCTTGCTTAGCCTTGCCTTGCCTCGCCTTGCCTATACTTGCCTTGCCTGTATTTGCCTTGTCTTGCTTGTGTTACCTGATTTTCTTTTGCCTTGCTTGCCTTGCCTGGATTTGCTGTGCTTATATTTGCCTTGCCTTGCATTGTATGGATTTGCCTTTTCTTGCCTTGCCTAGATTTGCCTTGTCTAAATTTGCCTAGCCTTGGCATTTCTGGATTTTCCTTGCCTGGATTTGCCTTGGCTTGCCTTGACTTGCCTGAAATTGTCTTGACTGGATTTGCCTTACCTTGACTTGCCTTACCTATCCTGGATTTGGATGGCTTGGATTTGCCTTGCCTTACCTTACCTTGCCTGGATTTGCCTTGCCTTGAATAAATTTGCCTTGTCTGGATGTGCCTTGCCTTGCCTGGATTTTCCTTGCCTTAGTTTGCCTTGCGTTGCCTAGCCTTGCCTGGATTTGCGTTGGTTGAATTTGCCTGGCCTTTCTTTGCCTGGATTTGCCTTGCCTTGCCTTGCCTAGATTTGCCTTGTCTGGATTTGCCTTGGTTTGCCTTGCCTTGCCTGAATTTTCCTTGCCTCGCCTTGCCTAGATTTGCCTTGCTTTCCCTTGCCTTTCCTGGGCTTCCCTTGCCATGCCTTGCCTTGCCTGGATTTGCTGTGCCTGTATTTGCCTTGCCTTGCATTGCATGGATTTTCCTTGCCAGGATTTGCCTTTTATTGCCTTGCCTAGATTTTTCTTTTCTAAATTTTCTTTGCCTTGCCCTTCCTGGTTTTTGTTTTATCTAAATTTTCCTTGCCTTGCCTTGCCTTGCCTTGCATGGATTTGCCTTGTCTTGCCTTGCCTTACGTATCCTGGAATTGCGGGGCCTGGATTATTTTGCCTTACCTTGTCTTGCCTGGATTTGCCTTGCTTTGCCTTGCCTTGCTGTCATTGCCTTGCCTTGTCTGGATTTGCCTTGCCAGAATTTGCCTTGCCTTGATTTGCATTGCCTGGCCTTTCCTTTCCTTTCCTTGCCTGGAATTGCCTTGACTGGATTTGCCTTGCCTTTCATTGCCTGAATTTGCCTTGCCTGAATTTTCATTTTATAGCCTTGCCTTTCCTGGATTTGCGTTGGCTGGATTTGCCTTGTCTTGCCTTGTCTTTCCTGGATTTGACATCTCTGGATTTGCCTTGCTATTCCTTGCATTGCATGGATTTGCCTTGCTTGGATTTGCCATGCCTGAATTTTCCTTGCCTTGCCTCGTTTTGCCTGGATTTGCCTTTTCTGGCTTTGCGTTTCCTGCCTTGTCTGGATTTGCCTTGCCTTTTTTTGCCTGAATTTTCCTTGCCTTGATTTGCCTTGCCTTGCCTTGCCTGGATTTGCCTTGTCTGCAATCGCCTTGCCTTGTCGTGCATGGATTTGCACTCCCTGAATTTTCCTTGCCTTGCCTTGTATTGCCTGCATATACCTTGCCTGGATTTGTGTTGCCTTGCCTTGCCTTGCCTGGATTTCTGTTGCCTAGATTTGCCTTGTGTTCCCTTGCGTTGCCGTGATTTGACTTGCCTGAATATTTCTGGCCTTGTCTTGACTTGTATTTTTTGGATTTGCCTTGCGTGAATTTGCATCATCTTGCCTTTCCTGGCCTGAATTTGCATTGTCTTGCCTTGTCTGGCCTGGGTTTGCTTTCCTGAGTTTGCCTTGTTTTGTTTTTCCATGGCTGGATTTGCTTGCCTGGGCTTGCCTTGCCTGGATTTGCCTTGTCTTGTTCTCCTGGATTTGCCTTGCCTGGATTTGCCTTTCCTTGACTTGTCTGGATTTACGTTGCCTTGACTTTCCTTGTGTTGCCTGGATTTGCCTTGCCTGGACTTGCATTGCCTTGCCTTGACTGGTTTTGCCTTTCCTTGCCCTGCCTGAATTTGCCTTCCCTGGATTTGCCTTTTCTTTCCTTACCTGGATTTGCCTTATCTGGATTTGCCTTGCCTTGAAATGCCTGGACTTGCCTTGCATGTATTTGATTTGCCTTGTTTTGTGTGGATTTGCCTTGCCTTGCATTGCCTTGTCATAATTAGCATTTCCTAGTTTGTATTGGTTTTGTCTTGCTTTGCCTTGCCTGCATTTGCCGTGCCTGGATGTGCCTTGCCTTGCCAGAATTTGCCTTGCTGGGTTTGCCTTGTCTTGCTTTGCCTGAATTTGCCTTGCTTGAATATAGCTTGACATGCATTGCCTTGCCTGAATTTGCCTTTCCTTTCCTGGATTTGCCTTGCCTGGATTTGTCTTGCCTTGCCTTGCCTTGACTGAATTTTCCTTTCCTTACCTTAGTTTGCCTTGCGTTTCCTTGCCTTGCCTGATTTTGCAATGCCAGAATTTGCCTTCCCTTGCCTTGCCATGTTTTGCCTGGATATGCCTTGACTGAATTTGTGTTACCTTGCCTTGCCTTGCTTTGCCTGGATTTTCCTTGGCTGGATTTGCCTTGTCTTGCCTTGCATGGATTTGACTTGCCTGAATTTGCATTGCCTTCACATGCTTTGCCTAGATTTGCCTTCCCTGAAATTTTGTTGCCTTTCTTTGTCTTGCCTGGATTTGATTTGCATGAATTTGACCTGCCTTGCCCTGCCTTGCCTTACGTGGATTTTTCTTTCCTGGATTTGCCTTTTCCTTCTTTGCATGAATTTTTCTTGCCTTGCCGGAAATTGGCTTGCCTAGATTTGCCTTGCATGGATTTGTCTTGCCTTGCCTTACCTTGACTTGACTTGCCTTGCCTGAATTTTCCTTCCATGGATTTGCCTTGCATTACCATGCCTTGCCTGGATTAGCCTTCCCTAAATTACCCTTCCGTTGCTTTTCCTTGGCTGGATTTGCCTTACCTTTCCTTGTTTTGCCTAAAATTGCCTTGCCCGGATTTTCCTTTTCTTTCCTTGCCTGGATTTTTCTTGCCTTGCCTTGCCTGGCCTAGATTTGCCTTGCCTTGCATTGCATGAATTTGCCTTGCCTGGATTTGCCTTTTTTTGCTTTGCCTAAATTTGCCTTGCCTTGCCTTGCCTGGATTAGACTTTTTGCCTTGCCTGGATTTACATTGTCTGGGATTGCCTTGCCTTACCTTGCCTGGATTTGCATTGCCTGGATTTGCCTTGCCTTGTCATGACTTGCCTAGAGTTTTCTTGTCTGGATTTGCAATGCCTGGTCTTGCCTGGATTTGCCTTTCCTGGATTTGTTTTACCTTGTATTGCCTTGCCTGGAGCTGACTTGCCTGGATTTGCACTGCCTGGTTTTTCCTGGATTTGCCTTGCCTTGCATTGCCTTGCCTGGATTTGCTTTCCCTGAATTTTCCTTGTGTTGCCATGCCTTGTCTGGATTTGCCTGGCCTGGAATTGCCTTGCCTTGCCTTGTTTTGCCTGGATTTGCCATGCGTTGCCTTTCCTTTCCTGTATTTGCCTTGCCTTGATTTATCTCTCATTTTTTTGCTTTGCCTGGATTTGCCTGTCCTGAATTTGTCTTGCCTTGCCTTACCTTGCCTGAATTATCCTTGACTATATTTTCCTTGTTTTTCCCTGCCTGGATTTGCATTTCCTTGCCTTGCTTGCATTTGCCTTGTGTGATTTTAATTTTTTTGTCTTGCCTGGATTTGGCCTGCCTTGCCATGCCTTGTCTGGATTTGCCTTGCCTGGATTTGCTTTGCCTTGCCCTTCATGGATTTGCCTTGTCTGGATTTTCATTTTCTTTCCTTGCCTGCATTTGCCTAGCCTGGATTTGCCTTGCCTTGCCTTACATGAATTTGCCTTGCCTGGATTTACGTTGCCTTCTTTTGCCTTGCCTTGCCTTGCTTGTATTTTCCTTGTCTCTATTTGCCTTTCCTTGTTCTCCTGGATTTGCCTTTCCTTGCCTTGCCTGGATTTTTGTTGCCTTGCCTTGCCTGGTTTTGTCTTTCGTAGCCTTGCTTGGATTTGCCTTGTCTGGATTTGTCTTGCCTTGCCTTGCCGAAATTTAGCTTTCCTGGATTTGCCTTGCATGGATTTGTTTTGCCTAGCTTTGCCTTGGCTTGCCTTGCTTGCCTGGATTTCCCTTCCTTGGATTTGCCTTGTATTGCCATGTATTTCCTGGATTAGCCTTCCATGGATTAAACTTCTCCTGCTTTGCCTTGCCTGAATTTTCCTTCTTTCCTTCTTTTGCCTGAAATTGCCTTGCCCGTCTTTGCCTTTTTTTTTCCTTTTTTCGGATTTCCGTTGCCTTGCCTGAATTTGCCTTGCCTGTATTTGCCTTGCCTTGCATTGCATGGATTTGCCTTGCCTGGGTTTGCCTTTTCTTGCCTTGTCTAGATTTGCCTTGTCTAAATTTGCCTTGCCTTTCCTTGATTTTCCTTGCCTGAATTTCCTTGCCTATGTTTGACTTGCCTAGATATACCTTGCCTGGATTTATCTTACCTTGCCTTGCCTTGCTTTGCCTGGATTTGCATGGCCTGGATTTGCATTTCTTTGCCTTCCTTTGCCTGCATTTGTCTTGCCTTGTCTTGCCTTGCCTTTTTTCACCTTGCCTGGATTTGCGTTGCCTAGATTGGACTTGCCTTGCCTTGCCTTGCCTGTATTTGTTTTGCCTTGCCTTCCCTGTATTTAACTTGCCTTGACTTTCCTTGACTTGCCTGACCTACATTTGCCTTGCCTTGCCTGGATATGCCTTGCCTGGATTTGCCTTGCCTTGCCTTGCTTGGGTTTTCCTTGCCTGTATGTATTTTGACTTGCCTTGCCTGAAATTGGGTTGCCTGGATTTGCCTTGCCTTGCCTGCCCTTGCCTGAATTTGCCTTGCCTTGCCTTGCCTTGTCTTGCCTAGATTTGCTTTGCCTGAATTTGCCTTGCCTTGCCTAGCCTTGCCTGAATTTGCCTTGGCTAGATTTGCCTTGCTTTGTTTTTCCTGGATTTGCCTTTTCTGGATTTACCTTGCTTTCCTTGCCCTACCTGAATTTTCCTGGCCTGGATTTACCTTTCCTTGCCTCGCCTTGCCTAGATTTGCCTTGCCTGGTTTGACTTGCCTTGCCTAAATTTGCCTTGGCTGGACTTGACTAGTCTTGCCTTGCCATGCCTAGATTTGCATCACCTGGATTTGTCTTTTTTGGGGTTGCCTTGCTGTATTTGTCTTGCTTGGGTTTGCCTTGCCTTACCTTACCGTGTTTGGATTTGCCTGGCATAGATTTGCCTTGCTTTCCTTGCCTTGCATGAATTTGCCTTTCCTTTCCTTGCCTTTGCTGAATTTGCCTTGTCTGGAATTGCCTTTCATTTCCTTGCCTGGATTTGCATTGCAGTATTTGCCTTGCCTTGCCATGCCTGGCTTAGATTTGCATTGCCTAGATTTACCTTGCCTTGCCATGCCTGGATTAGCCTTGCCTGGACTTGCCTTTCCTTGCCTTGCCTGGATTTCTTTTCCCTGGATTTGCCTTGCCTTGCAATGCCTTGCCTGGAATTACCTTCCCTGGATTTGCCTTGCCTTGCTTTACCTTGCCTGAATTTGTCTTACCTTGCTTTGATTTGACTGCATTTGCATTGCCTGGATTTGCCTTTTCTTGCCTTGTCTGGATTTGGCTTGCTTTGACTTGCGTTGACATTCCAGAACTTTCCTTGCTTGTATTTGCCTTGCCTTGCATTGCCTGGATTTGCGTTCTCTTTCTTTACCTGGATTTACCTTGTTTAAATTTGCCTTCCCTTGACTAGACTGAATGTGCCTTACCTGGACTTGCATTGCATGTATTTGATTTGCCTTGTTTTGCTTGAAATTTCCTTGCCTGAATTTGCCTTACCTTACCTGAATTTGCCTTGCTGTTCCTTGCCTTGCCTAGATTTGCGTTGCCTGGATTTGCGGTGTCTTGCATTGCCTGGATTTTTCTTGTCTAGATTTTCCTTGCTTTGCCTTGTCAGGCCTGAATTTTCCTTGCCTTGCCTTACCTTGTTTTGCCTTGTGTCGATTTGCCTTGCCTGGATTTGCCTTGCCTCAATTTGCCTTGCCTTGCCTTGTCTTGCATGGATTTGCATTGCCTGCATATGGCTTGCTTTGCCTGGATTTTCCTAGCACGGATTTGCCTTGTTTTGCCTTGCATTACCTAGATTTGCCTTGTCTAAATTTGCCTTGCTTAACGTGCCTGAATTTGCCTTGTCTGGACTTGATTTGCCTTGTTTTGCCTGGATTTGCCTTTTGTGGATTTGCATTGCCTTGCATTACTTTGCCTTAATATGCCTTGCCTTGCCTTGCATTGCCTAAACTTGCCTTGCTTGGCCTTCCCTGGATTTGCCTCGCCTGGTTTCACCTTGGCTTGTTGTCTTCCCTGGATTTGCCGTGCCTGGATTTGCCTTGCGTTGCCTTCCAAGCATTTGCCTTGCCTTGATTTGACTTGCTTTGCCTTGCCTTTCCTGAATTTGCCTAGCCTTGCCTTGCCTTGCCTGGATTTGGCTTGCCTGGATTTGCCTTGCTTTGCCTTGCTTCAATTAGCCTTGCCTCGCCTTTCCTGCATTTTTTTGCCTGGATTTACCTTGCCTTGCTTCGCGTTGCTTTGCTTTGCCTTTCCTTGCCTTGCCTTGCCTGGATTTGCCTTGCCTGGATTTGACTTTTTTTGCCCGGCCTAGATTTTCCTTGCCTGAGTTTTCATTTCCTTACATTGCCTGAATTTGCCTTGTCTGGATTTACTTTTCCTTGTCTTGCCTGGATTTGCCTTCCCTGGATTTGCCTTGCCTTGCCTTGCCTTACCTGGATTTGCCTTGCATTGTTTTGCCTAAATTTCCCTTCACTGAATTTGTTTCTCCTTCCCTTGTCTGGATTTGCCTTTTCTTTCCTAGTTTGGATTTGCATTGTTTGGATTTGCCTTTCCTTGCCTTGCCTGGATTTGCATTGCCTGGATTCAGCTTTCCTTGCCTTGCCTTTTCTGGATTTGCTTGCTTTGCTTTGCCTGGATTTGCCTTTCGTGGATATGTCTTGTTTTGCTTTGCCTTGCCTGAATTTTCCGTGCCTTGCGTTATCTTGCCTGGATATTCGTTACCCTGCCTTGCTGGATTTGCTTTTCTTTGCCTTGTCCGGAATTGCCTTGCATTGCCTTGCCTGGATTTGCCTTGCTGAAATTTGCCTTAACTTGCCTTGCCTGGATTTGCCTTGCTTGGATTTGATTTGCCTTTCCTTGTTTTTCCTGGATGTGCCTTGCGTGGATTTGAATTGCCTTGCATTACGTTGCCTTAATTTGCCTCGATTGCCTTGCTTTGCCTGGATTTGCCTTACCTTGCCTGCATTTGCCTTGCCTGGATTTGCCTTGTTTTTCCTTGCCTGGGGTTGCCTTACCTGGATTTGCCTTGCCTTGCTTTGCCTGAATTTGCCTTTCCTTGCCTGCATTTGCCTTGCCCGGATTTGCCTTGCTTTTCCTTGCCTGGGTTTGCCTTACCTGGATTTGCCTTGCCTTGCCTTGCCTGAATTTTCCTTGCCTTCATTAGCCTTGCCTTGCCTCGGCTTGCCTGAATTTGCTTTGTCTCGCCGTGCCTTGACTGGATTTATTTTCCTTGCCTTTTCTTGCCTTGCTGGGATTTGCTGTGCCTGTATTTGCCTTGCCTTGCATTGCATAAATATCCCTTGCCTGGATTAGCCTTTTGTTGCCGTGTCTAGATTTGCCTTTCCTTGACTTTCCTGGATTTTTCTTCTCTGGATTTCCTTGTCTGAATTTTACTTGCCTTGCCATGCCTGGATTTGCCTTGCCTGGATTTGCCTTACCTTACCTTGCCTGGATTTGCCTTGCCTAAATTTGATGATTTGCCTTGTTTTTCCTGGATTTGCCTTGTGTAGATTTGAATTAACTTGCATTACTTTGCCTTAATTTGCCTTGCCTTGCCTTGCCTTGCTTTGCCTTGCCTTGCCATGCCTTGCCTTGCCATGCCTTGCCTAGCCTTGCATGGCCTGGCCTGGATTTGCCTCGTCCGGTTTCATCTTGCCTTGCCTTGCCTTGCCTTGCGTGGTCTTGCCTGGATTTGCGTTGCCAGGAATTGCCTTGTCTTGTTTTTCCATGGCTTGCCTGGATATTCCTTGCCTGAATGTGCGTTGCTTTGCCTTGCCTTGCTTTGCCTGGATTTTCCTTGCCTGTATTTGCCTTGCTTCAATTTGCCTTTTCTGTATTTGCCTTGCCTTGTCTTGCTTTGCCTTGCCTGTATTTTTCTTGCCTTGATTTGCCATACCTTTTCTAGCCTAGCATGGATTTAACTTGCCTGAATTTGCATTGCCTTTACATGCCTTGCCTGCATTTACCTTACCTCGAATTGTCTTGCCTTGCTTTGCCTCGCCTTCATTTGACTTGCCTGGATTTGCCTTTCCCTGCCTTGCCTGGATTTTCCTTGCCTTGCCTTTCCTAGCCTAAATTTGCCTTGGTGCATTTGCCTTGCCTGGATTTGACTTTTTTGCCTTGCCTGGATTTGCCTTGTTTGGGATTGGCTTGGCTTACTTTGTCTGGCTTTGGATTGCCTGGATTTGCCTTGCCTTGCCATGCCCTGACTGGATTTACCTTGCCTTGCCAACCTTTTGTGGGTATCACTTGCCTGGATTTGACATGCCTTTCCTTGCCTTGCCTGGATTTGCATTGCCTTCATTTAACATGTCTTGCATTGCCTTGCCTGGCTTTGTCTTGCCTTGCCTTGTCTGGATTTCCCTTGTTTTGCATTGCATTGCTTTGCCTTGCCTGGATGTGCCTTATTTCCCCTTGACTGTATTTGACTTTCCTTGACTTACCTGGATTTGCCTTGACTGAAATTGACTTGCATTGCCTTGCCTGGATTTGCCTTGCCTTGCCTCACCTTGCATGAATTTGTTTTGCCTTGCCTTACCTGAATTTGCCTTGCCTGCATTTGCCTAGCCTTGCCGTTTTTTGGCTGGATTTCTTTTGACTTCACTTGCGTTGCCTAGATTGCATTTCCTGTATTTGTGTTTCCTTGCATTTCCTTGCTTGAATATACCATTCCTGGATTTGCCTTACCTTGCTTTGCCTTGTCTCGATTTGCCTTCCATTGCCTTACCTTGCTGGGTTTTGCGTTGCCTTTCCTTGCCTGGATTTGCCTTGCTTATATTTGCCTTGCCTTCCCTTGCATAGATTTGCCTTGCCTTGCTTTGCCTGGATTTGCATTGCCTGGATTTGCCATGCCTTGTCGTGCCTGAATTTGACTTGCCTTGACTTGCCTTGACTTGCCTGGATTTGCCTTGCCTGGATATGCCTTGCCTTTCCTTGTCTGGATTTTCCTGCCCTGCCTGGATATGCCTTGCCTTGCCTTGCCTGGATTTGCCTTGCATGGATTTGCCATGCCTGGATTTGCCTTGCCTGAATTTCTCTTGCCTTACCTAAATTGCCTTGCCTTACCTTGATTTGCATTGCCTGGATTTGCCTTTTCTTGACTTGCCTGGATTTGCCTTGCCTGTATTTGCCTAGCCTTGCCTTCCTTGCCTGGATTTTCCTTGATTCACTTGCGTTTCCTGGATTTGCCTTTCTTTGCATTGCCTTGCCTGGATATGCCTTTTTTGGATCTGCCTTGCCTTGCTTTGCCTTGCCTGGATTTGCCTTGCCATGCCTTTCCTTGCCTGGTTTGCGTTGCCTTTATTTGCCTGGATTTGCATTGCCTGGATTTGCCATGCCTTGCCTTGCCTGGATTTGCCTTGCTTTGACTTGCGTTGCCTTGCTTTGACTTGCGTTGACTTGCCTGGATTTGCCTTGCCTGCATATGCCTTCCCTTGCTTTGTCGGGATTTGCCTTCGCTGGATTTGCCTGGTCTTGCCTTGCCTAAATTTTCCTTTCCTTGACATGCATAAATTTGCCTTTCTTGGATTTGCCTTGCCTTCTCTTGCCTAGATTTGCCTTGTCTGGATGTGTCTTGCCAAAATGTGCCTTGCCTTGCTTTCCATGGATTTCCCTTGCCTTGCCTTGACTTGACTTGTCTGGATTTGCCTTGCCTGCTTTTCCTTTGCCTTTCCTTGCCTTGCCTGGATTTGCCTTGCCTTGTCTTGCTTTTCCTGGATTCTCCTTGCCTGGATTTGCCTTGCCTTGCCAAGATTTGCCTTGCATTTACTTGCCTTCACTTGCTGGGATTTGCCTAGATAAAATTTGCCATGCCATACCTTGCGTTGCCTGAATTTGCCTTTTCTTATCTTCCCTGGTCAGGATATGCCTTTCCTAAATATGCCTTGCCTTCCCTTGCCTTGCCAAAATTTGCTTTTCCTGGATTTTGCTTGCCTTGCCTTGCCTTTCCAGGATTTTCCTTGCCTTTCTTTGTCTTGCTGGGATTTGTCTTGCCTTGCCTTGTTTTGCCTGAATTTTCCTTGCCTGGGTTTAACTTTCCTTGCCTTTCTTTGATATACCTTGCCTTAACTTGCCTTTCCTTTCCTGGATTTGCCGTGCCTGGATTTGCCTTTTCGTTCCTTGACTGGATTTTCCTTGTATGAAATTGCTTTGCATTGCTTTGCATTGCTTTGCATTGCCTGGATTTGCCTTGCCTTGCCTGAATTTGCCTTTCTTAGATTTGCCTTGCCTTCCCTTGCCTTGCCTGGGTTAGACTTACTTAGATATGCTTGCCTTGCTTGTATTTTTCTTGCCTTGATTTGCCTTGGCTTCCCTTGCCTAATCTGGATTTGCCTTTTCTTGATTTGTTTTGCCTTGCCTGAATTTGCCTTTCCTGGATATGCCTTGCTGTTCCTTGCCTTGTTGAAATTTGCCTTTTTAAAATTTGCCTTGCCTTGCCTTGTTTTGCCTGTATTTGCCTTTCCTGAATTTGACTTTCCTTGACTTGCTTTGATATCCCTTGCATTGTCTTGCCTTACTTGACTGAAATTGCCTTGCCTGGATTTGCCTTTCCTTGTTTTCCTGTATTTGCATTTTCTTGACTTGCCTGAATTTGCCTTGTGTGGAATTGCCTTGCATTTCCTTTCCTGGATTGCATTGCCTGAATTTTCCTTGCCTTGCCATGCCTTGCCTGGATTTGCATTGCCTAGAATTGCATCGCCTTGAATTCCAAGAATTTCCTTGCTTGGATTTGCATTGCCTTGCCCTTTCTTGCTTAGATTTCCATTCCTTGGATTTACATTGCCTTGTTACGCCATGCCTGGATCTGCTTTGACTCGATTTGCGTTACGTTGCTTTGCATTGGCTGGATTTGCCTTGCCTAGATTTGCCTTAAGTGCCTTGTTTTGTTTGCATTTGCCTTATCTGGATTCGCATTTCCTTGCCTTGCCTGGATTTACTTTGCCTGGATTTGCTTGCCTTGCATTCCCCAGATTTGCCTTGCCTGGATTTGCCTTTTTATGCCTTGCCTGGATTTGTCTTGCCTGGATTTGTTTTGCCTGGAATTGCCTGGATTTACCTTGCCTGAACTTGCCTTGCATGTATTTGATTTGCCTTGTTTTGCCTGGATTTGCCTTGTGTGGATTTGCCTTGCATTGCGTCGCCTCGTTTTAATTTGTTCTGCTTTCCCTTGATTGCCTAGACTTGCCTTGCCTTGCCTGGATTTTTCTTGCCTGATTTCGCCTTGCCTTAACTTGCCTGAATTTGCTGTGCCTAGATTTACCTTGCCTTCCCTTGTGTTGCCTGGATTTTCCTTGCCTCAATTTGCCTTGCCTTGACTTGACAGGATTTGCATTGCCTAGATTCGACTCACCTTGCTTTTCCTGAATTTGTCTTGTCTGGATTTGCCTTGCCTTGCATTCCCTTGCCTGAGTTTGCTTTGCTTTACCTGGATTTGCCTTGACTGGATTTGTATTGCCTTGCATTGCCTTGCCTGGATTTGTCTTGCCGGAATTTCCCTTGCCTTGCCTTGCCTGAATTTGCCGTGACTTATCTGAGTTTGCCTTGCATTCCCTTGCCTTGCCTGGATATCCATTGCCTGGATTTTCCTTGCCTTGCCTTGCCTGGATTTGCTTTGCCTGGATTTGTCTTGCTTTGCTTTGCCCGGATTTGCCTTGCCTGGATTTGTTTTGCATTGCCTTGTCTTGCCTGAATATCCCTTGCCTTGATTTACCTTGCCTTGCCTCACGTTGCCTAGATTCGTCTTGCCTGGATTTGCCACATATAGCCTTGACTCGCTTGGATTTGCCTTGACTTGCCTGGATTTGCCTTGCCTTGCCTTGCCTTGCCTTGCCTTGCCTTGCCTTGCCTTGCCTTGCCTTGCCTTGCCTTGCCTTGCCTTGCCTTGCCTTGCCTTGCCTTGCCTTGCCTTGCCTTGCCTTGCCTTGCCTTGCCTTGCCTTGCCTTGCCTTGCCTTGCCTTGCCTTGCCTTGCCTTGCCTTGCCTTGCCTTGCCTTGCCTTGCCTTGCCTTGCCTTGCCTTGCCTTGCCTTGCCTTGCCTTGCCTTGCCTTGCCTTGCCTTGCCTTGCCTTGCCTTGCCTTGCCTTGCCTTGCCTTGCCTTGCCTTGCCTTGCCTGGAATTGACTTGCCTTGCCTGGAATTGACTTGCTTTGCCTTTCCTTGCCTAAGTTTGCCTTGCCTGGATTTGCCTTGCCTTGTCTCGCCTTGCCTGTGTTTGTATTGCCTGAATTTACTTTGCCTTGCCTAGCCTTGTCTGGATTTCCCTTGCCTGGATTTGACTTCCCTTGCCTTGCTTTGCCTGGATTTGCATTTCCTGAATTTGCCTTGCCTGGATTTACCTTTCCTTGCCTTGCCTGAATTTAGCTTGTCTTGGCTTGCCTGGATTAGCCTTGTCTGGAATTGCCTTCCATTGCCTTGCTTAGGTTTACCTTGCCTGGATTTTCCTTGCCTTGCCTGAAGTTCCCTTTGCTTTCCTGAGTCTACCTTGCGTTGCCTTGCGTTGCCTGGATTTGCGTTGCCTGGATTTGTGTTGCCTGGATTTACCTTGCCTTCACTTGCCTGGATTTGTCATGCTTTGTTTTGACTGGATTTTCCTTGCCTTGCCTTGCCTTGCCTTGCCTTGCCTTGCCTTGCCTGTATTTGCCTTCCCTTGCTTGGCCTGGATTTGCCTTTCCTTGCTTTGCCTTGGCTGGATTTGCTTGCCTGCATATGCCTTGCCATGCCTTGACTTGTCTGGATTATTTTTGCCTGGATTTGCCTTGCCTTGCCTTGCCTTACCTGGATTTGCCTTGCTTTGCCTGGGTTTACTTTGCCTTTCCTTACCTTGCCTGGATTTTCCTTGCCTTGCCGTGCCTTTTGTGTATTTGTTGTGCCTTGATTTGCCTTGTTTTCCTTGCCTTGCCTGGATTTCCCCTGGCTGGTTTTTCCTTGTCTGGATTTGCCTTTACTGGATTTGCCTTGTCTTGCCTAGTTTTCCCTGGATTTGCCTTTCCTTGTCTTGCCTGGATTTGCCTTGCTTTGACTTGCCTTGCCTGGATTTGTTTTTGATGAATATGACTTGACTTGACTTGCCATGCCTGGACTAGCATTGCATAAATTTGACTTGCCTTTCCTGTATTTGCCTTGCCTTGCCTTGCCTTACCTGGATCTGCATTGCCTAGATTTGCCTTGCCTTGCCTTCCAAGGATTTTCCTTTCCTGGATTTGCCTTTCCTTGCCCTTACTTGCTTAGATTTCTTTTCCCTGGATTTGCCTGGCCTTCTTATGTTTTGTCTGAATTTGCCTTCCCTGGACTTGCTTTGCCTGGATTTCCCTTGCCTGGATTTTCCTTATCTTGCATTGTTTTGCCTGCATTTTCCTTGCCTGGATTTGCCTTTTCTTTCCTTGCCTTGATTTGTCTTGTCTTGCCTTGCCTTGCGATGCTTGGATTTATTTTTCCTGTATTTGCCTTACCTTGCATTGCCTGAATTTGCCTTGCCTGTATTTGCCTTTTCATGCCTTGCCTGGATTTTCCTTTTGTACATTTGCCTTGACTTTACTTGCCTGAAATTTTCTTACCTGGATTTGCATTCCCTTCCCTTGCCTTGTCTGGATTTGTTTTGTTTTTATTTTGCATGGATTTGTCTTATCTGGATTTCCCTTGCCTTGCATTGCCTTGCCTATCTTGTATGGATTTGCCTTACCTTTCCTTGCCTTGCCTGGATTTGCCTTGCCTAAATTCGCCTTTCCTTGCCTTGCGTGGCCTTGCATAAACTGGATTTGTGTTGCCTGGATTAGCCTTGGCTTCCCTTGCCTTGTCTGGATTTGCTTTGCCAGGATTTGCCTTGCCTTGCCTTGCCTTGCCTTGCCTTGCCTTGTCTTGCCTCGACTGGATTTGCCTTGCCTTATCTGGATTTACGTTGCCTGGATTTGCCTTTCATTGCCTCACCTTGCATGGATTTGCCTTGCTTGAATTTGTTTTGCTCTGCCTCCCATTGCTTGAATTTTCCTTGCATTAATTTGCATTTTCCAGCCTTACCTTACCTGGATATGCCTTGCCTGGGTTTGCTTTACCTTATTTTGCCATGACTGGATTTGTTTTTCCTCGATTTGCCTTGCCTTGCTTTGTTTTTCCTGGATTTGTCTTGCCTGGGTTTTCCTTGCCTTTTCTTCCCTGGATTTGCCTTATCCTTTTTGCCTTTTCTTTCCTTGCCTTGCCTGAATTTGCATTACCTTGTCTTGCCGTGCCTGGATTTGTGTTGCCAGGGTTTTCCGTTTCTTGACTTGCCTTGGCTTGCTTGGATTTAGCTTGCCTGGGTTTGCCTTGCATTGTTTTGCCTTGCCTTGTCTGGATTTGCCTTGCCTGAATCTGCCTTGCATTACCAGCTTGCCTGGATTTGCCTTGCCTTTCCTGGATTTGCCTTGTTTTACCTGCATTTACCTTGCCCTGATTTGCTTTACCTTGACTTGAATTGCCTGGATTTGCCTTGCCTGGATTTGCCTTGCCTTGCCTTGTCCTGGATCTCTTTTGCCTAAATTTTCCGTGGCTTGCCTTGCCTTGCCTGAATTTGCCTTTCCTTACCTTTCCTGGATTTGCCTTGCCTGGATAGGCCTTGACTTGTCTTGCCATGCCTGGATTTGCCTTGCCTGGATTCTCCTTACCTGGATTGCCTTGCCTAGCCTTGCTGTAACTGGATTTGCCTTTTCTGGATTTGCCTTGCCTTGCCTGGATTTTCCTTACCTTCCCTTGCCTTGCCTAAATTTGCCTTGTCTGGATTTGCCTTGCCTTGCCTGGGTTATTCTTACCTTCTCTTGCCTTGCCTGGATTTGTGTTGCCTGGTTTTGCCATGCCTTGCCTTGCCTTTCCTGTATTTCTTATGCCTCAATTTGCCTTGCCTTTTATTTTACCTTACCTGGATTTCCCTGCTAGGATGTTCTTGCATGGATTTGCCTTGCTTGCCTGGTATTACCTGGATTTGCCTTGCCTGATTTTTTTGTCCTTGTGTTGCCTAGACTTGCCTTGCCTTGCCTTGCCTTACCTGGATTTGTCTTGAATGGATTTGCCTTGACTTGCCTTGCTTTGCATGGCCTTGCCTTACATGGTTTTGCCTTGCATGTTTTGCCTAAATTTGCCTTACTTAAATTTGCCTTTCCTTGTCTTACCTGGATTTTCTTTGTCTTGACTTTCTTGCCTTGCATGGATTTTCCTTGACTGGATTTGTTTTTTCTTTTAAATTGCCTTGCCTTGCCTTTCCTGGATTTGCCATGCCTTATTTTACCTGGATTCTCCTTGCCTGCATTTGCCTTGTCTGGATTTGCCTTGCCTGGAGTTGCCTTGCCTTGCCTTGCCTTGCCTCGATTTGCCTTTCCTTGCCTTGCCTGAATTTGCCTTGTCTGGATTTCCCTTGTCTTGTGTTGCCTTGTGAGGATTTAC
Source organism: Callithrix jacchus (assembly GCF_049354715.1). NCBI lineage: Eukaryota > Metazoa > Chordata > Mammalia > Primates > Cebidae > Callithrix > Callithrix jacchus. The sequence goes on from NC_133520.1 coordinate 1,428,600, forward strand.
CTGGCCTGGTCTTGCCTTGCCTTGCTTTCCCTTGCCTGGATTTGCCTTGACTGGATCTGCCTTGCCTTGCCTTGCCTTGATTTGCCTTTCCTTGCCTTGCCTAAATTTGTCTTGTCTGTATTTGCCTTGCCTTGTCTTGCCTTGTCAGGATTTACCTGGCCTTGCCTTGCCTTCACTTTCTTTCCCTTGCCTGGATTTGCCTTTTCTGAATTTGCCTTGCCTTGCTTTGCTTTGATTGGCCTTGCCTGGATTTGTCTTACCTTGCCTTGCCATGCCTGGATTTTCCATGTCTAGATTTGCCTTATCTTGGCTTGCCTTGACTTTCATGGATTTGCCTTGCCTGGATTTGCCTTGCCTTGCCTTTTTTGGATTTTTCTTACATTGCCTTGCCTTGAGTTGCCTGGATATGCCTTACCTGGATTTGCCTTACCTTACCTTGATTTCCCTTGCCTTGATTTGCCTTACCTGCCTGAATTTGCATTGACTTGCCTGTATTTGCCTTGCCCTGCCTTGCCTTGTCTTGCCTTGATTTGCTTTGCCTGCCTTTGCCTTGCCTATCCTTGCCTTTCGTGGATTTGCCTTGCCTTGTATTGCCTGGATTTGCCTTTCCTTGCCTTGCCTAAATTTGTCTTGTCTGTATTTGCCTTGCCTTGTCTTGCCTTGTCAGGATTTACCTGGCCTTGCCTTGCCTTCACTTTCTTTCCCTTGCCTGGATTTGCCTTTTCTGAATTTGCCTTGCCTTGCTTTGCTTTGATTGGCCTTGCCTGGATTTGTCTTACCTTGCCTTGCCATGCCTGGATTTTCCATGTCTAGATTTGCCTTATCTTGGCTTGCCTTGACTTTCATGGATTTGCCTTGCCTGGATTTGCCTTGCCTTGCCTTTTTTGGATTTTTCTTACATTGCCTTGCCTTGAGTTGCCTGGATATGCCTTACCTGGATTTGCCTTACCTTACCTTGATTTCCCTTGCCTTGATTTGCCTTACCTGCCTGAATTTGCATTGACTTGCCTGTATTTGCCTTGCCCTGCCTTGCCTTGTCTTGCCTTGATTTGCTTTGCCTGCCTTTGCCTTGCCTATCCTTGCCTTTCGTGGATTTGCCTTGCCTTGTATTGCCTGGATTTTTCTTGCCTGGCCTGGAATTTTCTTACCTTCCCTTGCCTTGCCTAAATTTGCCTTGCCTGGTTTTTCTGTGCCTTGCCTTTTCATTCCTGTATTTGCGTTGCCTTTTCTTACCTTGCCTAAGTTTTTTTGCCAGGATTTGCCTTGCCTTGCCTTGTATTACCTGGATTTGCCTTGCCTGGATTTTCCTGTGTTTGTCTTGCCTAGATTTGCCTTGCCTGAATTTGCCTTGCCTGGATTTGCCTTGTCGTGCCTTGTTTTGCCTGGACTTGACTTACCTGGTTTTGCCTTGCATATTTTGCCTAAATTTGCCTTTTTTTTGTCTTGCCTGGATTTTCTTTCTCTTGACTTGCTTGCCTTGCTAAATTTGCCTTGCCTGGATTTACTTTTTCTGGAATTGCCTTGCCTTGCCATTCCTGGATTTGCCATGCCTTGTTCTGCCCGGATTTGTCTTGCCTGGATTTGCCTTTCCTTGCCTTGTCTTAATTGGCCTTGTCTGGATTTGTCTTTCCTTGCCTTTCCTGAATTAGCTTTGTCTGGATTTGCCTTGTCTTGTCTTGCTTGTCTGGATTTGCCTTGTCTTCTTTTGCCTGAATTTTCCTTTCCAGGGTTTTCCTTGCCTTGGTTTGCCTGGATTTGCCTTGCCTGGATTTGCCTTACCTTGCCTTGCCTTACCGGGTTTGCCTTACCTGGATTTGCCTTGCCTTGCCTGCCTAAATTTGCATTGCATTGCCTAAATTTGTTTTACCTTGCCTTGCTGTGCCTTGATTTGCATTGCGTGGCTTTGCCTTGACTTGCCTTTCCTTGCCTTACCTGGATTTGCCTTGCGTGGATTTGCCTTGCCTTGCCTTGCGTGGATTTGCCTTGCTTTGCCTTGCGTTGCCTTGCCTAGATTTACGTTACCTGGATGTAGCTTGCATTGCCTTAATTTGCCTGGCTTTGCCGTGCCTTTCCTGGATTTGCATTGCCTTGATTTGCCTTGCTTTGTCTTGCCTTGCCTAGATTTGCCTTTCCAGAATTTACCTTGCCTTGCATTGTTTATTCTGGATTTGCCTTGCCTTGCCTTGTTTGCCTGGATTTGCCTTGGCTGTATTTGCCTTTCCTTTCCTTGCGTGGATTTGCCTTGTTTTTCCTGGCCCTGCCTTGCTAGGATTTGCCTTGCCTTTTTTGCCTTGATTTATCTTGCATGGATTTGCCTTTCCTTGTCCTGCCGAAATTTGCTTGTCGGTATTTTCCTTGCCTTGCCTTGCCTTTCCTGGATTTGCCTTGCCTGTATTTGCTTTGCCTTGCCTTGCCCTGCCTGGATTTGACTTGCCTGGATTTGCCTTCCATTGCATTGCCTGGCCTGGAATTGCCTTGCCTGGATAGGCCTTGCCTTGCCTTGCTTGGATTCTCCTAGCCTGGATTTGCCTTGCCTTCCCTTTTTTGGCCTGAATTTGCATTTCCTGGATTTGTCTTTCCTTGGCTTGCCTGGAATTGATTTGCCTTGCCTTGCCATGCCTGAATTTGCCTTTCTTTGTCTTCCCTGAATTTTCCTTGCTTTTCCTTGCCTTGCCTGTATTTGTCTTGCCTTGCATTGCCTTGCCTGGAATTTCCTTGCCTGGATTTTTCTTGCGTGTATTTGCCTTGCCTTCTCTTGCCTGAATTTGACATTTCTAGATTTGACTTGCCTAGCCTTGCCATGCCCGGATATGAATTGCCTAGATTTGACTTGCCTTGCGTTGCCTTGCCTGACATTTCCTTGCCTGGATTTGCCTTGTCTTGCCTTGATTTGCCTTACTTGGATTTGCCTTTCTTTGCCTCACCTTGCTTGGATTTGCCTGGCCTGGATTTGCCTTGCCTTGCCTCGCCTTGACTTGATTATCCTTGCCTGGTTGGCCTTACATTGCCTTGCCTTGCTTGCATTTGCCTTGACTGGATTTGTCTTGCCTTGCCTTGCCTGGATTTGCTTACCTGGAAAATTCTTGTCTTGCCTTGCTTGCCTTGCTTGGATTCCCCTTGTCTGGATTTGCCTTTTTTGTCTTGCCTCGATTTTTCTTGTCTTGACTTGCTTGCCTTTCCTGGATTTGCCTTGCCTTGCCTCGACTGGATTTGCCTTACCATACCTTGCCATGTCTTGCCTTGATATGCCTTGCCTAGATTTGCCTTGCCTTGCCTTGCCTTGCTTGTGTTTGCCTTGCTTGGACTTGCCTTGTCTTGCTTTGCCTGGATTTTCCTTGCCTAGATTTTTTGGCCGGGATTTGCCTTGCCTTACCTTGCATTGCCTAGAATTCCCTTGCCTGGATTTGCCTTGCCATGGTTAGCCTTACCGGGATGTGTCTTGCCTGGGATTGCCTTTCCTTGCCTTTCCTTGCATTGCCTTGATTTGTCTTGTCCAAATTTGCGTTGCCTTGTCTTACCTTGCCTGAATTTATTTTGCCTTGCCTTCCCTGGATTTGCCTTGCTTGATAGGCCTTGCCTTGCCTCTCCGTGCCTGGTTTCTCCTTGACTGGATTTACCTTGTCTAGCCATGCCTTACCTAGATTTGCCTTGTCTGGATTGTCCTTTCTTTGTCTGGATTTAACTTGCCTTGGCTTACCTTGTCTGAATTTGCCTTGCGTTTTCTGAATTTGCCTTCCTTTGAGTTGCCTTGATTTGCTTTTCCTGTATTTGCCTTGCCTTACCTTTCCTTGCTATTTTGATCTAGATGTACCTTGCCTGGATTTGTATTTCCTTGTCTTGCCTGAATTTTCCTTCCTTGGATTTGCCTTTTTTTGCCTCGCCTTTCTTGAATTTGCCTGGCCTGTATTTGCCTTGCCTTGCCTCACCTTGCCTTGAATTTCTTTGCCTGGTTGGCCTCGCCTTGTCTTGCCTGGATTTGCCTTTCCTTGCCTTGCCTTTCCTAAAATAGCCTTGCCTTGCCTAAATTTGCCTTGCTTTGCCTTGCCTTGATTTGCTTTTCCTAGATTTTCCTTGCCTTGCCTTGCCTTTCCTGGATTTGCTGTGCCTGGATTTGACTTGCGTTTCCTTGCGTGAATTTGCCTTGACTGAATTTGCGTGGCTTTGCCTCACCTTGCCTGGATTTGCCTGGCCTGGATTTGCTTTGCCTTGCCTCAACTCCCCTGGATTTGCCTTGCCTGTATTTGTGCCTTGCTTAGATTTGCTTTCCCTTGCCCTTCCTTGCCTGTATTTGCCTTGTCTGGATTTACCTTGCCTTTCTTAGCCTTGCCTGGATTTGCCTTGCCTGGGTTTGCCTTGCCTTGCCTTGCTTTGCCTTACCTGGGTTTGCATGGATTTGTCTTGTCTAAATTTGCCTTGCCTTGTCTTGCCTTGCCTGGAGGTGCCTTGCCTAGAAAGGCTTTGCCTTGCCTGGATTCTCCTTGCCTGTATTACTTTGCTTAGCCTTGCCTTTGCTAGATTTGCCTTGTCTGGATCTGCCTTGGTATGCCTGGGTTTGCCTTACATTCTCTTGCCTGGCCTGGATTCGTCTTGCCTGGATTTGCCTTCCCTTCCCTTACCTTTCCTGTATTTGTCTTGCCTTGATTTGCCTTGCCATTCCTTACCTTACCTCGATTTCATTTGCCAGGATTTGCCTTGCATGGATTTGCCTTGCCTTATCTTTCCTGGATTTGCATTGCCTTGTCTCAACTTGCCTGGAATTGCCTTCCCTGAATTTGCCTTGCCTAAACTTGCCTGAATTTGCCTTCCCGTGCCTGGATAAGCCTTGCCTGGGTAGGCCTTGCCTTGAATGGATTTGCCTTGCCTGGATAGGCTTTGCCTTGCCTGGATTTGCATTGTCTGGATATAATTTGTTTTGCCTGGATTTGCCTTGCCTTGCCTTCCCTTGACTGGATTTTTCTTACCGTCCCTTGCCTTGATATGCCTTGCCTCGATTTGCCTTGCCTTGCCTTGCTTAAATTTGCCTTGTGTGGATTTACCTTGCCTCGCCTTGCCTATATATGTCTTGCCTGGATTTACCTTGCCTTGCCTGGACTTGTATTAGCTAGATTTTCCTTGCATTCTTTGCCTAAATTTGCCTTGCCTGGATTTGCCTTGCTTGGGTTTGCTTTTCATTAATTTGCCTTCTGGGATATGCCTTGCCAAGGTTTGCCTTGCCTTGTTTAGCCATGCCTTGCTTGTAATTGCCTTGCCTGGATTTGCCTTGCCTGGCCTTATCTGGATACGCATTCCCTGGATTTTCCTTGCCTTGCCTTGCATTTCCTTGCCTAAATTTGCCTTGCCTTTTCTGAATTTGCCTTGCCTTGCCTTGCCTTTATTTGCTTTTCCTGGATTTGTCTTACCTTACCTTGACTTGCATTGTTTGGCCTGGATTTGCCTTATACGGATTTGCCTTTCCTTACCTTGCTGTGCTTTGTTTGGCCTGAATTTGTCTTACATTGATTTGCCTTTCCTTGTTTTGGCTAGATTTGCCTTGCTTTGCCTTGACTGGATTTGCCTTACCTTGCCTTGCCTGGATTTGCCTTACCTTGCCTTGCCTTTCCGCTATATGCCTTGCCTAGATTTGCCTTGACTTACGTTGCCTTGTCTTTCCTGGATTTGCCTTGCCTCCCTTTGCCTGGATTTGCCTGGCCTTTCTGCACCTTGCCAGGATTTGCCTGGCCTGGATTTCCCTTGTATTGTCTCACCACCCCTCGATTTGCCTTGCTTGGTTTGCCTTTCTTTTCCATGCTTTGCTTGGATTTGCCTTTTCTGGATTTGACTTGCCTTGCCTTGCCATGCCTGGATTTGCATTGCCTTGATTTGCTTTACATTGCGTTGCCTTGCCTGGAATTTACTTGCCTGGATTTGCCTTGCCTGAATTTCCCTTGCCTTTCCTTGCCTGGATTTGCCTTGCTTCAATTTTCCTTTCTTTGCCTCACCTTGCTTGAATTTGCCTGGCCTGGATTTGCCTTGCCTTGCCTCGCCTTGCCTCGCCTTGCCTTGATTTTACTTGTCTGGTTTGTCTTGCCTTGTTTTTCCTTGCCTGGATTTGCCTTGACTGGATTTGTCTTGCCTTGCCTAAATTTGCCTGGCTTGGATTTGTCTTTCCTTTCTTTGCCTTGTTTGCCTTGCCTGGATTTGCCTTGCCTCGCCTTGCCTTGCCATGAATTGACTGAATTTGACTTGCCTGTATTTCCCTTGCCTTGCCTTACCTTGTCTGAATTTGCCTTGCCTTACCTTGTCTGAATTTGCCTTGCCTTACCTTTCCTTGCCTTGCCTGGATATGCCTTGACTGGATTTGCCTTGCCTTGCCTTGTTTTGCTTGGATTTCCCTTACCTGGATTTGTCTTGCCTTGCCTTACTTGGATTTGCCTTGCCTGTATTTGCCTTCCCTTGCCTTGCCTGAATTCGCCTTGCCTTACCTATATTTCCCTTTTTTTGCCTAGATTTGCATTGCCAGGATTTGCCTTGCCTTGCCTTGTTTTTCCTAGATTTGCCTTGCCTGGATTTGCCTTGCCTGGATTTACCTTGCATTGTTTTGCCTTGCCTTGCCTGAATTTGCATTGCCTGTATTTCCCTTGTCTTGCCCTACCTTGCCTAAATTTGCCTTTCCTGGATTTGCCTTGACTTGCCTTGCTTTACCTAAATTTCTCTTGCCTGTATTTGCTTTATTTTGCCTTGCCTTCCCTGGATTTGCCTTGCCTTTACTTGCTTTGCCTGGATTTGCCTTGCCTGAATTTCCCGGGTTTGGCCCTCCCTTTCCTGGATTTTCCTTTCCTGAATTTTCCTTGACTTGCCTTGCATTACCTAAATTTCTTTTGCCTGGATTTACTTTACCTTGCCTTGCCTTGCCTTGCCTTGCCTTGCTTTACCTTACCTGGATTTGTGTTGCCTGGGTTTGCCTTGCCTTGCCTTGCCTGGATTTGTCTTGCCTAAATTTGCATTGCTTGCCTTGCCTTGTCTGAATTTGCCTTGCCTTGCCTTGACTTACCTTGCCTGTATTTGCATAGCCTGGAGAGACCTTGTCTTGCCTTGCCTTGCTTGGATTCTTCTTGCTTGGATTCCTCTTGCCTGGATTTGTGTTTCCCTGTCTTGCCTCGATTTTTCTTTTCTTGACTTGCTTGCCTTGCCTGGATTTGCCTTACCTTACCTTGCCTTGCCTTGCCTAGATTTTCCTTGCCTTACCTTTCCTTGCTTATATTTTCCTTCCCTGGATTTGGCTTGCCTTGATTTGCCTCTATTTTCCTTGCCTGGATTTGCCTTGCCGGGATTTGCCTTGCCTTGCCTTACTTTGCATTGCCTAAATTTGCCTTGTCTGGATTTGCTTTTCCTTGTTTTGCCTAGAGTTGCCTTGCCTGGATTTCCCTTGCCTTGCCTTGTCTTGCCTGGACTTGCCTTAGCTGTATTTGCCTTGCATTGTTTCGCCTAAATTTGCGTTGCCTGGATTTGCGTTTCCTAGTCTTACCAAAATTTTCCTTGTCTTGACTTGGTCGCCTTGCCTGGATTCACCTTGCCTGAATTTGCCTTGCCTTGCCTTTACTGGAATTGCCTTACTTTGCCTTGCCTGGATATGCCTTGCCTAGATTTGCTTTGCCTTGCCTTACCTTGCTTGTATTTGCCTTGCCTGGATTTTCCTTGCCTGGACTTACCTGAATTTGACTTTCCTGATTTTGTCTTGCCTTGCCTTAGCTAAAATTGCCTTGTTTTGCCTTGCCTAAAATTGCCTTGCCTTTTCTAAATTTACTTTGCCTTATCTTGCCTTTATTTGCTTTTCCTGGATTTGTCTTGCCTTGCCTTTCGTAAATTTACCGTGCCTGAATTTGCCTTGCCTTAACTTGCCTGGATTCGCCCTGCCTGGATTTGCCTTGCTTTGCCTTGCCTTGCATGGACTTGCCTTAGCTGAATTTTCCTTGCATTGTTTTTCCAAATTTGCCTTGCCTGGATTTGCCTTTCGTTGTCTTGCATAGATTTTCCTTGTCTTGACTTGCTTGCATTGCCTGGATTTGCCTTGCTTGGGTGTGCCTTCCCTGAATTTGCCTTGCCTAAATTTGCCTCGCCTGGATTTGCCTTTCCTTGCTTTTCATTGACTGGATTTGCCTTGCCTTGCCTTGCGTTGCCTTGCTGGGGTATGCCTTGCCTAAACTTGCCTTGCCTTGCCTTGCCTTGCTTGCAATTGCCTTGCCTGGATTTGACTTGCTTGGACTTACCTAAATTTGCCTTGCCTGCATTTGCCTTGTCTTGCTTTTTCTGAATTTTTCTTGCCTTGCCTGACTTTGCCTTGCCTTGCCTTGGTTTGCTCTTCTTGAATTTGTCTTTCCTTACGTAGCCTTACTTTGTTTGGCCTGGATTTGCCTTGCACGGATTTGCCTTTCCTTGCCTTGCCTGCATTTGCCTTGCATTGCTTCCTCTTGACTGGATTTGCCTTATTTTGCCTTGCCTTGTCTTGCCGGTTTATGCCTTGCCTAGATTTGCCTTGCCTTGTCTTGCCTTGTCTTGCTTGTAATTGCCTTGCCTGGACTTACCTTAATTTGCCTTGCCTTGCCTCACTTTTCTTTGCCTTGCCTTGATTTGCTTCTCCTGGATTTGTCTTGCCTTACCTTGTTTGGTTTGTTTGGCCTCGATTTGACTTGCATAAATTTGCCTTTCCTTGTCTTTCTTGTATTTTCTTTGCCTTGGCTAGATTTGCCTGACCTTGCCTTGCCTTGCCGGGATATGCCTTGCCAAGATTTGCCTTGCCTTACCTTGCATTGCCTTTCCTGGATTTGCCATGCATGGATTTGCTTTGACTTGCCTTGCCTGGATTTTTCTGGCTTTGCCTCCCCTTGCCTGGCCTGCATTTGCCTTGCCTTGCCTCACCTTGCCTGGTTTGCATTGCCTGTATTTGCCTTTTCTGGATTTGACTAACCTTGCCTTGCCATGCCAGGATTTGCATTGCCTGGATTTGCCTTGTTTTCCCTTGCCTAAATTTTCCATTTCTGGAATTGCCTTGCCTTGCCTTGCCATGCGTGGATATGCATTGATTGGATTTGCCTTGCTTTGCATTGCCTCTCCTGGAATTTCCTTGCCTAGATTTGCCTTGCCTTACCTTGCCTTGTTTTTTTCTGGATTTGTCGTGCATGAATTTGCTTTGCCTTTATTTGCCTAGATTTGACTTACCTGGATTTGCCTCCTCTTTCCTAATTTGCATTTGCCTTCCCTTGCTTTGCCTTCCCTGTATTTCCCTTGCCTGGTTTGCCTTACCTTTCCTTGCCTTGCCTGGATTTGCCTTTTCCGGATTTGACTTACCTTGCCTTGTTATGCCTGGATTTGCATTGCCTTGATTTGCCTTGCCTTCCGTTTTCTTGCCTGGATTTGCCTTGTCTTCCCTTGCCTGTATTTGCCATTTCTGGAATTGACTTGCCCTGCCTTGCCATGCCTAGATTTGTGTTGTCTGGATTCGCATTGCTTTGCGTTGCCTTTCCTTGCCTGGAATTTTCTTGCCTGGATTTGCCTTGCCATGCCTTGCCTGGATTTGCCTTGCTTGGATTTCCCTTTCTTTGCCTCGCCTTGCTTGGATTTGCCTAACCTGGATTTATCTTGCCTTGCCTCGCCTTACCTTGATTTTCCTTGCATGGTTGGCCTTGCCTTGCCTTGTCTTGTCTGGATTTGCCTTGGCTGGATTTTCCTTGGATGAATTTGCCTTGCCTTGCCTTACCTTGATTTGCTTTTCCTGAATTTGCCTTTCCTTGCCTTGGCTTGCCTTGTCTTTCTTATATTTGCCGTGCCTGGATTTCCCTTGACTTGCCTTGCCTGAATTTGCCTTGCCTGGATTTGCCTGGCTTTGCCTCGCCTTACTTGGATTTGCCTGCCCTGGATTTGCTTTGCCTTGCCTCGTCTTCCCTGGATTTGCCTTGCCTGTATTTGTCTTGCCTTGCTCTGCCTTGCCTGAATTTGCCTTGCCTGAGTTTGCCTTGCCGTGCATTGCCTTACCTAAATTTGCATTGCCTAGATTTGCTTTCCCTTGCCTTTTCTTGCCTGGGTTTGCCTTGTCTGAATTTACCCTGCTTTGCTTAGCCTTGTCTGGATTCGCCTTTCCTGGGTTTGTCTTGCCTTGTATTGCCTTGCCTTGCCTTTCCTTTTCTGGATTTGTCTTGCTTAAATTTGCTTTGCCTTGTCTTGCCTTGCCTGGATTTGCCATGCCTGGATAAGCCTTGCCTTGCCTTGCCTTGACTAAATTGTACTTGCCTGGATTTGCTTTGTCTAGCCTTGCCTTACTGAGATTTTCCTTGTCTGGGATTGCCTTGGTTTGCCTGGGTTTGCCTTACATTCCCTTGCCTTGCCTTGTTTCGCCTTGCCTGAATTTGCCTTGCCTTCTCCTGCCTTTCCTGTATTTGCCTTGCCTTGATTTGCCTTTCCTTTCCTAACCTTATTGGGATTTGATTTGCCAGAATTTTCTTTGCCTGGATTTGCCTTGCCTTGCCTTTCCTGGATTTGCCTTGCCTGGATTTGTCTTGCCCTTCCTTGCCTGAATTTGCCTTGCTTTGCCTCGACTTGCCTAAATTTGACCGAACTTGATTTGCCTATACTTGCTTCACCTTGCCTGGATGTTCCTTGCCTTGCCCCATTTTGCCTGGATTTGCCTTGCCTCGCCTCGATTACTTTGGCTGTATTTGCCTTGCCTTGCATTGTCATGCCTGGGTTCGGCTTGCTTGGAATTGCCTTGCCTTGCCTTAACTTGAATGGATTTGCCTTGCCTTGTCTATAGTTTCCTTGCCTTGCGTTGCCTTGCCTGGAAATGAATTGCCTAAATTTGCCTTGCCTTGCCTGGATTTGCCTTCCCTTGCCTTGGCTTGACTGGATTTGCCTTATCTTGCCTTGCCTCTATATGCCTTGCCTAGATTTGCCTTTCCTTACTTTGCCTTGCTGGTATTTGCCTTGCCTGGCCTTACCTGTATTTGCCTTGCCTGGATGCGCCTTGCCTTGCTTAAATTTGCCTTCTCTTGCCTTATCTGGATTTGTTTTGCCAGGATTTGCCTTGAATGGGTTTGCCTCGCCTTGCCTTCTTTGGCCTGGATTTGTTTTGCCTGGATTTGCCTTTCCTTGTCTTGCCTGAATTTGCCTTGCCTTGCCTTGCCTTGCCTTGCCTTGCCTTGCCTTGCCTTGCCTGGACTTACCTTACCTTGCCTTGCCTTGCCTGGATTTGCCTTGCCTGGATTTGCATTGCCTTGCTCTTTGTTGTCTGGACTTGCCTTAGCTGGATTTTCTTGCATTGTTTTGCCTGAATTTGCCTTGCCTGGATTTTCCTTTTCTTGTCGTGCCTGGATTTTCTTTCTCTTGACTTGCTTGCCTTGCCTGGATTTGCCTTTCCTTCCCTTGCCTTGACTGGATTTGCCTTACCTTGCCTTGTTTTGCCATGCCTAAATATCTCTTACCTAAACTTGCCTTGATTTGCTTTGCTTTGCTTGTATTTGCCTTGCCTGGCCTTATCTGAATTTGCCTTGCCTTGCCTTGTCTTCCCTTTCCTGGATATTTTTATGTCTGGTTTTGAATTGCCTTGCCTTTCCTTGCGTCGATTTGTTTGGCCTGGATTTGCTTTGCCTTGCTTCGCATTCCCTGGATTTGCCTTGCCTCTATTTTCCTTGACTTGCCCTGCTTTGCCTGGATTTCCCTTTCCAGGATTAGCGTTGCCTTGCCTTGGCTTACCTGCTTTTGGCTTACCTGGATTTACTTTCCCTAGCCTTGGATTGCCTGGATTTGCCTTGCTTGGATTTGCATTGCCTTGATTTGCCTTTCCTGTCCTTGCCTTAACTGGATTTGTTTTGCCAAGATTTGCCTTGCATAGATTTGTCTTGCGTTGCCTTGTTTGGCCTGGATTTGCCTTCCCTTGCCTTACCTGAATTTTCCTTTTCTGGATTTGCCTTGCCGGGAATTGCCTTGCCTTGCATTTTTTTGCCTGAATTTGACTTGTCTGGCATTGCCTTGCCTTGCTTTGTCTGGATTTTCCTTGTCTGGATTTTTATTGCTTTGCCTCGCCTTGCCTGGATTTTCCTTGCCTCGCCTTCCCTGGATTTGCCTTGCTTTAGTTTTCCTTGCCTTGCCTTGTCTTGCGTGAATTCTCCTTGCCTGAATTTGCCTTGCCTTGTTTTGTCTTGCTTGAATTTTCCTTGTCTGGATTTTTCTTCCCTTACCTTGCCTGGATTTGCCTTGCCTGGATTTGCCTTGCCTTGCTTTGCTTGCCTAAATTTTCCTTGCCTGGGTTTGCCTTGCCTTGCCTGTATTTGTCTTGCCTAAATTTGCCTTGCCTGAATTTGTCTTACCTTTCATTGCCTGTATTTGCTTTGCTTCGAAAGGCCTTGCCTACCTTTGTCTAACCTAGATTTGCCTTGTATGGATTTGCCTTTCTTTGCCTGCATTTTCCTTACCTTCTCTTGCCTTGCCTGGATTTGCCTTGCCTTCTTTTGACTTCCCTGTATTTGCCTTTCCTTAATTTGCCCTGCATTTTCTTGCCTTACCTGGATTTGTTTTGCCAGAATTTGCCTTGAATGGTTTTGCCATGCCTTGCCTTGTTTGGCCTCTGCTTTGCCTTGGCCTTGCGCTGCCTGGATTTGTCTTGCCTGGGTTTGCATTGCCTTGCATTGCGTTGCCTGTACTTGCCTTGGCTGGATTTTTCTTGCATTGTTTTGCCTAAATTTGCCTTGCCTGGATTTGCCTCTTTTTGTCTTGACTGGGTTCTTTTTGTCTTGACTTGCCTGCCTTGCCTGGATTTGACTTGCCTGGATTTGCCTTGCTTTCCCTCACCTTGACTAGATTTGCTTTACCTTGCCTTGCCTTGCCTGAATATGCTTTACGTATATTTGCCTTGCCTTGCTTTGCTTTGCTTGTATTCGCCTTGCCTGAAATTGCCTTGCCTGGCCTTACCTTGATTTGCCTGGCCTGAATTTGCCTTGCCTTGCCTTTCCTGAATTTGCTTTGCCTTGCCTATATTTGCCTTGCCTTTCTTTGCCTTGCTTTGCCTTCATTTGATTTGCTTTTCCTGGATTTCCCTTGCCTTGCCTTGCCTGGATTTGCCATGCCTGGAATTGCCTTGCCGTGCCTTGCCTGGATTTGCGTCGCCTAAATTTGCCTAACCTGGATTTGCTTTACCTTGCCTCACATTTTCTGGATTTGCCTTGCTTTGCCCTGCCTTACCTGGAATTTTTGTGCCTGGATTTGCCTTGCCTTGCTGTGGCTTACCTGGATTTGCTTTCCATTGCTTTGCCTTGCCTGGGTTTGTCTTGCTTGGATTTGCGTTGCCTAAATTTGTCTTGCCTTTTATTGCCTTAACTGGATTTGTTTTGCCAGGATTTGTTTGCATTGATTTGCCTTGCCTTGCCTTGTTTGTCCTGGATTTGCCTCACTTGGATTTGCCTTTCGTTGTCTTTCCTGGATTTGCCTTGCCTTGATTTGCATTGACTGAATTTGTTTTATTTGAATTTGCCTAGCCTTGCCCTGCATGAATTTTCCTTTCCTGAGTTTGCATTTTCTTGCATTGCCTGGATTTGCCTTGCCTTGCCTTGCCTGGAGTTGTCTTGCCTGGATTTGCATTGCCTTGCCTTGCCTTGCCTGGAAAGGACTTAGATAAAAATTGCCTTGCATTGATTTGCCTAAATTTGCCTTGCCTGGATTTGCGTTTCCTTGTCTTGCCTGGATTTTCCTTGTCTTGACTTGTTGGCCTTGCCTGGATTTGCCTTGCCTGCATTTGCCTTGAATTGCCTTGCCTTTACTGGATTTGCCTTACCTTGCCTCTCCTGGATATTTCTTGCCTAGATTTGTCTTGCCTTGCCTTGCGTTGCTTGTATTTGCCTTGCCTGGATTTGCCTTACGTGGCCTTACCTGGATTTGCGTTGCCTGGATTTGCTCTGCCTTGCCTTGCCTTGCTTGAATTTGCCTTGCCTTGCCTAAATTTGCCTTGCCTTGCCTTGATTTGTTTTTCCTGGATTTGCCTTGCCTTTTTTTTCCTGGTTTTGTGGTGCCTGGATTTACCTTGCCTTGCCTTGCTTGGATTTGCCCTGCCTGGATTTGTCTTGCCATGCCTTGCCTTTTATGGATTTGCCTTGCCTTGCCTGGATTTGCCGTGCCTGATTTACCTTGCCTTCCCTTGTCTGGATTTGTCTGGCCTGGATTTGCTTTGCCTTGCCTCACCTTTTCTGTATTTGTTTGAATTTGCTTTGCTTTGCCCTGCCTTGCATGGATTTGGCTTGCTTGAATTTGTCTTGCCTTGTTTTGTTTTACCTGGAGTTGTTTTGTCTGGATTTGCTTTCCTTTGCCTTGCCTTGCCTGGATTTGCCTTGCCTTGCTTTGCCTTACCTGGGTATGCCTTGACTTGCATTCTTTTTCCTTGCATTGATTTGTCTTGCCTAAATTTGCCTTGCCTTGCCTTCTCTTGACTGGATTCACCTTGCCTGGATTCCTTGCCTAGCCTTGCCTTACCTAGATTTGCCTTGTCTGCATCTGCCTTGCTTTACCCGGGTTTGCCTTATTTTCCTTTGTCTTGCCTGAATTTGCCTTGCCTTGCCTTTCCTGTATTTGTCTTTCCTTGATTTGCCTTGCCTTTCCTTGCCTTACCTGGATTTGTTTTACCAGGATTTGCCTTGCATAGATTTTCTTTGCATTTCCTTTTTGGCCTGAATTTGTTTTGCATGTATTTTTTTCCTGTCTTGCCTGAATTTCCTTGCCTTCCTTGCTGTGAAATGTTTTGCCTTGCTTGGATTTGCTTTGCCTTGCCCTGCCTAAATTTGCCTTGCCAGGATTTGCGTTTCCTTGCATTGTCTGGGTTTGCCTTGCCTGGATTTGCCTTGCCTTCCCTTGACTTGCCTGGAATTTTTTTAGCTGAATTTGCTGTGCATTGTTTTACCTAAATTTGCCATTTCTGGATTTGCCTTTCCTTGTCTTGCCTGGATTTTCCTTGTCTTGACTTGCGTGCCTTCTCTGGATTTGCCTTGCTTATATTTATCTTGCCAGGATTTTCATTGCCTGAATTTGCCGTGCCTGGATTTGCCTTGGCTTACTTTGCCTTGACTGGATTTGCCTAACCTTGCCTTGTCTTGCCTTGCTGGGATATGCCTTGCCCAGTTTTTCCTTGCCTTGCAGTGCCTTGCCTTGCTTGGAATTGCCTTGCCTAAATTTGCCTAGCTTGTCATTACCTGGATTTACCTTGCCTGGATTTTCCTTGCCTTGCCTTGCCTTACCTGATTTTTCTTGCCTTGCCTGAATTTGCCTTACCTATTCTTGCATTGCCTTGATTTGCTTTTCCTGGATTTGCCTTGCCTTAACTTGCCTTGCTTTGTTTGGCCTGAATTTGCCTTGCCTTGATTTGCCTTTCCTTGTCTTGCCTGGATTTGCCTTGCCTTGCTTTGCCTTGACTGAATTTTACTTACCTGTTCTGGACTTGCCTTGCCAGGACATGCCTTGCCTTGATTTGTCTTGCCTTACCTGGCTTTTCCTGGATTTGCCATTCCTGGATTTGCCTTGCCTTGCCTGGATTTCCATTGCCTGTATTTTCCTTGCCTTGCCATGCCTTGCCTTGCTTGTAATTGCCTTGCCTGGATTTGCCTATCCTGTTATTACCTGGATTTGCCTTGGCTAGATTTGCCTTACCTTGCCTTGTCTTACCTGAAATTTTCTTGCCTTGCCTGGATTTGCCTTGCTTTGCCTTGCCTTGCCTGGATTTCACTTGCCTGTATCTCACTTTCCTTGCCTTGCCTTGTCTTGATATGCCTTGCGTTGTCTTTCCTTGTCTTTTCTGGATATGCCTTGCCTGTATTTCCCTTGCCTTTCCTTGTTTTGCCTGGATTTTCCTTGTCTTGACTTGCTTGTTTTGCCTGGATTTGCCTTGCCTCTGTTTGCTTACCTGGATTTGCCTTGCCTTCTTTTTCCTTGACTGCATTTGACATACCTTGCCTTGCCTTGCGTTTCCAGATGTCTTGCCTAGATTTGCCTTGCCTTGCCTTGACTTGCTTGTATTTGCCTTTCCTGGATTTTCCTTGCCTGGATTTACCTTGTGTTGCCCTGCCTTATATGGATTTGCCTTGCCTGGATTTGCTTTCCCTTGCCTTGCCGTGATTTGCCTTGCCTGGATTTCCCTTGCCTTGCTTGGTTTGGCTTTTCTGGATTTGCCTTGTCTTGCATATATTTGTCTTTCCTAAATTTGCCTTGCCTTGCCTTGTTTGAATTTGCCTTGCCGTGCCTTGCCTTGCCTTGCCTGGATTTGCTTTGCCTTGATAGGCCTTGCCTTGCCTTGATTTTCCTTGCCAGGATTTGTCTTACCTAGCCTTTCCTCACCTAGATTTGCCTTGTCTGGATTTGCCTCGCTTTGCCCTGTTTTGCATTACCTTCCTTGCCTTTCCTGTATTTGCCTTGCCTTGACATTGTTTGCCTCTCCTTGTTTTACCTGGATGTTTTTTGCCAGGATTTTCTTTGCATGGATTTGCCTTGCTTTGCCTTGTTTGGCCTAAATTTGCCTTGCCTGGATTTGCATTTTCTGGTCTTCCTAAATTTGCCTTGCTTTTCCTTGCCTTACCTGGATTATCCTTGCCTGAATTTGTTTTGCCTTACCTGCCTGGATTCTCCTTGCCTGGATTTGCCTTACCTTGCTTGCCTGGATTTGACTTGCTTTGCCTTGCCTTGCCGGAATTATCTTTGCCTGAATTTGCCTTTCCTTACCCTGCCTGGATTTGCCTTGCCTGATTTTGCATTTCCTTGTATTGTCTGGATTTGCCTTGCCTGGATTTGCCTTGCCTTGCCTGGACCTGTCTTAGCTGGTTTTTCTCTACATTGTTTTGCCTAAATTTGCCTTGTCTTGATTTGTCTTTCCTTGTTTTGCCTGGATTATCCTTGTCTTGACTTGCTTGTCTTGCCTGGATTTGCCTTGCTTGGATTGGACTTGCCTGGATTTTCCTCGCCTGGATTTGCGTAGCCTGGATTTGCATTGCCTTGCTTTGCCGTGACTGGATTTGTTTTAACTTGTCTTGCCTTGCCTGAATTTGCCTTGTCTTGCCTGAATTTTCCTTATCTTGCCTTGCCTTGCATTAATTTGCTTTTTCTGGATTTACCTTGCCTTAACTTGCCTTGCTTTGTTTGGCCTGAATTTGCTTTGCGTGGATTTGCCTTTTTTGTCTTGTTTGGTTTTGTCTTGCCTTGCTTTTTTTTTTTTTACTGGATTGGCCTTACCTGGCCTTTTCTTGCCTTGCCGGGATATGCCTTGACTAGATGCCTTGCCTTACCTTGCTTTGCCTTGCCTGGATTTGCAGTGCCTAAATTTGCCTTGCCTTGCCTCGCATTGCCTGGATTTTCCTGGCGTGGATTTGCTTTGCCCTGCCTCACCTTTCCTGGATTTGCCTTGCTTGGTTTGCCTTGCCTTTACTTGCCTTGTCTGGATTTTGCTTTTTTGGATTTGACTTGGCTTGCCTTGCCATGCCTGGATTTGCATAGCCTTGATTTGCCTTGATTTGCGTTGCCTTGCCTGGAATTGCCTTGCCTTGCTTGCCTTGTCTGGATATGCCTTGCCTGTATTTCCCTTGTCTTGCCTGGTTTTCCTTGTCTTGGCTTACTTGCCTTGCCTGGAGTTGCCTTGTCTTGGTTTGTCTTGCTTGGATTTGCCTTTCCTTCCCTTGTCTTGACTGGATTTGCCTTAACTTGCCTTGCCTTGCCTAGATATGCCTTGCCTAGATTTGTCTTGCCTTGCCTTGCCTTGCTTGGATTTGCCTCGCCTAGATTTGCCTTGCCTGGCCTTGCCTTTCCTTGCCTTGTTTTGCCTGAATTTGCCTTGTCTTGCCTAAATTTGCCTTGCCGTTCCTTGTTTTGCCTTGATTTGCTTTTCCTGGTTTGCCTTGCCTTGCCTTGCATTTCCTGGATTTGCCGTGCCTTGTATTTGCCTTGGCTAGACTTGCCTGGATTTGCATAGCCTGGACTTGCCCAGCTATGCCTTGCCTTGCCTGGATTTTCCTGACCTAAATTTGCTTTGCCTTACCTCGCCTTCCCTGAACTTGCCTTGCTTGAACTTGCCTTGCCTTGCCTTGCCCTGCCTTGTCTGTATTTGCCTTGCCTGGATTTAGCTTGCCTTGCATTGCGTTATCTGGATTTGCCTTGCCTGGATTTGCTTTTCCTTGCTTTGCCTTGTCTGAATTTGCCTTGGCTGGATTTGCCTTGCCTTGCTTTGTCTTGCCTGATTTTGTCTTGCCTCGCCTTGCCTTGCTTGGATTTTCCTTGCCTGGATTTGCCTTGCCTTTCCTTGTTTGGCCTGAATTTGCATTGCCTGGATTTGCGTTTTTTTGTTGTGTTTGGATTGGCCTTGCCTTGCCTGGATTTTTCTTGCCTTGCCCTGCCTGGATTTGAGTTGCTTGTATTTGCATTTCCTTGCATTGCCTGCATTTGCCTTGTCTGGATTTGTTTTGTCTTGCCTTGACTTGCCTTGATTTGCTTTCCATGGATTTCCCTTGCCCTGCTTTGCCTTGGCTGGACTTGACTTAGCTGAATTTGCTTTGCATTCTTTTGCCTAAATTTGCCTTACCTGAATTTGCCTTTTTTTGTCTTGCCAAGATATTTCTTGTCTTGACTTACTTGCCTTGCCTAAATTTGCCTTGCCTAAATTAGCCTTGTCTGGATTAGCCTTGCCTGGATTTGTCTTGCCTTGCCTTGCCTTGACTGGATTTGCCTTACCTTGCTTTGCCTTGCCTTGCCTGGATATGCGTTGCCTAGATTTGCTTTGCCTTGCCTTGCGTTGTTGTATTTGCCTTGCCTGAATTTGCCTTGCCTGGTTTTACCTGGATTTGCCTTGCTTTGCCTAAAATTGCCTTGCCTTGCCTAAATTTCTTTAGCCTTGCCTTGCCTTGATTTGCTTTTCCTGGATTTGCCTTTCCTTTCCTTGCCTTACCTATCCTGGATTTGCTGTGCCTTTTTTTTGCCTCATTTCTCCTTGCCAGAATTTGCCTTGCCTGCATTTGCTTTGCCTTGCCTTGCCTTGCATTAATTCACCTTGCCTTGCCTAAATTTGCTTTGCCTTGCCTTGCCTTGCCTTTAATTGTTTTTCCTGGATTTCCCTTACCTTGCCTTTCCTGCATTTCCCGTGCCTGCATTTGCCTTGCCTTGCCTTACCTGGATTTGCCTTGCCTAGATTTGCCTGGCTTTGCCTCGCCTTGCCTGGATTTGACAGGCCTGGATTTGTCTTGCCTTGCCTCGCCTTCCCTGGATTTGCCTTGCCTGGTTTGCTGTGATTTTACTTGCCTTGCCTGGATATGCCTTTTCTGGATTTGACTCGCCTTGCCTTGCCATGCCTGGATTTGCATTGACTGGATTTATCTTGCATTGCGTTGCCTTGCCTGGAATTGCCTTGCTTAAATTTGCCTTGCCTTGCCTTGCCTTTCCTGGATTTCCCTTACTTGGACTTGCGTTTCATTTCCTCGCCTTGCTTGGATTTGCCAGGCCTTGATTTGCCTTGCCTTCCTTCACTTTGCCTGAATTTTCCTTGGCTGGATTTGCCTTGCCTTGCTTTGCCTTGCCTTCCTTCACTTTGAATGAATTTTCCTTGGCTGGATTTGCCTTGCCTTGCTTTGCCTTGCCTGGATTTGCCTTTCCTTTCCTTGACTTGACTTGACTTGCCTGTATTTCTTATGTCTTGCCTTGCCTTGTCTAGATATGCCTGGCCTCACCTATCCTTGTTTTTTCTGGGTATCCCTTTCCTGTATTTCCCTTGCCTTTCCTTGTCTTGTCTGGATTTTTCTTGTCTTGACTTGCTTGCCCTGCCTGTATTTGCCTTGCCTCACTATGCCTTGACTCGCTTTGCCTTGCCTGGATTTGACTTGCCTTCCCTTGCCTTGACTGGATTTGCTTTATCTTGCCTTGCCTGGATATGCCTTGCCTTGCCTTGCCACGCTTGCATTTTCCTTCCCTGGATTTGCCTTGCCTGGCCTTACCTGGATTTGCCTTTCCTGGATTTGTCTTGCCTTGCCTAAAATTGTCTTGCATTGGCTAAATTTGTATTTTCTTGCCTTGCCTTGATTTGTTTTTCCTGGGTTTGACTTGACTTGCCTTGCCTTGTTTTTGTTTTTCTGGATTTGCCGTGACTGGATTTGCCTTGCCTTGCCTTGTCTGTATTTGCCTTGCCGGAATTTGCCTGGCTAGGTGTGACCATGCCTGGATTTGCCTGGCCCGAGTTTGATTTGCTTTTCCTCGCCTTCCCTGAATTTGTCTTGCTTGAATTTACTTTGCCTTTCCCTGCCTTGCCTGGATTTGCCTTGCCTTGCCTTGCCTTACCTTGATTTGTTTTGCCTGGATTTGCTTTCTCTTGCCTTGCCTGGATTTGCCTTGCCTTGCTTTGTCTTGCCTGAGATTGCTTGCCTGGGTTGCCTTTGCTTGCCTAGATTTTTCTTGCCTAAATTTGCCTTGCCTTGCCTTGCCTGAATTTGCCATGCCTTGCCTGGATTTGCCTTGCCTGGATAGGCCTTGCGTTTATTTGCCTTGCCTTGATTTTCCTTGTTTGGATTTGCCTTACCTAGCCTTGCCTCACCTAGATTTGCCTTGTGTAGATTTGCCTTGCTTTGCCCGTATTTTCCTGGCCTGAAATTGCCTTGCCTTGCCTCACCTATTTTGGATTTGCCTTGCCTTGTGTGCCTTGCCTTTACTTGATTTGCCTTGATTTGCCTTTTCTGGATTTGATTTGCCATGCCTTGCCATTCCTAGGTTTTCACTGCCTGGATTTGCCTTAACTTACCTTGCCTTACCTTGATTTGTTTTGCCTGGATTTGCTTTACCTTGCAATGCCTTTCCTGGATTTGTCTTGCCATGTTTTGCCTTCCCTGGATTTACCTTGCCAGGGTATGCCTTGCCTTGCCTTGTCTTGCCTGGATTTGTCTTGCCTAGATTTGCCTTGCCTGGCCTTGCCGTGCCTGAATTTGCCTTGGCTTGCCTTGCCATGCCTTGATTTGTTTTGCCTGGATTGGCCTTGCCTTGCCTTGCCTTGCCTGGACTTGCCTAAGCTGTATTTACCATGTATTCTTTTGCCTAAATTTGCCTTGCCTGGATTTGCCTTGCCTTACCTGGATTTGTTTTGCCTGAATTTGCTTTCCCTTGCCTTGCCTTGCCTTGCCTTGATTTGCCTTGTGTAGATTATCCTTACCATGCTTGGCTTTGCCTAAATTTGCCTTGCCAGGGTTTGCCTTGCCTTGCCTTGTCTTGCTTGGATTTTTCTTGCCTAAATTTGCCTTTCCTTGCCTGAATTTCCCTTGTTTTGCCTTGCCTTGTTTTGTCTTGCTTTGCCTGGATTTGACTAGCCTGGATAGGCGTTTTCTTGCCTTGCCTTGCCTGGATTTGACTAACCTGGATAGGCGTTTTCTTGCCTTGCCTTGCCTGGATTCTTCTTGCCTGGATTTGCCTTGCCTAGCCTTGCCTTCCCTAGATTTGCCTTGTATGGATTTGCATTGCTTTGTCCGTGGTTTGCTTTACATTCCCTTGCCTTGCCTGGATTTTCCTTGCCTTTTCTTGCCTTTCCCATATTTGTCTGGCCTTTATTTGCCTTTCCTTTCCTTACCTTACCTGGTTTTGATTTGCCAGAATTTGCCTTGCATTGGATTTTTCTTAACTTGCCTTGTTTGTCCTGAATTGCCTTGCCTGGATTTGCCTTTCCTCGTCTTACCTGAATTTGCCTTGCCTTGCCTTGCCTTTTCTGGAATTGCCTTGCCTTGCCCTGGCTGGACTTTCCTTGCCTCAATTTGCCTTGCCTTGCCTTGCCCTGCCTGAATTTGTGTTCTCTTGCCATGCTGTGCCTGGATTTGCCTTGCTTGGATGGGCCTTGCCTTGCCGTGTCTTGTCATGTTTGGATTCTGCTTGCCTGGATTTGTCTTGCCTTGCTTTTTTGGCCTGGATTTGACTTGCCTCGATTTTTTTTCTTGTTTTGCCTGGATTTGCCTTGCCTTGCTTTGCCTAAATTTTCCTTGCCTGGATTTTCCTTGCCTTGACTTGCCTTGCTTGCAATTGCCTTGCCTTTCGTTGCCTCAATTTGCCCTGCCTAAATTTGCCTTGCCTTGCCTTGCCTTGTTTTGCATTGCCTTGCCTTGCCTGAATTTGCCTTCCCTTGTCTGGATTTGCCTTGCCTGGATAGGTCTTGCCTTGCCTGGCCTTGCTTTGCCATGTTTGGATTCTGCTTGCCTGGATTTGTTTTGCCTTGTTTTTTTGGACTGGATTTGACTTGCTTCGATTTGTGTATCCTTGTCTTGGCTGGATTTTCCTTGCCTTGCCTAAACTTGCCTTAGCTGAATTTGCCTTGCATTGCTTTCCCTTAATTAGCCTGGGCTAGTTTTGCCTTATTCTGTCTTGCCTGAATTTTCCTTGTTTTGACTTGCTTGCTTGACTGGATTTTCCTTACCTTGCCTTTCCTTGACTGGATTTGCCTTACCTTGCCTTGCGTTCCCTTGCCTTGATATGCCATGCCTAGACTTGCAATGTCTTACCTTACCTTGCCTTCCTTGCCTTGCCTTTCTTGTATTTGCCTTTCCTGTGTTTGTTTTGCCTTGCTTTGCCTGGATTTGCCTTGCCTGAATTTGCCTTGCCTGGGATTGCCTTGCCTTCCCTTGCTTTCCCTGTATTTGCCTTTCTTTTTTTTGCCTTACCTGGATTTGTTTTGCCGGAATTTGCCTTGAATGGATTTGCATTGTCTTGTTTTGTTTGGCCTGTATTTTCCTTGTCTGGATTTGCCTTTCCTTGTCTTTCCTGGATTTTTCTTGCCTTGCAATGCCTTGACTGGATTTGCCTTGCCTTGCCCTACCTGGATGTGCCTTGTCTAAATTTGCATTTCTTTGCATTGCCTGGATTTGCTATTGCGTGGATTTGCCTCGCCTTGCATGGACCTGCCTTAGCTGGATTTGCTTTGCATTGTTTTGCCTAAATTTGCCTTTCCTAAATTTTTTTTGCCTTCCCTTGCATTGCCTTGTTTTACCTGGATTTGTCTTGACTGTTTTTGCCTTGCCTGCCCTGGCTTGTCTGGATTTGCCATGCCTGGCTTTGCATTACCTTGCCTTTCCTTGCTTGGATTTGCTTGCATTTATTTGCCTTGCCTTGCCTTTCCTTGCCTGAATTTTCCTCCTGTGAATTTGCCTTGACTTGCATTGCCTGGATTTTCGTAGCCTGGATTTGCCTTGCCTTGCCTTGCCTTGCCTTGTGTGGAGTGGCCTTGCCTGTATTTTCCTTGCCCTGATTTGACTTGCCTGGTTTTGCCATACATTTCCTTGCCTGGATTTTTCTAGCCTGGATTTGCCTTGCCATGCCTGAATTTGCCTTTCCTGGAAATGCCTTGCCTTGCCTCGATTTACATTGCCTGGAATTGCCTCGCCTTGCCTTGCCTGAATTGTCTTGCCCGAAGTTGACTTACCTTGTTTCCCTTGCCTGGATTTTTCTTGCCTTGATTTGTTTTGCCTTGACTTCCCTGTATTTTTCATGCCTGGATTTGCCATGCCTCGCCTGAATTTGCCTTGCGTCTATTTGCCTTGCCTTGCCTTTGTTTTCCTGGCCTTAATTTGCCTGGATTTGCATTGCCTGGATTTGGTTTGCCTGGGTTTGCCTTGTGTTGCCTTGCCTGGATTATTCTTGCCTAGATTTGAATTGCCCTGACTTGATTTTCTTGGTTTTGCCTTGCCTTGCCTTGCCTTGCCTGCATTTGCCTGTTCTGGTTCTGTCATGCCTTGCCTTGCCTTGACTGAATTTGCATTACCTGGATTTGCCTTGCTTCATCTTGCCTTGCCTTTATTTGCCTTGTCTAATTTTGCCTTGCCCTGACTTGCCTTGGCTAGATTTCCCTTGTCATGCCTTGCCTGGATTTGCCTGGGCTGGGTTTGACTTGCCTTGCCTTGCCTTATTTTGTCTGAATTTGCCATGCCTGGATTTGGCTTGCCTTGCCTTGCCTGAATTTTCCTTTCTCGATTTGCCTTGTTTTGCTTAGATTTGCCTTGAATGGATTTGCTTTGCCTTGCCTTGCCTTGCCTGAATTTGCCTTTTCTTGATTTGTCTTGCCTTGTCTTGCCTGGATTTTCCTTGCCTAGATTTAGCTTTCCTTGCCTGACCTGGATTTTCCTTGCCTGGATTTGCTTTCCTTTCCTTTCCTGGATTTACCTTGCCTGCATTTTCCATTCCAGTACTTGCCTAGCCTTACCTTGCCTGTATTTGCCTTGCCTTGCGTGGATTTCCCTGGCCTGGTCTGGCCTGGATTTGCATTGCCTTGCCTTGCCTTGCATGGCTTTTTCTTACCTAGATTTTTTTTGGCCTTGTTTTGCCTTGCCTTGCCGTGCCTTGCCTTGCTTTGCCTTGGAGTATTTGCCTTACCTGGATTTACCTTGCCTTGCCTCTCCTGGATTTGTCTTGCCTTCGTTTGTTTGGCCCTGACTTGCCTTGCCTGGATTTCCCTTGCCAAGTTTTGCCTTAATTTGTGTGAGATGGATTTGACTTTCCTTGCCTGTTCTGGATTTGCCTTGACTCGATTTGCCTTGCCTGGATTTGCCTTGCTTTTCCTAAATTTGCATTGCCTTGCCTTGACTTGCTTGAAATTTTCTTGACTGCATTTGTCTTACCTGGATTTGCCTTGCCTTGCCTTGTCTTGCCTGAATTTGCCTTGCCTTGCCTGGATTTGTCTTCCCTGGGATTTCCTGGTCTTGCCTTTTCTGGATTTGCCTTTTTTTCTTGAATAATTTTGCCTTGCCTGGATTTGCTTTTCCCTTCCTTGCCATGCCTGGATATGCCCTGCCTTACCTGGCCTTACCTTGCCTGGATTTGCAATTCCTGTATTTGCCTTTTCTTGCCTTGCCTTGCATTGCCTTGCCTAAATTTGCCTTGCCTGCATTTGCCTTGCCTTGCCCTGCCTTCCCTGCATTTTCCTTGCCTTGCCTTGCCTTAATTTGCCATGCCTGAACTTGGCTTGCCTTGCCTTGTCTGAATATGCCTTCCTAAATTTTCCTTGCCTTGCCTGGATTTGCCTTTCCTTGCCTTCTTTTGCCTGTATTTGTCTTGCCTGTATTTGCCTTGCCTTGATTTGCCTTGCTTGAATTTCCATTACCTTGCCTGGCCTTGACTGGATTAGCCTTCCTGGATTTGTTTTTCCTTGCCCTGCCTTGCGTGGATTTGTTTACTTTTGCCTTGTCGTGCGTTGATTTGCCTTGCCTGGATTTGCGTTGCCTTGCCTTTCCCTGCTTTAGTTAGCCATGCCTAGATTTGCCTTGCCTTGTTTTGCCTTGCCTGGAGTTTGCTTTTTGGATTTGACTTGCCTTGCCTTGCCTTGCCTGGATTTGACTTGCCTGGATTTGCCTTGCCTAGATTTGCCTTGAAGGAATTGTCCTTGCCTTGCCTTGCCTTGCGGGGGTGTGCATTGCCTGATAGTGCCTTGTCTTGCTTTAACTTTCCTGGATTTGCCTTGCCTGGTTTTGTATTGCCTTGCCATAACTTGTTTGGATTTGCCTTGCCTTGCCTTCCCTTTCCATGCCTGGATTTGCCTTGTCTGTATTTGCCTTGCCTTGCCATGGCTTACATTGCCTGAATTTCCCTTGCCTGTATTGGTCTTGCCTTGCCATGCCTGGATTTGCCTTGCCTTGATTTGCCTCCCCTTGCCTTGCCTGGATTTGTCATGCCTGGATTTTGCTTGCCTTGCATTGCCTTACCTTTTCTTGCCTGGATTTGCCTGGCCTTTATTTCCCGTTCCTTGCCTTCTCTTGCCTCGCCTTGTCTTGCCTTGCCTATCGTTGTCTGGATTTGCCTTGCCTAAATTTGCCTTGCCTTGCCTTGCGTTTCCTATCATTGTCTGAATTTGCCTTGCCTGTATTTCTCTTGCCTTGCCTTGCCTAAATTTGACTTGTCTTTATTTGCCTTGGCTTGCCTTGCCTGGATTTGCCTTGTTTGAATTTGCCTTGACTTGCATGCCTGAATTTGCCTTGCCTAGATTTCATTTGCACTGACTTGCCTTGCCTTGCCTGGTTTTGCCTTGCATTCTCTTGCCTAAATTTCTCTGTTCTGAATTTGCCTTGCCTGCCCTTGCCTTGACTAAATTTGCATTGTCTGGATTTGCCTTGACTTGTCTTGCCTTGCAATTATTTGGCTTGCCTGGGTTTGCCTTTTCCTGATTGCCTTGCCTAGATTTTCCTTGCATTCCCTTGCCTGGATTTCTCTGTTCTGAATTTGCTTGACTGCCCTTGCCTTGATTAAATTTGCGTTGCCTGGATTTGCCTTGACTTGTCTTGCCTTGTGATTATTTGGCTTGCCTTGGTTTGCCTTTTCCTGATTGCCTTGCCTAGATTTTCCTTGCCATGCCTTGCCTGGATTTGCCTGTCCTGGATTTGACTTGCCTTGCCTTACCTTGCCTGGATTTGCCTTGCCTGAATTTGCCTTGCCTGAATTTGCCTTGCCTTGCCTAGCCTTGCCTGGATTTGCCTTGCCTTGCCTTGCTTTGCCTTACGTGTATCTGCCTTGCCTTGCCTCCTTTTGCCTGAATTTTCCATGCCTGAATTTGGCTTGCCTTGCTTTGCCTGCATTTCCCTTCCTGTATTGGCCTTGATTTGCCTGAATTTTCTTGCCTGCATTAGCCTTGCCTTGCCTTACCTTCCCTAGATTTGCGTTTCCTGGATTTTTCTTTTCTTGCCTTGCCTGAATTAGCCTTGTTTTGCCTTGCTGGATATTTCATTCCAGGAGTTGCCTAGCCTTTTCTTGCCTGCATCTGCCTTGCCTTGTCTTACCTTGACTTTATTTGCCTTGCCTTCCCTGGATTTGCCTTGCCTGCATTTTCCAGACCTGGTCTTGCCTGGATTTGTCTTGACTTGCCTTGCCTTACATGAATTTTTCTTATCTGGATTTTTCTTGTTTTGCCTTGCCTTTTCTTGTTGTGCCTGGATTTGCCTCTCCTTACCTTGCCTTGCATGAATTTGATTTGACTGGATTTGCCTTGCCTTGTCTTGCCTTGCTTTTCCTAGCCTGGATTTGCTTTGCTTGTGTTTGCCTTGCCTGAATTTGCCTTGCTATGCCTTGCCTGGATTTGTGTGAGCTGAATTTGACTTGCCTTACCTTGCCTGGATTTGCCTTTACTCGATTTGCCTTGCCTGGATTTTCCTTGACTTGCCTGAATTTGCCTTGACAGTATTTGCCTTGCCTGGATTTGCCTGGCCGTGCCATTACTTGCCGTTATTTGGCTTACCTGGATTTGCCTTGCTTTGCCTAAATTTGCCTTTCCTGGGTTTACCTGGCTTTGCCTTTTTTGGATGTTCCTTCTCTTGCCCTGAATAATTTTGCCTTGCCAGGATTTGCTTTTCCTTGCCTTGCCTTGCCTGGATTTGCCCTGCCTTGCCTGGCCTTGCCTTACCTGTATTTGCCTTGCCTTGGATTGCCTTTTTGTACCTTGCCTTGCCTTGCCTTGCCTGGATTTACGTTGCCTTGCCTTGACTCCTTACGTGGATTTGCCTTGCATCGCCTTGATTTGCCTAAATTTCCCTTGACTGGATTGGTCTTGCCTTGCCTTGCATTGTCTGGATATTCCTTGTGTGGATTTTTTTTTGCCTTGCCTTGCCTTGCCTTGCCTTGCCTTGCCTTGCCTTGCATGGATTTGCCTTACCTGGATTTTCCTTGTTTTGTCTTTCCTTGCATTGCCCGGATTTCTCTTGCCTGGATTGGTCTTGCCTTGCAATGTTTGGATTTGCCTTGCCTGGATTTGCGTTGCCTTGCCTTGACTTGCCTATATCAGACTTGAGTTTATTTTCATTGGCTTGGCTTGCCTTGCCTTGCATTGCCTGGATTTGCTTTGCCTGAATTTGCCTTGCCTTGTGTAGATTTGCCTTGCCTGTACATGAATTGCCTTCCCTGGTATTGCCTTGCTTTCCCTTGACTGGATTTGCCTGTTCTGTATTTTCCTTGCCTTGCCTTACCTTGCCTGGGTTTGCCTTGCTCTGACTTTCCTTGCCTAGATTTGTTTTGCCATGACTTGCCTGAATTTGTGCGGCCTGGATTTGCCTTGCCTTGCCTTGCCATTCCTTGATTTACCTTGGCTGGATTTGCCTTGCCTTGCCTAAATTGGCTTGCCTGCATTTGCCTTGCCTTGCCTAAATTGGCTTGCCTGCATTTGCCTTGCCTTGCCTTGTTTTGCCTGAAATTGCCATATCTGAATTTGGCTTTCCTTGGCTTGCCTGGATTGGCCTTCCTGGATTTGTCTTACCTTGCCTGGATATGCCTTTTCTAGATTTATCTTGCCTTGACATGCCTGGCTATGCCTTGCCTTGCTGTGCCTTGATTTGCCTTGCCTGTATTTGCTTGTCTTGCCTTGCCTGGATTTTCCTTGCCTGTATTTTTTATTCCAGGACTTGCCTAGCGCTGCCTTGCCTGGATTTGCCTTGCCTTGCCTTATCTTGCCTGGATTGGCCTTGCCTTGCCTTGCCTTGCCTGAATTTGCCTTGCCTGGATTTGCTTGGATTTGCCTTTCCTGAACTTGCCTAGACTTGCCTTGCTTGTATGGATTTTCCTTACCTGGATTTTCTTGGCTTTCCTAGTCTTGCCTTGCTGTGCCTGGATTTGCCTTTTTTTCCCCTTGCCTTGCCTAGCCTGGATTTGCTTTGCCTAAGTTTTCAAGGCAAATCCATGCAAGGCAAATCAAGGCATGGAAAGGGGAGGCAAATCGAGGCAAGGCAAGAAAAATCCAGGCAAAACAAATCCAGACAAGGGAAGGCAAGGCAAATCCAGAAAAAGAAAATCTAGGCAAGGCAAATCCAGTCAAGGCAAGGAAAGGCAAACCCAGGCAAGGCAAATCCAGCCAAGACAAGGCAATGCAAATCCAGACAAGGCAAATCCAGGCAAGACAAGGCAAGGCAAATCCATGCAATGCAAATCACAGAATGGCAAGGCAAGGCAAATCGAGGCATGGCCAATCGTGGCAAGGCAAAAAAAGGCAAGGCAAATCCAGGCATTGCAAGGCAAGGAAAACCCAGGCAATGCCAGGCAAGGAAAGGCAAGGCAAGGAAAGGCAAATCCAGGCAAGGGAAATACAGGCAAGCCAAAGTAAGGCAAAGTCATGCAAGGCAAATCCACACAAGCCAAGGCAAGGCAAATCCATGCAAGTCAAATCCATGCAAGGCAAGAAAAGGAAAAGCAAAACCAGGCAAGGCAAGGAAAAATAAGTCAAAGTAAGGCAAATCCAGGCAAGTACAGTCAACGCAAGAAAAGGTAAATTCAGGCAAGGCAAATCCAGGCAAAACGAGGCAAGGCAATGCCAGGCAAGAAAAGTCCAGTCATATCCAGGCAAGGCAAGGAAAGGCAAATGCTGTCAAGTAAAAAAAGGAAAGGTAAGGCAAATTCAAGTAAGGCACATCCAGGCAAGACAAATTTAGGCAAATCCAGGCAAATCAAATCCAGGCAAGACAAATCCAGGAAAGGCAAATCTAGACAAGGCAAACACAGGCAAGGCAAGGCAAACCCAGTAACAATAAACCCAGGCAAGGCAAATTTAGGCAAGGTAATTCCAGGCCAGGCAAATCCAGTAGAGCAAATCCAGGCAAGGTAAGGCAAACCAAATTCATGCAAGGCCAATGCAGGCAAGGATAGGCAAGGCAAATCCAGGCAAGGCAAATCCAGGCAAGGCAAGGTAAATCAAGGCAAATACAGGAAATGTAAATCCACACAAGGCAAGGCAAGGCAAATTCAGGCAAAGCAAATCCAAGCAAGGCAAGGCAAGCCAAATCCAGGCAAGTCAAATCCTGGCAATGCAAGGCAATACAAATGAAGTCAAGGCAAATCCAGGCAAAGCAAGGCAAGGCAAATAAAGGCGAGGCAAATCCAGGCAAGGAAAGGCAAGGCAAATTCAGGCAAGGCAAGGCAAGTCAAATCCAGGCTAAACAAATCCAGACAAGGCAAGGCAAGGCAAATTAAGGCAAGCAAATCTATGCAAGGCAAGGGAAAGTAAGGCAAGGCAAGGCAAATTCAGAAACGTCAAGGCAAGTCAAATTCAGGCAGAACACAACCGGGCAAGGAAAGGAAAGGCAAATCTATGCAAGACAAATGCAGGCAAAACAAGGCAAGGCAAATCGAGGCAAGACAAATTTGGGCAAGGCAAGGCAAGGCAAATTCAAGAAATGCAAGGCAAGGCAAATTAGGCAATCCAAGCCAAGGCAAGACAAGGCAAGACAAATCCAGGCAAAACAAGGCAAGGCAAGGCAAATCTCGGCAAGGCAACGCAAGGAAGTCAAGGCAAATCCAGGAAAGACAAGGCAAGTAAAATCATCAAAAGGCAAATCAAGGAAAGAAAAGGCAAGGCAAGAAAAGGCAAAGCCAGGCAAGGCAAGGCAAGTCAAATTTAGGCCAGAAAGGCAAGGAAAATCCAGGCAAGGCAATTCAAATCCAGGCAAGCCAATCCAGGAAGGGAAAATTAAGGCAAGGCAAATCCAGGAAAGGCAAATCAGGGCAAGGGAAGGCAAGGAAAATTCAGGCAAATTAAATCCAGGCAAGGTAAGGCAAATCCAGGCAAGTCAAATCCAGGCAAGCCAAGGCAAAACAAAACCAGGCAAGACAAATCTAGGAAAGGCAAGGCAACGCATATCCAGGTAAGAAAAGGAAAGGCTAATCTAGTCAAGGCATATCCAGGCATGGTAAGCCAAGGCTAGTCCAGGAAAGGCAAATCCAGATAAGGTAAGCAAGGCAATTCCAGGAAAAACAAATCCTGACAAGAAGAAGCAATTCAAGGCAAATCTAGGCAATCAAATTTAGGCAAATCCAGAGAAGGCAAATTTATTCCATGAAAATCCAGGCAAGGCAAATCCAGGCAAGGCACATCCAGTCGATGCAAATCCAGGCATGAAAAATCCAGGCCCGGCAAATCTAGGCAACAGAAACACAGACAAGGCAAATCCAGCCAAGGCAAATGCAGCCAAACAAATCTAGGCAAGGCTTATCCAAGGCAAGTCCAGGCAAGGCAAATCCAGTCAAGACAAGGCTAGGAAAGGCAAATCCAGGCAAGGCAAATCCACGCAATGCAAATACAGGCAAGGCAATTCAAGGTGAATCAGGGCAAGAGAAATCCAGGCAAGGCAAGGCAAGGCAAATACAGGCAGGGCCAGACAAGAAAAATTTAGGCAAGGCAAACTTAGGCAAGGAAAGGGAAGGTAAGGCAAACCAGGCAGTGCAAATCCAGGCTATTCAAATTCAAGCAAGACAAATGTAGGCAAGGCAAATCCATGCAAGGAATATCCAGGCAAGGCAAATGCAGCCAAAAAATCCAGGCAAGGCAAATCCAGGCAAGGCAAATTCAGGAAAGGCAAGGCAAGGAAAGGCAAATCCAGGCAAGGCAAATATAGGCAAGGCAAATAAAGGAAAGGCAAATACAGTCAAGGCAATTCAAGGCAAATCCAGGCAAGGCAAATCCAAAAAAGGCAAGGCAAGATGAATTTAGACAAGGCAAATCCAGATAAGGCAAGGCAAAGTAGATGCAGGCAAGGCAGATCCAATCAAGTGAGGGCACGGCAAAACCAGGCAAGGCAAATCGATGCAAAGCAAGGCAGAGCAAATCCAGGCAAGGTAAATTTAGGCAATGCAAGGCTAGGACAGTCCAGGCAAGAGAAATTCACTCAAGGCAAAACAAGGCAAATTCAATCAAGGCAAATCCAGGCTAGGCAAATACAAAGAAGTTAAATCATGGCAAAAAAAAAAAAAAAAAAATCCAGGGAAGGCAAGGACAGGCAAGGCAAATCTAGGCAACTCAAGCCAATTTAAATCTAGGCAAGGAAAGTCCAGACAAGACAAGGTAGGGCAAATCCAAGCAAGACAAGGCAAGACAAATTTAGGAAAGGCAAGCAAGGAAAATCCAGGCAAGGCAAGACAAAGCAAATCCAGTCAAGGCAAATTCAGGCAAGGCAAATCTAGGTAAGGCTAGGCAAGGCAAACCAAGGCAATGTAAATTTATAAAAGGCAAGGCAAGGCCGATTCAAGCAAAGCAAGTGAGGCCAAATTCACGCAACACAAATAAAGGCAATGCAAGGCAAGGCAAATTCAGGCAAGGCAAGGCAAGGCAAATCCCGGCAAGGTAAGGAAAGCCGAATTCAGGCAAAACAAATCCAGACAATGCAAGGCAAGGCAAATCCAGGCAAAACAAATACAGGCAAATTCAGTCAAGACAAATACAGGACAATCCATGCAAGCCAAATCCAGGCAAAACAAATCCAGACAAGGCAAACCCAGCAAAGGCAAATCCAGGAAAGGCAAATATAGGCAAGACAATTCCAGGCAAGGCACGTTAAGGCAAATCCAGGCATGGCAAATCAAGAAAAGTCAAGGCAAGGCAAATTCAGGCAAGAAAAATCCAGACAAGCCAAGGAAAGAAAAATCCTGGCGAGGCAAATTTAGGTAAGGCAAGGCAAGGAAATTTCAGGCAAGCATGGCAAGGCAAATCCATGCCAGGCAAGGAAAGTTAAATTTTGGCAAGGAAAATTTAGGCAAGGAAAGGCAAATAAATGCAAGGCAGATGCAGGCAATGCAAATTCAGGCAAGGTGAAGCCACGCCAGGCAAATCCAGGCAAGGCAAACTCATCCAAAACAAATCCAGGCAAGGCAAGGCACGGCAAATCCAGACAAGGGATATTTAGGCAAGGCAAGGCAAATCCAGGCATGCCAAATATAGGCAAGAAAAACCCAGGCAAGGAAAATCCAGGCAAGGCAAATATAGGTAGGGCAAGGCAAGTTAATTCTAGGCAAGAAAAAGCAAAGCAAATCCAGGCAAGGCAAATCCACACCAGGCAAGGCAAGGCAAATCCAGGCAAGGTAAGGCAAGGCAAATCCACACATGTCAAGGCAGCGCAAATTCAGGCAAGGCAAATCCAGGCAAGGCAAGGCAGGGCAAATCCAGGCAATGCAACTCCAGGCAAGCCAAGGCAAGCCATAACCAGGCAAGGCAAATCCATACAGGCAAGGCAAGGTAAGGCAAAAAAGGTAAATCCAGGAAAGGGAAATCCCAGCAAATACAGTTAAGGCAAGGCAAGGTAAATCTAGGCAAGGCAAATCCAGGCAAGGCAAACAAAGGCAAGGCAAATCCAGACAAGGCCTATTCAGGCAAGGCAAGGCAAGGAAAATCCAGGCAAGGCCAATCCAGTAAAGGAAAATTTAGGCAAGGCAAATCCAGAAAGGGAAATCCAGACAAGGTAAATACAATCAAGGCAAATCAAGGAAAGCAAAATCCAGGCAAGACAAATCCGCTCAAAACAAATGAATGCAAGTAAAGTCAAGGAATACGCAGGCAAGTGTAATCAAGGAAAATTTAGTCAAGGCAAACCAAGGCAAATCTAGACAAGGCAAGTCAAGGAATCTCCAGGCAAGGCAAGGTAAAACAAATTTAGGGACGTTCAATTCAGGCAAGGCAAGGCAAGGCATATCCAAGCAAAGCAACGCCAGCCAAATCCAGTCATGGAAAATACAGGCAAGGCTAGGCAAGACAAATATAGACAAGGAAAATCCAAGCAGGGCAACGCAACTCAAATCCAGGCAAGAAAAATATAGGCAGGGCAAATCAAGGTAAATCCAGGCAAGGCAAGCCAATGCAAATACAGC
The DNA here is from genome assembly GCF_049354715.1 of Callithrix jacchus. Classification (NCBI taxonomy): domain Eukaryota; kingdom Metazoa; phylum Chordata; class Mammalia; order Primates; family Cebidae; genus Callithrix; species Callithrix jacchus. The sequence goes on from NC_133520.1 coordinate 1,462,188, forward strand.
CAAGACAAATCCAGGCAAGGCAACACAAGGCAAATCCAGGCAGGGCAAATTTAGGCAAGGCAATGCAAATCCAGGTAATGCAAATTCAGTCAACGCAGAATTAGGCTAGGCAAATCAAGGCAAATCCACACAAGGCAAGGCAAGGAAAATTTAGGCAAGGCAAACACATGCAACACAAGGCAAGACAAATCGAGGCAAGGCATGACAAGGCAAATCCAGGCAAAGCAAATCCAGACAAGGAAAATCTAGGCAAGGCAAATCGAGACAAGGCAAATCCCGGCACTGCAAATCCAGGCAAGGCAAGCAAGGCAAATCAAGGTAAGGCTAATCCAGACAAGGCATAACTAGGCACGTCTAGGTAAGGCAAATCGAGGCAAGGTAATGCCAGGCAAGACAAGGCAAGGCAAGTAAAATTCAGGCAAGACAAATCCAGGCAAGACAAGGCAAGGCACATCCAGGAAATACAAGGCAAGGAAAATCAAGGCAAGGCAAGGCAAAGCAAATACATTCAAGGCAAATCCAGGCAAGGCAAGGCAAGGCAAATTTATGCAATGCAAATCAAGGCATGACAAGGCAAGGCAAATCCGGGCAAGGCAAGGCTAGGCAAGGCAAGGCCAGAAAAATTCAGGCAAGACAAATCCAGCAAGGCAAGGCAACGCTAATCCAAGCAAAACAAAAGAAGTCAAGGCAAGGCAAGGCTAATTCAGGTAAAAGAAATCCAGAGAAGACAAGGCAAGGCAAATCCAGGGAATGCAAATCCAAGAAAGGCAAGGCTAGGCAAAAGCAGGCAAGGCAAATACCGGCAAAACAAATCAAGGCAAGGCAAATCAAGGAATGGCAAATCCAGCCAAGCAAAGGCATGGAAAGGCAAATCCAGGCAAATTCCTGCAAGGGAAATCCAGGCAAATCCATTCAAAACAAAGCAAGGCAAATTCATGCAAATCTGGCCATGCAAGGCAAGGCAACGAAATCCAGGCACATCCTGGCAAGGCAAATCTAGGCAAAACAACGCAATGCAAGGCAAGGCAAATCTGGGAAAATCCAGGCAAGGAAAATCCAGGCAAATACACGTAAGGCTAATCCCGAAAAATCCAGGCAAGGAAACTCCAGGCAAGGCAAGTCCAGGCCAAACAAATTCAGGCAAGACAAATCCAGGCAAGGCAAATCAAGACAAGGCAAGTCAAAACAAATCCCGGCAAGGCAAATCCAGGAAAGGCAAATTCAGGCAAGGGAAATCCAGACAAGGCAACTCAAAACAAATCCAGTCAAGGAAAATCCAGGCAACAAAAATCCAGACAGGCAACACAAGGCAAATTTAGGCAAGGCTAATCCTGGCAAGGCAATTCTAGGGAAGACAAGGCAAAGCACAATAAAAAAACGCAAATCCAGGCAATGCAAACCAAGGCAAATCCTGGCAAATCAAATCAGGGAAAGGCAAGGAAAGGCAATTGCAGGCAAGGCAAATTCCGGAAAAATAAATCCAGCCAAGGCAAATCAAGGAAAGGCAAATCCAGCCAAGGCAAAGCAAGGTAAGGCAAATGCAGGAAAGGCAAACCAGGAAATACAAGGCTAAAATAGTCCAGGCAAGTGAAATCCAGGCTAGGCAAGGCAAGCCAAATCCAGGCAAGGCAAATCTAGGCAATGCAAGGCTAAAAAAGTCTTGGCAAGCGAAATCCAGGCTAGGCTAGGCAAGGTAAATCCAGGCAAGGCAAATCCAGGAAAGGCAAATTCAGGCAAGGCAAGGAAAGGCAAGGCTAATTTAGGCAAGGCAAATATAGGCAAAAGAAATCTAGGCAAAAAAAATCCAGCCTAGGGAAATCCAGACAAGACATATTCAGAAAAGACAAATCCTGGCAAGGCAAATCCAGGCAAGGCAAGGCAAGGCAAACCCAAGCAAAGCACATCTAGGCAAGGCAAATCGAGGCCTGGAAAATCCCGGCACAAAAAAGAAAGGCAAATCCAGGCAAGGCAAAAAAAGACAAATCCAGGCAAGGCAAGTCCTGGCAATGTAAGGCAAGGCAAATCAATTCAAGGAAAATCTTTTCAAGGCAAATCCAGGAAAGGAAAGGCAACACAAATCCAGGCAAGGCAAATCAAGACAAGGCAAGTCACAGCAAATCCCGGCAAGGCAAATCCAGGAAAGGCAAATCCAGGCAAGGGAAATCCAGACAAGGCAACTCAAAACAAATCCAGTCAAGGAAAATCCAGGCAACAAAAATGAAGGCAAGACAAATCCAGACAGGCAACCCAGGCAAATTCAGTCAAGGCTAATCCTGGCAAGGCAATTCTAGGGAAGACAAGGGAAAGCAAATTTAAAAAAATGCAAATTCAGGCAACGGAAACCAAGGCAAATCCAGGCAAGTCAAATCGGGGAAAGGCAAGGCAAGGCAAATGCAGGAAAGGCAAATTCCGGGAAAATAAATCCAGCCAAGGCAAATCAAGGAAAGGCAAATCCAGAAAAGGCAATTCCAGGCATGGCAAATCCAGACAAGGGAAACCAAAACAAGGCAACGCAAGGCAAATCCAGGCAAGGCAAGGCAAGGTAAATCCAGGAAGTCAAATCAAGGCATGGTAAGGCAAGGAAAATTCAGTCGAGGCACATTCAGGCTAGAAAAGGCAATTCAAGGCAAATCCAGTCAAATCAAGGAAAGGCAAATTAAGTAAGGGCAATTTCAGGAAAATTCAGGCAATGCAAATCCAGGCATAAAACGTCAAGGCAAGGCAAGTCCAGGCAAGGATAATTCCGGCACTGCAAATCCAAGCAATGCAAGTCCAGGCCAGACAAGGCAAGGCAAATCCAGGGATGGCATGCAAGGAAACCTGGGAAAGGCAAATTTAGGCAAGGCAAGACAAGGCAAATTAAGGCAAGGCCAATCTAGGCAATTCTAGGCAAAGCAAATTCAGGCAAGGTAAATCCAGGCAAGGAAAGGCAAGGCAAGGCAAGGAAATCCAGGCAAGGCAAATCCAGGAAATGTGAGGCAAGAAAAATCAAGACAAGGCAAATCCAGTCCAGGTAACACAAGGCAAACCCAGGCAAGAAAAATCCAGGCAAGGCAAAGCATTGCAAATCCATGCAAGGCAAACCCAGGCATGGCAAGGCAAGGCAAATCTATGCAAGGCAAATCAAGGCTACATAAGTCAACATAAATCTAAGCAAACCCAGGCAAGGGAAATCCGTGCAAATCCAGGCAAGGCGAAGCCAGGCAAATCCAGGCAAATCCAGCCCATGCAAGGCAAGGCAAGAGAAAATCAGGCACATCCAGCCAAGGCAAATCCAGGCAAAACAACAAAATACAAGGCAAGGTAAATCCAGGCAACTCCATGCAAGGCAACTCCAGACAAGGCAAATCAAGGCAAGGCAAATACAGGCAAGGCAATTTAAAACAAATACAGGAGGACTCAAGATGACGCTGTGAGAACAACCCAGGATTGGAGCTCTCCTTGAATCCGTGGAGAGGTGAGTCAGAGCTGCATTTCCAGACTGATCTTTGTTGCCCACAGAACGGGGAAATTCCCAAGTATAAAGGAGACACGGAACGCCTGGCAGTGCCTCTGCCTGGCGAAGCCAGCAGCCGGGGTGGCGGCGGCCGGCCCTACCCAGCACTCCACACAGGGCGCGCTTGTCCAGGTGCCCTGTTGAACCGGCAACCTGAGACTTGAGAGGGCTGGACTTGAGACTGAATAAGACTTGGACAGTGGGCCAGCCCAGGGGATTGCAGGGACAGAGTTTGGGCTAGCCCAGTGGGACGAACAAAACAGTGATTTCAAACGATCCCCGTGCAGTCGTTCCGAGACGCTCTGTGGGGGAGGGGCGTCCACCATTACCGAGGCAACCCGCCCCAACTGAGATACACGCCCACTGCTGAAGCAGCCAGATGTTGCCGAGGCAACCCGTCCCTACTGAGATACACGCCCACTGCTGACGCAGCCTGCCGTTGCCGAGGGAACCCGCTACAACAAAGAGACTCTGCCGCAGAGCGTGGCGGAGACCACAGCAGAACAGCAGAGCCTGCCCCAACAGGGCGAGCCTCACAACAGCAGGGCGGAGCCTCGGCAGGCAAACAGTGGCTAGTCTGCCTCCGAGATGGGCAGGACACCTCAACGAACATCCAAAAATAAAGCCCAAAGCCCCCAACACAGAGCATTTGAGAAAAAAAGGGTTTTTTAATGAGCTTTGTTGCAGCAGAATCAAATATAGCAGCCTAACAGCCCTGAATGAACAACAGAGATCACAGCTTAGCAATTGAGCTCCTATAAAGTACAGACTGTCTCCTCAAGCAGCTCCCTGACCCCTCTATATCAAAAAGACTGACATTTGGCAGGCATCATCCTGGGACAAATATAGCAGAAAAAGAAACTGGTAGCATCCCTCATTGTGCCACAGCTGCTAGAGGTGCACCCCAGACAAGAAAGGCCTGGAGTGGACCTCAGCAGTTGTATAGCGAAGGGGCTAGACTGGTAGAAAAAAAATCAAGTAACAGAAATACTTCATCATCAACAATCTGGGTGTCCACTCAGAGACCCAATCGAAAAGTCAGCAACTACGCAGACGACAAGCGGATAAATCCACAAAGATGGGAAGAAACCAGCGAAAAAGGCAGGAAAACACCCGAAACCAGAACACCTCGCCTCCTAGAAAGGACCAAAACTCCTCACCAACAAGGGAACAAACCTGGACGGAGAATGACTGTGATGAAATGACGAAATTAGACTTCAGAAAGTGAATAATGAGAAACATTTGTGAGCTAAAAGAACATGTATTAAATCAATGCAAAGAAACAAAGGACCTTGAAAAAAGATATGAGGAAATGATTACAAGAATGGATAATTTAGAGAGGAATATGAATGAATTAAAGGAGCTGAAAAACACAATACGAGAACTTCGCAAAGCATGCACAAGTTTCAATAGCCGAATTGACCAAGCAGAAGAAAGAATATCTGAAGACGAAGACCAACTCAATGAAATAAAACGAGAAACCAAGATTAGCGAAAAAAGCGCAAAAAGGAATGAACAAAGTCAACAAGAAATGTGGGACTATGTGAACAGACCTAACTTACGTTTGATAGGTGTACCAGAAGGGGACGAAGAGAATGAATCCAAGCTGGAAAATACTCTTGAGGAAATCATCCAGGACAATATCCCCCATCTAGCAAGACAGGCCAACACTCAAATACAGGAAATACAGAGAACACCACAAAGATATTCCGCAAGAAGAGCAACCCCAAGGTCCATACTTGTCAGATTCAACAAGGTTGAAATAAAGGAGAAAATACTAAAGGCAGCCAGAGAGAAAGGTCAGGTAACCCACAAAGGGAAGCCCATCAGACTCACAGCAGATCTCTCGGAAGAAACACTACAAGCCAGAAGAGAGTGGGGGCCAATATTCAACATTCTTAAAGGAAAGAACTTTCAACCCAGAATTTCATATCCAGCCAAACTGAGCTTCAGAAGTGAAGGAAAAATAAAATCCTTTGCAAACAAGCAAGTACTCAGAGAGTTTGTCACCACCAGGCCTGCTTTACAAGAGGTCCTGAAAGAGGCACTACACATAGAAAGGAACAACCAGTACCAGCCATTCCAAGAGCACACTAAATGCTAAAGAACATCAACATAATGAAGAATCTACAACTAACAGGCAATACAGCCACTTAGCATCAAAATGACAGTATCAAATTCACACATAACAATATTAACCATAAATATAAATGGACTAAATGCACCAATCAAAAGACACAGACTGGCAAATTGGATAAAAATCCAAAACCCATCAGTGTGCTGTATCCAGGAAACACATCTCACATGCAAGGATACACAAAGGCTGAAAATAAAGGGATGGAGGAAGATTTACCAAGCAAATGGAGAACAAAAAAAAGCAGGAGTTGCAATTCTCATCTCTGATATAATAGACTTTAAAGCAACAAAGATCAAAAGAGACAAAGAAGGCCATTACATAATGGTAAAAGGATCGATACAACAAGAAGAGCTAACGATCCTGAACATATATGGACCCAATGCAGGAGCACCTAGATCCATAAGGCAAGTTCTTAATGACTTACAAAGAGACTTAGACTCCCACACAATAATAGTGGGAGATTTTAACAATCCACTGTCAATATTAGACAGATCAACCAGACAGAAAATCAACAATGATATCCAGGGCTTGAACTCAGACCTGGAGCAAGCAAACCTGATAGACATTTACAGAACTCTCCACCCCAAATCCACAGAATACACATTCTTCTCAGCACCACATCACACCTACTCTAAAATTGACCACATAATTGGAAGTAAAGCACATATCAACAAATTCAAAACAACTGAAATCATAACAAACAGCCTCTCAGACCATAGTGCAATCAAGTTAGAACTCAGAATACAGAAACCAACCCAGAACCGCACAGCTTCATGGAAACTGAACAACTGGCTCTTGAATATTGACTGGGTAAACAATGAAATGAAGACAGAAATAAAGAAGTTCTTCGAAACCAATGAGAACAAAGACACAACATGCCAGAAACTCTGGGACACATTTAAAGCAGTCTCTAGAGAAAAGTATGTAGCAATAAGTGCCCATATGAGGAGAATGGAGAGATCCAAAATTGACACCCTATCATCAAAATTGAAGGAGCTAGAGGAGCAAGATAAAAAAAAAACTCAAAACCCAGCAGAAGACAAGAAATAACTAAAAACAGAGCTGAACTGAAGGAGATTGAGACACAAGAAACCCTTCAAAAAACCAATAAATCCAAGAGCTAGTTTTTTGAAAAGATCAACAAAATAGACAGACCGCTAGCCAGATTGATTAAAAATAAAAGAGAGCACAACCAAATAGATGCAATAAAAAATGATAAAGGGGAAATCACCACAGACTCCACAGAAATTCAAACCATCATCAGAGAATATTACAAACAACTTTATGCACATAAACTAGTAAACCTGGAAGAAATTGATAAATTCCTGGACTACTGTGTCCTCCCAAGTCTAAACCAGGAGGAAGCTGAAAGTATGAATAGACCAATAACAAGGTCAGAAGTCGAGGCAGCAATTAAGAGCCTACCACTCAAAAAAAGCCCAGGTCCAGACGGGTTCACAGCCGAATTCTACCAGACACACAATGAGGAACTGGTACCATTTCTTCTAAAACTATTTCAAAAAATCCAAAAAGAGGGAAGCCTTCCCAAATCATTTTACGAGACCAACATCATTCTGATACCAAAACCCGGCAGAGATCCAACGAGAAAAGAAAACTTCAGGCCAATATCCATAATGAACATAGATGCAAAAATCTTCAATATAATATTGGCAAGCCGATTAAAACAGCAAATCAAAAAACTTATTCATCATGATCAAGTAGGATTCATCCGGGGGATGCAAGGCTGGTTCAACATACGCAAGTCTATCAACGTAATTCACCACATAAACAGAACCAAAAACAAAAACCACATGATTATCTCAATTGATGCAGAGAAGGCATTTCACAAAATTCAACAGCCCTTTATTGTAAAAACCCTCAATAAACTCGGTATCAATGGAACGTATCTCAAAGTAGTAAAAGGTATTGATGACAAACCAACAGCCAATATGATACGGAATGGGCAAAAACTGGAAGCATTCCCTTTGAAATCCGGCACTAGACAAGGATGCCCTCTTTCACCACTCCTATTCAATATAGTATTGGAATTTCTAGCCAGAGCTATCAGGCAAGAAAAAGAAATAAAGGGTATTCAAATAGGAAAGGTGGAAGCCAAATTGTCTCTATTTGCAGACGACATGATAGTATACCTAGAAGACCCCATCACCTCAGCCCACAAACTCCTGAAACTGATAAGCAACTTCAGCAAAGTGTCAGGATATAAAATCAATGTGCAAATATCACAAGCATTCGTCTACACCAATAACAGACTTAAAGAAAGCCAAATCAAGAAAGAACTGCCATTCACAATTGCTACAAAAAGAATAAAATACCTTGGAATACAACACACAAGAAACGTAAGGGACCTCTTCAAGGAGAACTACAAACCACTGTTCAACGAAATCAGAGAGGACACAAACAGATGGAGAAACATTCCATGTTCATGGTTAGGAAGAATTAATATCGTGAAAATAGCTATACTGCCCAAAGTAATTTACAGAATTAACGCTATCCCCATCAAGCTACCATTGACTTTCTTCACAGAACTGGAAAAAAACACCATGAACATCATATGGTACCAAAAGAGAGCCCACATAGCCAAGTCAATTCTAAGCAAAAAGAACACAGCGGGGGGCATCACACTACCGGATTTCAAACTATACTACAAGGCTACAGTAATCAAAACAGCATGGTACTGGTACCAAAACAGAGATATAGACCAATGGAACAAAACAGAGGCACCAGAGGCAACACAACATATCTACACCTATACAATCTTTGATAAACCTGACAAAAACAAGCAATGGGGAAAGGATTCCCTGTTTAACAAATGGTGTTGGGAAAACTGGCCAGCCATGTGCAGAAAGCAGAAACTGGACCCCTTCCTGACACCTTACACTAAAATTAACTCCAGATGGATTAAAGACTTAAACAGAAGACCTGGCACGATAAATACCCTAGAAGGAAATCTAGGCAAAACTATCCAGGACATAGGAGTAGGCAAGGACTTCATGAACAAAACACCAAAAGCATTGGCAACAAAAGCCAATATAGACAAATGGGACCTAATGAAACTCCACAGCTTATGCACGGCAAAAGAAACAGTCACTAGAGTGAATTGGCAACCAACAGAATGGGAAAAAATTTTTGCAGTCTACCCATCTGACAAAGGGCTGATATCCAGAATTTACAAAGAACTCAAACAGATTTACAGGAAAAAAACAAACAAGCCCATTCAAAAGTGGGCAAAGGATATGAACAGACACTTTACGAAAGAAGACATATATGAGGCCAACAATCATATGAAAAAATGCTCATCGTCACTGGTCATCAGAGAGATGCAAATCAAAACCACATTGAGATACCATCTCACGCCAGTTAGAATGGTGATCATTAAAAAATCTGGAGACAACAGATGCTGGAGAGGATGTGGAGAAAAGGAACACTTTTACACTGTTGGTGGGAGTGTAAATTAGTTCAACCATTGTGGAAGACAGTGTGGTGATTCCTCAAGGCCTTAGAAATAGAAATTCCATTTGACCCAGCAATCCCATTACTGGGTATATATCCAAAAGCTTATAAATAGTTCTACTATAAGGACACATGTACACGAATGTTCATTGCAGCACACTGTTTACAATAGCAAAGACCTGGAATCAACCCAAATGCCCATTCATAATAGACTGGATTGGAAAAATGTGGCACATATACACCATGGAATATTATGCAGCAATCAGAAATGATGAGTTTGTGTCGTTTGTAGGGACATGGATGAATCTGGAGAACATCATCCTCAGCAAACTGACACAAGAACAGAAAATGAAACACCGCATATTCTCACTCATAGGCGGGTGATGAAAAATGAGAACACATGGACACAGAAAGGGGAGTACTAAACACTGGGGTCTATTCTGGAGAAAAGGGGAGGGCCAGTGGGAGGGGGATGTGGGGTGGGATAGCCTGGGCAGAAATGCCAAATGTGGGTGAAGGGGAGAAGCAAAGCAAAGCACACTGCCATGTGCGTAACTACGCAACTGACTTGCATGCTCTGCTCATGTACCTCAAAACCTAAAATCCAATAAAAAATTAAAAAAAAAACAAATACAGGCAAGGCAAGGCAAGACCAAATCAGGCAAGGCAAATCGAAGCAGCGACAGGAAGGCAAAACTAAGGACGGCAAATAGAGGCAATGCAAGGCAAGGCAAATTCACGCAAGACAAATCTAGGCAAGGCAAGGGAAGCAAAATTCAGAAAAGGCAAGTCCAGGAAATGCAAGGCTAGGAAAATCAAGGCTACGTAAATCCAGGCAAGACAAGGCAACGAAAATCCAGGCTAGTCAAATCCAGTTAAGGTAAATTCAGGCAAGGCAAATCCATGCAAGGCAAATACAGACAAGGCAAAAAAGGAAAATTCAGGCGGGCAAATTCAGGCAAGGCAAGCCAATCAAAATCTAGGCATAGCAAATCCAGGCAAAGCAATACAAGGCAAATCAGTGCAAGACAAATTTAGGATAGGCAAGCAAAGGCAATGCTAATCTAGGCAAGGCACAACCAAGCAAGTCAAGGCTAGGCAAATCCTGGCAAGGCAAGGTAAGCTCAATTCAGGTAAGGCAAATTTATGCAAGGCAAGGCAGGGCAAAACAGGCAAGGCAAACAGGCAAAACAAGGCACGGCAAATCCAGGCAAGGCAACTTCAGGCAAGGCAAGGCAAGGAAAATCCAGACAAGGAAAATCAACGCTAGGCAAATCCAGGTAAGGCAAATCCATTCAAGGCAAATCCATGCAAGGCAAATACAGGCAAGGCAATAAAAGGCAAATCCTGGCGAGCAAATCCAGGCGAGGCAAGGCAAGCCAAATCTAGGAAAAGAAAATTCAGGCAATGCAATGCAAGGCAAATCAAGGCAAGACAAATCTAGGCAATGCAATGCAAGACAAAGCAAATACAGGCAAGGCACACACATGCAAGTCAAGGTAAGGTAAATCCTGGCATGGCAAATCCAAGCAAGGCAAGGTAAGCTAATCGGAGGTAAGGCAAATTTATGCAAGGCAAGGCAGGGCAAAAACAGGCAAGGCAAGGCACGGCCAATTTAGGCAAGGCAAATGCAGGTAAGGATAGGCAAGGCAAATTAAAAAAAGGCAAATTCAGGCAAGGCAAGGCAAATCAAATTCAGGCAAGGCAAATCCAGGCAAGGGAAGGCAAGCTAAATCCAGGCAGGTCATTTCCAGGCAAGGCAAGAGAAGGCTAATACAGGCAAGGCAACGCAAGCCAAATCCAGGCAAGACAAATTTAGAGAAGGCAAGGCAATGCAAGGTGAGGCAAAGCCTGGCTAGGCAAATCGAGACAAACGGAATGCACACAAGGCAAATCCATGCAATGCAATGCTAATATAGTCCAGGCAAATGAAATCCAGACTAGGCAAGGCAAGAAAAATCAAGGCAAGGGAAATTCAGGCTGGTAAAGGAAGGCAAATCCAAGCAAGGCAAATTCAAGCAAGCCAAGTCAAGGTAACTTCAGGCAAGGCATATCCAGGCAAGGCAAATCCAGACAAACCAAGGCAAGGCAAATCCAGGCAATTCAAGGTAAGGAAAACCCAGGTAAGAAAACGCATATCAAATTCAGTCAAGGTAAATCCAGTCAAGGCAAATCGAGGCAAGGAAAATCCAGCGAAGGCAAAATCAAGCTCATCCAGGCAAGGGAAATCAAGTCAAGGCAAATACAGGCAAAGCAAATCCACGCAAGGCAAGGCAAACCCAGGCAAAGAAAATTCAGGCTAGGGAAATCCAGGTAAGGCAAATCCACGCAAGGCAAATTCATGCGAGGTAAATCCAGGCAAGGAAAAAAAAAAAAAGCAAATCCAGGCCAGCCAATTCAAGCTAGGCAAGGCAAGGCAAAGCAAATCCAGGAAATGCAATGCAAGGCAAATCAAGGCAAGACAAATCCAGGCTAGGCAAGGCAAGGCAAGGCAATGATAACCCAGGCAAGGCACATTTAGGCAAGTCAGGGCAAGGCAAATTCGGGCAAGGCAAATCCAGGCAAGGCAAGGTAAGCTAAACCAGGTAAGGCAAATTTATGCAAGGCAAGGCAGGGCAAATCCAGGCAAGGAAACTCCAGGCAAGGCAAATTAAAAAAAGGCTAATCCAGGCAAGGCAAGGCAAAACGAGTTAAATCCAGACAAGGCAAATCCACGCAAGGCAAAGCAAGGCAAGGCAAATACATGCAAGGCAAAGCAAAGCAAATCCAGGAAAATGAAACCAAGACATGTCAAGGCAAGGCAAATCCAGGCAAGGCGAATCCAGCTAAGGCACATTTCGGCAAGGCACTTCAAAGCAAATCTAGGCAAGGCAAATCCAGGCTAGCAAGGCAAGGTAAATCCCTGCAAGGCAAGGCAAGCCAAATTTCGGCAAGGCAAATCCAGGCAAGGCAAAGCAAGGCAATTTCAGGCAAGGAAAGGTAAATGCAGGCAAAGAAAGGCAAGGCAAATCCAGGCAAGCCAAGCAAGGTAAATCCAGGCAAGGCAAAGCAAGGCAAATTCAGGTAAGGCAAAGGAAGGCAAATCCAGGCAAGGCACATCTAGACAAAGCAAATCAAGGCCAGGTAAATTCCGTCATGAAAAGTCAAAACAATCCAGTCAAGGCAAATCCAGGCAAGGCAAGGCAAGCCAAATCGAGGCAAGGCTAATCCTAGAAATGCAAGGCAAGGCAATTCAGGGCAAGGCAAATCCCAGAAAGGCAAATCCAGGCAAGGCAAGGCAAGGCAACGAAAATCCAGGCAAGGCAAATCCAGGCATGGCAAAACAAGGCAAATTCAGGCAAGGCAAATCTAAACAAGGCAAGGAAATGCAAGGCAAATTTAGGAAATTGAAATCCAGGCAAGGCAAGGCAAGCCAAATCTAGGCAAAGCAAATCCAGGCAATGCAATGCAAGGCAAATCAACCCAAGACAAATCCAGGCAAGGCAAGGCAAGGCAATGCAAATACAGGGAAGGCACATCCAGGCAACTCAAGGCAAGGCAAATCCTTGCAAGGCAAATCCAGTTAATTCAAGGTAAGCTAAATTCAGGTAAGGCAAATTTATTAAAAGCAAGGTAACACAAATCAAGGCAAGGCAAGACACGGCAAATCCAGGCAAATCAACTACAGGCAAGGCAAAGCAAGGGAAATTTAAAAAAGGCAAATCCAGGAAAGGTAAGGCAAAACAAGGCAAATCCAGGCAACTTAAGGCAAGGCTAATACAAGCAAGGCAATCTGGGCAAGGCAAGGCACGGCAACTCCAGGTAGGTAAAATAAAGGCAGGGAAAGGAATGGCAAATCCAGGCAAGACAAATCAAGGGAAGGCAAGAAAACCTAAATCCAGGCAAGGCAAATTCAGGGAAGGCAAGGCCATGCAACGCAAGGAAAATCGAGGCAAAGCAAGGCAAGCCAAATACAGGCAACGCAAATTCAGGCAATGCAAGGCTAAAATAGTCCAGGAAAGTAACATCCAGGCTAGGGAAGGCAAGGCAAATTCACGCAAGTCTAACCCACGCAAGTCAAATCCAGGCAAGGCAAATCCAGGCAAGAAAAATCCAGACAAGGCGAATTCAGGAAAGGCAAATACAGGCAAGGCAAGGCAATGCAAATTCAGGCAAGGCAAATCCAGGCATGGCATGGTGTGGGGGTCCGGCACGTCTGCCGGGGGGCTTCTGACCAGCGGAGAGCCTCAGCCCCACTCAAGTGTTCTTAACCTGGAAGAGGGAGTGCGCGGAAGAAAAGTTAGATAGAGAGCGGGGTCTGGAGGACTGCCAGGCAATGCTGGAGCAAGAAGTGCCAAGACAGCAGGTTTATTTGTGCAAACTGCAGGTTATATACCTTTCAGTGTTTGAGGAGTGACATACATTCCATTGTATCTTGAAATAAAATCAAGAACAAAAATCACAAGAAAAGAGGCACAGAAAGTATGACTCTTAATCAAAGGGTGTACAGCAAAGGGACAATAAAGCTTGCAAAAAGGGGATCATAAATCTAAACATGTGTTTTTCTAAAATCAGTTAAGCAAGCAAGTAAGATTGTTAACAAGGTATAGCTGGACCTTTCTAAAAGTCATTCTAACCTTGCCTATTCATATAGGATCATATGCAAACAATATGATTGAGTTAGCAGAGGTAAATGAAGTCATACAGTTATTGTGCAGAGAAGGAACTAGGAGGCACACAATGTCTACCCATACAATGTCTCATTAGACCATAAGGCTTGAGCTCAGCCATTCTTTTGCAAATGTCAGAGGCAAAGATTGATGTTTATAAAATCAGTGCAACTAGATTTCCTCCTTTCCCTTAGCTCAACAGCCTCCAGGAGAGGAGAAACGTGTACGGGCTCAAGCTCAAGATGGCAAGGGTCCTGTCAAGGGCCCTTCGCATGAGCGATCCCCACAGCATGGCAAGTAAAATCCAGGCAATGCAAATTCGAACAAGGCAAGGCAACACTAGGCACATCCAGGAAATTGAAATCCAGGCCAATAAAGGCAAGGCAAGGCAATCAAATCCAGGCAGGGCAAATCCAGGCAATGCAAGGCAAGGCAAATCCAGCAAAGGCACTTTTAGGCAAGGTACTTTAAGGCAAATTAAGAGAAGGTAAATCCAGGCTGGCAAGGCAAGGTAAATTCTGGCAAGGGAGGACAAGCGAAATATAGACAAGGCAAATTTAGGCAAGCCAAGGAAAGGCAATTTTAGGCAAGGCAATTCTAGGCAAGGCAAGGCAAGGCAAGGGAAGGCAAATCCAGGCAATAAATGGCAAGGCAAATCCAGGCAATCCAAGCAAGGCAAATCCAGGCAAGGCAAATCTAGGCAAGGCAAGGCATGGCAAATCCAGGCAAGGCGCATCTAGGCAAGCCTACGGAAAGCAATTCGAGGTCAGGTAAATCCCGGCAAGGAAAGGCCAGGCAAATCCAGGCAAGGCAAACCCAGGCAAGGCAAGGCAAGACAAATCCAGGCAAGGAAAATCCTGGCAATGAAATGCAAGGCAAATTAACGCAAGGTAAATACCAGCAAGGCTAATCCAGGCAAGGCAAGGCAACGCTAATGCAGGCAAGGCAAATCCAGGCATGGCATGTCAAGGATAATCCAGGCAAGGCAAATCCAAACAAGGCAAGGCAAGGCAAGGCACATCCAAAAAGTTGAAATTCAGGCATGGCTAGGCAAGCCAAATCCAGGCAAGGCAAATCCAGGCAATGCAAGGCAACGCAAATCCAGCTAAGGCACATTTAGGCAAGGCATTTCAAGGCAAGGCAAATCCAGGCTGGCAAGGCAAGGTATATCCAGGCAAGTCAAGGCAAGCAAAATTTAGACAAGGCAAATTCAGGCAAGCCACGGTGAGGCAATTTCAGGCAAGGCAAATCCAGGCAAAAAAAGGCAAGGCAGGGCAAATTCAGACAAGGGAAATCCAGGCAGAGAATGACAAGGCAAATCTACGCAAGACAAGCAAGGCAAATCCAGGCAAGGCAAATCTAGGCAAAACAAGGCAAGGCAAATTCAGGTAAGGCAAATCAATGCAAGGTTAAGCAAGGCAAATCTAGGCCACATGTATCCAGGCAAGGAAAAGCAAGGCAAATCAATGCAAGGGAAAGCAGGCTAAATCCAGGCAAGACAAATCCTAGCAATGCAATGAAAGGCAAATCAAGGCAAGGCAAATCCAGGCCAAGCAAATCCAGGCAAGGCAAGGCAGGCCAAATCCAGACAAGGCAAATTTTGGAAAAGCAATGCAAGTCAAATCAAGGCAAGGCAAATCCAGGCAAGGCATATCCAGGAAAGGCAAATCCAGGCATGGGAAGGGAAGGCGAATACAGGCAAGGCAAATCCAAGCAATGCAAGGCAAGGCAAATCAAGGAAAGGCACATACAGGCAAGGCAAGTAAAAACAAATCAAGGCAAGGCAAATTCAGGGTGGCAAAGCAAGGCAAATCCAGGCAACGCAAGAAAAGGCAAATTAAGGCAAGGCAAATACAAGCAAGCCAAGTCAAGGTAATTTTAGGAAAGGCAAATTCAGGCAAACCAACGCAAGGCAAATCCAGGGAAGCCAAGGCAAGGCAAATCCAGGTAAGGAAATGCAAATCAAATCCAGTCAAGGCAAATTGAGGCAAGACAAATTCATAAAAATCCAGGAAAGGCAAAATCAGGCAAATCTAGGCAAGGCAAACACAGGCAAGACAAGGCAGGCAAAATTCAGGCAAGACAAATCCTGGCAATACAATGAAAGGCAAATCCAGGCAAGGCAAATCCATGCAAGGCAAATTCAGGCAAGGCAAGGCAGGATAAATCCAGACAAGGCAAATCATGTCAATGCAATGCATGACAATTCAAGGCAAGGCAAATCTAGGCAATTCAAATCCAGGCATGGCAAGGCAAGGCCAATCCAGGCAAGGTTAATCTCAGCAATGCATGGCAAGGCAAATCAAGGAAAGACACATAGAGGCAAGGCAATTTAAAACAAATCAAGGCAAGGCAAATTCAGGCTGGCAATTCCAGGCAAATCCCAAGAAGGAACATTAGGCAAATCCAGGCAATGCAAATCCAGACAAGGCAAATCCATGCAAGGCAAATCCAGGCAAAACAAATCCAGATATGGCAAGGCACAGTGAATACAGGCAAGGCAAATCCCAGCAATGCAATGCAAGGCAAGGCAACCAAGGAAAGGCTCATAAAGGCAAGGCAAGTTCAAACAAATCAGGGCAAGGCAAATTCAGGCTGGCAAAGCAAGGCAAATCCAGGCAACGCAATGAAAGGCAAATTAAGGCAAGGCAAATCCAAGCAAGCCAAGTTAAGGCAATTTTAGGCAAGGCAAATCCAGGCATATTAAGGCAAGGCAAAACCAGGTAAGGAAACACAAATCAAATCCACTCAATGCAAATCCAGTCAAGACAAATCGAGGCAAGGAAAATCCAGGCAAATCCAGGCAAGGCAAATCCAGGCAAAACAAATCCAAGCAACAAAAATCAAGGCTAGGCAAATAAATGGAAGGCAAATTCAGGCAAGGCAAATTCAGGCAAGACAAGAAAAGGCAAATCTAGGCGAGCCAATCCAGGCAAGACAAGCCAAATCTAGGCAAAGCCAATCCAGGCAATGCAATGCAAGGCAAATCAAGGCAAGACAAATCCAGGCTAGGCAAGGCAATGTAAATCCAGGCAAAGCACATCCAGGCAAGTCAAGGCATGGCAAATTCAGGCAAGGCAAGGTAAGCTAAATTCAGGTAAGGCAAATTTATGCAAGACAAGACAGGGCAAATTTAGGCAAGGCAAATCAAGACAAGGCAAGGCACGGCTAATTCAGGCAAGGAAACTCCAGGCAATCCCAGGTAAGGCAAATTAAAGAAAGGCAAATACAGGCAAGGCAAATCCAGGACATGCAGTGAAACGTAAATTAAGGCAAGGCAAATCCAAGCAAACCATGTCAAGGCAATTACAGGGAAGACAAATCCAGGCAATGTAAATCCAGGCAAACCAAGGAAAGGCAAATCCAGGCGAGCCAAGGTAAAACAAATCCAGGTAAGGAAACGCAAATCAAATCCATTCAAGGCAAATCCAGTCAAGGCAAATTGAGGCAAGGCAAATCCAGGGAAGGCAAAATCAGGCAAATCCCGGCAAGGCAAATTCAGGCAAGGCAAATCCAGGCAAGGCAAATCCAGGCAAAGCAAATCCAGTCAACAGAAGGCAAGGCAATTCCAGAAAAGAAAAATTCAGGCAAGGCAATCCAGGTAAGGCAAATCCAGGCAATGCAAACCCATGCAAGGCAAATCTAGGCAAGGCAAGAAAAGGCAAATCAAGGCAAGGCAAGGCAAGGCAAGGCAAGCCAAACCTAGGCAAAGCAAATCTAGGCAATTCAATGCAATACATATCAGGGTAAAACAAATCCAGGCTAGGCAAGGCAATGTAATGCAAATCCAGGCAAGGCACACCCAGGCATGTCAAGGAAAGGCAAATCCTGGAAAGGCAAATCCAGGCAAGGCAAGGTAAGATAAATTCACGTCAGTCAAATTTATGCAAGGCAAGGCAAGGCAAGTCCAGGTAGGGCAAACAGGCAAAACAAGGCAGGGAAAATCCAGGCAAGGCAAGGCATGGCAAATCCAGGCAAGGGAACTCCAGGCAATGCAAGGCAAATTAAAAAAAGGCAAATCCAGGCAAGGCAAGGTAAAACAAAGCAAATCCAGGCAAGGCAAATTCAGGCAACTCAAGGCAAGGCAAATACAGGCAAGGCAATGCAAGATAAATCCAAGCAAGACAAATCCATGCAAAACAAGGGAAGGCAAATTCAGGCAAGGAAAATCAAGGCAAGATAAGCCAAGATAAATCCAGGCAAGGCAAATTCAGGGAAGGCAAGGCAATGCAAGGCAAGCAAAGCCAGACAAGGCAAATCAAGGCAAAGCAAAACAAGCCAAATCTAGGCAAGGCAAACCAGGCAATGCAAGGGTAAAATAGTCCAGGCCAGTGCAATCCAGGCTAGACAAGGCAAGGAAAATCCAGGCAGTGCATATCCATGCAAGGCAAATCCAGGCACGGCAAGGCAAGGCAAGGCAAGACAAATCCAAACATGGCAAATCTAGGCAAGAGAAATTAAGAAAAGGCAATGCAAGTCAAATCCAGGCAAGGCACATCTAAGCAAGGCAAGGCAAGGTAAATAGAGGCCAGGTAAATCCCAGCAAGGAAAGGCAAGGCAAGGCAACTCTAGGCAAGGCAAGGCAAGCCAAACCCAGGCAAGGCAAATTTTGGCAATGCAACGCAAGGCAAATCCAGGCAAAGCAAATCCAAACAAGGCAAGGCAAAACAAGGGAAATCCAGATAATTGAAATCTAGGCAAGGCAAGGCAAACCAAATCCAGGAGAGGAAAATCCAAGCAATGCAAGTCAAGCCAAATCAAGGAAAGGCACATACAGGCAAGGCAAGTTAAAACAAATCAAGACAAGGCAAATTCAGGCTGGCAAAGCAAGGCAAATCCAGGCAAGGCAAATCCTGGCAACACAATGAAAGGCAAATTAAGGCAAGGCAAATTCAAGTAAGCCAAGTCAAGGCAATTTCAGTAAAAGCAAATGCAGGCCAGGAAAATCCAGGCAAACCATGGCAAGGCAATTTCAGGCAAGGTAAATCCAGGCAAGGCAAATCCAGGCCAGAAAATCCAGACAAGGAAAATCCAGGCGAGAAAAATCCATACAAGGCAAACTCAGGAAAGGCAAATCCAGGCAAGGAAAGGCAAATACAGGTAAGGCAAGGCAAGGCAAATTTAGGTAATGAAACACAAATCAAATTCAGTCAAGGCAAATTGAGGCAAGGCAAATCCAGGGAAGGAAAATCAGGCAAATCCAGGCAAGGCAAATCCAGGAATCACAAGGCAAAAAAAAAAAAATCAAGGCAAGGCAAATCCAGGCCAGGCAAGGCAAGGAAAATCCAGGCAAGGTAAGGCAATGCAAATTCATTCAAGGCAAATCCATTCATAGCAAGGCAAGGCAAATCCACGCAAGGCAAATCAAGGCAACGCAAGTCAAGGCACATTCAAGCAAATCCATGCGAGGGAAATTTGAGGAAATCCAGTCAAGGCAAAGCCAGGCAAATCCAAAAAGGCAAATCCAGGCAAATTTAGGCCATGCAAGGGAAATCAAGATAAATCCAGGCACATCCCCACAAGGCAAACCCAGGCAAAACAAAAAAATAAAAGGCAATGCAAATCCAGGCGAGTCAAATCCAGGCAAATCCTGGCAAGGAAAATCCAGACGAATCCAGGCAAAGCAACTCCAGGCAAGGCAAATCAAAACAAAACAAATCCAGGCTAGGCAAATCCAGGCAAGAGAAGTCAAGGCAAGACCAATCCAGGCAAGGCAAATCCAGATAAGAAAAATCCAATCAATGCAAATCCAGGCAAGAAAAATTTAGGCACGGCAAGGCAAGATAAGGCAAATCCAGGCAGGAAAATTCCAGGCAAGGCATATCTAGGCAAGGCAAGGTGAAAGAAATCCAGGCAAAGCAAATTCAGGCAAGACCTGGTAAGACAAATCCAGGCAAAGCACGTCAAGGCAAATCCAGGCAGGGGAAGACAAGGCAAATTCAGGCATGGCAAGGCAAGCCAATCCAGGCAAGGCAAATCCAGGCAAGGAAACGCAAAACAAATCAATGCATAAAAAATTTTGACAATGGAACACAAGGCAAGACAAATTCAGGAAAGGGAAATCCAGGCAAGGCAAGACAAGGCAAGGCAAACTATGGCAAGTCAAGGCAGGGTAAAGCAAGTCAAATCCAGGCAACGCAAAAACAAGGCAAGGCAAGGCAAATCCAGGCATGGCAAGGCAAGACAAGGCAAATTGATGCAAGGCATGGCAAGGCAAATTCAGGCAATTCACAGCACGGCCAATCTGGGCAACGCAAGGCAAGGCATATCCAGGCAAGGAATATCCAGAGAAGGCAAGGCAATGCAAATCCAGTCAAGGCAAATTTATGAAAGGCAAATCCAGGCAAGGTAAGGTAAGTGATATTCATGCAAGGCAAGGCAAATCCCAGCAAGGCAAATCCAGACAAGGAAAAGCTAGGCCAATACAGGCAAGGCAAATCCAGGCATGGCTAGGCAATGCAAATTCAGGCTAGGCAAGGCAAGTCAAATACAAAAAAAGCAAATCCGGGCAAGACAAGGCAAGGCAAATCCAGGCAAGGCAAATACGGACAAAGTAACGAAAGCAAACCCAAGCAATTGAAATCCAGGCAAGGCAAGACAAGGCAAATCCAGGGAAGAAAAATTTATGCAACACAAGGCAAAGCAATTCCAGGAAAGGCAAATTCATGCAAGGTAAATCTAGGAAAGACAAATCCAGGCAAGGCAAATACAGACAAGAGATATTCAAGCAACGCAAATTCAGGCAAGGCAAGTTAGGAACGGCAAGGCAAGGAAAAGCAATTCCAGGCAAGAGAAATCCAGGCAAGGCAATGCAAGGGAAATCGAGGCAAGGCAAATCCAAGCAAGACAAATCCAGGCAAAGCAAGTCAAGGTAAATCCAGGCAAGGCCAATCCAGGCAAAGGAAGGCAAGGAAAATCCTGGCAAGGCAAGGCAAGGCAAGGAAAATCCAGGCAAGGCAACGCAAGACAAATACAGGCATGGCAAATTTTGGCAAGGCAAGGCAAGACAAATTCAGGAAAAATATTCAGGCAAGGCATTGCCAATTCAGGCAAAACACGGCAGGGCAATGCAAGGCAAATTAAGGCAACTCAACTCAAGGAAAGGCAAATCCAGAACAACACGGCAAGGCGACACAAGGAAAATTGAGGCAAGGCAAGGCAAATCCAGGCAAGGCAAGGCAAGGCAAGTAAAATCCAGGCAATGCAAGGCAATACAAGTTAAGTCCAGGCAAGAAGAATCCAGGCAATGCAAGGCAATAGAAGGATAGGGAAATACAGGCAAGGCAAATTTAGGCAAGGCAAGGCAAAACAAGGATAGGGAGATCCGGGCAAGGCAAATCTAGGCAAGGCAAGGCAAGGCAAGGCAAGGCAAGGCAAGGCAAATATAGTCAAGGAAAATACAGGTAAGGCAACACAAGACAAATCCTGGCAAAGAAAATCTAATCAAGGCAATGCAAGGAAAATCCAGGCAAAACAAATCCAGACAGGGCAAGTCAAAAAAAATTTAGACAAGGCAACGCAAGGCAAATACAGTCAAGGAAAACTCAGGCAAGGCAAATCCAGGCAAGGCAGGGAATGGCAAATCAAGGCAAGGCAAACCCAGGACAAACAAGACAAGGCAAATCCAGGCAATACAAAACCAGGAAAGGCAAATCCAGGCAATAGAAATCCAGGCAGGGCAAATCTGGGCAAGTAAAATCCAGGCAAGGAAAATTCAGACAAGGCAAGGCAAGGCAGGGCAAATCCAGGCAAGATAAATTCAGGAAAAGCACATCCAGAAAAGGCAAATCAAGGGAAGGCAAGGCAAGGCCAATAAAGGCAAGGCAAATGCAGGAAAGGCAAGGCAACTCAAATCCAGGAAAGGTAAATCTAGGCAAGGCAAGTCAAGGCAAAGCAAATCCAGGCAATGCAAGGCAAGTCAAATCCAGGCAAGTCCAGGCAAGGCAAATCCAGGCTAGGCAAGGAAGGCAATTTCAGGCAAGGCAAACCCTGGCAAGGCAAGGCAATGCAAACCCAGGCGAGGCAAATGCAGGCAAGGCAAGGCAAGGAAAATCCAGGCAAAACAACTCCAGGAACGGCAAGGCAAACAAGTCCAGCAAGGCAAATCCGCACAAAACTACACAAGGAAAATTCAAGCAATACAAATCCAGGCAAGGCAAGGCAAATCCAGACAAGGCAAATCTAGGCAAGGCAAGGCAAGGCAATCCCTGGCAAGGCAAATTCTGGCAAGGCAATTAAAGGCAAGGCAAGGAAAATCCAGGCAGGGAAAGGCAAGGTAAGGCAAGACAATGCAAGGCAAATCCAGACAAGGCAAGGCAAGGCAAGAGAAATCCAGGCAAATCCAGGCAAGACAAATGTAGGCAAGGCAAGACAAATGCAGGCAAGGCAAGACAATGCCAATCCACGGAAGGCAAGGCAAAGCAAGACAAGACAAATCCAGGCAAAGCAAGGCACTGCAAATACAGGCAAGGCAAATCAAAGCAAGTCAAATACAGGCAACCAAATCCAGGCAAAAGCAGACAAGGTAAGGCAAGACAAATACAGTCAATGCAAGGCAAGGCAAACCCAGGCAAGGCAAACCTAAGCAAGGCAAATCCACGCCAGGCAAATTCAGGCAGGGAAAATCCAGGCAAGGCAAAACAATGCAAGGTAAATCCACGCTATTAAAGGCAAGGCAAATCCAGGGAAGGCTAATTTAGACAAAGCAAGGCAAGGTCAATCCATGCAAGGCATATCCATAAAATACAAATCCAGGCAAGGCAAATCCAGGCAATGCAAATTTACTCAAGGCAAGGAAAGGCAAAACCACGCAAGGCAAATATAAGCAAGGAAAGGCAAGGGAAATCTAGGCAAGGCAAGGTAAGAAAAATTCAGGCAAGGGAAGGCAAGGCTAGTCTAGGCAGGGCAAATCCATCAAGGTAATACAATGCAAATCCAGGCAAGTCAAATCCAGTCAAGGCAAGGCAGGACAAATCCAAGCATGGCAAGGCAAGCTAAACCCAGGCAAGTCAAGGCAAGGCAAGTAAAATCCAGGCAAAAAAATTCCATGCAAGCCAACGCAAGGCAAATAAAGACAAAAAAATTCAAGCCAAACAAGGCCAGGCAATTTCAGGAAAGGCAACTCCAGGCAAAGCAAACTGTGGCAAGGCAAATCCAGGCAAGTAAATTCTGTACAGTCAAATCCAGGCAAGATAACTCCAGACAAGTCAAGGCAAGGCAAATTAAGGGCAAGGCAAATTTAGGAAAGGCAGTGCAAGGAAAATTCAGGCAAAATAATTTAGGCAAGGCAACTCAAGATAAGACAAGGCAGAAGTCCAGGAAAGGCAAATCCGTGCAAGGCAAATCCAGGCAAGGCAAATCCCATCAAGGCAAATCCAGGCAAGGCAAATCCTGGTAAAACTTTTCTTCTAGAAGCTGCGTTTTGACATTTCAGCGTGAATGAGAGTACACGCTGTATTGAGAAATATCTGGTTCTAAAACGAAAGCAGAACTACCTAACGGAACGGTCTTCAATGTGTACATTCAACTTACAAAGTTGAACTCATGTTTGTTTGCAGTAGTTTTAAAATGGTTTCTGTAAAGAATCTGAAAATGGACATTTCCAGACACATCCAAGCATCTAAGAAAGAGCAGTAAGACAGCGTGTAAAACACACAACGAATGTATCTTTAAAACTGCTCTGCTGTGTGTTTGTTTAACTAAGACAGTTGAATCTATGTTTAGATTCAGCGAGTTAGAAACAGGTTTCTTCTCTTAGCTGGGTTTGATATTCCAGAGGGAATGAAAGTACATGCTGTATTGAGAAATCTCTTTCAAACTGCGCCCTTACAAAACGGACTTCAATGTGTTCATTTAACTGACAGAAATCAACTGGTGAAAGTTTGCAGCAGTTTCTAAACCTTTTCTATAAAAACCTAAAACGGACATTTCCAGCCAAATACCAGCATCAACAAAAGAGTAGTAACACTGCTTCTAAAACACAAAACAAACATATTTTTTAAACTGCTCTTTTGTCTGTTCATTCAACTTAGAGAGTTGAATCTATAATAGATACAAAATGTAGGGACACGTTTTTTCTAAAAGCTGCGTTTTGATATTCCAGAGTAAATGGGAGTACATTCTGTAATGAGAAATATCTGGTTCTTAAACAAAAACAGAGCTAGTTAACAATATCTTTTTCAATGTGTGCTTTCAACTTACAGAGTTAAACTGATGTGTGTTTGCAGCAGTTTGTAAACCCTTTCTGTAAACAATCTGAAAACGGACATTTCCAGCCAAATCCCAGCACCTAAGATATAGCAGTAAGACACGCTTACTGCTATATCTTAGGTGCTGGGATCTTAGCAGCTTTAAAGACACATTTGTCTTTAAAGCTGCTCTGCTGTGCGTTCATTCAACAAAGAGAGTTGAAGATATGTTTGGATTCAAAGAGCTAGAAACACGTTTCTTCTTAAAGCTGCATTTTTATATTCCACAGGGAATGACAGTACATGCTGTGCTGAGAAATATCTGGTGCAAAAAAGATAACAGAGATACATAAAAGTACAGTCATAAATGTGTTCATTTAGTTTACAGAGTTAAACTGATATGAGTTGGCAGCAGTTTATAAACCCTTTCTCTAAAGAATCTAAAAATGAATAGTTACATCCAAATCCAAGCATTTAAGAAATAGCTGTAAGACTGCATATGAAAAACAAAACAAATGTATCTTTCAAACTTCTCTGCTGTGTTTTCGTTCAACTAAGAGAGTTCGATGTAGGTTTAGATGCAGCGAGTTAGAAACACATTTCTTCTAGGACCTGCATGTGGACATTCCAGAGTAAATGGGAATATATGCTGGACTGAGTAATATCTGGTTTTAAAATGAAAACAAAGCTATCAAACAGAACGGTCTTCAATGTGTGCATTTACCATACAGAGTTAAACTGTGTGTTTTCAGCAATTTGTAAACATTTCTGTAATGAATCTAAAAACGGATAATTCCAGCCAAATCCGAGCATTAAAGAAATGGCAGTAAGACTGCATCTAAATCAAAAAACAAACGTAACTTTCAAACTGCTCTGCTGTGTGGTCGTTCAATTAAGAGAGTGGAATATTTGTTTAGATTTACTGCATTGGAAACACATTTCTTCTAAGAGCTGTGTTTCCATATTCCAGCGTGAATGGGAGTACATGCTGTATTGAGAAATATATTTCAAACTGCTTTCTAACAAAACGGTCTTCAATGTGTGCATTTAACGTATAAAGATAAAATGATGAATGTTTGCAGCAGTTTGTAAAGATTTTCTGTAAAAACCTAAACGGATATTTCCAGCCAAATACCAGCATCTGAGAAAGAGCAGTAAGACTTCCTCTAAAACCCCCCAAAAACGTATCTTTCAAACTGCTCTGCTGTATGTTAGTTCAACTAAGAGAGTTGAATCTATGTTTAGATTCAGAGAGTTAGAAACACGTTTCGTCTGAAAGCTGTGTTTTGATATTCCACAGTGAATAAGAGTACACGCTGTATTGAGAAATATCTATTTCTAAAACGAAAACGGAGCTAC
Source organism: Callithrix jacchus (assembly GCF_049354715.1). Lineage (NCBI taxonomy): Eukaryota > Metazoa > Chordata > Mammalia > Primates > Cebidae > Callithrix > Callithrix jacchus. The sequence goes on from NC_133520.1 coordinate 1,487,487, forward strand.
CTAACTGAATGGTCTTCAATGTATAAATTCAGCATACAGAGATAAACTGATGTGTGTTGGCAGCAGTTTTTAAATTCTTTCTGTAAAGCATCAGAAAATAAATATTTCCAGCCAAATTCTAGCATTTAAGAAATAGGTGTGAAACTGCGTCTAAAACACAAAACAAACATATCTTTCAAACTCCTCTGCTGTATGTTCGTTCAACTAAGAGAGTTGAATCTTTGTTTAGATTCAGAGAGTTAAAAACACGTTTTGTCTAGGAGCTGCGTTTTGATATTCCAAAGTGAATAAAACTACACGCTGTATTGAGAAATATCTGGTTCTAAAACGAAAAAGGAGCCACCTAACAGAATGGCCTTCAATGTGTGGATTCAACTTACAGAGTTAACCTGATGTGTGTTTTCAGCAGTTTGTAAACCCTTTCTGTAAAGAATCAGAAAACGGATGTTTTTAGCCGAATTTAAGCATTTAAAAAATAGCTGTGAAACTGCGTCAAAAACACAAAATAAACGTATCTTTCAAACTGTTATTCTGTACGTTCTTTTTTTTTTTAATTTTTTATTGGATTATAGGTTTTGGGGTACATGAGCAGAGCATGCAAGACAGTTGCGTAGGTACACACATGGCAGTGTGCTTTCTTTTCTTCTCCCCTTCACCCACGTTTGGCTTTTCTCCCCAGGCTATCCCTCCCCACCTCCCCCTCCCACTGGCCCTCCTCTTTTCCCCCCAATAGACCCCAGTGTTTAGTACTCCCCTTTCTGTGTCCATGTGTTCTCATTTTTCATCACCCACCTATGAGTGAGAATATGCGGTGTTTCATTTTCTGTTCTTGTGTCAGTTTGCTGAGGATGATGTTCTCCAGATTCATCCATGTCCTTACAAACGACACAAACTCATCATTTCTGATTGCTGCATAATATTCCATGGTGTATATGTGCCACATTTTTCCAATCCAGTCTATTATCAATGGGCATTTGGGTTGATTCCAGGTCTTTGCTATTGTAAACAGTGCTGCAATGAACATTCGTTTACATGTGTCCTTAGAGTAGAAGGATTTATAGTCTTTTGGATATATATCCAGTAATGGGATTGCTGGGTCAAATGGAATTTCTATTTCTAAGGCCTTGAGGAATCGCCACACTGTCTTCCACAATGGTTGAACTAATTTACACTCCCACCAACAGTGTAAAAGTGTTCCTTTTTCTCCACATCCTCTCCAGCATCTGTTGTCTCCAGACTTTTTAATGATCGCCATTCTAACTGGCGTGAGATGGTATCTCAATGTGGTTTTGATTTGCATCTCTCTGATGATCAGTGACGATGAGCATTTTTTCATATGATTGTTGGCCTCATATATGTCTTCTTTCGTAAAGTATCTGTTCATATCCTTTGCCCACTTTTGAATGGGCTTGTTTGTTTTTTTCCTGTAAATCTGAGTTCTTTGTAAATTCTGGATATCAGCCCTTTGTCAGATGGGTAAACTGCAAAAATTTTTTCCCATTCTGTTGGTTGCCGATCCACTCTAGTGACTGTTTCCTTTGCCGTGCAGAAGCTGTGGAGTTTCATTAGGTCCCATTTGTCTATTTTGGCTTTTGTTGCCAATGCTTTTGGTGTTTTGTTCATGAAGTCCTTGCCTACTCCTATGTCCTGGATAGTTTTGCCTAGATTTTCTTCTAGGGTTTTTATGGTGCCAGGTCTTATGTTTAAGTCTTTAATCCATCTGGAGTTAATTTTAGTGTAAGGTGTCAGGAAGGGGTCCAGTTTCTGCTTTCTGCACATGGCTAGCCAGTTTTCCCAACATCATTTGTTAAACATGGAATCCTTGCCCCATTGCTTGTTTTTGTCAGGTTTATCAAAGATTGTATAGTTGTATGTATGTTGTGTTGCCTCCAGTGCCTCTGTTTTGTTCCATTGGTCTATATCTCTGTTTTGGTACCAGTACCATGCTGTTTTGATTACTGTAGCCTTGTAGTATAGTTTGAAATCCGGTAGTGTGATGCCCCCCGCTGTGTTCTTTTTGCTTAGAATTGACTTGGCTATGCGGGCTCTCTTTTGGTTCCATATGAAGTTCATGGTGGTTTTTTCCAGTTCTGTGAAGAAAGTCAATGGTAGCTTGATGGGGATAGCGTTGATTCTGTAAATTACTTTGGGCAGTATAGCCATTTTCACGATATTAATTCTTCCTAACCATGAACATGGAATATTTCTCCATCTGTTTGTGTCCTCTCTGATTTCGTTGAGCAGTGGTTTGTAGTTCTCCTTGAAGAGGTCTCTTACGTTCCTTGTGAGTTGTATTCCAAGGTATTTTATTCTTTTTGTAGCAATTGTGAATGGCAGTTCGCTCTTGATTTGGCTTTCTTTAAGTCTGTTATTGGTGTAGACGAATGCTTGTGATTTTTGCATATTGATTTTATATCCTGAGACTTTGCTGAAGTTGCTTATCAGTTTCAGGAGTTTTTGGGCTGAGGCAATGGGGTCTTCTAGGTATACTATCATGTCGTCTGCAAATAGAGACAATTTGGCTTCCACATTTCCTATTTGAATACCCTTTATTTCTTTTTCTTGCCTGATTGCTCTGGCTAGAACTTCCAGTACTATATTGAATAGGAGTGGTGAAAGAGGGCATCCTTGTCTAGTGCCAGATTTCAAAGGGAATGCTTCCAGTTTTTGCCCATTCAGTATGATATGGCTGTTGGTTTGTCATAAATAGCTTTTATTACTTTGAGATACGTTCCATCGATACCAAGTTTATTGAGGGTTTTTAGCATAAAGGGCTGTTGAATTTTGTCAAATGCCTTCTCTGCATCAATTGAGATAATCATGTGGTTTTTGTTTTTGGTTCTGTTTATGTGGTGAATTACATTGATAGACTTGCGTATGTTGAACCAGCCTTGCATCCCCAGGATGAATCCTACTTGATCATGATGAATAAGTTTTTTGATTTGCTGTTGCAATCGGCTTGCCAATATTTTATTGAAGATTTTTGCATCTATGTTCATCATGGATATTGGCCTGAAGTTTTCTTTTCTTGTTGGGTCTCTGCCAGGTTTTGGTATCAGAATGATGTTGGTCTCATAAAATGATTTGGGAAGGATTCCCTCTTTTTGGATTGTTTGAAATAGTTTTAGAAGAAATGGTGCCAGCTCTTCCTTGTGTGTCTGGTAGAATTCGGCTGTGAACCCGTCTGGACCTGGGCTTTTTTTGTGTGGTAGGCTCTTAATTGCTGCCTCAACTTCAGACCTTGTTATTGGTCTATTCATAGTTTCAGCTTCCTCCTGGTTTAGGCTTGGGAGGACACAGGAATCCAGGAATTTGTCCATTTCTTCCAGGTTTACTAGTTTATGTGCATAGAGTTGTTTGTAATATTCTCTGATGATGGTTTGAATTTCTGTGGAATCTGTGGTGATTTCCCCTTTATCATTTTTTATTGCATATATTTGGTTGTTCTCTCTCTCTTTTTTAATCAATCTGGCTAGTGGTCTGTCTATTTTGTTGATCTTTTCAAAAAACCAGCTCTTGGATTTATTGATTTTTTGAAGGGTTTTTCGTGTCTCAATCTCCTTCAGCTCAGCTCTGATCTTAGTAATTTCTTGTCTTCTGCTGGGTTTTGAGTTTTTTTGATCTTGCTCCTCTAGCTCTTTCAATTTTGATGATAGGGTGTCAATTTTGGATCTCTCCATTCTCCTCATATGGGCACTTATTGCTATATACTTTCCTCTAGAGACTGCTTTAAATGTGTCCCAGAGGTTCTGGCACGTTGTGTCTTTGTTCTCATTGGTTTCGAAGAACTTCTTTATTTCTGCCTTCATTTCGTTGTTTACCCAGTCAACATTCAAGAGCCAGTTGTTCAGTTTCCATGAAGCTGTGTGTTTCTGGGTCGGTTTCTGAATTCTGAGTTCTAACTTGATTGCACTATGGTCTGAGAGGCTGTTAGTTATGATTTCTGTTGTTTTGCATTTGTTGAGCAGTGCTTTACTTCCAATTATGTGATCAATTTTAGAGTAGGTGTGATGTGGTGCTGAGAAGAATGTGTATTCTGTGGATTTGGGGTGGAGAGTTCTGTAAATGTCCACCAGGTTTGCTTGCTCCAGGTCTGAGTTCAAGCCCTGTGTATCCTTGTTGATTTTCTGCCTGGTTGATCTGTCTAGTATTGACAGTGGAGTGTTAAAGTCTTCCACTATTATTGTGTGGGAGTCTAAGTCCTTTTGTAAGTCATTAAAAACTTGCCTTATGTATCTGGGTGCTCCTGAGTTGGGTTTATATATGTTTAGGATCGTTAGCTCTTCTTGTTGTATCGATCCTTTTACCATTATGTAATGGCCTTCTCTGTCTCTTTTGATCTTTGTTACTTTAAAGTCTATTTTATCAGAGATGAGAATTGCAACTCCTGCTTTTTTTTGCTTTCCATTTGCTTGGTAAATCTTCCTCCATTTCTTTATTTTGAGCCTTTGTGTATTCTTGCATGTGAGATGGGTTTCCTGTATACAGCACACTGATGGGTTTTGGATTTTTATCCAATTTACCAGTCTGTGTCTTTTGATTGGTGCATTTAGTCCATTTACATTTAGGGTTAATATTGTTATGTGTGAATTTGATACTGCCATTTTGATGCTAAGTGGCTGTTTTGCCTGTTAGTTGTTGTAGATTCTTCATTATGTTGAAGCTCTTTAGCATTCAGTGTGATTTTGGAATGGCTGGTACTGGTTGATCCTTTCTATGTGTAGTGCCTCTTTTAGGAGCTCTTGTAAAGCAGGCCTGGTGGTGACAAAATCTCTGAGTACTTGCTTGTTCGCAAAGGATTTTATTCTTCCTTCACTTCTGAAGCTCAGTTTGGCTGGATATGAAATTCTGGGTTGAAAGTTCTTTTTTTTAAGAATGTTGAATATTGGCCCCCACTCTCTTCTGGCTTGTAGTGTTTCTGCCGAGAGATCTGCTGTGAGTCTGATGGGCTTCCCTTTGTGGGTGACCTGACCTTTCTCTCTGGCTGCCCTTAGTATTCTCTCCTTTATTTCAACCCTGTTGAATCTGACGATTATGTGCCTTGGGGTTGCTCTTCTTGCGGAAAATCTTTGTGGTGTTCTCTGTATTTCCTGCAATTGAGTGTTGGCTTGTCTTTCTAGGTGGGGGAAATTTTCCTGGATGATGTCCTGAAGAGTATTTTCCAGCTTGGATTCATTCTCTTTGTCCCCTTCTGGTACACCTATCAAACGTAGGTTAGGTCTTTTCACATAGTCCCACATTTCTTGGAGACTTTGTTCATTCCTTTTTGCGCTTTTTTCTCTGATCTTGGTTTCTCGTTTTATTTCATTGAGTTGGTCTTCGACTTCAGATATTCTTTCTTCTGCTTGGTTAATTCGGCTATTGAAACTTGTGTTTGCTTCGCGAAGTTCTCGTATTGTGTTTTTCAGTTCCTTTAATTCATTCATATTCCTCTCTAAGGTATCCATTCTTGTTATCATTTCCTCGAATCTTTTTTCAAATCTTTTTTCAAGGTTCTTAGTTTCTTTGCATTGATTTAATACATGATCTTTTAGCTCACAAAAGTTTCTCATTATCCATCTTCTGAAGTCTAATTCCGTCATTTCATCACAGTCATTCTCCGTCCATTTTTGCTCACTTGCTGGTGAAGAGTTTTGGTCCTTTCTAGGAGGCGTGGTGTTCTGGTTTCGGGTGTTTTCCTCCTTTTTGCGCTGGTTTCTTCCCATCTTTGTGGATTTGTCCGCTGGTCGTCTGCGTAGTTGCTGACTTTTCGTTTGGGTCTCTGAGTGGACACCCAGAATGTTGATGATGAAGTATTTCTGTTGCTTGGTTTTCCTTCTACAAGTCTAGCCCCTTCGCTGTATGACTGCTGAGGTCCACTCCAGACCCTGCTTGTCTGGGGTGCACCTCTAGTAGCTGTGGCACAGCGAGGGATGCTACCAGTTTCTTATTCTGCTCTCTTTGTCCCAGGATGATGCCTGCCTAATGTCAGTCTTTTGGATATAGAGGGGTCAGGGAGCTGCTTGAGGAGACAGTTTGTACTTTATAGGGGTTTAATTGCTGAGCTGTGCACTCTGTTGTTCATTCAGGGCTGTTAGGCTGCTATGTTTGATTCTGCTGCAACTGAGCTCATTAAAACCCCCCCCTTTTTTTTTTCTCAAATGCTCTGTGTTGAGGGGTTTGGGCTTTATTTTTGGAAGTCCGATCAGGTGTCCAGCCCAGGTAGAAGGCAGACTAGCCACTGTTTGGCTGCCGAGGCTCCGCCCTGCTGTTGTGTGATTCGTGCTGTTCCTGCTGACTCTGCTGTGGTCTCCGCCACGCCCTGCGGCATAGTCTCTTTGTTGTAGCATGTTGCCTCAGCAATGGCAGGCTGCGTCAGCAGTGGGCGTGTATCTCAGTAGGGATGGGTTGCCTCCGCAACGGCTGGCTGCGTCAGCAATGGGCGTGTGTCTCCGTTGGGGTGAGTTGCCTCGGCAACGGCTGGCTGCGTCAGCAGTGGGCGTTGTATCTCAGTTGGGGCGGGTTGCCTCGGTAGTGGTGGACGCCCCTCTTCCACAGAGCGTCTCGGACCGTCTACTCGGGATAGTTTGAAATCGCGGTTTTGTTCGTCCCACTGGGTATCCCAATTCCTGCAATCCCCTGGGCTGGGCTACTGTCCAAGTCTCATTCAATCTCAAGTCCAGCCCTCTCAAGTCTCAGGTTGCCGGTTCAACAGGGCACCCGGACAAGCGCGCCCTGTGGGGATTGCTGGGTAGGGCCGCCTGGCGTCCGGTGTCTTTTTTATACTTGGGAGTTTCCCCGTTCTGTGGGCAACAAAGATCAGTCTGGAAATGCAGCACTGACTCACCGTTTGCAGATTCAACGAGAAGAGCTCCAATCCTGGGTTGTTCTCACAGCGCCATCTTGAGTCCTCCCCCTCGTTTTATTTCATTGAGTTGGTCTTCTACTTCAGATATTCTTTCTTCTGCCTGGTCAATTCGGCTATTGGAACTTGTGCATGCTTCGCGAAGTTCTCGTATTGTGTTTTTCAGCTCCTTTAATTCATTCATATTCTTCTCTAAGTTATCCATTCTTGTTATTATTTCCTCATGTCTTTTTCAAGTTCCTTAGTTTCTTTGCATTGATTTAATACATGTTCTTTTAGCTCACAAAAGTTTCTCATTATCCACCTTCTGAAGTGTAATTCCGTCATTTTATCACAGTCATTCTCCGTCCAGCTTTGTTCCCTTGCTGGTGAGGAGTTTTTGTCCATTCTAGGCGGCGAGGTGTTCTGGTTTCGGGTGTTTTCCTCCTTTTTTCGCTGCTTTCTTTCCATCTTTGTGGATTTATCTGCTTGTCGTCTGCGTAGTTGCTGACTTTTCGATTTGGTCTCTGAGTGGACACCCAGATTGTTGATGATGAAGTATTTCTGTTACTTGGTTTTCCTTCTACCAGTCTAGCCCCTTCGCTGTACGACTGCTGAGGTCCCCTCTAAGCCCTGCTTGTCTGGGGTGCACCTCTAGCAGCTGTGGCACAGTGAGGGATGCTACCACTTTCTTTTTCTGCTATCTTTGTCCCAGGATGATGCCTGCCAAATGTCAGTCTTTTGGATATAGAGGGGTCAGGGAGCTGCTTGAGGAGACAGTCTGTACTTTATAGGAGCTCAATTGCTGAGCTGTGAGCTCTGTTGTTCATTCAGGGCTGTTAGGCTGCTATGTTTGATTCTGCTGCAACAGAGCTCATTAAAAAAACTTTTTTTTTCTCAAATGCTCTGTGTTGGGGGTTTTGGGCTTTATTTTTGGATGTCCGTTGAGGTGTCCTGCCCAGCTAGGAGGCAGACTAGCCACTGTTTGCCTGCCGAGGCTCCACCCTGCTGTTGTGTGGTTTGCCCTGTTGCTGCAGACTCTGCTGTCCTGCTGTGGTCTCCACCACACCCTGCGGTGGAGTCTCTCTGTTGTAGCGGGTTGCCTCGGCAATGGCAGGCTTTGTCAGCAGTGGGCATGTATCTCAGTTGGGGCAGGTTGCCTCGGCAATGGTGGACGCCCCTCCCCCACAGAGCATCTCAGACCGTCTGCACGGGGATCGTTTGAAATCGCGGTTTTGTTCGTCCCACTTGGCTACCCAAACTCTCTGTCCCTGCAATCCCCTGGGCTGGCCCACTGTCCAAGTCTCGTTCAGTCTCAAGTCCAGCTTTCTCAAGTCTCAGGTTGCCGGTTCAACAGGTCACCCGGACAGGCACGCTCTGTGGGGATCACTGGGTAGGGCCGGCTGCCGCCACCCAGGCTGCCGGCTTCGCCAGGCAGAGGTACTGCCTGGCGTCCCGCGACTCCTTTATACTTGGGAATTTCCCCGTTCTGTGGGCAACAAAGGTCAGTCTGGAAATGCAGCTCCGACTCACCTCTCTGCGTATTCAAGGAGAGCTCCAATCCTGGGTTGTTCTCACAGCGCCATCTTGAGTCACCCCCGTTCCTTTTTTTTAAACAGCTCCTTTAGTTAGAATGTTCGAGATCCTGAACCTTCAGCAATATTTTGCTGTTAATATTACAGACTCATTAATGCATACAAACAAAATGTTGCAAAAATCAGTGACGGGATATCTGGTGTTGTAAGGGGTAGAACTGGAAAAAGTGGCTCTGTGGTAATGGAAGTTAAAATCACGTGTAATCGAAGCACGTTTTTTCTAGAGCTCCGTTTTGATATTCCAGAGTGAATGAAAGTAAACGCAGTATTGAGAAATATCTTTTTCTAAAACCTAATGGGAGGTACCCTACAGAACGAGCTTCAATGTGTGCATTCAACTTAAAGAGTTGAACTGATGTGTGTTTGCAGTAGTTTGTAAACCCTTCCAGTGAAGAAGCGGAAAACGCCTTTTTCCAGCCATATCCAAGCATTTCAGAAATAGCTGTAAATCTCCGTCTAAAACACAAAACGAACGTATCCTTCAAACTGCTCTGCTGTGTTTTCGCTTACCTAAGTGAGTTCAATCCGCCTTGAGATTCAGAGAGCGAGAAGCGCGTTTCTTCTAGGAGCTGCGTTTTGATATTCCAGAGTGAATGGGAGTAAACGCTGTATTGAGAAATATCTGCTTCTAAAACCAAAACGGAGCTACCTAACAAAACGGGCTTCAATGTGTGCATCCAACTCACAGAGTTAAACTGATGTGCGTTTTCCCTAGTTTGTAAAACCTTTCTGTGAAGAAGCAGAAAACAGATTGTTGCACCCAAATCCAAGTATTTCAGAATCGTGGTAAATCTCCGTCTAGAACAAAAACCAAACGTATGTTTTAAACATTTTCAATGTGTGTTCATTCAACTTAAAGCGTTGAATCTGTGTTTAGATTCAGAGAGTCTGAAGCACGTTTTTTTCTAGGAGCTGCGTTTTGATATTCCAGAGTGAATGAGAGTAAATGCAGTATTGAGAAATATCTGATTCTACAACAGAAACGGAGCTACCTAACAGAACAAGCATCGATATGTGCATTCAACGCACAGAGTTAAACTGATGTGTGTTTGCAGTAGTTTGTAAACCCTATCTGTGAAAAAGCAGAAAACAAATATTTTCAGCCAAATCCAATCATAAAAGCAACAGCGGTAAATCTCCGTCTAGATCTCAGAGCAAATGTATTTTCCAAACTGCTCTTTTGTGTGTTCGTTCAACTTAAAAGTTGAATCCGTGTTTAGATTCAGAGAGTTTGAAGCACGTTTCTTCTAGGAGCTGCGTTTTGATATTCCAAAGTGAATGGGTGCAAACGCAGTATTGAAAAATATTTACTTCTAAAACTAAACGGAGCTACCTAACGGAACAGGCGTCAATGTGTGCATTCAACTTACATAGGTAAACTGATTTGTGTTTGCAGTAGTTTGTAAACCCTTTCTGTGAAGAAGCAGAAAACGGATATTTTGAGCCGAATTCAAGCATTTAAACAATAGCGGTGAATCTCCGTCTAGAACACAAAGCAAATGTATCTCTTAAACTGTTCTGCTGAATGTTCGTTCAACATAAAGGGTTGAATCTGTGTTTAGATTTAGAGAGTTTGAAGCATGTTTCTTCTAGGATCTGCGTTTTGATATTCCAGAGTGAATGGGAGTAAACGCTGTATTGACAGATATCTACTTCTAAAATTGAAAGGGATCTACATAACAGAATGGGCATCAATGTGTGCATTCAACATACAGAGTTAAACTGATGTGTGTTTGCAGTAGTTTGAAACCCTTTCTGTGAAGAAGCAGAAAAGGGATTTTTCCAGCCAAATCCAAGCATTTAACCAATAGCGGTAAATATTCGTCTAGAACACAAAGCAAACGTATCCTTCAAACTGCGCTTCAGTGTGACCGTTCAACTTAAATAGTTGAATCCGTGTTTAGATTCAGAGTGTTTGAAGCATCTATATTCTAGGAGCTGCGTTTTGATATTCCAGAGTAAATGGGTGTAAACGCTGTATTAACAAATATCTTCTTCTAAAACCCAAAGGGAGCTACCTAACAGAACGGGCTTCAATGTGTGCATTCAACATACAGAGTAATACTGATATGTGTTTGCAGTAGTTTGTAAACCCTGTCTGTGAAGAAGCAGGAAACGGATTATTCCAGCCAACCTCAAGCATTTAAGCAATAGTTAATAATCTCCATCTAGAAAACAAAGAAACATATCTTTCAAACTGCTCTTCTCTGTGTTCGTTCAATTTAAGAGTTGAATGCGTGCTTAGACTTAGAGAGTTAGAAGTGCGTTTCTTCTAGGAGCTGCTTTTCGATATTTCAGAGCGAATGGGTGTAAATGCAGTATTGAGAAATATGTCCTTCTAAAACCAAAACGGAGCTCCTTAACAGAAAAACATCAACGTGTGCATTCAACTTACAAAGTTAATCTAATGTGTGTTTGCAGTAGTTTGTAAATTCTTACTGTAAAAAAGAAGAAAACAGATATTTCCAGCCAAATCCAAGCATTTAAGAAATAGCGATAAATCTCTGTCTAGAACACAAAGCAAACATATCTCTCAAACTGCTCTGCTGTGTGTTTTTTCAACTTAAAGAGTTGAATCCGTGTTTAGATTCAGATAGTTTCAAACACGTTTCAAACTGCATTTTCATATTCCAGAGTGAATGGGAGTAAACGCAGTATTGAGAAATATCTTTTTCTAAAACCTAATGGGAGGTACCCTACAGAACGAGCTTCAATGTGTGCATTCAACTTAAAGAGTTTAACTGATGTGTGTTTGCAGTAGTTTGTAAACCCTTCCAGTGAAGAAGGAGAAAACGAAATTTTCCAGCCAAATCTAAGCATTTAAGAAATAGCAGTAAATGTCCGTCTTGAACACAAAGCAAACGTATCTCTCAAACTGCTCTTCTGTGTGTTCGTCCAACTTAAAGGGTCGAATTCGTGTTTAGATACAGAAAGTTTGAATTACGTTTCTTCTAGTAGCTGAGTTTTGATATTCCAGAGGGAATGGGAGTAAACGCAGTATTGAGAAATATGTGCTTCTAATACCATAACGGAGGTACCTAACAGAACGAGCTTCAATGTGTGCATTCAACATACAGAGTTAAATAGATGTGTGTTTTTAGTTGTTTGTAAACCCTTTTTGTGAAGGAGCAGAATACGGATTTTTCCAGCCAAATCCAAGCATTTAAGAAATAGTGGTTCAACTCCATCTAGAACAAAAAGCAAACGTATCTTTCATACTGCATTTCTTTGTGTTCGTTAAAAGTAAAAAGTTGAATCCGTGTTTAGATTCAGACAGTTTGAAGCACGTTTCTTCTAGGAGCTGCGTTTTGATATTCCAGAGTGAATGGGAGTAAATGCAGTATTGAGAAATATCTCAATATTTGCTTTTGAAACCAAAACAAAGCTACCTAACATTACGGGCTTCAATGTGTGCATTCAACTTACAGAGTTAAACTGATGTGTGTTTGCAGTAGTTTGTAAACCCTTTCTGTGAAGAAGCAGAAAACAAATTTTTTCAGGTAAACCCAAGCATTTAAGCAATAGAGGTAAATCTCCGTCTAGAACACAAAGCAAACGTTTCTCTCAAACTGTTCTGCTCTGCGTTCGTTCAAATTAAAGAGTTAAATCTGTGTTTAGATTCAGAAAGTTTAAAGCACGTTGTTCTAGGATTTTTGTTCTGATATTCTAGAGTAAATGGAAGTAAATGCAGTATTGAAAAATATCTGCTTCTAAAACCAAAACGGAGCTACCAAACAGAACGGGCATGAATGTTTGCATTCAACTTACAGAGTTAAACGGATGTGTGTTTGCAGTAGTTTGTAAACCCTTTCTGTGAAAAAGGAAAAAACGGATTTTTCCACCCAAATCCAAGCATTTAAGCAATAGCGGTAAATCTTTTTCTAGAACACAAACCAAAGGTATCTTTCAAACTGCTCGAATGAGTGTTCGTTCAACTTAAAGAGTTGAATTTGTGTTTAGATTCAGAGAGTGTGAAGCACGTTTTTTCTAGGAGCTGCGTTTTTATATTCCAGACTGAATCAGAGTAAATGCAGTATTGAGAAATATCTGCTCCTAAAATCAAAACGGAACTACCTAACAGAACGGGCTTCAATGAGTGCATTCAACTTACCGAGTTAAACTGTTGTGTGTTTGCAGGAGTTTGTAAACCCTTTCTATGAAGTAGCAGAAAACGGAATTTTCCAGCCAAATCCAAGCATTTAAGCAATAGTGGTAAATCTCCATCTGGAACACAAAGCAAACGTATCCGTCAAACTGCCCTGCTGTGTGTTCATTGAACCTAAAGAGTTGAATCCGTGTTTAGATTCAGAGAGTTTGAAGCACGTTTGCTCTAAAAGCTTCGTTTTGATATTCCAGAGTTAATTGAAGTAAACGCAGTATTGAAAATTATCTGCTTCTAAAACCAAAACAGAGCTGCCTATCGGAAGGGGTTTCTAAGTGTGCGTTCAACTTACAGAGTTAAACTGATGTGTGTTTGCAGTAGATTGTAAATCCTTTCTGTGCAGAAGCAGAAAAAAATATTTTCAGCCAAATCCAAGTATTCAAGCAATAGTAGTAAATCTCCGTCTAGGACACAAAGAAAACGTATCTTCCAAACTGCTCTGCTGTGTGTTTGTTCAACTTACAAAATTGAATCTGTGTGTAGATTCAGAGAGTTTGAAGCACGTTTCTTCTAGGAGCTGCGTTTTGATATTCCAGAGTGAATGGATGTAAATGCAGTATTGAGAAATTATCTGCTTCTAAAACCAAAACGGAGCCACCAAACAGAAAGGGCTTAAATGTGTACATTGAAATTACAGAGTAAAACTGATGTGTGTTTGCAGTAGTTTTTTAACGCTTCCGGTGAAGAAGCAGAAATCGGATTTGTCCAGCCAAATTCAAGCATTTAAGCAATAGCGGTAAATCTTTTTCTAGAACACAAAGCAAAGGTATCTTTCAAACTGCTCTTCTGTTTGTTCGTTCAACTTAAAAGTTGAAACCGTGTTTAGGTGAAGAGAGTTTGAATCACGTTACTTCTAAAAGCTGCGTTTTGATATTCCAGAGTGAATGAAAGTAAACGCAGTTTTGAGAAATATCTGCTTCTAAAACCAAAACAGAGCTAACTAAAACAACGGGATTCAATGTGTGCATTCAGTTATGGAGTTAAATTGATGTGTGTTTGCAGTAGTTTGTAAATTCTTTCTGTGAAGAAGCAGAAAACAGATATTTCCAGCTAAATCCAAGCATTTATGCAATAGCGGTAAATCTCCGTCTAGAACACAGAGCAAACGTATATTTCAAACATCTTTGCCGTGTGTTTGTTCAACATAAAGAGTTGAATCCATGTTTAGATTTAAAGATTTTGAAGCACGGTTTTTCTAGCAGCTGCGTTTTCATATTCCAGAGTAAAAGGGAGAAAACGCAGTATTGAGAAATATCTGCATCTAATACCAAAACGGAGCTACCTAACAGTACGGGCTTCAATGTGTGCATTCAACTTACAGAGTTAAACTGATGTCTGTTTGCAGTAGTTTGTAAACCCTTTCTGTGAAGAAGCGGAAAATGGATTTTTCCAGCCAAATCCAAGCATTTAAGCAATAGTGGTAAATCTCTATCTGGAACACAAAGCAAATGTATCTTTCAAACTGCTATGCTGTGTGTTCATTCAACTTAAAGAGTTGAATCTGTGTTCAGATTCAGAGAGTTTGAATCACGTTTCTTCTAGGAGCTGCGTTTCCATATTGTAACGTGAATGAGAGTAAATGCAATATTGAGAAATATCTGCTTCTAAAACTAAAACGGAACAACCTAACAGAACGGGCGTCAGTGTGGGCATTCACCTTACAAAGATAAACTGATGTGTGTTTGCAGTAGTTTGTAAACCCTTTCTGTGAAGAAGCAGAAAACGGATATTTTCAGCCAAATCTAAGCATTTAAGCAATAGCGGTAAATCTCCGTCTAGAACATAAAGCAAAAGTATTTTTCAAACTGCTCTGCTGTGTGTTGGTTTAACTAAAGACTTGAATTTGTGTTTAGATTCAGAGAGTTTTGAAGCACGTCTCTTCTAGGAGCTGCGTTTTGATATTCCAGAATGGATGGGATTAAATTCAGTTTGCAAAATATCTCCTTCTAAAACAAAAATGGAGCTACCTAACAGAACGGTCTTCAATGTGTGCATTCAACATACAGAGTTAAACTAATGTGTATTTGCAGAAGTTTGTAAACCCTTTCTGTGAAGAAGCAGAAAACGGATTTTTTCAGCCTAATACAAGCATTTAAGAAAGAGCGGTAAAACTTCGTCTACAACACCAAGCAAACTGATCTGCTATGTGCTCGTTCAACTTAAAGTGTTGATTCTGTCTATAGTTTTAGATAATTTGAAGCGCGTTTGTTCTCGAAGCTTTTTTTTGATATTCCAGAGTGAGTGAGATTAAACGCAGTATTGAGAAATATCTGCTTCTGAAACAAAAACGGAGCTACGTAACAGAACTGGCTTCAATGTGTGCATTCAACTTAAAAAATTAAACTTATGTGAGTTTGCAGTAGTTTGTAAACCCTTTCTGTGAATATGCAGAAAACGAATTTTTCCAGCAAAATCCGAGCATTAAATAGCGGCAAATCACGGTATAGAACACAAAACAAACGTTATCATTCAAACAACGTCGCTGTGTATTGTTTTAACTTAAATGGCTTAATCTGTGTTTAGATTCAAAAAGTTTGATGCATATTTCTTCTAGGAGCTGCGTTTGATATTCTAGAGTGAATGGGAGTAAATTCAGTATTGCACAATATCTGCTTCTAAAACCAAAACGGGGCTACCTAACAAAACAAACTTCAATGTGTGCATTCAACTTACAGAGTTAAACTTATGTTTATGTTTATGCAGTAGTTTGTAAACTCTTTCTGTGAAGTAGCAGAATATGGAATTTTTATGCCAAATCCAAGCATTTAAGCAGAAGCGGTAAATTTCCGTCTAGAACACAAAGCAGACGTATCTTTGAAACTTTTCTGCTGTGTGTTCATTCAACTTAAAGAGTTGAATATGTGTTTAGATTCACAGAGTTTAAAGGACGCTTCTTCTAGCAGCTCCGTTTTCATATTCCAGAGTGAATGGGAGTAAACGCAGCATTGAGAAATATCTGGTTCTAAAACCAAAGCAAAGCTACCTAACAGAATGGGCTTCAATGTGTGCATTCAACGTACAGAGTTAAACTGATGTGTTTTTGCAGTAGTTTGTAAACGCTTTCTGTGAAGAAGCAGAAAACGGATATTTTCCGGCCAAATAACAGCATTTTAGCAATAGTAGTAAATCTTCGTCTAGAACACAAACCAAAGGTGTCTTTCAAGATGCTCCTCTGTGGGTTCATTCACCTTAGACAGTTAAATCCGTGTTTTGATTCAGAGAGTTTGAAGCACCTTTCTTCTAAGAGCTGCGTTTTGATATTTCAGAGAGAATGAAAGTAAACGCAGTATTGAGAAATATCTGCTTGTAAAACCAAAGGGGAGCTACCTAACAGAACGGGCTTCAATGTGTACATTCAGCGTACAGAGTTTAACATATGTGTGTTTTTAGTAGTTTGTAAACTTCTTCTGTAAAGTAGCAGAAAACGGATTTTTGCAGCCAAATAACAGCATTTCATCAATAGCGGTAAATCTCCATCTAGAACACAAACCGAAGGTATCTTTCAAAATGCTCTTCTGTGTATTTGTTCACCTTAAAGAGATTAATTTCTGTTTGGATTCACAGATTTTGTAGCACCTTTCTCCTAAAAGCTACGTTTTGATATTCCACAGTGAATGGGACTAAACGCAGCATTGAGAAATATCTGCTTCTAAAACCAAAGCAGCGCTATCTAACAGAACGGGCTTCAATGTGTGCATTCAACTTACAAAGTTAAACTGATGTCTGTTTGCAGTAGTTTGTAAACCCTTTCTGTGAAGAAGCAGAAAACGGATTTTTCCACCCAAATCCTAGCATTTAAGCAATAGCAATAAATCTCCGTCTAGAACACAAAGCAAACGTATCTCTTAAACTGCTATGCTGTGTGTTCGTTCAACCTAAGAAGTTGAATCCGTTTTCAGATTCCGAGAGTTTGAAGCACGTTTCTTCTAAGAGCTGCGTTTTCATATTCCAGAGTGAACAGAAGTAAACGCAGTATTGCAAAATATTTGATTCTAAAACCAGAACGGAGCTACCTAACAGAACGGGCTTCAATGTGTGCATTCAACCTACAGAGCTAAACTGATGTGTGTTTTCAGTAGTTTGTAAACGCTTTCTGTGAAGAAGTAGAAATCGGATTTTTTCCAGCCAAATAACAGGATTTCAGCAATACCGGTAAATCTTTGTCTAGAACACAAACCAAACGTATCTTTCTAAATGCTCCTCTGTGGGTTCCTTCACCTTAAAGAGTTAAATCCGAGTTTTGATTCAGAGAGTTTTAAGGACATTTCTTCTAAAATCTGCGTTTTGATATTCCAGAGTGAATAGGACTAAACGCAGTATTGAGAAATATCTGTTTCTAAAACGAAACCAGAGCTACCTAACAGAACGGGCTTCAACGGGTGCATTCAACCCACAGAGTTAAACTGATGGGTGTTTGCAGTAGTTTGTAAACACTTCCTGGGGAAAAGCAGAAAATGAGTATTTTCAGTCAAATCCAAGCATTTAAGCAATAGCGGAAAATCTTTGTCTAGAACACAAAGCAAACGTATCTTCCAAACTGTTCTACTGTGTGTTTGTTCAACTTACTATGTTGAATCTGCGTTTAGATTCAGAGAGTTTTAAGCCCGTTTTTCTAGGGGCTGCGTTTTGATATTCCAGAATGAATGGGAGTAAACGCAGTATTGAGAAATATCTGAGTCTAAAACCAAAACGAAGCTACCTAACAGTACGAGCTTCAACGGGTGCATTCAACTCACAATGTTAAACAGATGTATGTTTGCAGTTGCTTGTAAATCCTTTCTGTGGAGAAGCAGAAAACGGATTTTTTTCAGACAAATCCTAGCATTCAAGCAATAGCGGTAAATCTCCGTCGAGAACACAAAGCAAACGCATCTTCCAAACTGCTCTGCTGTGTGTTCGTTCAACTTACAAAGTTGAATATGTGTTTAGATTAGAGAGTTTTAAGAAGGTTTCTTCTAGGAGCTGAGTTTTGATATTCCAGAGTGAATGGGAGTAAACGCAGTGTTGAGAAATATCTGCTTCTAAAACCAGAACGGAGCTACCAAACCGAACGGGATTCAACGTGTGCATTCTGCTCAAATAGTTAATCTGATGTGTTTTTGCAGTAGTTTGTAAATTCTTTCTGTAAAGAAGCAGAAAAAAATTTTTTGTAGCCAAATCCAAACAGTTATGCAATAGCGGAATATCTTCGTCTAAAACACAAAGCAAACGTATTTTCCAAACTGCTATCTTTTTTGTTCGTTCAACTTACTAAGTTGAATCTGTGGTTAGATGCAGAGAGTTTGAAGCACGTTTCTTCTAGAAGCTGCGTTTTGATATTCCAGAGTGAATGGCAGTAAATGCAGTATTGAGAAATATCTGCTTCTAAAACCAAAAGACAGCGACCTAACATAACGGCATTAAGCGTATGCATTCAACTCACAAAGTTTAACTGATGTGTGTTTGTAGTAGTTTGTAAACCCTTTCTGTGGAGAACCAGAGAACGGATTTTTTCAGCCAAATCCAAGCTTTCAAACCATAGAAGGAAATCTCCGTCTAGGACACAAAACAAACGTATCTTCCAAACTGCTCTGCTGTGTGTTTGTTCAACTAACAAAGTTGAAGCTTTGTTTAGATTCAGAGAGTTTGAAGCACGTTTTCTCTAGGAGCTGCTTTTTGATATTGCAGAGTGAATGGGATTAAATGCAGTTTTGAGAAATATCTGCTTCTTAAATCAAAACGGAGCTACCTATCAGAACGAGTTTCAACGTTTGCATTCAACTCACAGAGTTAAACAGATATGTGTTTGCAGTAGTTTGTAAACCCTTTCTGTGGAGAAGCAGAAAACCGATTTTTTCAGTCAAATCCAAGCTTTTAAGTAATAGCGGGAAATCTTTGTCTAGAACACAAAGCTAACGTATCTTCCAAACTATGCTGCTGTGTGTTTGTTCAACTGACAAAGTTGAATCTGTTTTTAGATTCAGAGAGTTTAAAGCACGTTTCTTCTACAAGCTGCGTTTTGATATTACAGAGTGAATGGAAATAAATGCAGTATTGAGAAATATCTGTTGCTAAAACCAAAACGGAGCTACCTAACAGAACGGGCTTCAACGTGTGCATTCAACTCACAGACTTAAACTTATGTGTGTTAGCCGTAGTTTGCAAACATTTTCTGTGGAGAAGCAGAGAACGGATTTTTTTTTTAGCCAAATCCAAGGTTTTAAGCAATAGCGGGAAATCTTCGTCTAGAACACAAAGCAAACATATCTTCCAAACTGCTCTGTTGTGGGTTCGTTCAACTTGCAAAGTTGAATCTGTTTTTAGATTCAGAGAGTTTGAAGCACGTTTCTTCTTTTTCTTTTTTTTTTTTTTAAATTTTTTATTGCATTTTAGGTTTTGGGGTACATGAGCAGAACATGCAAGGCAGTTGCGTAGGTACACACAGAACAGTGTGTTTGCTTCTTTCTCCCCTTCACCCACATTTGGCATTTCAGCCCCAGGCTATCCCTCCCCATATCCCCATCCCACTGGCCCTCCACATTTTTCCCCAATAGACCCCCGTGTTTAGTACTCCCCTCCCTGTGTCCATGTGTTCTCATTTTTCATCACCCGCCTATGATTGAGAATATGCGGTGTTTCATTTTCTGTGCTTGTGTCCGTTTGCTGAGGATGATGTTCTCCAGATTCATCCATGTCCCTACAAACGACACAAACTCATCATTTCTGATTGCTGCATAATACTCCATGGTGTATATGTGCCACATTTGTCCAATCCAGTCTATTATTAATGGGAATTTGGCTTGATTCCAGGTCTTTGCTATTGTAAACAGTGCTGCAATGAACATTCGTGTACATGTGTCCTTATAGTAGAACGATTTATAGTCCTTTGGATATATACCCAGTAATGGGATTGCTGGATCAAATGGAATTTCTATTTCTAAGGCCTTGAGGAATTGCCACACTGTCTTCCACAATGGTTGAACTAATTTACACTCCCACCAACAGTGTAAAAGTGTTCCTTTTTCTCCACATCCTCTCCAGCATCTGTTGTCTCCAGACTTTTTAATGATCGCCATTCTAACTGGCGTGAGATGGTATCTCACAGTGGTTTTGATTTGCATCTATCTGATGACCAGTGACGATGAGCACTTTTACATATGACTGTTGGCCTCATATATGTCTTCTTTCATAAACTGTCTGTTCATATCCTTTGCACACTTTAGAATGGGCTTGTTTGTTTTTTTTTTCTGTAAATCTGTTTGAGTTCTTTGTAAATTCTGGATATCAGCCCTTTGTCAGATGGGTAAACTGCAAAAATTTTTTCCCATTCTGTTGGTTGCCGATTCACTCTAGTGACTGTTTCTTTTGCCGTGCAGAAGCTGTGGAGTTTCATTAGGTTCCATTTGTGTATTTTGGCGTTTGTTGCCAATGCTTTTGGTGTTTTGTTCATGAAGTCCTTGCCTACTCCTATGTCCTGGATAGTTTTGCCTAGATTTCCTTCTAGGTTTTTGATGGTGCCAGGTCTTCTGTTTAAGTCTTTAATCCATCTGGAGTTAATTTTAGTGTAAGGTGTCAGGAAGGGGTCCAGTTTCTGCTTTCTGCACATGGCTAGCCAGTTTGCCCAACACCAATTGTTAAACATAAAATCCTTTCCCCATTGCTTGTTTTTGTCAGGTTTATCAAAGATTGTATAGTTGTATGTATGTTGTGTTGCCTCCGGTGCCTCTGTTTTGTTCCATTGGTCTATATCTCTGTTTTGGTACCAGTACCATGCTGTTTTGATTACTGTAGCCTTGTAGTATATAGTTTGAAATCCGGTAGTGTGATGCTCCCCGCTGTGTTCTTTTTGCTTAGAATTGACGTGGTTATGCGGGCTTTCTTTGGGTTCCATATGAAGTTCCTGGTGGCTTTTTCCAGTTCTGTGAAGAAAGTCAATGGTAGCTTGATGGGGATAGCGTTGATTCTGTAAATTACTTTGGGCAGTATAGCCATTTTCACGATATTAATTCTTCCTAACCATGAACATGGAATGTTTCTCCATCTGTTTGTGTCCTCTCTGATTTCGTTGAGCAGTGGTTTGTAGTTCTCCTTGAAGAGGTCCCTTACGTTCATTGTGAGTTGTATTCCTAGGTATTTAAATCTTTTTGTAGCAATTGTGAATGGCAGTTCATTTTTGCTTTGGCTTTCTTTAAGTCTGTTATTGGTGTAGACGAATGCTTGTGATATTTGCACATTGATTTTACATCCTGAGACTTTGCTGAAGTTGCTTATCAGTTTCAGGAGTTATTGGACAGAGGCGATGGGGTCTTCTAGGTATACTATCATGTCGTTCGAAAATACAGACAATTTGGCTTCCACCTTTCCTATTTGAATACCCTTTATTTCTTTTTCTTGCCTGATTGCTCTGGCTAGAACTTCCAGTACTATATTGAATAGGAGTGGTGAGAGAGGGCATCCTTGTCTAGTACCAGATTTCAAAGGGAATGCTTCCAGTTTCTGCCCATTCAGTATGATATTGGCTGTTGGTTTGTCATAAATAGCTTTTATTACTTTGAGATACGTTCCATCGATACCGAGTTTATTGAGAATTTTTAGCATAAAGGGCTGTTGAATTTTGTCAAATGCCTTCTCTTCATCAATTGAAATAATCATGTGGTTTTTGTTTTTGGCTCTGCTTATGTGGTGGATTATGTTTATAGACCTACATATGTTGAACCAGCCTTGCATCACCGGGATGAATCCTACTTGATCATGATGAATAAGTTTTTTGATTTGCTGTTGCAATCGGCTTGCCAATATTTTATTGAAGATTTTTGCATCTACGTTCATCATGGATACTGGCCTGAAGTTTTCTTTTCTTGTTGGGTCTCTGCCGGGTTTTGGTATCAGGATGATGTTGGTCTCATAAAATGATTTGGGAAGGCCTCCCTCTTTTTGTATTATTTGGAATAGTTTAAGAAGGAATAGTACCAGTTCCTCTTTGTGTGTCTGGTAGAATTCAGCTGTGAACCCGTCTGGACCTGGGCTTTTTTTGTGTGGTAAGCTCTTAATTGCTGCCTCGACTTCTGACCTTGTTATTGGTCTATTCATAGTTTCAGCTTCCTCCTGGTTTAGGCTTGGGAGAACACAGGAGTCCAGGAATTTATCAATTTATTCCAGGTTTACTAGTTTATGTGCATAGAGCTGTTTGTAATATTCTCTGATGATGGTTTGAATTTCTGTGGAATCTGTGGTGATTTCCCCTTTATCATTTTTAATTGCATGTATTTGGTTGTTCTCTCTTTTCTTTTTCATCAATCTGGCTAGTGGTCTGTCTATTTTGTTGATCTTTTCAAAAATCCAGCTCTTGGATTTATAGATTTTTGAAGGGTTTTTCGTGTCTCAATCTCCTTCACTTCAGCTCTGGTCTTAGTTATGTCTTGTCTTCCGCTAGGTTTTGAGTTTTTTTTTATCTTGCTCCTCTAGCTCTTTCAATTTTGACGATGGAGTGTCAATTTTTGATCTCTCCATTCTTCTCATATGGACACTTATTGGTATATACTTTCCTCTAGAGACTGCTTTAAATGTGTCTTAGAGATTCTGGCATGTTGTGTCTTCGTTCTCATTGGTTTTGAAGAACTTCTTTATTTCTGCCTTCATTTCATTGTTTACCCAGTCAACATTCAAGATCCAGTTGTTCAGTTTCCATGAAGCTGTGCGGTTCTGGGTCGGTTTCTAAATTCTGAGTTATAACTTGATTGCACTATGGTCTGAGAGGCTGTTTGTTATGATCTCAGTTGTTTTGCATTTGTTGAGCAGTGCTTTACTTCCAATTATGGGGTCAATTTTCGAGTAGGTGTGATGTGGTGCTGAGAAGAATGTATATTCTGTGGATTTGGGGTGGAGAGTTTTGTAGATGTCTATCAGGTTTTCTTGCTCCAGGTCTGAGTTCAAGCCCTGGATATCCTTGTTGATTTTCTGTCGGGTTGATCTGTCTAATACTGACAGTGGAGTGTTAAAGTCTCCCACTATAATTGTGTGGGAGTCTAAGTCTCTTTGTAAGTCATTAAGAATTTGCCTTATGTATCTGGGTGCTCCTGCATTGGGCCCATATATTTTTAGGATCATTAGCTCTTCTTGTTGTATCGATTTTTTTTACCATTATGTAATGGCCTTCTTTGTCTCTTTTGATCTTTGTTGCTTTAAAGTCTATTTTATCAGAGATGAGAATTGCAACTCCTGCTTTTTTTTGCTCACCATTTGCTTGGTAAGTCTTCCTCCATCCCTTTATTTTGAGTCTTTGTGCATCCTTGCATGTGAGGTGGGTTTCCTGGATACAGCACACTGATGGGTTTTGGATTTTTATCCAATTTGCCAGTCTGTGTCTTTTGATTGGTGCATTTAGTCCATTTACATTTAGGGTTAATATTGTTATGTGTGAATTTGATACTGCCATTCTGATGCTAAGTGGCTGTTTTGCCATTTGTTGTTGTAGATTCTTCATTATGTTGATGCTCTATAGCATTTAGTGTGATTTTGGAATGGCTGGTACTGGGTATTCCTTTCTATGTGTAGTGCCTCTTTCAGGACCTCTTGTAAAGCAGGCCTGGTGGTGACAAACTCTCTGAGTACTTGCTTGTTCGCAAAGGATTTTATTTTTCCTTCACTTCTGAAGCTCAGTTTGGCTGGATATGAAATTCTGGGTTGAAAGTTCTTTCCTTTTAGAATGTTGAATATTGGCCCCCACTCTCTTCTGGCTTGTAGTGTTTCTGCCGAGAGATCTGCTGTGAGTCTGATGGGCTTCCCTTTGTGGGTGACCCGACCTTTCTCTCTGGCTGCCCTTAGTATTTTCTCCTTTATTTCAGCCTCGTTGAATCTGACGATTATGTGCCTTGGGGTTGCTCTTCTTGCGGAATATCTTTGTGGTGTTCTCTGTATTTACTGCCTTTGAATTTAGGCCTGTCTTGCTAGGTGGGGGAAATTTTCCTGGATGATGTCCTGAAGAGTATTTTCCAGCTTGGATTCTTTCTCTTCGTCCCCTTCTGGTACACCTATCAAACGTAGGTTAGGTCTCTTCACATAGTCCCAGATTTCCTGGAGACCATGTTCATTCCTTTTTGCGCTTTATTCTCTGATCTTGGTTTCTCATTTTATTTCATTGAGTTGATCTTCGACTTCACATATTTTTTCTTCTGCTTGGTCAATTCGGCTATTGAAACTTGTGTTTGCTTCGCGAAGTTCTCGTATTGTGTTTTTCAGCTCCTTTAATTCATTCATATTCTTCTCTAAGTTATTCATTCTTGTTATCATTTCCTCAATTTTTTTATATCTTTTTTCAATTTTCTTAGTTTCTTTGCATTGATTTAATACATGTTCTCTTAGCTCACAAAAGTTTCTCATTATCCACCTTCTGAAGTCTAATTCCGTCATTTCATCACAGTCATTCTCCGTCCAGCTTTGTTCCCTTGCTGATGAGGAGTTTTTGTTCTTTCTTGGAGGCGAGGTGTTCTGTTTTCGGGTGTTTTCCTCCTTTATTCGCTGGTTTCTTCCCATCTTTGTGGATTTATCCACTTGTTGTCTGCGTAGTTGCTGACTTTTCGATTGAGTCTCTAGTGGACACCCAGATTGTTGTTGATGAAGTATTCCTGTTACTTGGTTTTCCTTCTACCAGTCTAGCCCCTTCACTGTATGACTGCTGAGGTCCACTCCAGGCCCTGCTTGTCTGGCGTACACCTATAGCAGGTGTGGAAAAGCGAGTGATGCTACCAGTTTCTTTTTCTGCTATCTTTGTCCCAGAACGATGCCTGCCAAATGTCAGTCTTTTGGATATAGAGGGGTCAGGGAGCTGCTTGAGGAGACAGTCTGTACTTTTTAGAAGCTCAAGTGCTGAGCTGTGAGCTCCGTTGTTCATTCAGGGCTGTTAGGCTGAAGAAATCCTTTTTTTTCAGATTCTCTGTCTGGGGGTTGGTTTAGGCTTTCCTTGTGAGTGTTTGCCTCACTGTCCTTCCCAGCTAGGAGGCAGTCAAGTCTCTATTTGCCTGCTGAGGCTCTGCCCTGCTGTTGTGAGGTTCACCCTGTTGCTGCAGGCTCTGCCCTTTTGCTGCGGTGTCCGCTGTGTTGCCATTGGCTATGCCCTGCACGGGAGTCTCTCTGTTTTACCGGGTTGCTTCGGCAATGGCAGGCTGCATCAGTAATGGGCGTTTACCTCAGTGGGGGCTGATTGTTTTGGTAATGGCGGACGCCCCTCCCCCACGGTGCTGCGCCTTAAGAAAACCTCCTCACTGGGAGTGTTTGGAATCGCTGTTTTGTTTGTCACACTGCGCTAGACCAAACGATTTGTTCCTGGGATTTCCTGGGCTGGCTCACTGCCCAAGTCCCGTTCAGTCTCAAGTTCAGCCCTCTCAGGTCTCAGTTTGCCGGTTCAACAGGGCACCCGTAACAGTGCCTTTTTTTTATGGAGCGCTGGAGCGCCTCTGCACTCTGGCGTTGGCCGAAGATGCACCGGCTGCTGGCTACATCAGCCAAGACCTCTGCTTGGCGTCCCGTGTCTCTTCTATACCTGGAAATTTCCCCGTTCTGTGGGCGACTAATATCCGTCTGGAAATGCGTCCCCGACTCACCGTCTCCGTGGATCCAGCGAGAGCTTCAATCATTGGTTGTTCTCACAGCGCCATCTTGAGTCCTCCACCAGCACGTTTCTTCTAAGAGCTGCGTTTTGATATTCTAGAGTGAATGGGAGTAAACGCAGTATTTAGATATATCTGCTTCTAAAACCAAAGCGGAGCTACTTAAAAGAACGGGCTAAAACGTGTGCATTAAACTCACAGAGTTAAACTGATGTGTGTTTGCAGTAGTTTTTAAACCCTTTCTGTGGAGAAGCATGAAGAGATTTATTCCACCAAATCCAAGCTTTTAAGTAATAGCGGGAATCTCCCTCTAGAACACAAAGGAAACGTATCTTCCAAACTGCACTGCTGTGTGTTTTCTCAACTTCCAAAGTTGAATCTGTGTTTAGATTCAGAGAGTTTGAAGCACGTTTTTTCTAGGAGCGGCGTTTTGATATTCCAGAGTGAATAGGAGTAAACGCAGTATTGAGAAATATCTGCTTCTAAAACAAAACGTAGCTACAGAACAAAACGGGCTTCAACGTGTGCATTCAACTCACAGAGATAAACTGATGTTTGTTTGCAGTAGATTGTAAACTCTTTCTGTAGAGTAGGAGAAAACGGAGATTTTTAGCCAAATGCAAGCATTTAAGTAATAGCGGGAAATCTCCGTCTAGAACACAAAGAAAACCTATCTTCAAAACTGCTCTGCTGTGTGTTCGCTGAACTTACAAAGTTGAATCTGTGCTTAGATTCAGAGAGTTTGAAGCACGTTTCTTCCTGGGGCTGCGTTTTGATATTCCAGAGTGAATGGGAGTAAACGCAGTATTGAGAAATATCTGTTTCTAAAACAAAAACGGAGCTTCCTAAAAGAACGGGCTTCAACGTGTGGATTCAACTCACAGAGTTAAACTGATATGTGTTTGCAGTAGTTTTTAAACCATTTCTGTGGAGAAGCATAACATGGGGTTTTTCAGCCAAATCCAAGCATTTAAGCCATAGCGGAAAATCTCTGTCTAGAACGCAAAGCAAACGTATTTTCCAAACTGCTCTGCTGCGTGGTCGTTCAACTTACACAGTTGAATTTATGTTTAGATTCAGAGAGTTTGAAGCACGTTTCTTTTAGGAGCTGCCTTTTGATATTGCAGAGTGAATGGGAGAAAATGCAGTCTTGAGAAATATCTGCTTCTAAAACCAAAACGGAGCTACCTAATAGAACGGGCTTCAATGATTGCATTCTACTCACAGTTAACTGATGTGTGTTAGCAGTAGTTTGTAAATTCTTTCTTTGGAGAAGCAGAAAACGGATTTTTTTCAGCCAAATCCAAGTTTATAAGTAATAGGGGGAAAACTTTGTCTAGAACACAAAGCAATCGGATCTTCCAAACTACACTGCTGTGTGTTTGTTCAACTGAAAAAGTTGAATCTGTTTTTAGATTCAGAGAGTTTGAAGCACGTTTCTTCTACAAGCTGCGTTTTGGTATTCCAGAGTGAATGGGAGTAAACGCAGTATTGACAAATATCTGTTACTGAAACCAAAACGGAGCTACCTAACAGAACGCACTTCAACGTATGCATTCAACACACAGACTTAAACTGATGTGTGTTTGCCATAGTTTGTAAACCTTTTCTGTGGAGAAGCAGAAAACGGATTTTTTCAGCCAAATCCAAGCTTTTAAGCAATTGCCGAAAATCTCTGTCTAGAACACAAAGCAAACGTATCTCCCAAACTATTTGCTGTTTGTTCATTCAACTTTGAAAGTTGAATCTGTGTTTAGATTCAGCGACTTTAAAGCACGTTTCTTCTAGGTGCTGCGTTTTGATATTCCAGAGTGAATTGGAGTAAACGCAGTATTGAGAAATATCTGCTTCTAAACCAAAACAAAGCTGCCTCACAGAACGGGCTTCAACGTGTGCATTCAGCTTACAGAATTAATCTGATGTGTGTTTGCAGTAGTTCGTAAAGCCTTTCTTTCGCAAAGCAGAAAACGGGTTCCCTCCGCCAAATTTAAGCTTTTAAACAATAGCGGGAAATCTCCGTCTAGAACAAAGACAAAACATATCTTTTGAACTGCTCTGCTGTGCGTTTGTTCAACTTACAAAGTTGAATCTGTGTGTAGATTTAGAAATTTTGAACCACGTTTCTTCTAGGAGCTGCGTTTTGATATTCCAGAGTGAATGAGAGTAAAAGCAGTATTGCGAAATATCTGCTTGTAAAACCATAGCGGAACTTCCTAATAAAACGGGCTTTAACGTCTTCATTCAACTCACAATGTTTAACTGATGTGTGTTTGCAGTAGTTTGTAAACCCTTTCTGTGGAGATGCAGAAAACGGAATTATTCAGCCAAATCCAAGCATTTAAGCAATAGTGGAAAATCTCCGTCTAGAACAAAAAGCAAACGTATTTTCAAAACTGCTCTGTTTTGTGTTCCTTCAATTTCCTTTTCTTTTTTAATTTTTTACTGGATTTTAGGTTTTAGGGTACATGAGCAGAGCATGCAAGACAGTTGCATAGGTACACACATGGCAGTGTGCTTTGCTTTTCTTCTCCCCTTCACCCACATTTGGCATTTTTCCCCAGGCTATCCCTCCCCACCTCCCCCACCCACTGGCCCTCCCCTTTTTCCCCCAATAGACCCCAGTGTTTAGTACTCCCCTTTCTGTGTCCATGTGTTCTCATTTTTCATCACCCACCTATGAGTGAGAATATGCGGTGTTTCATTTTCTGTTCTTGTGTCAGTTTGCTGAGGATGATGTTCTCCAGATTCATCCATGTCCCTACAAACGACACGAACTCATCATTTCTGATTGCTGCATAATATTCCATGGTGTATATGTGCCACATTTTTCCAATCCAGTCTATCATCAATGGGCATTTGGGTTGATTCCAGGTCTTTGCTATTGTAAACAGTGCTGCAATGAACATTCGTGTACATGTGTCCTTATAGTAGAAGGATTTATAGTCTTTTGGATATATACCCAGTAATGGGATTGCTGGGTCAAATGGAATTTCTATTTCTAAGGCCTTGAGGAATCGCCACACTGTCTTCCACAATGGCTGAACTAATTTACACTCCCACCAACAGTGTAAAAGTGTTCCTTTTTCTCCACATCCTCTCCAGCATCTGTTGTCTCCAGATTTTTTAATGATCGCCATTCTAACTGGCGTGAGATGGTATCTCAATGTGGTTTTGATTTGCATCTCTCGGATGACCAGTGACGATGAGCATTTTTTCATATGATTGTTGGCCTCATATATGTCTTCTTTTGTAAAGTATCTGTTCATATCCTTTGCCCACTTTTGAATGGGCTTGTTTGTTTTTTTCCTGTAAATCTGTTTGAGTTCTTTGTAAATTCTGGATATCAGCCCTTTGTCAGATGGGTAGACTGCAAAAATTTTTTCCCATTCTGTTGGTTGCCGATCCACTCTAGTGACTGTTTCTTTTGCCGTGCAGAAGCTGTGGAGTTTCATTAGGTCCCATTTGTCTATTTTGGCTTTTGTTGCCAATGCTTTTGGTGTTTTGTTCATGAAGTCCTTGCCTACTCCTATGTCCTGGATAGTTTTGCCTAGATTTTCTTCTAGGGTTTTTATGGTGCCAGGTTTTATGTTTAAGTCTTTAATCCATCTAAAGTTAATTTTAGTGTAAGGTGTCAGGAAGGGGTCCAGTTTCTGCTTTCTGCACATGGCTAGCCAGTTTTCCCGACACCATTTGTTAAACATGGAATCCTTTCCCCATTGCTTGTTTTTGTCAGGTTTATCAAAGATTGTATAGTTGTATGTATGTTGTGTTGCCTCCGGTGCCTCTGTTTTGTTCCATTGGTCTATATCTCTGTTTTGGTACCAGTACCATGCTGTTTTGATTACTGTAGCCTTGTAGTATAGTTTGAAATCCGGTAGTGTGATGCCCCCCGCTGTGTTCTTTTTGCTTAGAATTGACTTGGCTATGCGGGCTCTCTTTTGGTTCCATATGAAGTTCATGGTGGTTTTTTCCAGTTCTGTGAAGAAAGTCAATGGTAGCTTGATGGGGATAGCGTTGATTCTGTAAATTACTTTGGGCAGTATAGCCATTTTCACGATATTAATTCTTCCTAACCATGAACATGTAATGTTTCTCCATCTGTTTGTGTCCTCTCTGATTTCGTTGAGCAGTGTTTTGTAGTTCTCCTTGAAGAGGTCTCTTACGTTCCTTGTGAGTTGTATTCCAAGGTATTTTATTCTTTTTGTAGCAATTGTGAATGGCAGTTCGCTCTTGATTTGGCTTTCTTTAAGTCTGTTATTGGTGTAGACGAATGCTTGTGATTTTTGCACATTGATTTTATATCCTGAGACTTTGCTGAAGTTGCTTATCAGTTTCAGGAGTTTTTGGGCTGAGGCAATGGTGTCTTCTAGGTATACTATCATGTCGTCTGCAAATAGAGACAATTTGGCTTCCACCTTTCCTATTTGAATACCCTTTATTTCTTTTTCTTGCCTGATTGCTCTGGCTAGAACTTCCAGTACTATATTGAATAGGAGTGGTGAAAGAGGGCATCCTTGTCTAGTGCCAGATTTCAAAGGGAATGCTTCCAGTTTTTGCCCATTCAGTATGATATTGGCTGTTGGTTTGTCATAAATAGCTTTTATTACTTTGAGATACGTTCCATCAATACCGAGTTTATTGAGGGTTTTTAGCATAAAGGGCTGTTGAATTTTGTGAAATGCCTTCTCTGCGTCAATTGAGATAATCATGTGGTTTTTGTTTTTGGTTCTGTTTATGTGGTGAATTACGTTGATAGACTTGCGTATGTTGAACCAACCTTGCATCCCCGGGATGAATCCTACTTGATCATGATGAATAAGTTTTTTGATTTGCTGTTGCAATCGGCTTGCCAATATTTTATTGAAGATTTTTGCATCTATGTTTATCATGGATATTGGCCTGAAGTTTTCTTTTCTCGTTGGGTCTCTGCCGGGTTTTGGTATCAGGATGATGTTGGTCTCATAAAATGATTTGGGAAGGATTCCCTCTTTTTGGATTGTTTGAAATAGTTTTAGAAGGAATGGTACCAGCTCCTCCTTGTGTGTCTGGTAGAATTCGGCTGTGAACCCATCTGGACCTGGGCTTTTTTTGTGAGGTAGGCTCTTAATTGCTGCCTCAACTTCAGACCTTGTTATTGGTCTATTCAGAGTCTCAGCTTCCTCCTGGTTTAGGCTTGGGAGGACACAGGAGTCCAGGAATTTATCCATTTCTTCCAGGTTTACTAGTTTATGTGCATAGAGTTGTTTGTAATATTCTCTGATGATGGTTTGAATTTCTGTGGAATCTGTGGTGATTTCCCCTTTATCATTTTTTATTGCATCTATTTGGTTGTTCTCTCTTTTATTTTTAATCAATCTGGCTAGTGGTCTGTCTATTTTGTTGATCTTTTCAAAAAACAAGCTCTTGGATTTATTGATTTTTTGAAGGGTTTTTCGTGTCTCAATCTCCTTCGGCTCAGCTCTGATCTTAGTAATTTCTTGTCTTCTGCTGGGTTTTGAGTTTTTTTGATCTTGCTCCTCTAGCTCTTTCAATTTTGACGATAGGGTGTCAATTTTGGATCTCTCCATTCTCCTCATATGGGCACTTATTGCTATATACTTTCCTCTAGAGACTGCTTTAAATGTGTCCCAGAGGTTCTGGCACGTTGTGTCTTCGTTCTCATTGGTTTCAAAGAACTTCTTTATTTCTGCCTTCATTTCGTTGTTTACCCAGTCAACATTCAAGAGCCAGTTGTTCAGTT
Source organism: Callithrix jacchus (assembly GCF_049354715.1). NCBI lineage: Eukaryota > Metazoa > Chordata > Mammalia > Primates > Cebidae > Callithrix > Callithrix jacchus. The sequence goes on from NC_133520.1 coordinate 1,518,391, forward strand.
TCCATGAAGCTGTGCGGTTCTGGGTCGGTTTCTGAATTCTGAGTTCTAACTTGATTGCACTATGATCTGAGAGGCTGTTTGTTATGATTTCAGTTGTTTTGCATTTGTTGAGCAGTGCTTTACTTCCAATTATGTGGTCAATTTTAGAGTAGGTGTGATGTGGTGCTGAGAAGAATGTGTATTCTGTGGATTTGGGGTGGAGAGTTCTGTAAATGTCCACCAGGTTTGCTTGCTCCAGGTCTGAGTTCAAGCCCTGGGTATCCTTGTTGATTTTCTGTCTGGTTGATCTGTCTAGTATTGACAGTGGAGTGTTAAAGTCTCCCACTATTATTGTGTGGGAGTCTAAGTCCTTCTGTAAGTCATTAAGAACTTGCCTTATGTATCTGGGTGCTCCTGTGTTGGGTCCATATATGTTTAGGATCGTTAGCTCTTCTTGTTGTATCGATCCTTTTACCGTTATGTAATGGCCTTCTTTGTCTCTTTTGATCTTTGTTGCTTTAAAGTCTATTTTATCAGAGATGAGAATTGCAACTCCTGCTTTTTTTTGCTTTCCATTAGCTTGGTAAATCTTCCTCCATCCCTTTATTTTGAGCCTTTGTGTATCCTTGCATGTGAGATGGGTTTCCTGGATACAGCACACTGATGGGTTTTGGATTTTTATCCAATTTGCCAGTCTGTGTCTTTTGATTGGTGCATTTAGTCCATTTACATTTAGGTTTAATATTGTTATGTGTGAATTTGATACTGCCATTTTGATTCTAAGTGGCTGTTTTGCCTTTTAGTTGTTGTAGATTCTTCATTATGTTGAGGCTCTTTAGCATTCAGTGTGATTTTGGAATGGCTGGTACTGATTGATCCTTTCTATGTGTAGTGCCTCTTTTAGGAGCTCTTGTAAAGCAGGCCTGGTGGTGACAAAATCTCTGAGTACTTGCTTGTTCGCAAAGGATTTTATTCTACCTTCACTTCTGAAGCTCAGTTTGGCTGGATATGAAATTCTGGGTTGAAAGTTCTTTTCTTTAAGAATGTTGAATATTGGCCCCCACTCTCTTCTGGCTTGTAGTGTTTCTGCCGAGAGATCTGCTGTGAGTCTGATGGGCTTCCCTTTGTGGGTGACCCGACCTTTCTCTCTGGCTGCCCTTAGTATTCTCTCCTTTATTTCAACCCTGTTGAATCTGACGATTATGTGCCTTGGGGTTGCTCTTCTTGCCGAATATCTTTGTGGTGTTCTCTGTATTTCCTGCAATTGAGTGTTGGCTTGTCTTGCTAGGTGGGGGAAATTTTCCTGGATGATGTCCTGAAGAGTATTTTCCAGCTGGGATTCATTCTCTTCGTCCCCTTCTGGTACACCTATCAAACGTAGGTTAGGTCTTTTCACATAGTCCCACATTTCTTGGAGACTTTGTTCATTCCTTTTTGCACTTTTTTCTCTGATCTTGGTTTCTCGTTTTATTTCATTGGGTTGGTCTTCGACTTCAGATATTCTTTCTTCTGCTTGGTCAATTCGGCTATTGAAACTTGCGTTTGCTTCGCGAAGTTCTCGTATTGTGTTTTTCAGCTCGTTTAATTCATTCATATTCCTCTCTAAGGTATCCATTCTTGTTATCATTTCCTCGAATCTTTTTTCAAATCTTTTTTTAAGGTTCTTAGTTTCTTTGCATTGATTTAATACATGATCTTTTAGCTCACAAAAGTTTCTCATTATCCATCTTCTGAAGTCTAATTCCGTCATTTCGTCACAGTCATTCTCCATCCAGCTTTGTTCCCTTGCTGGTGAGGAGTCTTGGTCCTTTCTAGGAGGCGATGTGTTCTGGTTTCGGGTGTTTTCCTCCTTTTTGCGCTGGTTTCTTCCCATCTTTGTGGATTTGTCCGCTGGTCGTCTGCGTATTTGCTGACTTTTCGTTTGGGTCTCTGAGTGGACACCCAGAATGTTGATGATGAAGTATTTCTGTTGCTTGGTTTTCCTTCTACCAGTCTAGCCCCTTCGCTGTACGACTGTTGAGGTCCGCTCCAGACCCTGCTTGTCTGGGGTGCACCTCTAGTAGCCGTGGCACAGCGAGGGATGCTACCAGTTTCTTTTTCTGCTCTCTTTGTCCCAGGATGATGCCTGCCTAATGACAGTCTTTTGGATATAGAGGGGTCAGGGAGCTGCTTGAGGAGACAGTTTGTACTTTATAGGGGTTTAATTGCTGAGCTGTGCACTCTGTTGTTCATTCAGGGCTGTTAGGCTGCTATGTTTGATTCTGCTGCAACACAGCTCATTAAACAACCCTTTTTTTTTTTTCCTCAAATGCTCTGTGTTGAGGGGTTTTGGCTTTATTTTTCGATATCCGATCAGGTGTCCTGCCCAGCTAGAAGGCAGACTAGCCACTGTTTGGCTGCCGAGGCTCCGCCCTGCTGTTGTGTGATTCGCGCTGTTCCTGCCGGCTCTGCTGTGGTCTCCGCCACGCCCTGCGGCGGAGTCTCTTCGTTGTAGCGTGTTGCCTCAGCAACGGCAGGCTGCGTCAGCAGTGGGCGTGTATCTCAGTAGGGACGGGTTGCCTCGGCAACGGCTGGCTGCGTCAGCAGTGGGCGTGTATCTCAGTTGGGGCGGTTGCCTCGGCAACGGCTGGCTGCCTCAGCAGTGGGCGTGTATATCAGTTGGGGCAGGTCGCCTCCATAGTGGTGGACGCCCCTCCCCCACAGAGCGTCTCGGACCGTCTGCCCGGGATAGTTTGAAATCGCGGTTTTGTTCGTCCCACTGGGTATCCCAAGCGATCTGTCCCTGCAATCCCCTGGGCTGGGCTACTGTGCAAGTCTCGTTCAGTCTCAAGTCCAGCCCTCTAAAGTCTCAGGTTGCCCGTTCAACAAGGCACCCGGACAAGCGCGCCCTGTGGGGATTGCTGGGTAGGGCCGGCCGCCGCCGCCCCGGCTGCCGGCTTCGCCAGGCAGACGTACTGCCTGGCGTCCCGTGTCTTTTTATACTTGGGAGTTTCCCCGTTCTGTGGGCAACAAAGATCAGTCTGGAAATGCAGCACTGACTCACCGTTTGCGAGTTCAACACGGGCTCCAATCCTGGGTTGTTCTCACAGCGCCATCTTGAGTCCTGCTTCGTGACTGTTTTTTTTTCCGTGCAGAAGTTGTGGAGTGTCATTAGGTCCCATTTGTGTATTTTGGCTTTTGTTGCCAATGCTTTTGGTGTTTTGTTCATGAAGTCCTTGCCTACTCCTATGTCCTGGAAAGTTTTGCCTAGATTTCCTTCTAGGGTTTTTATGGTGCCAGGTCTTATGTTTAAGTCTTTAATCGATCTGGAGTTAATTTTAGTGTAAGGTGTCAGGAAGGGGTCCAGTTTCTGCTTTCTGCACATGGCTAGCCAGTTTTCCCAACACCATTTGTTAAACATGGAATCTTTCCCCATTGCTTGTTTTTGTCAGGTTTATCAAAGATTGTATAGTTGTATATATGTTGTGTTGCCTCCGGTGCCTCTGTTTTGTTCCATTGGTCTATATCTCTGTTTTGGTACCAGTACCATGCTGTTTTGATTACTGTAGCCTTGTAGTATAGTCTGAAATCCGGTAGTGTGATGCCCCCCGCTGTGTTCTTTTTGCTTAGAATTGACTTGGCTATGCGGGCTCTCTTTTGGTTCCATATGAAGTTCATGGTTGTTTTTTCCAGTTCTGTGAAGAAAGTCAATGGTAGCTTGATGGGGATAGCGTTGATTCTGTAAATTACTTTGGGCAGTATAGCCATTTTCATGATATTAATTCTTCCTAACCATGAACATGGAATGTTTCTCCATCTGTTTGTGTCCTCTCTGATTTCGTTGAGCAGTGGTTTGTAGTTCTCCTTGAAGAGGTCTCTTACGTTCCTTGTGAGTTGTACTCCAAGGTATTTTATTCATTTTGTAGCAATTGCGAATGGCTGTTTGCTCTTGATTTGGCTTTCTTTAAGTCTGTTATTGGTGTAGACGAATGCTTGTGATTTTTGCACATTGATTTTATATCCTGAGACTTTGCTGAAATTGCTTATCAGTTTCAGGAGTTTTTGGGCTGAGGCAATGGTGTCTTCTAGGTATACTATCATGTCGTCTGCAAATAGAGACAATTTGGCTTCCACCTTTCCTATTTGAATACCCTTTATTTCTTTTTCTTGCCTGATTGCTGTGGCTAGAAATTCCAGTACTATATTGAATAGGAGTGGTGAGAGAGGGCATCCTTGTCTAGTGCCAGATTTCAAAGGGAATGCTTCCAGTTGTTGCCCATTTAGTATGATATTGGCTGTTGGTTTGTCATAAATAGCTTTTATTACTTTGAGATACGTTCCATCGATACCGAGTTTATTGAGGGTTTTTAGCATAAAGGGCTGTTGAATTTTGTCAAGTGCCTTCTCTGCGTCAATTGAGATAATCATGTGGTTTTTGTTTTTGGTTCTGTTTATGTGGTGAATTACGTTGATAGACTTGCGTATGTTGAACCAGCCTTGTATCCCTGGGATGAATCCTACTTTATCATGATGAATAAGTTTTTTGATTTGCTGTTGCAATCGGCTTGCCAATATTTTATTGAAGATTTTTGCATCTATGTTCCTCGTAGATATTGGCCTGAAGTTTTCTTTTCTCGTTGGGTCTCTGCCAGGTTTTGGTATCAGGATGATGTTGGTCTCATAAAATGATTTGGGTAGGATTCCCTCTTATTGGATTGTTTGAAATAGTTTTAGAAGTAATGGTACCAGCTCCTCCTTGTGTGTCTGGTAGAATTCGGCTGTGAACCCGTCTGGACCTGGGGTTTTTTTTTGTGTGGTAGGCTCTTAATTGCTACCTCAACTTCAGACCTTGTTATTGGTCTATTCATAGTTTCAGCTTCCTCCTGGTTTAGGGTTGGGAGGACACAGGAATCCAGGAATTTATCCATTCCTTCCTGGTTTACTAGTTTATGCGCATAGAGTTGTTTGTATTATTCTCTGATGATGGTTTGAATTTCTGTGGAATCTGTGATGATTTCCTCTTTATCATTTTTTATTGCATCTATTTGGTTATTCTCTCTTTTCTTTTTAATCAATCTGGCTAGTGGTCTGTCTATTTTGTTGATCTTTTCAAAAAACCAGCTCTTGGATTTATTGATTTTTGAAGGGTTTTTTGTGTCTCAATCTCCTTCAGCTCAGCTCTGATCTTAGTTATTTCTTGTCGTCTGCTGAGTTTTGAGTTTTTTTGATCTTGCTCCTCTAGCTCTTTCAGTTTTGACGATAGGGTGTCAATTTTGGATCTCTCCATTCTCCTCATATGGGCACTTATTGCTATATACTTTCCTCTAGAGACTGCTTTAAATGTGTCCCAGAGGTTCTGGCACATTGTGTCTTCGTTCTCATTGGTTTCGAAGAACTTCTTTATTTCTGCCTTCATTTCATTGTTTACCCAGTCAACATTCAAGATCCAGTTGTTCAGTTTCCATGAAGCTGTGCGGTTCTGGGTCGGTTTCTGAATTCTGAGTTATAACTTGATTGCACTATGGTCTGAGAGGCTGTTTGTTATGATTTCAGTTGTTTCGCATTTGTTGGCAGTGCTTTACTTCCAATTATGTGGTCAATTTTAGAGTAGGTGTGATGTGGTGCTGAGAAGAATGTATATTCTGTGGATTTGGGGTGGAGAGTTCTGTAAATGGTTATCAGGTTTGCTTGCTCCAGGTCGGAGTTCAAGCCCTGGATATCATTGTTTATTTTCCGTCTGGTTTATCTGTCTAGTATTGACAGTGGAGTGTTAAAGTCTCCCACTATTATTGTGTGGGAGTCTAAGTCCTTTTGTAAGTCATTAAGAACTTGCCTTATGTATCTGGGTGCTCCTGCATTGGGTCCATATATGTTTAGGATTGTTAGCTCTTCTTGTTGTATCGATCCTTTTACCATTATGTAATGGCCTTCTTTGTCTCTTTTGATCTTTGTTGCTTTAAAGTCTATTTTATCAGAGATGAGAATTGTAACTTCTGTTTTTTTTTGCTCTCCATTTGCTTGGTAAGTCTTCCTCCATCCCTTTATTTTGAGCCTTTCTGTATTCTTGCATGTGAGATGGGTTTCCTGTATACAGCACACTGATGGGTTTTGGATTTTTATCCAATTTGCCAGTCTGTGTCTTTTGATTGGTGCATTTAGTCCATTTACATTTAGGGTTAATATTGTTATGTGTGAATTTGATACTGCCATTTTGATGCTAAGTGGCTGTATTGCCCGTTAGTTGTTGTAGATTCTTCATTATGTTGATGCTCTTTAGTATTCAGTGTGATTTTGGAATGGCTGGTACTGGTTGATCCTTTCTATGTGTAGTGCCTCTTTTAGGAGCTCTTGTAAAGCAGGCCTGGTGGTGACAAAATCTCTGAGTACTTGTTTGTTCGCAAAGGATTTTATTTTTCCTTCACTTCTGAAGCTCAGTTTGACTGGATATGTAATTCTTGGTTGAAAGTTCTTTTCTTTAAGAATGTGGAATATTGGCCCCCACTCTCTTCTGGCTTGTAGTGTTTCTGCCGAGAGATCTGCCGTTAGCCTGATGGGCTTCCCTTTGTGGGTGACCCGACCTTTCTCTCTGGCTGCCCTTAGTATTCTCTCGTTTATTTCAACCCTGTTGAATCTGAGGATTATGTGCCTTGGGGTTGCTCTTCTTGCGGAATATCTTGGTGGTGTTCTCTGTATTTCCTGCAATTGAGTGTTGGCCTGTCTTTCTTGGTGGGGAAAATTTTCCTGGATGATATCCTGAAGAGTATTTTCCAGCTTGGATTCATTCTCTTTGTCCTGTTTTGGTACACCTATCAAACGTAGGTTAGGTGTTTTCACATAGTCCCACATTTCTTGGAGACTTTGTTCATTCCTTTTTGCGCTTTTTTCTTTATTCTTGGTTTCTCGTTTTATTTCACTGAGTTGGTCTTTTACTTCAGATATTCTTTCTTCTGCTTGGTCAATTCGGCTCTTGAAACTTGTGTTTGCTTTGCAAAGTTCTCGTATTGTGTTTTTCAGCTCCTTTAATTCATTCATATTCCTCTCTAAGTTATCCGTTCTTGTTATCATTTCCTCGAATCTTTTTTCAAATCTTTTTTCAAGGTCCTTAGTTTCTTTGCATTGATTTAATACATGATCTCTTAGCTCACAAAAGTTTTTCATTATCCATCTTTTGAAGTCTAATTCCGTCATTTCGTCACAGTCATTCTCCGTCCAGCTTTGTTCCCTTGCTGGTGAGGAGTTTTGGTCCTTTCTAGAAGGCGAGGTGTTCTGTTTTCGGGTGTTTTTCTCCTTTTTGCGCTGGTTTCTTCCCATCTTTGTGGATTTGTCCGCTGGTCGTCTGCGTAGTTGCTGACTTTTTGATTGGGTCTCTGGGTCGACACCCAGAATTTTGATGATGAAGTATTTCTGTTGCTTGGTTTTCCTTCTTCCTGTCTAGCCCCTTCACTGTACGACTGCTGAGGTCTGCTCCAGACCCTGCTTGTCTGGGGTGCCCCTCTAGCAGCTGTGGCACAGCGAGGGATGCTACCAATTTCTTTTTCTGCTATCTTTGTCCCAGGATGATGCCTGCCTAATGTCAGTCTTTTGGATATAGAGGGGTCAGGGAGCTGCTTGAGGAGACAATTTGTACTTTATAGGGGCTTAATTGCTGAGCTGTGAGCTCTGTTGTTCATTCAGGGCTGTTAGGCCGCTATGTTTGATTCTGCTGCAAGAGAGCTCATTAAAAAACCCTTTTTTTCCCTCAAATGCTCTGTGTTGAGGGGTTTGGGCTTTATTTTTGGATGTCCGTTGAGGTCCTGCCCAGCTAGGACGTAGACTAGCCACTGTTTGCCTGCCGAGGCTCTGCCCTGCTGTTGTGTGATTCGCCCTGTTCCTGCAGGCTCTGCTGTGTTCTCCGCCACGCCCTACGGCGGAGTCTCTCTGTTGTAGTGGGTTGCCTCGGCAATGGCAGGCTGCATCAGCAGTGGGCGTGTATCTCAGTAGGGACGTGTTGCCTCGGCAATGGCTGGCTGCGTCAGCAGTGGGCGTGTATCTCAGTAGGGACGGGTTGCCTCGGTAATGGTGGATGCCACTCCCCCTCAGAGTGTCTTGGGCCGTCTGCACGGGGCTTGTTTGAAATCACGGTTATGTTCGTCCTAGTGGGCCAATCCTAACGCTCTGTCCCTGCAATCCCCTGGGCTGGCCCACTGTCCAAGTCTAGCTCAGTCTCAAGTCCAGCCCTCTCACATCTCTGGTTGCCAGTTCAATGGGGCACCTGGACAAGCGCGCCCTGTAGGGAGCGCTGGGAAGGGCCGGCCGCCGCCACCCCGGCTGCCGGCTTCACTAGGCAGAGGTTCTGCCTGGCGTCCCGCGTCTCCTCTTCACTTGGGAATTTCCCCGTTCCGTGGGCAACAAAGATCAGTCTGGAAATGCAGCTCAGACGCACCTCTTTGCGGACACAACGAGAGCTCCAATCCTGGGTTGTTCTCACAGCGCCATCTTGAGTCCTCCCTTCCTTCAATTTTCTAAGTTGAATCTGTGTTTAGATGCAGAGAGTTTGAAGCACTTTTCTTCTAGGAGCTGTGTTTTAATATTCCAGAGTATATGGGAGTAAACGCAGTATTGAGAAATATCTGCTACTAAAACCAAAACGGAGCTACCTAACAGAACGGGCCTCAGCGTGTGCATTGAACTCACAGAGATTAACTGATGTGTGTTTGCAGTAGTTTGTAAACCATTTCTGTGGCGAAGCAGAAAACAAGTATTTTCAGCCAAATCCAAGCATTTAAGCGATAGAGGAAAATCTCTGTCTAGAACACAAAGCAAACTTATCTATCCAACTGCTCTGCTCTGTGTTCCTTCAACTTACAATGTTGAATCTGTATTTAGATTCAGAGAGTTTGAAGCACGTTTCTTGTATCTTCTAAACTTCTCTGCTGTGCGGCTGTTCAACAGTGAAAGTTGAATCTGTGTTTAGATACATAGAGTTTAAAGCAGGTTTCTTCTAGGAGCTGCGTTTTGATATTCCAGAGTGAATTGGGGCAAATGCAGTATTGAGAAATATCTGCTTCTCAATGCAAAACGGATCTACGTAACCGAATGGGCTTCAACGTGTGCATTCAACTCACAAAGATAAACTAATATGTGTTTGCAGTAGTTTGCAAACTTTTTCGTTGGAGGAGCAGAAAACGGATATTTTCAGCCAAATCCAAGCTTTTAAGCAATTGCGGACAAACTCTGTCTAGAACACAAAGCAAACGTATCTTCCAAACTGCTCTGCGGTGTATTCGTTCAACTTAGAAAGTTGTATCTGTGTTTAGATTCAGAGAGTTTAAAGCACGTCCCTTCTTGGAGCTGCGTTTTGATATTCCGGAGTGAATGGGAGTAAAAGCAATATTGAGAAATATCTGCTTCTAAAACCAAAACGGAGCTACCTAACAGAATGGGCTTCAACAGGTGCATTCACCTCACAGAGTTAAACTGATGTGTCTTTGCAGTAGTTTGTAAACCCTTTCTGTGGAGAAGCAGAAAACGGATATTTTTAGCAAAATCCAAGCATTTAAGCAATAGAAAAAACTTCCGTCTAGAACACAAAGCAAAAGTATCTTCCAAACTGCTCTGCTGTGTGTTTGTTCAAATTACAAAGTTGAATCTGTGTTTAGCTACAGAGGGTTTGAGGCACGTTTCTTCTAGATACTGTGTTTTGATATTCCAGAGTGAATGGGAGTAAACGCATTATTGAAAAATATCTGTTTCTAAAACCAGAATGGAGCTACCTAACAGAACAGGCTTCAAAGTGTGCATTCAATTCACAGAGTTAATCTGACGTGTGTTTGCCTTAATTTGTAAAGCCTTTCTGTGGAGAAGCTGAAAACGGATTCCTTCCGCCAAATCCAAGCTTTTAAGCAATAGCAGAATATCTCCGTCTAGAACACAGAGCAACCATATCTTACAAACTGTTCTGCTGTGTGTTCGTTCAACTTACAAAGTTGAATCTGTGTTTATATTCAGAGAGTTTGTAGCACGTTTCTTCTAGGAGCTGCGTCTTGATACCCCAGAGTGAATGGGAGTAACCACAGTATTGAGAAATATCTGCTTCTAAAACCAAAACGGAGCTACCTATAAGAACGGGTTTCAACGTGTGCATTCAACTCACAGAATGAAACTGATGTGTGTTTGCACTAGTTTGTAAGCCCTTTCTGTGAAGAAGCAGAAAGCTAATTTTTCAGCCAAATCCAAGCTTTTAAGCAATAGCGAGAAATCTTCGTCTAGAACACAAAGCAAACATAACATCCAAACTGCTCTGCAGTGTGTTCATTAACCTTACAAAGTACAATCTGTGTTTAGATTCAAAGAGTTTGAAGCACGTTATTTCATGAAACTGCGTTTTGATATTCCAGAGGGATTGGGAGTAAATGCAGTATTGAGAAATATCTGCTTCTAAAAGAAAAACGGAGCTACCTAACCGAACGGGCTTCAACGTGTGCATTCAACTCACAGAGTTAAACCGACGTCTGTTTGCAGTAGTTTGCAAACCCTTTCTGTGGAGAAGCAGAAATCGGATAATTTCAACCAAATCCAAGCATTTAAGCAATAGCGGGAAATCTCCGTCTGGAACACAAAGCAAACGTATTGTTCAAACTGCTTTGTTGTGTTTCCGTTCAATTTACACAGTGGAATCTGTGTTTAGATTCAGAGAGTTTGAAGCACGTTTCTTCTAGGAGCTGCGTTTTGATATTCCAGAGTGAATGGGAGGAAATGCAGTATTGAGTAATATCTGCTTCTAAAAGCAAAATGGAGCTACATAAAAGAACGGGATTCAACGTGTGCATTAAACTCACAGAGTTAAGCAGATGTGCTTTTGCTGTAGTTTGTAAACCCTTTCTGTGGAGAAGCAGAAAACGGAATTTTTCAGCCAAATCGAAGTATTTAAGCAATAGCGGTAAATCTCCGTCTAGAACACAAAGCAAACCTATCTTTCAAACTGCTCTCCTGTGTGTTCACTCAACCTACAGAGTTGAGTCTGTGTTTGGATTCAGAGAGTTTCAAGCAGGTTTCTTCTAAAAGCTGTGCTTTGATATTTTAGAGTGAATGGGAGTAATGCAGTATTGAGAAATATCTGCTTCTAACACCAAAACAGGGCTACCTGACAGAACGGGCTTCAACGTGTGCATTCAACTCACAAAGTTTAACAGATGTGGGCTTGCAGTAGTTTGTAAACCCTTTCTCTGCAGAAGCAGAAAACGGATATTTTCAGCCAAATCCAAACTTTAAAGCAACAGTGGGAAATCTCCAGTAAGAACACAAAGCAAACTTATCTTCCAAACTTTTCTGCTGTGTGATCGTTCAACTTACAAAGCTGAGTCGGTGTTTAGATTTAGAGAGTTTGAACGTCTAGTAGCTGCGTTTTGACATTCCAGAGTGAATGGGAGTAAACGCAGTATTGAGAAATATCTGCTTCTAACAACAAAACGGAGCTACCTAACAAAACGGGCTTCAACATGTGCATTCAACTCACAGAGTTAAACGGATGTGTGTTTGCAGTAGTTTGTAAACCCTTTCTGTGCAGAATCAGAAAACGGATTTTCCAGCCAAATCGAAGCTTTTAAGCAATAGTAGAAAATCTCTGTCTAGAACACAAAGCAAACCTATCTTTCAAACTGCTCGGCTGTGGGTTCATTCAAATTACAAAGTTGAATCTGTGTTAAGATTCAGAGAGTTTAAACACGTTTCTTTTAGGAGCTGCGTTTTGATATTCCAGAGTGAATGGGAGTAAATGCAGTATTGAGAAATGGCTGCTTCTAAAACCAAAACTAAGCTACCTAACCGAACGGGCCTCAAAGTGTGCATTCAACTCACAGAGTTAAGCTGACGTGTGTTTGAAGTAGTTTGTAAACCCTTTCTGTGAAGAAGCAGAAAACGGATTATTTCAGCCAAATCCAAGCATTTAAGCAATAGCGGAAAATCGCTGTCTCGAACACAAAGAAAACGTGTTTTCCAAACTGCTTTGCTTTGTTTTCGTTCAACCTAAAGAGTGGAATATGTGTTTAGATTCAGAGAGTTTGAAGCACGTTTCTTCTAGGAGCTGCGTTTTGATATTCCAGGGTGCATGGGAGAAAACACAGTATTGAGAAGTATCTGCTTCTAAAACCAAAACGGAGCTACCTAAAAAAACGGGCTTCAACGGGTGCATTTAACTCACAAAGATAAACTGAAGTGTGTTTGCAGTAGTTTCTAAACCCTTTCTGTGGAGAAGCAGAAAACAGATATTTTCAATCAAATCTTAACATTTAAGCAATTGCGGTATATCTTTGTCTAGAACACAAAGGAAACGTATCTTCCAAACTGCTCTGCTTTGTATTCGTTCAACGTACAAAGTTAAATCTGAGTTTAGATTCAGAGAGTTTGAAGCACGTTTTTTCTAGGAGCTGCGTGTTAATATTCCAGAGTTAATGGGAGTAAATGCAGTATTGAGAAATATTTGCTTCTAAAAGCAAAACGGAGCTAACTAACCTAACGGGTTTGAACGTGTGCATTCAACTCACAGAGTTAAACTGACGTGTGTTTTCAGTAGCTTTGTAAACTTTTTCTGTGGAGAAGCAGTAAACGGATTTTTTCAGCCAAATCCAAGCATTTAAGCAATAGCGGAAAATCTCCATCTCGAACACAAAGCAAACGTATTTGCCAAACAGCTTTGCTTTGTTTTCGTTCCACTTAATAAGTTGAATCTATTTTTAGATTCAGAGAGTTTGAAGCACGTTTCTTCTAGGAGCTGCGTTTTGATATTCCAGAGTGAATGGGAGTAAACGCAGTATTGAGAAATATCTGCTCCTAAAACCAAAACGGAGCTCCTAACAGAACGGGCTTCAATGTCTACATTCAACTCGCAGAGATAAACTGATGTTTGTTTGCAGTAGTTTGTAAACCCTTTCTTTGGAAAAGCAGAAAACGGAATTTTTCAGCCAAATTGAAGCTTTTAAGCAATAGCGGGAAATCTCAGTCCAGAACACAAAGCAAACGTATCTTCCAAACTGCTCTCCTGTGTGTTCGTTTAACTTACAAAGTTGAATCTGTGTTTAGATTCAGAGAGTGCAAAGCACGTTTCTTCCATGAGCTGCGTTTTGATATTCCAGAGTGAATGGGAGCAAACGCAGTATTGAGAAATATCTGCTTCTAAAACCAAAACGGAGCTCCCTTAAAGAACGGGCCTCAATGTCTACATTCAACTCATGGAGATCAACAAATGTGTGTTTGTAGTAGTTTGTACACCCTTACTGTGGAGAAGCAGATAGCGGATTTTTTCAGCCAAATCCTAGCTCTTAAGCAATAGCGGGAAATCTCCCTCCAGAACACAAAGCAAAACGAATCTTCCAAACTGCTGTGTTGTGTGTTCGTTCAACTTACAAAGTAGAATCTGTGTTTAGATTCAGAGAGTTTGAAGCAGGTTTATTCAAGGAGCTGCATTTTGATATTCCAGAGTGAATGGGAAGAAATGCAGTATTTAGTAATATCTGCTTCTAAAAGCAAAACGGAGCTACCTAACAGAACGGCCTTCAACGTGTGCATTCGACTAACAAAGTTAAACTGATGTGTGCTTCCAGTAGGTTGTAAACCCTTTCTGTGGAAAAGCAGAAAACTGCTTTGCTTATTGTTTGTTCAACTAAAAGAGTTGAATCTGTGTTTAGATTCAGAGAGTTTGAAGCACGTTTCTTCCAGGAGCTGCGTTTTGATATTCCGGAGTGAAACCAAAACGGATCTACCTAATAGAACGGGCTTCAACGTGTGCATTGAACTCACAAAGTTAAACTTATGTGGGTTAGCATTAGTTTGTAAACCCTTTCTGTGGAGAAGCAGAAAACGGATTCTTTCAGCCAAATCCAAGCATTTAAGCAATAGCAAAAAATCTCTGTCTGGAACACAAAGAAAATGTATCTTCCCACTGCTCTGCTGGGTAGTCATTCAACGTACAAACTTGAATCTGCATTTAGATTCAGAGAGTTTGAGGCACGTTTCTTCTAGGAGCTGCGTTTTGATATTCCAGAGTCAATGGGAGTAAATGCAGTATTGAGAAATGTCTGCCTTTAATTCCAAAACGGGGTTACCTACCAGAGCGGGCTTCAACCTGTGCATTCAACTCACAGAGATAAACTGATGTGTGTTTTCAGTAGTTTGCAAACCCTTTCTGTGGAGAAGCAGAAAACAATTTTTTTCAGCCAAATCCAAGCTTTTAAGCAATAGCGGGAAATCTCCGTCTAGAACACAAAGCAAACGTATCTTCCAAACTGCTCTGCAGTGTGTTCGCTCAATTTACATAGTTGAATTGTGTTTAGATTCAGAGAGTTGGAAGCACGTTTATTCTAGGAGCTGCGTTTTGATATTCCAGAGTGAATGGGAGAAAGCACAGTATTGAGAAATATCTGCTTCTAAAATTTAAACGGAGCTACCTAATAGAACGGGCTTCAACGTGTGCATTCACCTCACAAAGGGAAACTGATGTGTGTTTGAAGTAGTTTGTAAACCCTTTCTATGGAGAAGAAGTAAACTGATATTTTCAGCCAAATTCAAGCTTTTAAGCAATCGCAGTAAATCTCCGTCTAGAACAGAAAGCAAACGTATTTTTCAAACTGCTTTGTGGTGTGTCCGTTCAACTTACACAGTTGAATCTGTGTTTAAATTCAGAGAGTTTGCAGCACTTTTCTTCTAGGAGCTGCATTTTGATATTCCAGAGTGAATGGGATTAAACGCAGTATTGAGAAATATCTGCTTCTAAAACCAAAACGAAGCAACGTAACAGAACGGGCTTCAACGTGTGTATTCAACTCACATAGGTAAACTGATGTGTGTTTGCAGTAGTTTGTAAACTTTTTCGGTGGAGAAGCAGAAAATGGAATTTTTCAACCATATCCAACCATTTAAGCAATAGCGGTAAATCTCCGTCTAGAACACAAAGCAAACGTATCTTCCAAACTGCTCTGCTGCGTGTTCGTTCAACTTACGAAGTTGAAGCACATTGCTTCTAGAAGCTGCGTTTTGATATTCCTGTGAGAATGGGAGTAAACGGAGTATTGAGAATTATCTGCTTCTTAAAGAAAAACGGATCTACCTAAGAGAAAGGGTTTCAACGTGTGCATTCAATACACAAAGCTAAACTGATGTGTGTTTGCAGTAGTTTGTAATCCCTTTCTGTGGAGAAGCAGAAAACGGACTTTTTCAGCGAAATCCAGGCATTTAAGAAAAAGCTGTAAATCTCCGTCTGAAACATAAAGCAAACATATCTTTCAAACTCCTCTGCTGTATGTTCGTTCAACATACAGAGATGAATCTGGGTTTAGACTTGGAGAGTTTTAACCAGGTTTCTTCTAGGAGGTTTCTTTTGATACTCCATAGAGAATGGGAGTTAACGCAGTATGGAGAAATATCTGCTTCTAAAACCAAAACGGAGCTACCTAACAGAACGGGCTTCAACGTGTGCATTAAGCTCACAGAGTTAAACTGAGGTGTGTTTGTAGTAGTTTGTAAGCCCTTTCTGTGGAGAAGCAGAAAACGGATTTTTTCAGCCAAATCCAAGCTTTTATGCAATAGCGGGAAATCTCCGTCTAGAACACAAAGCAAACACATCTTCCAAACTGCTATGCTGTGTGGTCGTTCAACTTACAAAGTTGAATCTGTGTTTAGATTTAGAGAGTTTGAAGTACGTTTCTTCTAAGAGCTGCGTTTTGATATTCCCCAGTGAATGGGAGTAAACGCAGTATTGAGAAATATCTGCTTCTAAAACAGAAACGGAGCTTCTTAAGAGAACGGGCTTCAACGTGTGCATTAAACTAAAAAAGTCATAGTGATGTGTGTTTGCAGTAGCTTGTAAATCCTTTCTATGCAGAAGCAGAAAACGGATTTTTTCAGCCAAATTCAAGCTTTTAAGCAACAGCAGAAAATCTCCGTCTAGAACAAAAAGCAAACGTGTCTTCCAAATTGCTCTGCTGTGTGTCGTTCAACTTACAAATTTGAATCTACATTTAGATTCAGAGAGTTTGAAGCACGTTTCTTCTAGGAGCTGCATTTTGATATTCCAGAGGGAATGGTAGTAAACGCAGTATGGAGAAATATCTGCTTCTAAAACCAAAACGGAGCTACCTACCAGAACGGAATTCAACGTGTCCGTTCAACTCACAGAGTTTAACTGATATGTGTTTGCAGTAGTTTGTAAACCCTTTCTGTGGAGAAGCCGAAAACGGAATTTTTCAGCGAAATCTAAGCTTTTAAGCAATAGCGGGAAATCTTTGTCTAGAACACAAAGCAAACGTATCTTCCAAACTGCTCTACTCTGTGTTCGTTCAACTTACAAAGTTGAATCTGTATTTAGATTCAGAGAGTTTGAAGCACGTTTTTTCTAGGACGTGCTTTTTGATATTCCAGAGTGAATGGGAGTAAACACAGTATGGAGAAATATGTGCTTCTAAAACAAAAACTGAGCTACCTACCAGAACGGGCTTCAACGTGTGCATTCAACTCAAAGAGATAAACAGATGAGTGTTTGCAGTAGTTTGTAATGCCTTTCTCTGGAGAAGCTGATAACGTAAATTTTAAGCCAAATCTAATAATTTAAGCAATAGTGGAAAATCTCCGTCTAGAACACAAAGGAAACGTATCTTTTAAACTGCTCTGCTGTGTGTTCGTTCGACATACAAAATAGAATCTTTGTTTAGATTCAGAGAGTTTGAAGCGCGTTTCTTCTAGGAGCTTCGTTTTGATATTCCAGAGTGAATGGGAGTAAAGGCAGTACTGAGAAATATCTGCTTCTAAAAGCAAAACGGAGCTACCTAAAAGAACGGGTTTCAACGTGTGCATTCAACTCGCGGAGTTATTCTCATGTCTGTTTGCAGTAGTTTGTAAACCCTTTTTGTGGAGAAGCAGTAATCGGATATTTTCAGGCAAATCCAAGTTTCTAAGCAATCACATGAAATCTCCGTCTAGAACACACAGCAAAAGTATCTTCTAAACTGCTCTGCTGTGTGTTTTCTCAACTAACAAAGCTGAATCTCTGTTTAGATTCAGAGAGTTTGAAGCACGTTTCTTCTAGGAGCTGCGTTTTGATATTCCAGAGTGAATGGGAGTAAACGCAGTAATGAGAAATATCTACTTCTAAAACCAAAACGTAGCTACCAAACTGAACGGGCTTCAACGTCTGAAATCAACTCACAGAGTTAAACTGATGTGTGTTTCTAGTAGTTTTTCACCCCTTTCTGTGGAGAAGCAGAAAACGGGATTTTTCAGCCAAATCCAAGCAATTAATAGTGAGAAATCTCTGTCTAGAACACAAAGCAAACGTATCTTCCAAACTGCTCTGTGGTGTGTTCGTTCAACTTAAAAAGTTGAATCTGTGTTTAGATTCAGAAAGCTTGAAGCAGGTTTCTTCTTGGGGCTGCGTTTTGATATTCCAGAGTGAATGGGAATAAACAAAATATTGAGAAATATCAGCTTCTAAAACAAAACGGAGCTACCTAACAGAACGGGCTCAATATGTGCATTCAACTCACAGAATTTAACTGATGTGTGTTTGCAGTAGTTTGTAAACCCTTCCTGTGAAGAGCAGAAAACGGATATTTTCAGCGAAATCCAAGCTTTTAAGCAATTGCGAAAAATCTTTGTCTAGAACACAAAGCAAACGTATCTTCCAAACTGCTGTGCTGTGTGTTCGTTCGACATACAAAATTCAATCTGTGTTTAGATTCAGAGAGTTTGAAGCACGTTTCTTTCAGGAGCTGCGTTTTGATATTTCAGAGTGAATGGGAGTAAACGCAGTATTGAGAAATGTCTGCTTCTAAAGGCAAAACGGAGCTACCTAACAGAACGTGCTTCAATCTGTGTATTCAACTCTCAGAGTTAAACTGATGTGTGTTTGCAGTATTTGTAAAGCCTTTCTGGTGAGAAGCAGAATACGATTTTTTTTCAGCAAAATCCAAGCTTTTAAGCAATAGCGGAAATCTTTGTCTAGAACCAAAGCAAATGTATCGTATAAACTGCTCAGCTGTGTGTTCGTTCAACTGACCAAGTTGAATCTGTATTTAGATTCAGAGAGTTTGAAGCACGTTTCTTCTAGGAGTTGCGTTTGATATTCCAGAGTGAATGGGAGTAAACGCAGTATGGAGAAATATCTGCTTCTAATACCAAAACGGAGCTACCTAACAGAACGGGCTTCAACGTGTGCCTTCAACTCGCAGAATTTTACTGATGTGTGTTTGCAGAAGTTTGTAAACCCTTTCTGTGGAGAAGCTGAAAACGGGATTTTTTAGCCAAATCTATGCATTTAAGCAATAGCTGAAAATCTCCGTTTAGAACACAAAGCAAACGTATCTTCCAAACTGCTCTGCTGTGTGGCTGTTTAACTTACAAATTTGAAACTGTGTTTAGATTCAGAGAGTTTGAAGCAGGTAACTTCTGGGAGCTGCCTTTTGATATTCCAGAGTGAATGGGAGTGAACGCAGTATTGAGAAATATCTTATTCTAAAACCATAAAGGAGCTACCTAACAGAACAGGCTTCAACATGTGAATTCAACTCACAGAGTTTAACTGATGTGTGTTTTCAGTAGTTTGTAAACGCTTCCTGTGGAGAAGCAGATAACGGATTATTTCAGCCAAATCCAAGCTTTTAAGCAATAGCGGGAAATCTTCGTCTAGAACACAAAGCAAACGTATCTTCCAAACTGCTATGCTGTGCGTTCGTTAACCTTACAAAGTTGAATCTGTGTTTGGATTCAGAGAGTTTGAAGCAGGTTTCTTCTAGAAGCTGCGTTTTGATATTCTGGAGTGAATGGGAATAAATGCACTATTGAGAAATATCTGCTTCTAAAACAAACACGGAGCTTCCTAACAGAATGGGCTTCAACGTGTGCATTCAACTCACAGAGTTAAAGTGAGCTGTGTTTGCAGTAGTTTGTAAACCCTTTCTTTAGAGAAGCAGAAGACGGATTTTTTCAGCCAAATCCAAGCTTTTACACAATAGCGGAAAATCTCCGTCTAGAACACAAAGCAAACTTATCTTCCAAAGTGCTCTGCTGTGTGTTCGTTCAACTTACAAAGTTGAATCTGTATTTAGATTCAGAAAGTTTGAAGCACGTTTCTTCTAGGAGCTGGGTTTTGATATTCCAGAGTGAATGGTAGTAAACACAGTATTGAGAAATATCTGCTTCTAAACCAAAACGGAGCTACCTAACAGAACGGGCTTCAACGCGTGCATTCAACTCACAGATTTAAACTGATGTGTGTTTGCAGCAGCTTGTAAACTCTTTCTGTGGAGAAGCAGAAAAAGGATTTGTTCAGCCAAATCCAAGCTTTTAAGCAATAGCGGGAAATCTCCGTCTAGAACACAAAGCAAACATATCTTACAAACTGAGATGCTGTGCGTTCGTTCAACTTTCAAAGTTGAATTTGTGTTTGGATTCAGAAAGTATGAAGCAGGTTTCTTCTAAAAGTTGCGTTTTGATATTCTAGAGTGAATGGGAGTAATTGCAGTATTGAGAAATATCTGCTTCTAAAACAAAAGTGGAGCTACCTAGCTGAACGGGCTTCAACGTGTGCATTCAAATCACAAAGTTCAACTTATGTGTGTTTGCAGTAGTTTGTAAACCCTTTCTGTGGAGAGCAGAAAACGTATTTTTTTCAGCGAAATCCAAGCTTTTAAGCAATAGCAGGAAATCTCCGTCTAGAACACAAAGCAAACGGATCTCGCAAACTGCTCAGGTGTTCGTTCATTCAACTTAAAAAGTTGAATCTGTGTTTAGATTCAGCGAGTTTGGAGCACGTTTCTTCGAGGAGCTGCGTTTTGATATTCCAGAGTGAATGGAAGTAAACGCAGTGTTGAGAAATATCTGCTTCTAAAACCAAAACGGAGCTACCTAACAGAACGGGCTTCAACCGGTGCATTCAACGCACAGAGTTAAACTGATGTGTGCTTCCAGTAGGTTGTAAACCCATTCTGTGGAAAAGCAGAAAACGGATTCTTTCAGCCAAATCCAAGCATTTAAGCAATAGCGGAAAATCTCTGTCTTGAACACAAAGCAAACGTATCTGCCAAACCGCTTTGCTTATTGTTCGTTCAACTAAAAGAGTTGAATCTGTGTTTAGATTCAGAGAGTTTGAAGCACGTTTCTTCCAGGAGCTGCGTTTTGATATTCCGGAGTGAAACCAAAACGGAGCTACCTAATAGAACGGGCTTCAACGTGTGCATTGGACTCACAAAGTTAAACTTATGTGGGTTAGCATTAGTTTGTAAACCCTTTCTGTGGAGAAGCAGAAAACGGATTCTTTTAGCCAAAGCCAAGCATTTAAGAAATAGCGAGAAATCTCCATCTAGAACACAAAGCAAACGTATCTTCCAAACTGCTCTGCGGTATGTTCGTTCAACTTAAAAAGTTGAATCTGTGTTTAGATTCAGAAAGTTTGAAGCAGGTATCTTCTTGGGGCTGCGTTTTGATATTCCAGAGTGAATGGGAATAAACAAAATATTGAGAAATATCAGCTTCTAAAACAAAAACGGAGCTACCTAACAGAACGGGCTTCAATATGTGCATTCAACTCACAGAATTTAACTGATGTGTTTTTGCAGTAGTTTGTAAACCCTTCCTGTGAAGAGCAGAAAACGGATATTTTCAGCGAAATCCAAGCTTTTAAGCAATTGTGAAAAATCTCCGTCTAGAACACAAAGCAAACGTATCTTCCAAACTGCTCTGCTGTGTGGCCGTTCAGCTTACAAATTTGAATCTGTGTTTACATTGAGAGAGTGTGAATCACGTTTCTTCTAGGAGCTGCGTTTTGGTATTCCAGATTGAATGGGAGTAAACGCAGTATTGAGAAATATCTGCTTCTAAAACCAAAACGGAGCTACCTAACAGAACGAAATTCAACGCGTGCATTCAACTCACAGATTTAAACTGATGTGTGTTTGCAGTAGCTTGTAAACTGTTTCTGTGGAGAAGCAGAAAACGGATTTTTTCAGCCAAATCCAAGCTTTTAAGAAATAGCGGGAAATCTCCGTCTAGAACACAAAGCAATCGTATCTTCCAAACTGCTATGCTGTGTGTTTCTTCAACTTACGAAGTTGAATCTGTTTTTAGATTCAGGGAGTTTGAAGCAGGTTCCTTCTAGAAGCTGCGTATTGATATTCCAGAGTGAATGGGAATAAATGCAGTATTGAGAAATATCAGCTCCTAAAACAAATACGGAACTTCCTAACAGAACGGGCTTCAACGTGTGCATTCAACTCACAGAGTTAAACTGAGGTGTGTTTGCAGTAATTTGTAAACCCTTCCTGTGGAGAAGCAGGAGACGCATTTTTTCAGCCAAATCCAAGCTTTTACGCAATAGCGGAAAATCTCCGTCTAGAACCCAAAGCAAACTTATCTTCCAAACATCTCTGCTGTGTGTTCGTTCAACTTACAAAGTTGAATCTGTGTTTAGATTCAGAGTTTGAAGCACGTTTCTTCTAGGAGCTACGTTTTGATATTTCAGATTGAATAGGAGTAAACACAGTATTGAGAAATATCTGCTTCTAAAACCAAAACGGAGCTTCCTACCAGAACAAGCTTCAACGTGTCCATTCAACTCACAGAGGTAAACTGATTTGTGTTTGCACGAGTTTGTAATCCCTTTCTTTGGAGAAGCTGAAAACAGGATTCTTCAGCCAAATCTAGGCATTTAAGCAATAGCGGAAATTTTTCGTCTAGAACACAAAGCAAACGTTTTTTTAAACTGCTCTGCTGTGTGTTCGTTGTACTTACAAAGTTGAATCTGTGTATAGATTCAGAGTTTGAATTACGGTTCTTCTAGGAGCTGCATTTTGATATTCCACAGTGAATGGGAGTAAACCCAGTATTGAGAAATATCTGCTTCTAAACACAAAACGGAGCTACCTAACAGAACGGGCTTCAACATGTGCATTCAACTCACAGAGATAAACTGATGTGTGTTTGCAATAGTTTGTAAACCCTTTCTGTGGAGTAGCAGAAAACGGATTTTTTCAGCCAATTCCAAGCTTTTAAGCAATACAAGGAAATCTCCGTCTACAACACAAAGCAAACGTATCTTCCAAACTGCTCTGCTGTGGGTTCGTTGTACTTACAAAGTTGAATCTGTGTTTAGATTCACAGAGTTTGAAGCGCATTTTTTCTAGGAGCTGCGTTTTGATATTCCAGAGTGAATGGGAGTAAATGCAGTGTTGAGAAATATCTGCTTCTAAAACCAAAACAGAGCTACCTGACAGAACGGGCTTCAACGTGTGAATTAAACTCGCAGAGTTATACTCATGTGTGTTTTCAGTTGTTTGTAAACCGTTTGTGTGGAGGAAGAGAAACCGGGGTTTTCCAGCCAAATCTCAGCATTTAAGCAATAGCGGAAAATCTCCATCTAGAACACAAAGCAAACGTATTTTCCAAACTACTCTGCTGTGTTGCCATTCAACTTACAAAGTTGGATCTGTGTTTGAATTCAGAGAGTTTGAAGCAGGTTTTTCCTAGAAGCTGTCTTTTGATATTCCAGAGTGAATGGGAGTAAACGCAGTATTGAGAAATATCTGCGTCTAAAACCAAAACGGGGCTTCCTAACAGAGCGGGCTTCAACGTATGCAATCAACTCACCGAGTGAAAAAGATGTGTGTTTGCAGTAGTTTGTAAACCCTTTCTGTGCAGAAGCAGAAAACAGGTTTTCTCTGCCAAATTCAAGCTTTTAAGCAATAGCGGGAAATCTCTGTCTAGAACACAACGCAAACGTATCTTCCAAACTGCTGTGCTTTGTGTTCGATCAACGTATAAAGTTAAATCTGGGTTTAGATTCAGAGAGTTTGAAGCAGGTTTCTTTAAGGAGCTGCGTTTATATATTCCAGAGTGAATGGGAGTAAACCCAGTTTTGAGAAATACCTTCTTCTAAAACCAAAACGGAGCTACCTAACAGAACGGGCTTCAACGTGTGTATTCAAATCGCAGAGTTAAACTGATCTGTGTTTGCAGTAGTTTGTAAACCCTTTCGTTGGAGAAGCAGAAAACGGATTGTTTCAGCCAAATATAAGCTTTTAAACAATTGCGGGAAATATTCGTGTAAGACACAAAGCAAACGTATCTTCCAAACTACGCTGCTGTGTGTTCGTTCAACTGACAAAGTTGAATCTGTTTTTAGCTTCAGAGAGTTTAAAGCACGTTTCTTCTACAAGCTGCGTTTTGATATTGCAGAGTGAATGGGAATAAACGCAGTATTGAGAAATATCTGTTGCTAAAACCAAAACGGAGCTACCTAACAGAACGGGCTTCAACGTGTGCATTCAACTCACAGACTTAAACTTATGTGTGTTAGCCGTAGTTTGTAAAAATTTTCTGTGGAGAAGCAGAGAACGGATTTTTCCAGCCAAATCCAAGGTTTTAAGCAATAGCGGGAAATCTTCATCTAGAACACAAAGCAAACATACCTTCCATAACTGCTCTGTTGTGGGTTCGTTCAACTTACAAAGGTGAATCTGTTTTTAGATTCAGAGAGTTTGAAGCACGTTTCTTCTTTTTCTTTTTTTTTAATTTTTTTAGTAAATTAAAGACAGTTGCGTAGGTACAAACATGGCAGTGTGTTTTGCTTCCTTTCTCCCCATTCACCCATTTTTGGCATTTCTCCCCAGGCTATCCCTCACCATATCCCACTGCCAGTGGCCCTCCCCTTTTTCCCCCAATAGACCCCAGAGTTTAGTACTCCCCTCCCTGTGTTCATGTGTTCTCATTTTTCATCACCCACCTATAATTGAGAATATGCGGTGTTTCATTTTCTGTGCTTTTGTCCGTTTGCTGAGGATGATGTTCTCCAGATTCGTCCATGTCCATACAAACGACACAAACTCATCATTTCTGATTGCTGCATAATACTCCATGGTGTATATGTGCCACATTTGTCCAATCCAGTCTATTATCAATGGGCATTTCGGTTGATTCCAGGTCTTTGCTATTGTAAACAGTGCTGCAATGAACATTCGTGTACATGTGTCCTTATAATAGAACGATTTATACTCCTTTGGATATATACCAGTAATGGGATTGCTGGGTCAAGTGGAATTTCTATTTCTAAGGCCTTGAGGAATCGCCACACTGTCTTCCACAATGGTCGAACTAATTTACACTCCCACCAACAGTGTAAAATGTTCCTTTTTCTCCACATCTTCTCCAGCATCTGTTATTTCCAGATTTTTTAATGATCACCGTTCTAACTGGCGTGAGATGGTATCTCACTGTGGTTTTGATTTGCATCTATCTGATGACCAGTGACGATGAGCATTTTTTCATATGACTGTTGGCTTCATATATGTCTTCTTTCGCAAAGTATCTGCTCATATCCTTGCCCACTTTTGAATGGGCTTGTTTGTTTTTTTCCTGTAAATCTGTTTGAGTTCTTTGTAAATTCTGGATATCAGCCCTTTGTCAGATGGGTAAACTGCAAAATTTTTTTCCCATTCTGTTGGTTGCTGATTCACACTAGTGACTATTTCTTTTTCCATGCAGAAGCTGTGGAGTTTCATTAGGTCCCATTTGTGTATTTTGGCTTTTGTTGCCAATGCTTTTGGTGTTTTGTTCATGAAGTCCTTGCCTACTCCTATGTCCTGGATAGTTTTGCCTAGATTTCCTTCTAGGGTTTTCATCGTGCCAGGTCTTATGTTTAAGTCTTTAATCCATCTGGAGTTAATTTTAGTGTAAGGTGTCAGGAAGGGGTCCAGCTTCTGCTTTCTGCACATGGCTAGCCAGTTTTCCCAAAACCATTTTTTAAACAGGGAATTCTTTCCCCATCGCTTGTTTTTGTCAGGGTTATCAAAGATTGTATGGTTGTAGATATGTTGTGTTTTGTTCCATTGGTCTATATCTCTGTTTTGGTACCAGTACCATGCTGTTTTGATTAGTGTAGCCTTGTAGTATAGTTAGAAATCCGGTAGTGTGATGCCTCCCGCTGTGTTGTTTTTGCTTAGAATTGACGTGGCTATGCGGGCGCTCTTTTGGTGCCATATGAAGTTCATGATGTTGTTTTCCAGTTCTGTGAAGAAAGTCAATGGTAGCTTGATGGGCATAGCGTTGATTCTGTAAATTACTTTGGGCAATATAGCCATTTTCACGATATTAATTCTTCCTAACCATGAACATGGAATGTTTCTCCATCTGTTTGTGTCCTCTCTGATTTCGTTGAGCAGTGGTTTGTAGTTCTCCTTGAAGAGGTCCCTTACGTTCCTTGTGAGTTGTATTCCTAGGTATTTAATTCTTTTTGTAGCAATTGTGAATGGCAGTTCATTCTCGCTTTGGCTTTCTTTAAGTTTGTTATTGGTGTAGACGAATGCTCGTGACTTTTTCACAATGATTTTATATCCTGAGATTTTGCTGAAGTTGCTTATCAGTTTCAGGAGTTATTGGGCTGAGGCGACGGGGTCTTCTAGGTATACTATCATGTCATCTGCAAATAGAGACAATTTGGCTTCCACCTTTTCTATTTGAATACCCATTATTTCTTTTCCTTGCCTGATTGCTCTGGCTGGACCTTCCAGTACTATATTGAATAGGAGTGATGAGAGAGGGCATCCTTGTCTAGTACCAGATTTCAAAGGGAATGCTTCCAATTTTTGCCCTTTCAGTATGATATTGGCTGTTGGTTTGTCATTAATAGCTTTTACTACTTTGAGATACGTTCCATTGATACCGAGTTTATTGAGGGTTTTTAGCATAAAGGGCTGTTGAATTTTGTCAAATGCCTTCTCTGCATCAATTGAAATAATCGTGTGGTTTTTGTTTTTGGTTCTGTTTATGTGGTCGATTACATTTATAGACTTGCGTATGTTGAACCAGCCTTGCATCACAGGGATGAATCCCACTTGATCATGATGAATAAGTTTTTTATTTGCTGTTGCAATAGGCTTGCCAATATTTTATTGAAGATTTTTGAATTTATGTTCATCATGGATATTGGCCTGAAGTTTTCTTTTCTTGTTGGGTCTCTGCCGGGTTTTGGTATCAGAATGATGTTGGTCTCATAAAATGATTTGGGAAGGATTCCCTCTTTTTGGATTTTGGGAATAGTTTCAGAAGGAATGGTACCAGCTCCTCGTTGCGTGTCTGGTAGAATTTGGCTGTGAATCTTTCTGGACCTGGGCTTTTATTATGTGGTAAGCTCTTAATTGCTGCCTCGACTTCTGTCCTTGTTATTGGTCTATTCATAGTTTCAGCTTCCTCCTGGTTTAGGCTTTGGAGGACACAGGAGTCCAGGAATTTATCCATTTCTTCCAGGTTTACTAGTTTATGTGCATAGAGTTGTTTGTAGTATTCTCCAATGATGGTGTGAATTTCTGTGGAATCTGTGGTGATTTCCCCTTTATCATTTTTTATTGCATCTATTTGGTTGTTCTCTCTTTTCTTTTTAATCAATCTGGCTAGTGGTCTATTTTGTTGATCTTTTCAAAAATCCAGCTATTGTATTTATTAATTTTTGAAAAGTTTTTCGTGTCTCAATCTCCTTCACTTCAGCTCTGATCTTAGTTATGTCTTGTCTTCTGCTAGGTTTTGAGTTTTTTTGATCTTGCTCCTCTAGCTCTTTCAATTTTGACAATACGGTGTCAATTTTGGATCTCTCCATTCTTCTCATATGGGCACTTATTGCTATATACTTTCCTCTAGAGACTGCTTTAAATGTGTCCCAGGGATTCTGGCATGGTGTGTCTTCGTTCTCATTGGTTTCGAAGAACTTCTTTATATCTGCCTTCATTACACTGTTTATCCAGTCAACATTCAAGAGCCAGCTGTTCAGTTTCCATTAAGCTGTGCGGTTCTGGGTTGGTTTCTGAATTCTGAGTTCTAACTTGATTGCCCTATGGTCTGAGATGGTGTTTGTTATGATCTCAGTTGTTTTGCATTTGTTGAGCAGTGCTTTACTTCCAATTATGTGGTCAATTTTTGATTAGGTGTGATGTGGTGCTGAGAAGAATGTATATTCTGTGGATTTGGGGTGCAGAGTTCTGTAGATGTCTATCAGGTTTGCTAGCTCCAGGTCTGAGTTCAAGCCCTGGATATCCTTGGTGACTTTCTGTCGGGTTGATCTATCTAATACTGACAGTGGAGTGTTAAAATCTCCCACTATTATTGTGTGGGAGTCTAAGTCTCTTTGTAAGTCATTAAGAACTTGCCTTATGTATCTGAGTGCTCCTGCATTGGGCCCATATATGTTTAGGATCGTTAACTCTTCTTGTTGTATCGATCCTTTTACCATTATGTAATGGCCTTCTTTGTCTCTTTTGATCTTTGTTGCTTTAAAGTCTATTTTATCAGAGATGAGGATTGCAACTCCTGCTTTTTTTTGCTCTCCATTTGCTTGGTAAGTCTTCCTCCATCCTTTTATTTTGAGCCTTTGTGTATCCTTGCATGTGAGGTGGGTTTCCTGGATACAGCACACTGATAGGTTTTGGATTTTTATCCAATTTGCCAGTCTGTGTCTTTTTATTGGTGCATTTAGTCCATTTACATTTAGGGTTAATATTGTTATATGTGAATTTGATACTGCCATTTTGATGCTAAATGGCTGTTTTGCCATTTGTTGTTGTAGATTCTTCATTATGTTGATGCTCTTTAGCATTTAGTGTGATTTTGGAATGGCTAGTACTGGTTGTTCCTTTGTATGTGTAGTGCCTCTTTCAGGACCTCTTGTAAAGCAGGCCTGGTGGTGACAAACTCTCTGAGTACTTGCTTGTTCGCAAAGGATTTTATTTTTCCTTCACTTCTGAAGCTCAGTTTGGCTGGATATGAAATTCTGGGTTGAAAGTTCTTTCCTTTAAGAATGTTGAATATTGGCCCCCACTCTCTTCTGGCTTGTAGTGTTTCTGCCGAGAGATCTGCTGTGAGTCTGATGGGCTTCCCTTTGTGGGTGACCCGACCTTTCTCTCTGGCTGCCCTTAGTATTTTCTCCTATATTTCAACCTTGTTGAATCTGACGATTATGTGCCTTGGGGTTGCTCTTCTTGCGGAATATCTTTGTGGTGTTCTCTGTATTTCCTGCATTTGAGTGTAGGCCTGTCTTGCTAGGTGGGGAAAATTGTCCTGGATGATGTCATGACGAGTCTTTTCCAGCTTGGATTCATTCTCTTCATCCCCTTCTGGTACACCTATCAAACGTAGGTTAGGTCTTTTCACATAGTCCCAGATTTCCTGGAGACCATGTTCATTCCTTTTTGCGCTTTATTCTCTGATCTTGGTTTCTCGTTTTATTTCATTGAGTTGATCTTCGACTTCAGATATTCTTTCTTCTGCTTTGTCAATTCGGCTATTGAAACTTGTGCATGCTTCGCGAAGTTCTTGTATTGTGTTTTTCAGCTCCTTTAATTCATTCATATTCTTCTCTAAGTTATCCATTCTTGTTATTATTTCCTCAAATCTTTTTTTATATCTTTTTCAATTTTCTTAGTTTCTTTGCATTGATTTAATACATGTTCTTTTAGCTCACAAATGTTTCTCATTATCCACTTTCTGAAGTCTAATTCCGTCATTTCATCACAGTCATTCTTCGTCCAGTTTTGTTCCCTTGCTGGTGAGGAGTTTTGGTCCTTTCTAGGAGGCGATGTGTTCTGTTTTCGGGTGTTTTCCTCCTTTTTGCGCTGGTTTCTTCCCATCTTTGTGGATTTATCCACTTGTCATCTGCGTAGTTGCTGACTTTTCGATTGGGTCTCTGAGTGGACACCCAGATTGTTGGTGATGAAGTATTTCTGTTACTTGATTTTCCTTCTACCAGTCTAGCCCCTTCGCTGTATGACTGCTGAGGTCCACTTCAGGCCCTGCTTGTCTGGCGTGCACCTATAGCAGGTGTGGAAAAGCAAGTGATGCTACCAGTTTCTTTTTCTGCTATCTTTGTCCCAGAACGATGCATGCCAAATGTCAGTCTTTTGGATATAGAGGGGTCAGGGAGCTGCTTGAGGAGACAGTCTGTACTTTTTAGGAGCTCAAGTGCTGAGCTGTGATCTCTGTTGTTCATTCAGGGCTGTTAGGCTGAAAAAATCCTTTTTTTTCTCAGATGCTCTGTCTGGGGGCGTGTTGAGGCTTTCCTTGTGAGTGTCTGCCTCACTGTCCTACCCAGCTAGGAGGCAGTCAATCTCTATTTGCCTGCTGAGTCTCCACCCTGGTGGTGTGAAGTTCACCCTGTTGCTGCAGGCTCTGCCCTTCTGCTGCAGTCTCCGCCCTTTTGCCATGGGCTACGCTCTGCAGTGGAGTCTCTCTGTCTTACCGGGTTGCTTCTGCAATGGCAGGCTACCTCAGCAATGGGCGTGTACCTAAGTGGAAGCTGATTGCCTCGGTAATGGGGGACGCCCCTCCCCCGCGGAGCTGCGTTTTAATAAAACCTCCTCACTGGGAGTGTTTGGAATCGCCGTTTTGTTTGTTGCACTGCACTAGCCCAAGCGCTTTGTCCCTGAGATTTCCTGGGCTGGCTCACTGCCCAAGTCCTGTTCAGTCTCAAGCTCAGCCCTCTCAGGTCTTAGTTTGCCAGTTCAACAGGGCACCCATAACAGTTCGCTTTTGTATGAAGCGCTGTGGAGTGCCTCCGTGCTCCGGTGTGGGACAGAGCCGCACCAGCTGCTGGCTACACCAGCCGAGACCTCTGCCTGGCATCCCGCGTCACTTTTATACCTAAAAATTTCCCCGTTCTGTTGGCAACTAATATCCATCTGGAAATGCGTCCCCGACTCACCCTCTCCGTGGAACCAGCGAGAGCTTCAATCGTGGGTTGTTCTCACAGCGCCATCTTGAGTCCTCACCCAGCACGTTTCTTCTAAGAGCTGCGTTTTGATATTCCAGAGTGAATGGGAGGAAACACAGTATTTAGATATATCTGCTTCTAAAACCAAAGCGGAGCTACCTAAAAGAACGGGCTTAAACGTGTGCATTCAACTCACAGAGTTATACTGATGTGTGTTTGCAGTAGTTTGTAAACCCTTTCTGTGTAGAAGCAGAAAACGAATTTTTTAGCCAAATCCAAGCTTTTATGTAATACCGGAAAATCTCTGTCTCAAACACCAAGCAAACGTGTTTTCCAAACTGCTTTGCTTTGCTTTCGTTCAACCTAAAGAGTGGAATCTGTGTTTAGATTCAGAGAGTTTGAAGCACGTTTCTTCTAGGAGCTGCGTTTTGATATTCCAGAGTGAATGGGAGTAAATGAAGTATTGAGAAATATCTGCTTCTAAATGCAAAACGGAGCTACCTAATAGAACGGGCTTCAACATGTGCATTGAACTCACAGAGATAAACTGATGTGGGTTAGCAGTAGTTTGTAAAGGCTTTCTGTGGAGAACCAGAAATCGAAATTTTTTAGCCAAATACAAGCATTTAAGTAATAGCGGTAAATCTCCGTCTAGAACACAAAGCAAACGTATCTTTCAAACTGCTCTGCTGTGCGTTAGTTAAACTTACAGAGTTGAATCTGTGTTCAGATTCAGAGAGTTTAAAGCACGTTTCTTCTAGGAGCTGTATTTTGATATTTTATGGTGAATGGGAGAACACGCAGTATAGAGAAATATCTGTTTCTAGAACCATAACGGAGCTACCTAACAAAACGGGCTTCAAGGAATGCATTTAACTTACAGAGATTAACTGAAGTGTGTTTGCAGTAGTTTCTAAACCCTTTCTATGGAGAAGCAGAACACGGTTTTTTTTTCAGCCAAATCCAAGCATTTAAGCCATAGCGGAAGATCTCTGTCTAGAACACAAAGCAAACGTATCTTCCAAACTGCTCTGCTGTGTGGTCGTACAATTTACATACTTGAATTTATGTTTAGATTCAGAGAGTTTGAAGCATGTTTCCTTTAGGAACTGCGTTTTGATATTGCAGAGTGAATGGGAGAAAATGCAGTATTGAGAAATATCTGCTTCTAAAACCAAAACGGAGATACCTAATAGAACGTGCTTCAACGTTTGCATTCTACTCACAGTTAAACTGAAGTGTGTTCGCAGTAGTTCATAAATTCTTTCTGTGGAGAAGGAGAAGACGGATCTTTTCAGCCAAGTCCAAGCTGTTAAGTAATAGCGGGAAAACTTTGTCTAGAACACAAAGCAAACGTATCTTCCAAACTATGCTGCTGTGTGTTTGTTCAACTAAAAAAGTTGAATCTGTTTTTAGATTCAGAGAGTCTGAAGCACGTTTCTTCTACAAGCTGCGCTTTGATATTCCAGAGTGAATGGGAGTAAACGCAGTATTGAGAAATATCTGTTACTGAAACCAAAACGTAGCTACCTAACAGAACGGGCTTCAACGTGTGCATTCAACTCAAAGACTTAAACTGATGTGTGTTTGCCCTTGTTTGTAAATTTTTTTGTGGAGAAGCAGAAAACGGAATTCTTCATCCAAATCCAAGCTTTAAAGCAATTGCGGACAATCTCTGTCTAGAACACAGAGCGAACATATCTTCCAAACTGCTCTGCTGTGTGTTCATTCGAGTTACAAAGTTGAATCTGTGTTTATATTCAGAGAGGTTGTAACACGTTTCTTCTAGGAGCTGCATTTTAATATTCCAGAGTGAATGGGAGTAAATGCAGTATTGAGAAATATCTGCTTCTAAAATCAAAAAGGAGCTACCTAACAGAACGGGCTTCAACGTGTGCATTCAACTCGCGGAGATAAACTGATGTGTGTTTGCAGTAGTTTTTAAACCCTTTCTTTGGAAAAGCAGAAAACGGATTTTTT
Source organism: Callithrix jacchus (assembly GCF_049354715.1). Taxonomy (NCBI): domain Eukaryota; kingdom Metazoa; phylum Chordata; class Mammalia; order Primates; family Cebidae; genus Callithrix; species Callithrix jacchus. The sequence continues at coordinate 1,550,036 of NC_133520.1, forward strand.
CAGCCAAATTGAAGCTTTTAAGTAATAGCGGGAAATCTCTGTCCAGAACACAAAGGAAACGTATCTTCCAAACTGCTGTGCTTTGTTTCGTTCAACTTACAAAGTTGAATCGGTGTTTAGATTCAGAGAGTGTGAAGCACGCTTCTTTTGGAGCTGCGTTTTGATATTCCAGAGTGAATGGGAGGAAATGCAGTATGTAGAAATATCTGCTTCTAAAAGCAAAACGGAGCTACCTAACAGAACTGGCTTAAACGTGTGCATTCAAATCACAAAGTTAAGCTGATGTGTGTTTGCAGTAGTTTGTAATCCCTTTCTGTGGAGAAGCAGAAAACGGATTCTTTCAGCCAAATCCAAGCATTTAAGCAATAGCGGAAAATCTCTGTCTCGAACACAATCAAACGTATCTGCCAACCTGCTTTTCTTATTGTTCGTTCACCTAAAAGAGTTGAATTTGTGTTTAGATTCAGAGAGTTTGAAGCACGTTTCTTATAGGAGCTGCGTTTTGATATTCCAGAGTGAATGGGAGTAAATGCAGTATTGAGAAATATCTGCTACTAAAAGCAAAACGGAGCTACCTAATAGAACGGGCTTCAACGTGCGCATTCAACTCAGGATGTTAACCTGATGTGGGTTTGCAGTAGTTTGTAAACGCTTTCTGTGGAGGAGCAGGAATCGGAATTTTTTCAGCCAAATCCAAGCATTTAAGTAATAGCGGTAAATCTCTGTCTAGAACACAAAGCATACATATCTTTCAAACTGCTCTGCTGTGCGTTCGTTCAACGTACAGAGTTAAATCTGTGTTTAGATTCAGAGAGTTTGAAGCACGTTTCTTCTAGGAGCTGCGTTTTGATATTCCAGGGTGCATGGGAGCAAACAAAACGGGCTACCTAACAAAACGGGCTTCAACGGGTGCATTTAACTCACAGAGGTAAACTGAAGTGTGTTTGCAGTAGTTTCTAATCCCTTTCTGTGGAGAAGGAGAAAACGGATATTTTCAATCAAATCCAAACATTTAGGCAATTGCGGTATATCTCCATCTAGAACACAAAGCAAACGTATCTTCTAAACTGCTCTGCTGTGTGTTCGTTCAACATACAAAGTTAAATATGAGTGTAGATTCAGAGATTTTGAAGCCCGTTTTTTTCTATTAGCTGCGTGTTGATACTCTAGAGTGAATGGGAGTAAATGCAGTATTGAGAAATATCTGCTTCTAAAAGCATAATGGAGCTACCTAACCGAATGGGTTTCAACGTGTGCATTCAACTCACAGAGTTAAACTGACGTGTGTTTGCAGTAGTTTGTAAACCCGTTCTGTGGAGAAGCAGAAAACGGATTTTCTCAATCAAATCCAAACATTTAAGCAATCGCGGTAAATCTCCGTCTAGAACACAAAGCAAACCTATCTTTCAAAGGGCTCTGCTGTTAATTCGTTCAACTTACAATTTTGAATCTGAGTTTAGATTGAGAGCGTTTGAAGCACGTTTGTTCTAGTAGCTGCGTGTTGATATTCCAGAGAGAATGGGAGTAAATGCAGTATTGAGAAATATCTGCTTCTAAAACTAAAACGGAGCAACGTAACAGAACGGGCTTCAACGTATATATTCCACTCACATAGATAAACTGATGTGTGTTTGCAGTAGCTTATAAACTTTTTCTGTGGAGAAGCAGAAAACGGAATTTTTCAACCATATTCAAGCATTTAAGCAATAGCGGTAAATCTCCGCCTAGAACACAAAGGAAACGTATCTTCCAAACTGCTCTGCTGCGTGTTCATTCAACTTACGAAGTCGAATCTTTGTTTAGATTCAGAGAGTTTGTAGTACGTTGCTTCTAGATGCTGCGTTTTGATATTCCTGTGTGAATGGGAATAAACGCAGTATTGAGAATTATCTGCTTCTTAAAGCAAAACGGATCTACCTAACAGAAAGGGTTTCAACATGTGCATTCAATACACAAAGCTAAACTTATGTGTGTTTGCAGTAGTTTGTAATCTTTTTCTGTGGAGAAGCAGAAAACGGACTTTTTCAGTGAAATCCAAGCATTTAAAAAAAAGCGGTAAATCTCCATCTAAAACACAAAGAAAACATATCTTTCAAACTCCTCTGCTGTATATTCGTTCAACATACAGCGATGAATCTGGGTTTACATTCGAAGAGTTTGAAGCAGGTTTCTTCTAGGAGTTTTCTTTTGACATTCCATAGCGAATGGGAGTTAATGCAGTATGGAGAAATATCTGCTTCTAAAACCGAAACGGAGCTACCTAACAGAACGGGCTTCAACGTGTGCATTAAGCTCACAGAGTTAAACTGAGGTGTGTTTGTAGTAGTTTGTAAGCCCTTTCTGTGGAGAAGCAGAAAACGGATTTTTTCAGCCAAATCCAAGCTTTTATGCAATAGCGGGAAATCTCCGTCTAGAACACAAAGCAAACACATCTTCCAAACTGCTCTGATGTGTGGTCGTTTAACTTACAAAGTTGAATCTGTGTTTAGATTCAGAGTTTGAAGCATGTTTCTTCTAAGAGCTGCATTTTTATATTCCCCAGTGAATGGGAGTAAACGCAGTATGGAGAAATATGTGCTTCTAAAACAAAAACTGAGCTACCTACCAGAACGGGCTTCAACGTGTGCATTCACTCAAAGAGATAAACAGATGAGTGTTTGCAATAGTTTGTAATCCCTTTCTGTGGAGAACCTGATAACGACAAATTTCAGCCAAATCTAATTATTTAAGCAATAGCGGAAAATCTCCGTCTAGAACACAAAGCAAACGTATCTTTTAAACTGCTCTGCTGTGTGTTCCTTCAACTTAAAAAGTTGAAGCTGTGTTTAGATTCAGACAGTTTGAAGCACGTTTCTTCTAGGAGCTGCGTTTTGATATTCCAGAGTGAATGGGTGTAAACGCAGTAATGAGAAATATCTGCTTCTAAAACCAAAACGTAGCTACCTAACAGAACGGGTTTCAACGTGTGCATTCAACTCGCGGCGTTATTCTGATGTCTGTTTGCAGTAGTTTGTAAACCCTTTCTGTGGAGAAGCAAAAAAGGATATTTTCAGGCAAATCCAAGTTTCTAAGCAATAGCAGGAAATCTCCATCTAGAACACACAGCAAACTTATCTTCTAAACTGCTCTTCTGTGTGTTTTTTCAACTTACAAATCTGAATCTCTGTTTAGATTCAGAGAGTTTGAAGCACGTTTCTTCTCAGAGCTGCGTTTTGATATTCCAGAGTGAATGGGAGTAAACGCAGTATTGAGAAATATCTGCTTCTAAAACAAAACGTAGCCACCAAACTTAACGGGCTTCAACATCTGCAATCAACTCACAGAGTTAAACTGATGTGTGTTTCCAGTAGTTTGTCATCCCTTTCTGTGGAGAAGCAGAAAATGGGATTTTTCAGCCAAATCCAAGCAATTAATAAATAGCGAGAAATCTCTGTCTAGAACACAAAGCAAACGTATCTTCCAAACTGCTCTGCGGTGTGTTCTTTCAACTTAAAAAGTTGAATCTGTGTTTAGATTCAGAAAGTTTGAAGCAGGTTTCTTCTTGGGGCTGCGTTTTGATATTCCAGACTGAATGGAAATAAACAAAATATTGAGAAATATCAGCTTCTAAAACAAAAACGGAGCTACCTAACAGAACTGGCTCAATATGTGCATTCAACTCACAGAATTTAACTGATGTGTGTTTGCAGTAGTTTGTAAACCCTTCCTGTGGAAAGCAGAAAACGGATATTTTCAGCGAAATCCAAGCTTTTAAGCAATTGCGAAAAATCTCCGTCTAGAACACAAAGCAAACGAATCTTCCAAACTGCTCTGCGGTGTGTTCGTTCGACTTACATAGGTGAATCTGTGTTTAGATTCAGAGAGTTTGAAGCACGTTTCTTTCAGGAGCTGCGTTTTGATATTCCAGAGTGAATGGGAGTAAACGCTGTATTCAGAAATATCTGCTTCTAAAACCAAAACGGAGCTACCTAACAGAACGGGCTTCAACGTGTGTATTCAACTCACAGAGTTAAACTGATGTGTGTTTGCAGTATTTGTAAAGCCTTTCTGTTGAGAAGCAGAATACAAATTTTTTCAGCAAAATCCAAGCTTTTAAGCAATAGTGGAAATCTCTGTCTAGAACAGAAAGCAAACTTATCGTATAAACTGCTCTGCTGTGTGTTCGTTCAACTGACCAAGTTGAATTTGCATTTAGATTCTGAGAGTTTGAAGCACGTTTCTTCTAGGAGTTGCGTTTTGATATTCCAAAGTGAATGGGAGTAAACGCAGTATAGAGAAATATCTGCTTCTAATACCAGAACGGAGCTACCTAACAGAACGGGCTTAAACGTGTGCATTCAAAACAGAGTTAAACTGAGGTGTGTTTGCAGTAGTTTGTAAATCCTTTCTGTGGAGAAGAAGAAACCGGATTATTTTCAGCCAAATCCGAGCTCTTAAGCAATAACGGGAAATCTGTGTCTAGAACACAAAGCAAACGTATCTTCCAACCTGCTCTGATGTGTGTTCGTTCTACTTACAAAGTTGAATCTGTGTTTAGATTCAGAGAGTTTGAAGCAGGTTACTTCTAGCAGCTGCGTTTTGATATTCTAGTGTGAATGGGAGTAAACGCAGTATTGAGAAATATCTGCTTCTAAAACCAAAACGGAGCTACCTAACAGATCGGGCTTCAACGTGCATTCAACTCACAGAGTTAAACTGATGTGTGTTTGCAGTAGTCTGTAAACTATTTCTGTGGAGAAGCAGAAAACGGATATTTTCAGCCAAATTTATGCTTTTAAGCAATAGCGGGAAAACTCTGTCCAGAACACAAATCAAACGTATCTTCCAAACTGCTCTTCTGTGTGTTCGTTCAAAGTAAAAAGCTGAATGTGTGTTTAGATTCAGAATTTATAAGTAGGCTTATTCTAAATGCTGCGTTTTGATATTCCAGGGTGAATGGGAGTAAACGCAGTATTGAGAAATATCTGCCAAAACGGAGCTACCTACCAGAATGGGCTTCAACGTGTGCATTCAACTGACAGAGTTAAACTGATGTGTTTTTGCAGTACTTTGTATACTTTTTCTGTGAAGAAGCAGAAAGTGGATTTTTTCAGTTAAATCCAAGCATTTAAGAAATAGCAGTAAATCTTCGTCTAGAACACAAAGCATACGTATCGTTCAACCTGCTCTGTTGTCTGTTTGTTAAACGTTCAGAGTTGAGTCTGTGTTTAGATTCAGAGAGTTTCAAGCAGGTTTCTTCTAGAAGCTGCGTTTTGATATTCCAGAGAGAATATGAGTGGACACAGTATATAAAAATGTCTGCTTCTGAAACCAAAACGGAGATACCTAAAAGAATGGGCTTCAACGTGTATTAACCTTAGAGAGTTAACCTGAGGTGTGTTTGCAGTAGTTTGTATACCCTTTTTGTGGAGAAGCAGAAAACAGATTTCTCCAGAGAAATCCAAGCATTTAAGCAATAGCGGTAAATCTCCGTCTAGAACACAAAGCAAACGTATCTTCCAAACTGCTCTGCTGTGTGGTAGTTCAACGTACAGAGTTGAGTCTGTGTTTAGATTCAGAAAGTTTCAAGCATGTTTTTTCTTGGAGCTGCGGTTTGATATTCCAGAGTGAATTGTAGTAAACGCAGTATTGAGAAATATCTGCTTCTATAACGAAAACGGAGCCACCTACCAGAGCGGGATTCAACGTGTGCATTGAACTTACAGAGTTAAACTGATGTGTGTTTGCAGTAGTTTGTAAACCCTATTTGCGGAGAAGAAGGAAACGGATTTTTCCAGAGAAATCCAGGCATTTTAGCAATAGCGGTAAATCTTTGACTAGAGCACAAAGCAAACGTATCTTTCAAACTGCTCTGCTGTGTGCTCATTCAACGTACAGAGTTGAATGTGTGTTTAGACTCAGAGAGTTTTAAGCAGGTTTCTTCTAGGAGGTGCATTTTGATATTCCAGAGTGAATGGGAATGAACGCAATATTGAGAAATATCTGCTTCTCAAACCAAAACGGAGCTACGTACCAGAACGGGCTTCAACGTGTGCATTCAACGTACAGAGTTAAACTTATGTGTGTTTGCAGTAGTTTGTAAACCCTATCTGTAGAGAAGAAGGAAACAGATTTTTCCAGCCAAATCCTAGCATTTAAGCAGTAGCGGTACATCTTTGTCTAGAACACAAAGCAAACGTATCTTTCAAACTGCTCTGCTCTGTGTTCGTTAAACGTACAGAGTTGAGTCTGTGTTTATATTTATAGAGTTACAAGCAGGTTTCTTCTAGGAGCTGCGTTTTGATATTCCAGTGTGAATATGAGTGAACGCAATACTGAGAAATATTTGCTTCTGAAACCACAACGGCGCTACCTAACAGAATGAGCTTCAACGTGTATTCAACTTAGAGAGTTAACCTGAAGTGTGTTTGCAGTAGTTTGTAAACCCTTTCTGTGAAGAAGCAAAAAACGGATTTCTCCTGCCGAATCCAACCATTTAAGCAATAACAGTAGTTCTTTTCTTAGAACACAAAGAAAACGTATCTTTCAAATTGCTCTACTGTGTGGTGGTTCAACTTAAAAAATAGAATCCGTTTTCAGATTCAGACAATTTGAAGCACGTTTTTGCTTGGAGCTGCGTTTTGATATTCCAGCGTGAATGGGAGTAAACGAAGTACTGTGAAATATCTGCGTCTAAAACCAAAGTGGAGCTACCTAACAAAGCGGACTTCAATATGTGCTATCAACTTACGGAGTTAAACTGATTTGTGTTTGCAGTAGTTTGTAAAGCCTTTCTTTGAAAGAGTAGAAAACAAATTATTTTAGTTAAATCCAAGCATTTAAGCAATAGCAGTAAACCTCCTTCTAAAACACAAAGCAGACGTATCATTGAAACTGCTCTGCTGTGTATTTGTTAAACCTAAAGAGTTAAATCTGTGTTTAGATTCAAAGAGGTTGAAGCACGTTTCTTCTAGGAGCTGCATTTTGATATTCCAGAGTTCATGGAAGTAGATGCAGTATTGAGAAATATTTGCTTCTAAAACGAGAACCATGCTACTTAACAGAACGAGCTTCAATGTGTGCATTCAACTTTCAGAGTTGAACTGATGTGTGTTTGCTGTAGTTTGTAAACCCTTTCTGTGAAGAAGCAGGAAATGGATTTTGTTTTTCAAATCCAAGCATTTAAGCAATAGTGGTAAATCTTCGTCTAGAACACAAAGAAAACGTATTTTTTAAACTGCTCTGCTGCGTGTTCGTTCAACTTACAAAGTTAAATCTGTGTTTAGATTCAGAGAGTTTGTAGCACGTTTCTTCTAGGAGCTGCGTTTCGATATTCCAGAATGAATGGGAGTAAACGCAGTATTGAGAAAAATTTACTAAAACTAAAACGAGCTACCTGATAGAACTGGCTTCAATGTGTGCATTCAACTTTCGGAGTCAAACTGAAGTGTGTTTGCAGTAGTTTTTAAACCCTTTCTGTGAAGGAGCAGAAAATGAATCTTTCCAGCCAAGTCCAGGTGTTTAAGCAATAGCGGTAAACCTTTGTTTAGAACAAAAATCAAGCGTAGCTTTGAAGCATCTTCGCTGTGTGTTAGTTCAACTTAAAGAGTTGAATCTGTGTTTACATTCAGAGAGTTCAAAGCATGTTTTTTCTAAAAGCTGCGTTTTGATATTCCAGAGTAAATAAGAGTAAACCCAGTACTGAGAAATATTTGCGTCTAAAACAAAAACGGAGCTACCTAACAGAACGGGCTTCAATGTGTGCATTCAACTTACAGAGTTAAACTGATGTGCTTGTAAACCCTTTCTGTGAAGAAGCAAAAAACGCATATTTTCAGCCAAACTAAAGCATTTAAGCAATAGTGTTAAATCTTTGTCTAGAACACAAATGAAACGTATCTATCAGACTGCTCTGCTGTGTGTTCGTCCAACTTAAAAAGTTGAATCTGTGTTTAGATTCAGAGATTTTGAAGCACGTTGCTTTTAGGAGCTGTGTTTTGATATTCTAGAGTGAATGGGAGCAAATGTTGTATTGAGAAATATCTTCTTCTAAAACCAAAACGGAGCTACCTAACAGAACTGTCTTCAATGTGTGCATTCAACTAACAGAGGTAAACTGATGAGTGTTTGCAGTAGTTTGTAAAGCCTTTCTGTGAAGAATCAGAAAACTGATTGTTCCAGCAAAATCCAAACATTTAAGAAAGAGCGGATAATCTTTTTTTAAAACACAAAACAAACGTATCTTTCAACCTACTTTGCGTTGGGTTCGTTCAGCCAAGAGAGTTGAAGTGGTGTTTAGATTCAGCGAGTTAGAAATGCGTTTGTTTTGCGAGCTGCGTTTGGATATTTTCGAGTGAATGGGAGTACATTGTGTGTTGAGAAATATCTGGTTCTAAAAGGAAAACGGAGCTACCTAACAGAAAGGTCTTCAACGTGTTCATTCAACGTACAGAGATAAACTGATGTGTGTTTGCAGTAAGTTGTAAATTCTCTCTGTGATGTCAAAGAAAACAGATTTTTCCAGCCAAATCCAATCATTTGAGAAACAGTGGTAAATCTCTGTTTAGAACACAAAGCAAACATATCTTCAAACTGCTCTGCTGTGTGTTCGTTCAACTAAAAAGTTAAATCTGTGTTTAGATTCAGAGAGTTTGAAGCACGTTTCTTCTAGGAGCTGCGTTTCAATATTCCAGAGTGAATGGGAGTAAACGCAGTATTGAGAAATATCTGCTTCTGAAACCAAAACGGAACTACCTAATAGAACGTGCTTCAATGAGTCCATTCAACTTACAGAGTTAAATTGATGTGTGTTTGCAGTAGTTTGTAAACACTAACTGTGAAAAAGCAGAAAACGGATTTTTGAAACCAAATCCAAGCATTTATGAAAGAGCAGTAAATCTCCATTTAAAACACAAACAAACGTATCCTTCAAACTACTCTGTTGTGGGTTATTTCAGCTAAAAGGGTCGAAGTGGTTTTTCGATTCAGTGAGTTAGAAAAGTGTTTGTTCTGGGAGTAGCATTTTGATATTCCCGAGTGAATGGGAATACATGCAGTATTGAGAAATATCTGGTTCTAAGAGGAAAACGGAGCTACCTATCAGAACGGTCTTCAATGTGTGCTCTCTATTTACAGTTATACTGATGTGTGTTTGCAGTAGTTTGTAAACCCTTTCTGTGAAGAAGCAGTAAACTGATTTTTCCAGCCAAATTCAAGCATTTAAGAAAGGGCGGTAAATCTTTGTCTAAAACACAAATGAACGTATTCTTCAAACTACTCTGCTGTGGGTTTGTTTGCTAAAAAACTTGAAGCGGTGTTTAGATTCACAGAGTTAGAAACGCGTGTGTTCTGCGAGCTGCGTTTGGATATTCCCAAGTGAATGGGATTACATGCTGTATTGAGAAGTATCTGGTTCTAAAAGGAAAACGGAGCTACCTAACAGAACGGTCTACAATTTGTGCATTCAACGTACTGAGATAAACTGATGTGTGTTTCCAGTCGTTTGTAAATTATTTCTGTGAAGAAGCAAAAAACAAATTTTTCCAGCCAAATCCAATCATTTAAGAAATAGCGGTGGGAAACTCAAGATGGTGCGCTTAGAACAACCCAGAATTGAAGCTCTCGGTGAATGCGTGGAGAGGGTGAGTCAGGGCCGCATTTCCAGACGTATCTTTGTTTTTCACAGAACGGGGAAATTCCCAGGTATAAAAGAGACGCAGGATGCCAGGCACAGGTTTTGGCTGGTGCAGCCGGCGGCCGGTCAAGCCTGCGGTTGGCGTGGTAGTGCAACATCACTACACAGCACTCCGCACAGAGTGCACTGGGTCGGGTGCCCTGTTGAACCGGCAATCTGAGACTTGAGAGGGCTGAACTTGAGACTGATCGGGACTTGGACAGTGAGCCAGGTTAGGATATTTTAGGGAAACAGCGTTTGTAGTAGCACAGTGGGACAAAAAAAAGGCGAATCCAAACTCTCCTGGTGGAGAGGTTCCCTGAGGGCACAGCTGAACCCAGGACGGTGCTGTTTTGTGGGAGAGGGGCGTTTACCATTACCGAGGCAATCTTCCCCTACTGAGGTACACACCCATTGTTGATGCAGCCTGCCATTGCCCAGGCAACCCGCTAAAACAAAGAGACTCTACCACAGGATGTAGCCAGTGGCAGCAGGGCGGAGATCACAGCGGCAGGGCAGAGCCTGCAGCAACAGGGCAAAAATCACACTAGCAGGGCGGAACCTCGGCAGGCAAATAGTAACTAGACTGCCTCCTAGCTGGGCAGGACAGCACAACGAACACACACAAAGAAAGCCCCAACCCCCCCGAGACAAAGCATCTGAGAAAAAAAGTGTTTTTTATCAGTTCTGCTGCAGCAGAATTAAACGTAGCAGCCCAACAACTCGGAATAAACAACAGAGCTCACAGCTCAGCACTTGAGCTCCTATAAAGTACAGACTGTCTCCTCAAGCAGCTCCCTGACCCCTCTATATCCAAAAGACTGACATTTGGCAGGCATCATTCTGAGATAAAGATAGCAGAAAAAGAAACTAGTAGCATCCCTCACTGTTCTGCAGCTGCTATAGGTGCACCCAGACAAGCAGGTCCTGGAGTGGACCTCAGCAGTCATACAGTGAAGGGGCTAGACTTTTAGAAGAAAAAACAAGTAACAGAAATACTTCATCATCAACAATCTGGGCGTCCACTCAGAGACCCAATCGAAAAGTCAGCAACTACACAGACGACAGGTGGATAAATCCACAAAGATGGGAAGAAATCAGCACAAAAAGGAGGAAAACACCTGAAAACAGAACACATTGCCTCCTAGAAAGGACCAAAACTCCTCACCAGCAAGGGAACAAAACTGGACGAAGAATGACTGTGATGAATTGATGGAATTAGACTTCAGAAAGTGGATAATGAGAAACTTTTGTGAGCGTGTTCAAAAAACTTATCCATCATGATCAAGTAGAATTTATCCCGGGGTTGCAAGTCTGGTTTAACATACAGAAGTCTATAAACGTAATCCACCACATAAATAGAACCAAAAACGAAAACCACATGATTATCTCAATTGACGCAGAGAAGGCATTCGACAAAATTCAGCAGTCTTTTATGCTAAAAACCCTCAATAAACTCGGTATTGATGGAACGTATCTCAAAATAATAAAAGCTATTTATGACAAACCAACAGCCAATATAATACTGAATGGGCAAAAACTGGAAGCATTCCCTTTGAAATCCAGCACTAGAGAAGGATGCCCTCTTGCACCAGTCCTATTCAAAATAGTGCTGGAAGTTCTAGCCAGAGCAATTAGGCAAGAAAAAGAAATAAAGGGTATTCAAATAGGAAAGGTGGAAGCCAAATTTTCTCTATTTGCAGACGACATGATAGTATATCTAGAAGACCCCATCGCCTCAGCCCAAAAACCCCTGAAACTGATAAGCAACTTCAGCAAAGTCTCAGGATATAAAATCAATGTGCAAAAATCACAAGCATTCGTCTACACCAATAACAGACTTAAAGAAATCCAAATCAAGAACGAACTGCCATCCACAATTGCTATGAAAAGAATAAAATACCTTGGAATACAACTCACAAGGAACGTAAGAGACCTCTTCAAGGAGAACTGCAAACCACTGCTCAACGAAATAAGAAAGGACACAAACAGATGAAGAAACATTCCATGTTCATGGTTAGGAAGAATTAATATCATGAAAATGGCTATACTGCCCAAAGTAATTTACAGAATCAACGCTATCCCCCATTAAGCTACAATTGACTTTCTTCACAGAACTGGAAAAAAACACCATGAATTTCATATGGAACCAAAAGAGAGCCCGCATAGCCAAGTCAATTCTAAGCAAAAAGAACACAGCTGGGGGCATCACACTACCGTATTTAAAACTATATTACAAGGCTACAGTAGTCAAAACAGCATGGTACTGGTACCAAAACAGAGATATAGACCAATGGAACAAAACAGAGGCATCGGAGGCAACACAACATATCTAAAACCCTACAATCTTTGATAAACCTGACAAAAACAAGCAATGGGGAAAGGATTCCCTGTTTTACAAATGGTGTTCGGAAAACTGGCTAGCCATGTGCAGAAAGCAGAAACTGGACACCTTCTTGACACCTTACACTAAAATTAACTCCAGATAGATTAAATACTTAAACATAAGACCTGGCACCATAAAAACCCTAGAAGAAAATCTAGGCAAAACCATCCAGGACATAGGAGTAGGCAAGGACTTCATGAACAAAACACCAAAAGCATTGGCAACAAAAACCAAAATAGACAAATGAAACCTAATGAAACTCCACAGCTTCTGCACGGCAAAAGAAACAGTCACTAGAGTGAATTGGCAACCAACAGAATGGGAAAAAATTTTTGCAGTCTACCCATCTGACAAAGGGCTGATATCCAGAATTTACAAAGAACTCAAACAGATTTACAGGAAAAAGAACAAACAAGCCCATTCAAATTTGGAAAAAGGATATGAACAGACACTTTACGAAAGAAGACATATATGAGGCCAACAGTCATATGACAAAATGCTCATCATCACTGGTCATCAGAGGGATGCACATCAGAACCACATTGAGATACCATCTCACGCCAGTAAGAATGGCCATCATTAAATAATCTGGAGACAACAGATGCTGGAGAGAATGTGGAGAAAAAGGAACCCTTTTACACTGTTGGTGGGAATGTAAATTAGTTCAACCATTGAGGAAGACAGTGTGGCCCTTCCTCAAGGCCTTAGAAATAGAAATTCCATTTGACCAAGCAATCCCATTCCTGGGTATATATCTAAAGGACTATAAATCATTCTACTATAAAAACACATGCACACGCATGCTCATTGCAGCACTTTTTACAATAGCAAAGACCTGGAATCAACCCAAATGCCCATTGATGGTAGACTGGATTGGGAAAATGTGGGACATATACACCATGGAATATTATGCAGCAATCAGAAAGGATGAGTTTGTGTCGTTTGTAGGGACATGGATGAACCTGGAGAAAATCATTTTCAGCAAACTGACACGAGAACAGAAAATGAAATACCGCATATTCTCACTCATAGGCGGGTGATGAAAAATAAGAACACATAGACACAGGAAGAAGAGTACAAAACACGTGGGTCTATTGGGAGGAAATGAAGAGGGTAAGCAGGAGGGAAAGTTGGGGAGGGATAGCCTGGGGAGAAATGCCAAATGTGGATGAAGGGGAGAAAAGAATCAAAACACACGGCCATGTGTGTACCTATGCAACTGTCTTGCATGTTCTGCAAGGTACTACAGAACCTAAAATGCAATAAAAAAAATTTTTTTAAAGAAATAGCGGTAAATCTCCGTCAAGAACACAGAAAAAAACGAATCCTTCAATCTACTCTGCTGTGCGTTCGTTCAGCTAAAAGAGTTGAAGCGGTGTTTAGATTCAGCGAAGTAGAAACGTGTTTGTTCTGGGAGCTGCGTTTGGATATTCCCGAGTGAATGCGAGTACATGCTGTATGGAGAAATATCCGGTTCCAAAAGAAAAACTGAGCTACCTAAAAGAACGGTCTGAAATGTGTGCATTCTACTTACAGAGTTAAACTGATGTGTGTTTGCAGTAGTTTGTAAACCCTTTCTGTGAAGAAGCCGAAAACGCATTTCCAGAGCCAAATCCAAGCATTTAAGAAATAGCGGTAAATCTCCGTCTGAAACACAAAAGAAACGTATCTTTCAAACTGCTCCGTTGTGTGTTCGTTCAACTAAGATAATTGAATCTGTGTTTAGATTCAGAGAGTTTGAAGCATGTTCCTTCTAGGAGCTGCGTTTTGATATTCCCGAGTGAATGGCAGTAAACGCTGCATTGAGAAATATCTGCTTCTAAAACCAAAACGGAGCTACCTAACAGAATGGTCTTCAATGTGTGCATTCAGCTTACAGAGTTAAACTGATGTGTGTTTGCAGTAGTTTGTAAATCCTTTCTGTGAAGAAGTAGAAATCGGATTTTCCCAGCCAAATCCAAGCATTTACGAAAGAGCGGTATATCTTCATCTAGAACACAAAGCAAACGTGTCTTTCAAGCTGTTTTTCTGTGTATTTGTTCAACGTAAAGAGTTGAATCTGTGTTTAGATTCGGAGAGTTTGAAGCAGGTTTATTTTAGGAGCTGCGTTTTGGTATTCCAGAGTGAATGAAAGTAAACGCGACATTGAGAAATATCTGATTCTGAAACCAAAACGGAGCTACCTAATAGAACGGGCTTCAATGAGTCCATTCAACTTACAGAGTTGAACTGATTTGTCTTTGAAGTAGTTTGTAAATCCTTTCTGTGAAGAAGCAAAAAAACGGATTTTGCAGCCAAATTTATGCATTAAAGCAATAGCGGTAAATCTCCGTCTAGAACACAATGCGAACGTATCCTTCTTACTACTCTGCTGTGTGTTCTTTCAGCTAAGAGAGTTAAAGCGGTGTTTAGATTTAGCGAGTTAGACACGCGTTTGTTCATGGAGCTGCCTTTGGATATTCCCCAGTGAATGGGAGCAAATGCAGTATTGAGACATATCTGCTTCTAAAACCAAAACGGAGCTACCTAACAGAACCGGCTTCAATGTGTGCATTCAGTGAACAGAGGTAAACTGATGTGTGTTTGCAGTAATTTGTAAACCCTTTCAATGAAGAAGCAGACAACAAATTCTTACAGCCAAATCCATTCTTTTAAGAAAGAGTGGTAAATCTTCCTGTGGAACAGAAACCAAACGTATCTTCCAAACTGCTCTGCTGTGTTTGTTCAACTTAAAGTGTTGAATCTGTGTTTAGATTCAGAGAGTTTGATGCACGTTTCTTTTAGGAATTGCGTTATAGTATTCCTGATTGAATGCGAGTAAACGCAACATTCAGAAATATCTGCTTCTAGAACGAAAACGGAGCTACCTAATAGAACACGCTTCAATGAGTACATTCAACCTACAGAGGTAAACTGATGTGTCTTTGCAGTAGTTTGCAAACCGTTTCTGTGAAGAAGCAGCAAACAGATTTTTCCAGCCAACTCCAAGCATTTAAGCAATAGCGGTAAATCTCCATCTAGAACACAAAGCTAAGGTCTTTTTCAAACTGCTCTTCTGTGTGTTCATTGAACTTAAAGAGTTGAATCTGTGTTTAGATTCAGAGTGTTTGAAGCACGTTTCTTCTAGAAGCTGCCTTTTGATATTCCAGAGTGAGTGGGAGAAAACGCAGTACTGAGAAATACCTGCTTCTAAAATTAAAGCGGAGCTACCTATCAGAACGGGATTCAACGTGTGCATTCAATGTCCAGAGGTAAACTGATATGTGTTTGCAGTACTTTGTAAACTTTTTCTGTGAAAAAGCAGAAAACGGATATTTCCAGCCAAATAAAAGCATTTAAAAAAGAGGGGTAAATCTCCATCTGAAACACAAAACAAACATATCCATCAAACTACTTTGCTGTGGGTTTCTTCCGCTAAGAGAGTTGAAGCATTGTTTAGATTCAGCGAGTTAGAAACACATTTGTACTGGGAGCTGCATTTGGATATACCCGAGTGAATGGGAGTACATGGTGTATGGAGAAATATCTGGTTCTAAAAGGAAAACGGAGCTATTTAATAGAACGGTCTTCAATGTGTACATTCAACTTACAGAGTTAAAATCATGTGTGTTTGCAGTAGTTCGTAAACCCTTTCTGTGAAGAAGCAGAAAACGGATTATTCAAGCCAAATCCAAACATTAAGAATGAGCGGTAAATCTCCGTCTATAACACAAAACAAACGTATCCTTCAAACTACTCTACTGTGGGTTCGTTCAGCTAAGAGAGTTGAATCTGTGTTTAGATTCAGAGAGTTTACAGCACGTTTCTTCTAGCAGCTGCCTTTTGATATTCCAGAGTAAATGGGAGCAAACGCAGTATTGAGAAATATCTGCTTCTAAAACCAAAGCGGAGCTACCTAACAGAACGGGCTTCAATGTGTGCATTCAACGTACAGAGCTAAAGAGATGTGTGTTTGCAGTAGTTTGTAAACCCTTTCTGTGAAGAAGGAGAAAACGGATTTTTTCAGTCACATCCAAGCATTTAATAAATAGTGGTAAATCTCCGCCTAAAAAACGAAACAAGCCTATCTTTCAAACTACTCTGCTGTGAATTCTTTCAGCTAAGATAGTTGAAGTGGTGTTTAGATTCAGCAAGTTAGAAATGCGTTTGTTCTGAATGCTGTGTTTGGATATTTTCGAGTGAATGGGAATACATGCTGTATGGAGAAATATCTGGTTCTAAAAGGAAAATGGAGCTACCTATCAGAATGGTCCTCAATGTGTGCATTCAACATACAGAGTTAATCTGATGTGTGTTTGCAGTAGTTTGTAAACCCTTTCTGTGAAAAAGCAGAAAACGTATTGTTCCATCCAATTCCAAACATTTAAGAAAGAGCGGTAAATCTCCATCTAAAACACAAAGAAAATGTATCCTTCAAACTACTGTGCTGTGCCTTTGTTCAGCTAAAAGAGTTGAAGCGGTGTTTAGATTCAGTGAATTAGAAACGCGTTTGTTTTGGAAGCTGCGTTTGGATATTCCCGAGTGAATAGGAGCAAATGCAGTAATGAGAAATATCTGCTTCTAAAACCAAAACGGAGCTACCTAGGAGAACGGGCTTCAATGAGTTTATTCAACGTGCAGAGTTAAACAGATGTGTCTTTGCAGTAGTTTGTAAAGAATTTATGTGAAGAAGCAGAAAACGGATTTTCCACCAAAATCCAAGCATTTAAACAATAGCAGTAAATCTTCTTCTAGAACACAAAGACAACGTAACTTCAAACTGCTCTTCTGTGTGTTCATTCA
Organism: Callithrix jacchus; assembly: GCF_049354715.1. Taxonomy (NCBI): domain Eukaryota; kingdom Metazoa; phylum Chordata; class Mammalia; order Primates; family Cebidae; genus Callithrix; species Callithrix jacchus. Next base: position 1,566,856 of record NC_133520.1, read on the forward strand.
TCTTAAGGAGTTGAATCTGTGTTTAGATTCAGAGAGTTTGAAGCACGTTTCCTCTGGGAGCTGAGTTTTGAAATTCCAGAGTGAATGAGAGTAAACTCAGTATTGAGAAATATCCACTTCTAAAACCAAAACGGAGCTACCTGACAAAACGGGCTTCAATGTGTGAATTTCACTAGCAGAGTTAAACCGATGTGTGTTTGTAGTAGTTTGTAAACCCTTTCTGTGAAGAAGCAGAAAACGGATTTTTCCAGCCAAATACAAGCATTTAAGAAACAGCAGTAAATCTCTGTCTAAAACACAAAACAAACGTATCCTTCAAACTTCTTTGCTATGGGTTCTTTCAGCTAAAAGAGTTGAAGCGTTGTTTAGATTCAGCGAGTTAGAAACGCGTTTGTACTGGGAGCTGCGTTTGGATATTCCCGAGTGAATAAGAGTACATGGTGTATGGAGAAAAATCTGGTTCTAAAAGGTAAACGGAGCTACCTAACAGAACTGTCTTCAATGTGTCCATTCAATGTACAGAGTTAAGCTCATGTGTGTTTGCAATAGTTTGTAAACCCTTTCTATGAAGAAGCAGAAAACGCATTTTTTCAGCCAAATTCATGCATTTAAGAAATAGTAATAAATCTCCAGCTAAAACAAAAAATAAACGTATCCTTAAAACTATTCTGTTGTGTGTTCGTTCAACATAAAGTGTTTAATCTGTGTTTAGATTCAGAGAGTTTGAAGCACGTTTCTTATAGGATCTGCGTTTTGGTATTCCAGAGTGAATGGGAGTAAATGCGACATTGAAAAATATCTGCTTCTGAAACCAACACGGAGCTACCTAATAGAATGGGATTCAATGAGTCCATTCAACTTACAGAGTTAAACTGATTTGTCTTTGCAATAGTTTGTAAACCCTTGTTGTGAAGAAGCAGAAAACGCATTTTCCCAGCCAAATCCATGTGTTTAAGAAATAGGGGTAAATCTCCGTCTACAAAGCTAAGCGAACGTATCTTTTAAACTGCTCTGCTGTGTGTTCGTTCAACTTAAGGAGTTGAATCTGTGTTTAGATTCAGAGAGTTAGAAGCACGTTTCTTCTAGAAGCTGCGTTTTGATATTCCAGAGTAAATGGAAATAAACGCAGTATTGAGAAATATCTACTTCTAAAACCAAAACGGAGCTACCTAACAGAATGGGCTTTAATGCGTGCATTCAACGTACAGAGACAAACTGATGTGTGTTTGCAGTAGTTTGTAAATTTTTTCTGTGAAAAAGCAGAGAACGGATATTTCCAGCCAAATCCAAGCATTTAAGCAATAACGGTAAATCTCCGTCTAAAACACAAAACAAACGTATCCTTCAAACTAGTCTGCTGTGTGTTCTTTCAGCTAAGAGAGTTGAAGCGGTGTTTAAATTCAGCGAATTAGAAACGCGTTTGTTCTGGGAGCTGCGTTTGGATTTTTTCGAGTGAATGGGAGTACATGCTGTATGGAGAAATATCTGGTTCTAAAAGGAAAATGGAGCTACCTAGAAGTACGGTCTTCAATGTGTGCACTCAACTTATAAAGTTAAGCTCATGTGTGTTTGCAGTAGTTTGTAAACCCTTTTTTTGAGGAAGCAGAAAAGAGATTTTTCAGGCAAATCCAAGCATTTAAGAAAAAGCGGTAAATCTTCCATCTAAAACACAAAACAAACATATCCTTCAAACTACTCTGCTGCGGTATTATTCAGCTAAATGGGTTGAAGCACTGTTTAGATTCAGCGAGTTAGAGACACGTTTGTTCTGGGAGCTGCCTTTGGATATTCTTGAGTAAATGGAAGCAAACGCAGTATTGAGAAATATCTGCTTCTAAAACGAAAACGGAGCTACCTACCCAAACGGGCTTCAATGTGTGCATTCAAATTACAAAGGTAAACTGATGTGTGTTTGCAGTAGTTTGTAAACGCTTTCTGTGAAGAAGGAGAAAACAAAATTTTCCAGCGAAATCCAAGCATTTAAGAAATAGCAGTAAATCTTTGTCTAAAACACAAAACAAACAGATCTTTCAAACTGCTCTGCTGTGTGTTCCTTCAACTAAAAAGTTGAATCTGTGTTTAGATTCAGAGAGTTTGAAGCACTTTTCTTCTAGGAGCTGCGTTATGATGTTCCAGAATGAATGGCAGGAAAAGCTGTATTGAGAAATATCTGCTTCTAAAATTACAACGAAGCTACATAATAGAATGGTCTACGATGTGTGCATTCAACTATCAGTTAAACTGATGTGTGTTTGCAGTAGTTAGTAAAACCTTTCTGTGAAGAAGAAGAAAACGGATTTTTCCAGCCAAATCCAAGCATTTAAGAAATAGCGGTAAATCTCCATCTAAAACACAAAGTAAACGTATCCTCCAAACTACTCTGCTTTGGGTTTGTTCACCTAAGAGAGTCAAAGTGGTGTTTAGATTCAGTGAGTTACAAACGCGTTTGTTCTAGGAGTTGGGTTTGGGTATTCCCGAGAGAATTGTAGTACATGCTGTATTAAGAAATATCTGCTACTAAAAGTAAAACGAAGCTACCTAACAGAACGGTCTTCAACGTGTGAATTTAACTAGCAGAGTTAAACCGATGTGTGTTTGCAATAGTTTGTAAAGCCTTTCTGTGAAGAAGCAGAAAACGGATTTTTCCAGTCAAATCCAATCATTTAAGAAATAGCGGTAAATCTTTGTCTAAAAGACGAAGCAAACGGATCTTTCAAACTGCTCTGCTGTGTGTTTGTTCAACTAAAGAGTTGAATCTGTGTTTAGATTCAGAGAGTTTGAAGCACGTTATTCTAGGAGCTGCATTTTGATATTCCAGAGTGAAGGGCAGTAAATGCTGTATTGAGAAATATCTGCTTCTAAAACCAAAAGGGAGCTACCTAATAGAATGGTCTACAATGTATGCATTCAATAACAAAGTTAAACTGGTTTGCGTTGTTTTTAGTTTGTAATCCCTTTCTGTGAAAAGGGGAAAAATCAGAAGAAAACTGATTTTTCCAGCCAAATCCAAGCATTTAAGAAAAGCGGTAAATCTCCATCTAAAACACAAAACAAACGTATTTTTCAAACTTCTCTGCTGTGTGTTCTTTCAACTAATATCGTTAAATCTTTGTTTAGCTTTAGAGACTTTGAAGCACGCTTCTTCTATAAGCTTTATTTTTATATTCCAGAGTGAATGTCAGTAAACGCTGTATTGGGAAATATCTGCTTCTAAATCCAAAACGGAGCTACCTAATAGAATGGTCTTCAAGTATGCATTCAACTTACAGAGTTAAACTGATGTGTGTTTGTAGTAGTTTGTAAACCCTTTCTGTAAAGAAGCAGAAAACGGATGTTTCCAGCCGATTCCAAGCATTTAAGAAATAGCGGTAAATTTTCGTTTAAAACACAAAACAAACGTATACTTCAAACTACTCTGATGTGATTTCATTCACCAAAGAGAGTTGAACCGGTGCTTAGACTCAGCGAGTTAAAAACGCGTTTGTTCTGGGAGTTTTGTTTGGATATTCCCGAGTGAATGAACGTACATGCTGTATTGAGAAGTGTCTGGTTCTCAAAGGAAAACGAAGCTTTTTAACAGAACGGTCTTCAATGTGTGCATTCCACTTAGAGAGTTAAACTGATGTGTGTTTGCAGTAGTTTGTAAACCCTTTCTGTGGAGAAGCAGAAAACGGATTTTTTAAGCCAAATTCAAGCTTTTAAGCAATAGCGGGAAATCTCCGTCTAGAACACAAAGCAAACGTATCTTCCAAACTGCTCTGCTGTGTGTTTTTTCAACTGACAATGCTGAATCTGTGTTTAGATTCAGAGAGTTTGAAGCACGTTTCTTCTAGTAGCTGCATTTTGATATTCCGGAGTGAATGGCAGTAAATGCTGTATTTAGAAATATCTGCTTCTAGAACAAAATCGGAGCTACCTAACAGAATGGTCTTCAGTGTGTGCATTCAACTTACAGTGTTAAACTGTCACGTGTTCCCAGTAGTTTGTAAACGCTTTCTGTGAAGAAGCAGAAAACGGATTTTTGCAGCCAAATTTAAGCATTTAAGAAATAGCAGTAAATCTCCGTCTAAAACACAAAACAAACATATCCTTCAAACTACGCTGCTGTGAGTTCGTTCACCTAAAAGAGTTTAAGCGGTGCTTACATTCAGCGAGTTTGCAACTCGTTTGATCTGAGAGCTGCGTTTGAATATTCCCGAATGAATGGTAGTACATGCTGTATGGAGGAGTATCTGGTTCTAAAGGCAAAACAAAGCTACCTAACCAAACGGTCTACAATGTGTGCATTCAACTTACAGAGTTAAAGTGATGTGTGTTTGCAGTAATTTGTAAACCCTTTCGGGGACGAAGCAGAAAACGGATGTTTCCACCCAATTCCAAGCATTTTAGAAATAGTGGTAAATCTCCGTCTAAAACACAAAACAAATATATACTTCAAACTACTCTGTTGTGAGTTCATTCACCTAAGAGACTTGAACCGGTTCTTAGACTCAGCGAGTTAGAAACACGTTTGTGCTGGGAGCTGCTCTTGGATATTCCCGAGTGAATGAACGTACATGCTGTATTGAGAAATATCTGGTTTTAAAAGGAAAACGAAGCTACCTAACAAATGGTATTCAGTGTGTGCATTCAACTTACAGTGTTAAAATGTCACCTGTTCCCAGTGGTTTGTAAACCCTTTCTGTGAAGAAGCAGAAAATGGATTTTTCCAGCCAAATTTAAGCATTTAAGAAACAGCGGTAAATCTCCGTCTAAAACCCAAAATAAACGTATCTTTCAAACTGCTCTTCTGTGTGTTCGTTCAACTAAAATTGTTGAATCTATGTTTAGATTCAGAGAGTTTGAAGAACGTTTCTTCTATAAGCTCCCTTTTGATATTCCAGTGTGAATGGCAGTAAACGCTGTATTGAGAAATATGTGCTTCTAAAACCCAAACTGAGCTACCTAACAGAATGGTCTTCAGTGTGTGCATTCTACTTAAAGTACTAAACTTACACGTGTTTGCAGTAGTTTGGAAAACAAATTTTTCCAGCCAAATCCAAGCATTTAAGAAATAGCAGTAAATCTCCATCTAAAACACAAAACAAACGTATACTTCAAAGTACTCTGCTGTGGGTTCGTTCACCTAAGATAGTTGAAGTGGTGCTTAGATTCAGCGAGTTAGAAACGCGTTTGTTCTGGGAGCTGCCTGGATATTCCCGAGTGAATGTGCGGTCATGCTGTATTGAGAAATATATGGTTCTAAAACGAAAACAAAGCTACCTAGCAGAACGGTCTTCAATGTGTGCATTCATCTTATATAGTTCAACTGATGTGCGTTTGCAGTAGTTTGTGAACACTTTCTGTGAAGAAGCAGAAAACGGATTTTTCCAGCCAAATCCAAGCATTTAAGAAATAGCAGTAAATCTCCGTCTAAAACACAAAACAATTGTATCTTTCAAACTGCTCTGCTGTGTGTTCGTTCAACCAAAAGAGTTGAATCTGTGTTTAGATTCAGAGAGTTTGAAGCACGTTTCTTCTAGGAGCTGCGTTTTGATACTCGAGAGTGAATCGCAGTAAATGCTGTATTGAGAAATATCTGCTTCTAAAACAAAAACAGAGCTACCTAACAAAATTGTCTTCAATGTGTGCATTCAACTTACAGAGTTAAACTGATGTGTGTTTGCAGTAGTTTGTAAATCCTGTATGTGAAGAAGCAGAAAACAGATTTTTTCAGCCACATTTAAGCATTTGAGAAATAGCAGTAAATCTTTGTCTAAAACACAAAATAAACGTATCCTCCAAACTCCTCTGCTGTGGGTTCTTTTTTTTTTTTTTGAGGGAAAAAGATAAGAAGAAGGGGAAAAAAAGAAAAAGAGGAAAAAGGAATATTACTTCATTCCTAAAATGGGTTTCAATAATGGCCGATCAATATTTTGAGTGTTTAAATTGGTTAATGCATATTTTATGTGTTTAAAATGGAGACCTCTATTGTGTTTATTTGTTCTGGCTCTGAGTTCAAGTCCTGGATATCATTATCAATTTGTTGTCTCGTTGGATCTAAATCTCATTATGTGTCTTATGTATCTGGGTGTTAAGATCTCTTATTGTTGCATTAATCCTTTTACCCTTGCATCCTTGTAGCTTTGAAATCTATTTTATTAAGTGTGAGAATTGCAACTCCTGCTTTTTATTTATGTATTTTTGCTTTCCATTTGGTTAGTGAGTTTTTTTTCATCCCCTTGTTTTGAGTCTTTGTATATCTTTCGAAATATCGTTAGATTTTGTGGAGAATGTATATTTTGTGTGTTTAAAATGGAGAGCTCTATTGAGTTTATTTGTTCTGGATCTTAGTTCCAGTCCTGGATATCGTTATCAATTTTCTGTCTTGTTGAATCTAAATCTCATTATGGGTCTTATGTATCTGGGTGTTAAGATCTCTTATTATTACATTAATCCTTTTATCCTTGTATCCTTGTAGCTTTGAAATCTATTTTGTCAAATGTGAAAATTGCAACTCCTGCTTTTTATTTATTTATTTTTGCTCTCCATATGGTTGGTACTTTTTTTTTCCAACCCTTTGTTTTGAGTCTATGTATATCTTTGGATATACCATTAGATCTTGTCTGTATCTTTTGATTGGGAGATTTGGTCGATTTAAATTTAGGGTTGCTGCTGTTTGATATTAACTGGCTATTTTGTCCTTTTGTTGATAAAAATTCTTCTTTATGTTAATGCTCTTTAGTTTTTGGTGTATTTTTAGAAAGGGTCATACTGGTTGTTCCTTTCTGTGTATAGTGCTTCTTTTAGAAGATCTTGTAAAGCAGGCCTGGTGGTAATAAAATCTCTGAGTACTTGCTTGTTCCTAAAAAATTTTATTTTTCCTTCAAATGTAAAGCTTAAATTGGCAGGATATGAAATTCTGGGCTGAAAGTTCTGTTGATTAAGTATATTGAATATTGGCCCCCACTCTCTTCTAGCTTGTAGGGTTTCCGTTGAGAGATCTGCTGTAAGCCTAATAGGCTTCCCTTTATGGGTAACTTGATCTTTCTCTCTGGCTGCCCTTAATATTTTCTCCTTCGTTTTGATCTTGGTTATGTGCCTTGGGGTTGGTCTTCTTGAGGAATATCTTTGTGGTGTTCTCTGGATTGCCTGGGGTTGAATAGTGTCCTGCTTTGCTAAATTAGGAAAATTTTCCTGGATAATGTCCTGGAGAGTATTTTCCAGCTTGAATTCATTCTCTCCATCACATTCAGGTACACCAATCAAGCGTATATTAGTTCTTTTCACATAATCCCATATTGCTTGGAGACTTTGCTCATTCCTTTTTATCCTTTTTTCTCTATTCTTGTCTTGTTGTTTTGTTTCATTAAGTTGATCTTCGACCTCTGATACCCTTTCTTCTGCTTGATCCATTCGGCTGTTTAAGCTTGTACATATTTCACTAAGTTCTCGTGTTGTATTTTTCAACTCCATAAGTTCATTTGTATTCCTCTCTATATTGTCTATTCTTTTCAACATTTCATTAACCTTTTTTCCAAGTTCTTAGTTTCTTTACATTGGGTTAGAACAAATTCCTTTAACTCCCAGAAGTTTCTTATCATCCACCTTTTAAAGCCTACTTCAGATAATGGAACACAGTCCTTTTCCATCAGGGCTTGTTCGGTTGCTGATGAGTCCTTTTCCATCAGGGCTTGTTCCGTTGCTGATGGGTTCTGATTTTGAGTATACTCGGCCTTCTTAGGCTGTTTTTTTCCCTTCATTGTAGATGAACCGCCTTTCTAATTAGTTTCTGAGTCGACGTCCGACTTATTGATTCCCAGTGTTGGGATCCGAGCAACCCACTGTGGCAGCCTAAATAGCAGCGGTAAGACTGATGGTGCTCTTCTGCCCGGGAATCTCTGGTCTGGCTTCCCTCTTGAGTCCGCAACAAGCGGCTCTGACTTCCCGGAGCTCCAAACTCCGGTCAGTAGGGGAAGCAGTCCCGTTGGCTCTGCATGAAGAGCTGCTGCGCCGAGACGCCGGCAAAACCGCTGCGGCGGCCACAAGAGTCGCGCTGGCGACCCGTGGGGCTCCTCCACTGGGAATCGGCTGATCAGTGAGTGACGAAAATTCGTCCAAAAGTGTGGCGTCGTCTCGTTCTCTGGGCTTTCACTGGGAGCTAAAATCCTGAGCTGTTAGTGGTCGGCCATCTTGGATCGATCTCCTGCTGTGGGTTCTTTCAGCTAAGAGAGTTGAAGTGGTGTTTAGATTCAGCGAGTTAGAAACGCGTTTGTTCTAGGAGCTACATTTGGATATTCCCAAGTGAATGAACGTATATGCCATATTGAGAAATATCTGGTTCTAAAAAGAAAACAAAGCTACGTAACAGAACGGTCTTCAATGTGTGCATTCAACTTACAGAGGTAAACTGATGTGTGTTTGCAGTAGTTTATGAACCCATTCTGTGAAGAAGCAGAAAACGTATTTTTCCAGCCAAATCCAAACATTTAAGTAATAGCGGTAAGTCTATGTCTAAAACACAAAACAATCATATCCACCAAACTACTCTGCTGTGAGTTCATTCACCTAAGAGAGTTGAAGTGGTGCTTAGATTCAGCGAGTTAGAAACGCGTTCGTTCTGGGAGCTGCGTTTAGATATTCCCGAGTGAATGAACGTACATGCCGTATTGAGAAATATCTGGTTCTAAAAGGGAAACGAAGCTACCTAAGAGAACTGTCTTCATTGTGTGCATTCAACTTACAGAGCTATTCTATACAGAAAGGGTTTCCAAACAGCTGCAAACACACATCAGTTTCACTCTGTAAGTTGAATGAACACGTTGAAGACCATTCTGTTAGGGAGCTCCGTTTGCATTTTAGAACCAGATATTTCTCAATGCAGGGTGTACTCACATTCACTCTGAAATACCAAAATGCAGCTCCTAGATGAAACGTGTTTCTCACTCTCTGAATCTAAACATAGATTCAACTCTCTTAGTTGAACGAACATACAGCAGAGCAGTTTGAAAGATACGTTTGTTTTGTGTTTTAGAAGCAGTTTCACAGCTGTTTCTTAAATACTCGGATTTGGCTGGAAATATTTGGTTCCTGATTATTTAGAGAAAGGGTTCACGAACTGCTGTAAACACTCATCAGGTTAACTCTGTAAGCTGAATACACACATTGAAGATCATTCTGTTAGGTAGCTCCGTTTTCGTTCTAGAACCATATATTTCTCAATACAGCCTGTACTCCTATTAACTCTGGAATATCAAAACGCAGCTCCTAGACGAAACGTGTTTCTGTCTCTCTGAATATCAACATAGATTCAACTCTTTTAGTTGAACGAACATCCAGCAGAGCAGTTTGAAAGATACGTTTATTTTCTTTTTTAGACGCAGTCTCATAGCTATTTCTTAAATGCTTGGATTTGGCTGGAAATATCCGATTTCTGATTTTTCACATAAAGGGTTTACAAACTGCTGCAAAGACACAGCAGTTTAACTTTGTAAGTTGAATGCAGACATTGAAGACCATTCTTTTAGGTAGCTCATATTTTGTTTTTGAGCTAGATATTTCTCAATACAGCATGAACTCCGATTCACTCTGGAATATTAAAAAGCTGCTTCTTGATGAAACGTGTTTCTAACGTGTTTTCATAATGCCACATAAACACAATAGTTTAACTCTGTAAGTTGAATGCACACATTGACCACCATTATGTTAGATAGCTCCGTTTTGGTTTCACAACCAGATATTTCTCAGTACAGCATATACTGCCATTCTCTCAGGAATATTCAAATGCAGCTTTTAGTATAAACGTGTTTCTAACTCCTGAATCTAAAGATAGATTGAGATCACTTAGTTGAACAAATGCACAGCAGAGCAGAATGAAGGATACGTTTCTTCTGTGTTTTAGAGGCAGTCTTACTGCTATTCGTTATATGCTGGTATTTTGTTGTAAATGTCCGTTTGTAGATTCTCCACAGAAATCATTTCCAAACTGCTGCATAAACACATCAGTTAAACTCTGAAAGTTGAATGCACACATTGACAACCATTCGGTTACATAGCTCCGTTTTGGTTTTAGAACCAGATAGTACTCAGTACAGCATATACTCCCATTCACTCAGGAATATATAAATGCAGCTTTTACTAGAGACGTGTTTCTAACTCCTGAATCTAAAGATAAACTCAGCTCACTTAGTTGAACGAACGCACAGCAGAGCAGATTGTAGGATGCTATTCTTATGTGTTCTACAGGCAGTCTTTCTGCTCTTTGTTATATGCGGGTATTTTGCTGGAAACATTTGTTTTGATTCTCCACAGAAAGTGTTTCCAAATTGCTGCATAAACATATCAGTTTAACTCTATAAATTGAATGCACACATTGACAATCATTCTGTTAGATAGCTCCGTTTTGGTTTTAGAACCAGATATTTCTCAATACACCATATACTCCCATTCACTCAGGAATATCCAAATGCAGCTTTTACTAGAGACGTGTTTCTAACTCCTGAATCTAAAGATAGATAAGGACACTTTGTTGAATGAAAGCCCAGCAAAGCAGATTGTAGTATACGTTTCTTCTGTCTTAGAGGCAGTCTTACCGCTATTCAATATATGAGAGTATATTGCTGGAAATGTTTGATTTTAAATTCTTCACAGAAAGCTATTCCAAACTGCTGCATAAACACATCAGTTTAACTCTGTAAGTTGAATGCACACATTGACCACCATTCTGTTAGATAGCTCCGTTTTAGTTTTAGAACCATATATTTCTCAGTACAGCATATATTCCCATTCACTCAAGAATATCCAAATGCAGCTCTTACTAGAAATGTGTTTCTACCTCCTGAATCCAAAGATAAAGGTCACTTAGTCAAACAAACGCACAGCAGAGCAGATTGTAGGATAAGTTTCTTTTCTGTTTTAGAGGCAGTCTTAATGCTCTTCCTTATGTGCAGGTATTTTGCAGGAAATGTCCGTTTTTAGATTCACCAACGAAAGTGTTACCAAACTGCTGCATAAACACATCAGTTTAACTCTGTAAGTTGATTGCACACATTGACAACCATTCTGTCAGATAGCTCTGTTTTGGTTTCAGAACCATATATTCCTCAGTACAGCATATACTCCCATTAATTCAGGAATATACGATTGCAGCTTTTACTGGAAACGTGTTTCTAACTCCTGAATCTGAAGATAGATTCAGCTCACTTATTTAAACGAACGCACAGCAGAGCAGATTGTAGGATACGTTTCTTCTGTGTTTTAGAGGCAGTCTTACTGCTATTCGTTATGCGCGGGTATTTTTCAGAAAATGTCCGTTTTTAGATTCTCCACAGAAAGCGTTTCCAAACTGCTGCATAAACACATCAGTTTAACTCTGTTAGTTGAATGCACACATTGACAACCATTCTGTTAGATAGCTCCGTTTTTGTTTTAGAACCAGATATTTCTTAGTATAGCATATACTCCCATTCCCTCAGGAATATTCAAATGCAGCTTTTAGTATAAACGTGTTTCTAACTCCTGAATCTAAAGATATATTAAGGTCATTTAGTTGAACAAACGCACAGTAGAGCAGATTGTAGGATATGTTTCTTCTGTGTTTTAGTGGCAGTCTTACTGCTATTTGTTATGTGTGGGTATTTTGCTGTAAATGTCCGTTTTTAGATTCTCCACAGAAAGCGTTTCTAAACTGCTGCATAAACACATCAGTTTAACTCTGTTAGTTGAATTCACACATTGACAATTATTCTGTTAGATAGCTCTGTTTTGGCTTTAGAACTAGATATTTCTCAGTACAGCATATACTCTAATTCACTCAGGAATATCCAAATGCAGCTTTTACAAGAAACGTGTTTCTAATTCCTGAATCTACAAATAGATTCAGCTCACTTAGGTGAACAAATGCACAGCAGAGCAGTTTGTAGAATAGATTTCTTCTGTGTTTTATAGGCAGTCTTACTGCTATTTGTTATATGCTGGTATTTTGCTAGAAATGTCCGTTTTTAGATTCTCCATAGAAAGCGTTTCCAAACTGCTGCATAAACACATCAGTTTAACTCTGTAAGTTGAATGCACACATTGACAACCATTGTGTAAGAAAGCTCGGTTTAGGTTTTAGAACCAGATAGTTCTCAGTAGTGTATATACTCCCACTCACTCAGAAATATCCAAATGCAGCTTTTCCTAGAAACCTGTTTCTATCTCCTGAATCTAAAGATAGATTCAGCTCACTTAGTTGAACAAATGCACAGCAGAGCGAATTGTAGGATAGGTTTCTTCTGTATTTTAGAGGCAGTCTTACTGCTATTAGTTATATGCTGGTATTTTGCTTTAAATGTCCGTGTTTAGATTCTCCACAGAAAACGTTTCCAAACTGCTGCATAAACACATCAGTTTTACTGTGTAAGTTGAATGCACACATTGACAACCATGCTGTTACATAGCTTTGGTTTGGTTTTGGAACCAGATAATTCTTAGCAAAGCATATACTCCCATTCACTCAGGAATATCCAATTGCAGCTTCTTTTAGAAACGTGTTTCTAACTCCTGAGTCTAAAGATAGATTCAGCTCACTTAGTCGAATGAACGCACAGCAGAGCAGATTGTAGGATACATTTGTTCTGTGTTTTAGAGGCAGTGTTACTGGTATTCGTTATATTCCGGTATTTTACTGGAAATGTTCGTTTTTAGATTCTCCACTGAAAGCGTTGTCAAAGTGCTGCATAAACACATCAGTTTAACTCTGTAAGTTGAATGCACATACTGACAGCCATTCTGCTAGAAAGCGCCATTTTTGTTTTAGAACCAGATATTTTTCAGTATAGCATATACTCCCATTCACTCAGGAATATCCAAATGCAGCATTTACTAGAAACGTGTTTCTAACTCCTGAATCTAAAGATAGATTCAGCTTACTTAGTTGATCGCACGGACAGCAGAGCAGACGGTAGATACGTTTCTTCTGTTTTTAGAGTCAGTCTTACTGCTATTTTTTTATGCGGGTATTTTGCCAGAAATGTCCGTTTTTAGATTCCTGACAGAAAGCGTTCCAAATTGCTGCATAAACACATCAGTTTTACTCTGTAAGTTGAATGCACAAGTGACAAGTATTCTGTTAGATAGCTCCGTTTTGGTTTTAGAACCAGATACTTTTCAGTACAGCATATACATTCATTCACTCAGGAATATCCAAATGCAGGTTTTTCTAGAAACGTGTTTCTAACTCCTGAATCTAAAGATAGACTAAGCTCACTTAGTTGAATGAATGCACAGCAGAGCACATTGTAGGGTATATTTCTTTTTTGTTTTAGAGGCTGTCTTACTGCTCTTTGTTATATGTGGGTATTTTGCTGGAAATGCCCATTTTTAGATTCTCCACAGAAAGCGTTTCCAAAGTGCTGCATTAACACATCTATTTAAGTCTGTAAGTTGAATGCACACACTGACAACCATTCTGGTAGATAGCGCCATTTGGGTTTTAGAACCAGATATTTCTCAGAACAGCATATAATCCCATTCACTCAGGAATATTCAAAAACAGGTTTTACTAAAAACATGTTTCTGACATCTGAATCTAAAAGTAGATTCAGCTCAGTTATTTGAACGAACCAACAGCAGAGCAGATTGTAGAATACGTTTCCAACCTTCTGCATAAACACATCAGTTTTACTGTGTAAGTTGAATGCACACATTGAAAACCATTATGTGAAATAGCTCCGTTTTAATTTTAGAACCAGATATTTCTCGGTACAGCATACACTCCCATTGACTCAGAAATATCCACACGCAGCTTTTACTCCAAACGTGTTTCTAAGGTTTGAATCTAAAGATAGATTCAGCTCACTTTGTTGAACAAACGCACAGCAGAGCAGATTGTAAGATACGTTTTTTCTTTGTTTTAGAGGCAGTCTTACTGCTATTCGTTTTACACGGGTATTTTGCTGGAAATATCCGTTTTTAGATTTTCCACAAAAGATTTTTTAAAATGCAGCATAAACACATCAGTTTATCTCTGAACATTGAATGCACATATTGACAACCATTCTCATAGATAGCTCAGTTTTGGTTTTAGAAGAAGATATTTCTCAGTACAGCATATACTCCCATTCACTCAGGAATTTCCAAAAGCAGCTTTTACTAGAAACCTGTTTCTACGTCCTGAATCTGAAGATAGTTTAAGCTCACTTAGTTGAATGAACGCAGAGCCGGGAAGATTGAAGGATATGTTTCTTCTGTGTTTTAGATGTCATTTTACTGCTATTTGTTATATGCGGGTATTTTGCTGGAAATGTCCGTTTTTAGATACTCCACAGAAAGCATTTTCAAACTGCTGCATAAACACATCAGATTAACTCTGTAAGTCGAAAGCACTCGTTGACAAACATTCTGTTAGATAGCTCCATTTTGGTTTTAGAACCAGATATTTAAGAACCAGATACAGCATATACTCCCATTCACTCAGGAATATACAAATGCAGCTTTTAGTAGAAACCTGTTTCTAATTCGTGAATCTAAAGATAGATTCAGCACACTCAGTTGAGCGAAGGCACAGAAGAGCAGATTGAAGGATAGGTGTCTTCTGTGTTTTAGAGGCAGTCTTACTGCTATTTGTTATATGCGAGTACTTTGCTGGAAATATCCGTATTTAGATTCTCCACAGAAAGCGTTTCCAACTTGCTGCATAAATACATTAGTTTAAATTCGTTAGCTAAATGCACACATTGACAACCATTCTGTTAGGTAGCTTCGTTTTGGTTTTAGAACCAGATATTTTTCAGTATCCCATGTACTCACTTTCACTCAGGAACATCCAAACGCAGCTTTTACTAAAAACGTGTTTCTAACTCCTGAATGTGAAGATAGATTCTGCTCACTTAATTGAAGGAAAGCACAGCTGAGCAGATTGAAGTATACGTTTCTTCTGTGTTTAGATACAGTCTTACTGCTATTTGTTTTATGCTCATATTTTGCTGGAAATTTCTGTTTTTAGATTTTCCACAGAAAGCGTTTCAAAACTGCTGCATAAGCAGATCAGTTTTACTGTGTAAGTTGAATGCACACATTGACATCCATTCTGTTAGATAGCTCTGTTTTGGTTTTAGGACCAGATATTTCTCAGTCCAGCATATACTCTCATTCACTCAGGAATACCCAAATGCAGCTTTTACTAGAAACGTCTTTCTAACTCCTGAATCTAAAGATAGATTCTGCTCAGTTAGTTGAAAGAAAGCACAGCAGAGCAGATTGAAGGATACGTTCCTTCTGTGCTTTAGAGGCAGTCTTACTGCTATTTGTTATATGCAGGTACATTGCTAGTAATGTCCGTTTTTAGATTCTCCACAGAAAGCGTTTCCAACCTGCTGCATAGACCCATCAGTTTAATTATGTAAGTTGCATGCAGACATTGAGAACCGTTCTGTTAAATAGCTCTGTTTTGGTTGTAGAACCAGATATTTCTCAGTACAGTGTATACTTCCATTCACTCAGGAATATCCAAAGAAAGCTTTTACTCGAAACTTGTTTCTAACTACTGAATCAAAAGATAGACTCAGCTAACTTGGTTGAACAAATGCACAGCAGGGCAGATTGAAGCATACATTTCTTCTGCGTTTTAGAGGCAGTCTTACTGCTATTTTTTATATGGTCGTATATTGCTGGAAATGTCCGTTTTTAAATTTTCAACAGAAAGCGTTTCCAAACTGCTGCATAAACACATCAGTTTACCTCTGTACGTTGAATGCACACATTGAAATCCATTCTGTTAGATAGCTCTGTTTTGGTTTTAGAACCAGATATTTCTCAGTAAAGCATATACTCCCATTCACTTTGGAATATCCAAACGCAGCTTTTACAAAAAAACTTGTTTCTAACTCCTGAATCTAACAATAGATTCAACTCACTTAGTTGAATAAACATACAGCAGAGCAGTTTGAAGGATACATTTTCTTTGTGTTTTAGAGGCTGTCTTACTGCTATTTGTTATATGTCGGTATTTTGCTGGAAATGTCTGTTTTTAGATTCTCCACAGAAAGTGTTTCAAAACTGCTGGATATACACGTCAGTTTTACTGTGTAAGTTGAATGCACACATTTATAACTATTCTGTTAGATAGCTTCCTTTTGGTTTTAGAACCAAATATTTTTTATTACAGCATATACTTCTATTTACTCTGGAATGTCAAACGCAGCTTTTACAAGAAACATGTTTCTAAGTCCTTAATGTGAAGATAGATTCAACTCACTTAGTTGAATGACCATAGCAGAGCATTTTGAAAGCTAAGATTCTACTGTGGTTCATAGGGAGTCTTTCTGCTATTTGTTATATATGGGTCTTTTGCTGGAAATGTCTCTTTTTATCTTCTCCACAGAAAGGGTTTCAAAACTGCTACATAAACACTTAATTTGAACTCTGTAAGTTGAATGCACACATTGATAACCATTCTGTTAAATAGCTCCGTTTTGGTTTTAGAAGCAGATATTTCTCGTTAGAGCATATACTCCCATTCACTCCAGAATATCCAAACGCAGCTTTTCCTAGAAGGTAAGGAAAGACAAAAGAATTCCAGGCAAGGAAATTCTAGAAAAGGCCAGGAAACACCACTCAATTCAATTCCAGGCCAGAAAATTCCAGGCAACACAATTTAATGCAGGGAAAGGCAAGGCAAAGCAGTTCCATGAAAGTTAGTTCCAGGCAAGACAACGCAGGGTAATTCCAGGCAAATCAAGGCCAGGCAGTGCAATTCCAGACAGGGCAATTTCATAATAGGCGGAACAAGGCAGGGCAAATCCAGGCATTGTAATTCCAGGAAAGGCAAGACAATGCCATTTCAGGCAGGGCAATTCTAGCTTGGCAATGCAAGGCAATGCAAGAAAGTTCTAGGCAAGGCAAAAGAAGGCAAGGCAAGAAAAGGCGAGGCAATTTTAGGCAAGGCAAGGCAAGGAAATTAAACGCAAGGCAAGGCTAAACAAGGCAAACACAGGAAAGGTAATTCCAGGCAAGGCAATCCCAGGCAAGACATGGTAAATCAAGGCAAATAGAGAAAAGGTAAGGCAAGAAAAAGCAAGGCATGACAAGGCAACGCCAGCCAAGGAAATTCCAGGCCAGGATATTACAGACAAGTCAAAGAAAGGCAACTCTAGGTAATTTCAAACAAGCCATTACCAGGCAGGGTATTCCCATGCAAGGAGAGGCAAGGCAATCCAAGGCAATTTTCAGATAGTCAATTCCAGGCAAGGCAATGCAAGGCAAGGCTATTCGAGGTACGGCAAAGCAAGACCATGCAATTCCAGCAGGGCAATTTCAGATAAGGCAAAACAAGGCAGGGCAAACACAGGAATAAAAAATCTGGTTAAGGAAAGGCAAGCCAATTTTAGGCAAGACAATTCCAATCGAGGCAAGGCAAGCCAGGCAGGGTAATTCCTGGCTAGGCAATGCTAGGCTATGCCAGGAAATTCCAGGAAGGGCGAGGCAATTCCAGTCAAGGAAAAAAAAAGGCATGTCAATGAGAGGCAAGGCAATTCCAGGCAATGCAATTCCAGGCAAGGCAAATACGGGCAACACAAGGCAAGGCAAGGCAATTCCAGGAAAGGCAATTCCAGGCAAGGCAATCCCATGCAAGGAAAGGTAAGGCAATGCAAAGCAGTTCCAGGAAAGTCAATTCCAGGCAAGGCAATTCCAGGCAAGTGAAGGCAAAGCAGTGCTATTCCAGGCCGGGCAATTTTAGGCAAGGCAAAACATGGCAGGGCAAATCCAGGCAGGGAAATTCTGGAGAAGTCAAGGCAAGGCCATTTGAGGAAGGGCAATTCCGGGAAAGGTAACACAAGGCAAAGTAAGAACATTTCAGGCAGGGCAATAAAAGAAAGGCAAAGCAAAATGGCAAGGCAAGGAAAGGTGAGGCAATGCAATTTCAGGAAAGGCAATTTTACGCAAGGTAAGGCAAGTCATGGAAAGGCAAGGCAAGGCAAGGCCAAACAGGGGAAATCCACTAAAGTAAATTACAGGCAAGGCAAGGCAATTCCAGGATAAGCAATTGCAGGAATGGCAAATTCAGGCAAGGCAAGGCAGGCCAAGACAAGGCAATTCCAGGTAAGGCAAATTTAGCCAAGGCTATTCTAGGCAAGGCAAGGCAAGGAAAGGAAAGGCAAGCCAGAAAAATTCAAGGGAAGGCAATTCCAGACAAGACACTTCTATGTAAGGCAGGGCAAAGAAAGTAAAGGCAAGGCAAGGCAGAACTCGGCAAATCCAGGCAAGGGAATTACAGGCAAAGCAAGGCAAAATAACCCTAGGCAAGGCAAGGCAAAACGAGGCAATTTTAGAGAAGGCAATTCCAGATAAGGCAAGACAAGGCAATTCCCAGTAAGGCAAATCCAGGCAAGGCAAGGCAAGGCAAGTCAAAACAAGGCAAATGCAGGCAAGGCAATTCCAGGCAATAAAAGGCAGGGCAAGGCAAGGCAATAAAATTCTAGACTAGTCAATTGCAGTAAAGTCAATTCCAGGTAAGACAAGGCAACACAAGACCATTCCAGGTAGGGCAAGGCAAGGCAATTCCAGGGAAGAAAAATTTAGGCAAGGGAAGGAAAGACAACTCAAGGCAATTGCAGGCAAGGAAATTTAAGACAAGGCAATTCCAGGAAAGGCAAGGCAAGGCAACACAAGGTAATTCCAGACTAGGCAAGGGAAGGCAAGGCAAGGCAATTTTAGGCAAGGCAATTTCAGGTAAAATGAGGCAAGACAATTCCAGGCAAGGGAATTCCAGGCAAGGCAATTCTAGTAAAGGCAAGGCAAGGCAGGGCCAGGCAAGACAAGGTAATGCCAAACAAAGCAATTCCAGGCAAGGCAAGGCAAGGACAGGCAAAACCAGAGAAGGTAATTCCAGGCAAGGTAAGGCAAGGCAGGGCAATTCCATGCAGGGCCAATTTAGTCAGGGCAGCAAAAGGCAGGGCAATTCCAGAAAAGGCAAGGCAATGCAATTCTATGCAGGGAAGTTTTAGGCAAGGGAATGCAATGCAAGGCAAGGCAATTCCAGGCAAAGCAAGGAAACAAAAGGCAAGACAAGACAAAAGAACTCCAAGCAAGGCAATCCCAGACAAGGCAGGTTAAGGCAAAGAAATTCGAGGCAAGGCAATTCGAGGCAAGGCAATTCCAGGGAAGGCAAGACAAGGCAACTCCAGGCAAAGCAATTTCAAGCATGGCAGTGAAGTCAAGGCATAACCAGGCAATTCCAGGAAAGGCAATTGCAGGGAAGGCTGGGCAAGGGAAGGAAAGACAATTTCATGCAAGGCAAAGAATAACAACTCAAGGCAATTCCAGGCAAGACAATTAAAGGCAAGGCAAATCTATGCAATGAAAGGCAACCCAATGAAAGGCAATTTTGGGAAAGTCAATTCCAGGCATCATAACGCAAGGAAATTCCAGGCAAGGCAAGGAAATGAAAGGCAGTGCAATTCCCGGCAGGGCAATTTCAGGCAAGACAAAACAAGGCAGAGGAAATCCAGGAAGGGAAATTCTGGGCAAGGAAAGGCAAGGCAATTATAGGCAAGGCAATTCCTATCAAGGCAAGGCAAGCCAAGACAAGGACCTTCCAAGCAGGGCTATTCCTAGCTAGGCAATGCCAGGCTATGCAAAAAAAAATTCCAGGCAAGGCAAGGCAATTCCAGGCAAGGCAAAAAAGGCAAGGTAAGGAGAGAAAAGGCAAATCCAGGCAATGCAATTCCGGCAAGGCAAATCCAGGTAAGGCAATCTCATGCAAGGAAAGGTAAAACAGTACAAAGCAGTTCCAGGAAAGTCAAGGCAAGGCAATTCCAAGGAAGGTAAGGCATGGCAATTCCAGGGACGGCAATTTCAGGGAAGGCAAGGCAAGGCAAGACAAAAAATTCTAGGCATGGCAATCCCAAGCAAGGCATGGTTAGGCAAGGCAATTAGAGGCAAGGCAATTCAAGGGAAGGCAAGGCAAGGCAATTCCAGGCTAGGCAATTCCAAGCACAGCAGTGGAAGACAAGGTATGGCCAGGCAATTCCAGGTAATGCAATGGCAGGAAAGGCAGAGCGAGGCACGGCAAAGCAAGGCAATTTCAGATAAGGCAATTGCAGAAAAGGCAAATCCAAGAAAAGCAAGGTCAGAAAGGAAAGGCAATTCAAGGTAGGGCAAGGCAACGCAATTCCTGGAAAGGCAAATCCTGTCAAGTCAGGGAAAGGCAATGCAAGGCAATTTCAGGCAAGGAAAGTTAAGGCAAGGCAATTCCAAAAAAAAACAACTTAAGGAAATTTTATGCTAGGCAAGGCAAGGCCAGGCAAGGCACTTTCATTCAAGGCAATTCCAGGTAAAGTGAGGCAAGGAAATTCCAGGCAATGCAAGGCAATTCTAAGCAAGGCAGGGCAGGGCAAGGCAAGGCAAGAGAAGGCAATGACAAGCAAGGCAATTCCAAGCAAGGCAAGGCAAGGCAAAGAGAGGCAAAGCAATTCCAGTCAAGGTAAGGCAAGGCAGGGCAATTCCAGGCAGGGCAATTATAAACAAGGCAAGGCAATGCAATTCTGGACAGGGCAGTTTTAGGCAAGGGAAGGCAATGCAAGGCAAGGCAAATAGAGGCAAGGCAAGGGAAAGGAAGGAAGGCAAAGGAAGGCAAGACAAAGAAAGGCAACTCAAGTAAAGGCAATTCCAGCTAAGGCAAGATAAGGCAAGACAAAACAATTCGAGGCAAGTAAATCCCAGGCAAGACGTGGTAAGGTGAGGCAATTTCAGGGAAAGCAACTTCAGGGAAAGCAAGGCAAGGCAATTCCAGGCAAGGCAATTTGAAGCATGGCAGGGGAAGTCAAGGCATTTCCAGGCAAGGCAATTGCAGGCAAGGCAGGGCAAAGGTAGTCAAGGCATTTCCAGGCAAAGCAATCTGATGCAAGGAAAGGCAAGACAACTCAAGGCAATTTTGGGAAAGTCAATATCAGGCAGGGCGTAAAAAGGCAATTCCAGGCAAGGCAAGCCATGGAAAGTCTGTTCTGGGCAGGGCAATACCAGGCTAGGCAATGCCAAGATTTGCAAGAAAATTCCAGGCAAGGCAAGGCAATTCCAAGCAAGCCAAAAAAGGAAAGGCAAGGAAAGGCAAGGAAATTCCAGGCAATGCAATTCCAGGCAATGCAAATCCAGACAACTCAAGGCAATGCAAGGCAAGGTAAGGCAATTCCAGTCAAGAGATTTTCAGGCAAGGCAATCCCATGCAAGGAAAGGTAAGGCAATGCAAAGAAGTTGCAGGAAAGTCGATTTCAGGCAATTCAAGGCAAGGCAGTGCAATTCCAGGCAGGGCAATTTCAGGCAAGGTGAAAAAAGGCAGGGGAAATCCAGGCAGGAACATTCTGGGCAAGTCAGCAAGGCCATTTCAGTTTGGGCAGTTTCATTCTAGTCAACGGAAGGCAACGCAAGAAAATTCCAGGCAAGGCAAGGAAAGAAAGGCAAGGCAAAAAAAGGCAAGGCAAGAAAAGGCAAAGAAATTTCAAGCAATGCAATATCAGGCAAGAAAATTTTAGGCAAGGCAAGGCAAGGCCAAAGAAGGAAAGTCCAGGAAAGGCAATTCAAGGCAAGGTAAGTCAAGGCAAGGCAATTAGAAAATAGGCAATTGCAGGAAATGCAATTCCAGGCAAGACAAGGCAAGGCCAGGCAATTCCAGGTAAGGCAATTCCAGATAAGGTAAAGCAAGACAATTACAGGAAGACAAATCCAGGCAAGGCAAGGAAAGTCAGCTCAAGGCAATTCCAGGCAAGGTAAGGCAAGGCAAGGCAATTCCAGGCAAGAAAAGTACACTCAAGCAAGGCAAAACAAGTCAATTCCAGGCAAGGCAATTTCCAAAAAATGAAAGGCAGGGCAATTCCATGCAAGGCAAGGCAAGGCAAGGCAAAGTAATTTCAGTCAAGGCAATCCAGGCAAAACAAGGCAAAGCAATTCAAGGCTAGGCAATTCAGGAGAGGCAAGGTAAGACAATTCCAGGCAAGACAATTCCAGGCAAGGCAATCCCATGCAAGGAAAACAAGGCAATGTAAGGCAATTCCGTGAAAGTCAATTTCACGCAACGTAAGGCAAGGCAATTCCAGGCAAGAGAAAACAAGGAAGGCAAATCCAGGCAGCACAATTCCAGGCAAGGCAAGTCAAGGCAATTCTAGGCAAGTCAATTCCAGACCAGGAAAAACAAGCCAAGGCAAGGCCATTACAGACAGGGTAATTACAGGCGAGGCAAACAAGTTAACACAAGAAAATTCCAGGCAAGGCAAGGCAATTCCACGCAATGGAATCCCAGGCAAGGCAACTGCAGAAAACGCAAAGCAAGGCAAAAAAAGGCAAGGCAAGACCAAATAAGGCAAATCCAGGAAAGGTAATTCCAGGCAAGGCAAGGCAAGGCAATTTCAGGTTAGGAAATTGCAGGAAAGAAAATTCCAGGCAAGGCAAGGTCAAACAAGTCAATCCCAGGTAAGGCAATTCCAGATAAGGCAAGGCAAGGCAATTCCAGGGAAGACAAATTCAGACAAGGCAAGAAAAGGCAACACAATGCAATTCAAGGCAAGGAAAGGCAAGGCTATTTTAGGAAAGGCAACTCAAAACAATTCCAGGCAAGGGAATTCCAGGTAAGGCAAGGCAAGGTAATTCTAATCAAGTCAAGGAAAAGCAAGATAGGGCAAGGAAAGACAAGACAATTCCAGGCAAGAAAATTCCAGGCAAGGCAAGGCAAGGCAATTCCATTCAAGGCAAGGCAAAGCAATTCAAGGCTAGGCAATTCCAGGCAAGGCAAGGCAATTAATTCCAGGTAAGACAATTCCAGGCAAGGCAATCCCATGCAAGGAAAGGCAAGGCAATGTAAGGCAATTCCGTGAAAGTCAATTTCACGCAAGGTAAGGCAAGACAACTCCAGGCAAGGCAAGGCAGTGCAATTCTAGGCAGGGCAATATCGGGAAAGGCAAAACAAGGAAGGGCAAATCCAGGCAGGACAATTCTGGGCAAGGCAAGTCAAGGCAATTCTACGCAAGTCAATTCCAGGCAAGGCAAAATAAGCCAAGGCAAGGCCATTCCAGACAGAGTAATTCCAGGCGAGGCAAACAAGGTAACACAATAAAATTTTAGGCAAGGCAAGGCAATTCCACGCAATGCAACCCCAGGCAAGGCAATTCCAGGAAACGCAAGGCAAGGCAAGGAAAGCCAAGGCAAGGCCAAACAAGGCAAATCCGGAAAAGGCAATTTTTAGGCAAGGCAAGGCATGGCAAGGCAATTTCACGCTAGACAATTGCACAAAAGGCAATTCCAGTCAAGGCAAGGCAATACAAGGCAATTCCAGGTAAGGCAATTCCAGATAAGGCAAGGCAAGGCAATTCCAGAGAAGAAAAATCCAGACAAGGCAAGGAAAGGTAACTCAAGACAATTCCAGGCCAGGCCAGGCCAGGCCAGGCCAGGCAAGGCAAGGCAAGGCAATTCCAGAGAATAAAATCCAGACAAGGCAAGGAAAGGTAACTCAAGACAATTCCAGGCCAGGCTAGGCCAGGCCAGGCCAGGCCAGGCAAGGCAAGGCAAGGCAAATCCAGGCAAGGCAAAAAACAGGCAACTCAAAACAATTCCAGACAAAGCAATTCCAGGTAAGGCGAGGCAAGGCAATTCCACGCAAGGAAATTCCAGGCAAGGCAATTCTAATCAAAGGCAAGGCAGAACAAGGCAAGGCAAGACAATGCCAGGCAAGGAAATTCCAGGCAAGGCAAGACAAGGGAAGGCAATGCCAGGCAAGGCAATTAGAGGCAAGGTAAGACATGTCAGGGCAATTTCAGGCAGGGCAATTTTAGGCAAGGAAATGAAGGCAGCGCAATTTCAGACAAGGCAAGGTAATGCAATTCTATGCAGGGCAGTTTTAGGCAAGGGAAGGCAATGTAAGGCCAGGCAATTCCAGGCAAGGCAAGGATAGTCAAGGGAAGGCAAAGCAAGGCAAGACAAGGAAAGGCAATTCAAAAAAAGGCAATTGCAGGAAAGCAATTCCAGGCAAGGCAAGGCAAGACAAGGAAGGGAAATGAAATTCCCAGCAAGGCAATTTCAGGTAAGGCAAGGCAGGGCAATTCCAGCCAAGGCAATTCCCGGCAAGGCAAGGCAAGGCAAGGCAAGACAAAACAATTCCAGGCAAAGAAATCCCAGGCAAGGCATAATAAGGCAAGGAAATTCGAGGCAAGGCAACTCCAGACAATTCAATTTCAGGAAAGGCAAATTCAAGGAAAGGCAAATGCAGGAAAAAAAATTCCAGGCAAAACAAGGCAAGATAATGCTGGGAAAGGAGATTCCAAGCAAAGCAATTCCAGGTAAGGCAAGACAAGGCAAGACAAAACAATTCCAGGCAAGGCGATCCCAGGAAAGGTATGGTAAGGCAAGGAAATTCGAAGCAAGGCAATTCCAGGAAACGCAAGGCGAGGCAATTCCAGGCAAGGCAATTACAACCAAAGCAATTCCAAGCACGGCAGGGTAAGATAAGTTATGGCCAGGCAATTCCACGCAAGGCAATTGCAGGCAAGGCAGGACAAAGCAAGGCAAGACAATTGCAGGAAGGGCAAATCCAAGCAAGGCAATTACAAGGTAAGGCAAGGGAAGGCAATTCCAGCCATCACAGTTCCAGACAAGGCAAGGCAAGGCAATTCCAGCAAGGCAAGTCCACCTAAGCAAGGCAAGACAAGGCAATTCCAGGAAAGGCAATTCCAGAAAGTGAACGGCAGGGCAATTCAAGTCAAGGCCATTCAAGGCAAGACAATTCTAGGTAAGGGAAAACAAGGCAAGGAAAGGAAATGCAATGCAATGCAAAACAAGGCAAATACAGGCAAGGTAGTTCCAGGCAAGGCAAGGGAAGGCCATTCCAGGCAAGGCAAGGCAAGACAAGGCAATTTCAGGTAAGGCGATTCCATGTAAGGCAAGGCAAGACAATTCCAGGTAAGGCAAATCCAGGCAAGGCAATTCTAGGCAAGGAATGGCAAGGAAAGCAAGGCAAGGCAAGGCAAGGAAAGGCAAAACAAGGCAAATCCAGGCAAGGCAAGGCAATTCCAGGCAAGTCAAGGCAAGTCAGTGCAACTTCAGGCAGTGCAATATCAGGCAAGGTGAAACAAGTCAGGGGAAATCCAGGCAGGGAAATTACAGGCAAGGCAAGGCCATTCCAGGCAGGGCAATTCAAGGCTAGGCAATGCAAGGCAAAGCAAGGAAATTCCAGGCAAAAAAAGGAAAAAAAGACAAGGCCAAAAAAGACAAGGCAAGGAAACCCAAGGCAATTTCAGGCAAGAAAATTTTAGGCAAGTCAAGGCAAAAGACAGCAAGGCAAGGTACAGCAAGACAAGGAAAGGAAAGGAAAGGCCAAACAACGCAATTCCTGGGAAGGCAAGAAAAGGCAATTCCAGGCAAGGCAATTCCAAGCACAGCAGGGGAAGTCAAGGCATAGCCAGGCAATTCCAGGCAAGGCAATTTCAGGCAAGGCAGGGCAAGTTAAGACAAGGCAAGGCAATTGCAGGCAAGGCAATTCCAGGCAAGGCAAAGAAAGGCAACTTAAGGCAATTTCAGGCAAGGCAATTCCAGGCAAGGCAATCTGATGCAAGGCAAGGCAATGCAATGCAAGGCAATTTTGGAAAAATCAATTCCAGGATAGGCAAGGCAAGGCTAGGCAAGGCAAGGCAATGCAAGGCAGTGCAATTCCAAGCAGGGAAATTTCAGGCAAGGAAAAACAAGGCAGGACAAATCCAGGAAAAGAAATTCTTGGCAAGGCAATTCCAGTCAAGACAAGGCAAACCAAGGCAAGGCAGTTCCAGGTAGAGCAATTATAGGCTAGGCAATGCCAGGCCATGCAAGAAAATACCAGGTATCGCAAGGCAATTCCAGGCAAGGCAAAAAAAGGCAAGGCAATTACAGGCAAAGTAATTCCAGACAAAATACAGGCAATGCAAGGCAAAGCAAGGCAATGGAAGGCAATTCCAGGCAAGGCAATCCCATACGAGGAAAGATAGGGCAGTTCAAAGCCGTTCCAGGAAACTCAATTACAGGCAAGGCAAGGCAAGGCAAGGCAATTCCAGGCAAGTGAAGGCAAGGCAGTGAAATGCCAGGCAGGGCAATTTCAGGCAAGGCAAAACAAGGCGGTGCAAATCCAGGCATGGAAATTCCGGGCAAGGGAGGGCAAGACCATTTTAGGCAGGGCAATTCCAGGCTAGGCAATGCAAGGCAAAGCAAGGCAAGGGAAGGCAATTCCAGGCAAGGCAATCCCATACGAGGAAAGGTAAGGCAGTTCAAAGCCATTCCAGGAAACTCAATTACAGGCAAGGCAAGGCAATTCCAGGCAAGTGAAGGCAAGGCAGTGAAATGCCAGGCAGGGCAATTTCAGGCAAGGCAAAACAAGGCGGTGCAAATCCAGGCATGGAAATTCCGGGCAAGGGAGGGCAAGACCATTTTAGGCAGGGCAATTCCAGGCTAGGCAATGCAAGGCAAAGCAAAAAAAATCCAGGCAAAACAAGATAAGAAAGGCAGGGCAAAAAAATGCAAGGCAAGGAAAGGCGAGGCAATTTCAGGCAATGCAATTTCAGGTAAGGCAATTTTAGGCAAGGCAAGACAAGGCAAAGAAAGGAAAGGCAAGGCAAGGCCAAACAAGGCAAATCCAGGAAAGGCAATTCCAGGCAAGGCAAGGCAAGTCAAGGCAATTCCAAAATAGGCGATTGCAGGAAAGGCAATTTCCGGCAAGGGAAGGCAAGACAAGGCAATTGCAGGTAAGGCAGTTTCAGATGCGGCAAGGCAAGGCAATTCCAGGTAACACAAATCCAGCCAAGACAATCCTAGGCAAGGCAAGGGAAAAAAAGGAAAGGCAAAAATTTAAAGACACGGAAAGGAAAGGCAATTCCAGGCAATGCAATTTCAGGCAATACAATTCTAGGTAAGGCAAGGCAAGGCAAGAAAAGGAAAGGCAAGGCAAGACAAAACAAGGCAAATCCAGGCAAGGCAATTCCAGGCAAAGCAAGGCAATTCTAGGTAAGGCAAATCGAGGCAAGGCAATTAGGCAAGACAAGGCAAGGAAATACAAGGCAAATTCAGGCAAGGCAATTCCAGGTTGGGCAATTGCAGGAAAGTCAATTCCAGGTAAGGCAAGACAAGACAAGGCAATTCCAGGTAGGGAAAGGCAAGGCAATTACAGGGAAGGCAAATTCAGGCAAGGCAAGGAAAGGAAACTCAAGGCAATTCCAGGCAAGAAAAGGTAAAACAATGCAATTCCAAAAAAGCAAGGAAAGGCCACTAAGGGCAAATCCAGGGTAGGCAAGGCAAGGCAGGGCAAGGCAATTCCAGGTAATTTGAGACAAGGCAATTCCAGGTAAGGCAATTCAAGACAAGGCAATTATAGGCAAGGAAAGGCAAGACAGAGCAAGGTAAGAATAGGCAATGCCAGGAAAGGCAAAGCCAGGCAAAGTAAGGCAAGGCAGGGCAATTAGAGGCAGGACAATTGTAGGCAAGACAACAAAAGACAGGGCAATTCCAGACAAGGCAAGGCAATGCAATTCTAGGTGGGGCAGTTTTAGGGAAGGGGAGGCAATGCAAGGCAAGGCAATTACAGGCAAGGCAAGGCAAGGCAAGGGAAGGCAAAGTAAAGCAAGGATAGAAAAGGCAATTTAGGGAAAGGCAATTGCAGGAAAGGCAATTCCATGCAAGGCAAATCAAAGCAACACAAAACAATTCCAGGCAAGGCAATCCCTGGCAAGACATGGTAAGGCAAGGCAATTTGAAAAAAGGGAATTATAGGTAAGGCAATGCAAGGCAATTCCAGACAAGGCAATTCAAAGCATGGCAGAAGAAGAAAAGGCATGGCCCGGCAACTCCAGGCAAGGCAATGCCAGGCAAGGCAGGGCAAGGCAAGGCAAGGCAATTCCAGACAAGGCAATTGCAGGAAAGGCAAATCCAAGTAAGGCAATTCCAGGTAAGGCAGGCAGTTCCAGACAATTTCAGGCAAGGCAAAACAAGGCAATTCGAGGCAAGGCAATTCCAGGCAAGGCCAGTCAACTCAAGGAAGGCAAGACAAGGAAACTCCAGGCAAGGCAATTTCAGAAAATTAAAGGCAGGGCCATTCCAGGCAAGGACATTTCAGGCAAGACAATTCTAGGTAAGGCAAGGCAAGGAAAAAAATACAAAGAAAGGAAAGGCAAAACACAGCAAATACAGGCAAGGCTGTTACAGGCAAGGCAAGCCAAGCCCATTCCAGGCAAGGCAAGGCAAGACAAGGCAATTCCAGGTAAGGCAATTCCAGATAATGCAGGGCAATAAAATTCCAGGTAAGGCAAATTCAGGCAAGGCAATTCTAGGCAAGGCACAACATGGAAAGGCAAGGCCAAAAAGCCAAGGCAAGAAAATGCAAGACAATTCCAGGCAATTCGATTCTAGGCAAGGCAAATCCAGGCAACACAAGGCAAGGCAAAGCAATTCCAGGCAAAACCATTAAAGGCAAGGTAATCCCATGCAAGAAAGATAAAACAATGCAAAGCAGTTCCAGGAAACTCAATTACAGGCAAGGCAAGGCAATTCCAGGCAAGTAAAGGCAAGGCAGTGCAATGCCAGGCAGGGGCAATTTCAGGCAAAGTGAAACAAGACAGGGCAAATCCAGGCAAGAAAATTCTGTGCAAGGCAAGGCAAGTCCATTCCAGGCAGGGCAATTCCCGTCAAGGCAAAGCAAAAAAATTCCAAACAAAACAAAGAGAGAAGGGCAAGACAGAAAAAGGCAATGCAAGGCAAGGAAAGGTGAGGCAATTTCAGGCAATGCAATTACAGGCAATTCAATTTTAGGCAAGGCAAGGCAAGGCAAAGAAAGGACAGGTGGCTGGGCGCGGTGACTCAAGCTTATAATC